>NC_063215.1:95394009-95994009 GCF_020740725.1 Corvus hawaiiensis | reverse complement strand
TCTTCATCCCCACAGCTTCCCCACACACACGTACACAAAAAGGCAGAGTTTAGAGAGAAAGGGAAACAGAAGAGCAGCATATGGGCCAGCAACCTTCCCTGAAATTATCTGTCAGCAATGGAAACAGTCAGGAACTGGGCATGGGGCAGTGACAGAGAGGCCAGCCAGATGTGTAGATCCCTGATGAATCCCCCAAGCAAGGTGGAACACCTGGAAGGGAGATTCCTTTGGTCAGTTCCTGTGTCACAGGCAAGCCTGCCCACCCTGGGGTCCGGACAGTTGCTTGTGCCCCTCGCCCCAATGACAAGCACTTCCTGCAAGCTGAGCACACAGGCAATCCTCAGGGAGCCCACAGGGGCTGCCAAGGCAGAGGGAGAATGGGTTTGCCACAACACTGGCTCTCTCTTAGTCGCTTTATGACAAGGTGCCATATTATTTTTCCAGGCATCACAATCCGATCATAATATCCTCATAAATCAACTTCAAAATAAGCACTTCTATTCCCACCAACGTCACTTCAGTTAAAATTTTCAGTATCATTTAAAGTTAATTACATCTCCCAGAGGATTGCTATGACAAGCTCAGTGCTGCTGGTGCTATCACAAATCCCTGGAGGCGTCCTTTTACCCCCAAATGATCCCAAGCCCTTTCAACCAGCTAAAGCGTCAGTAAAGTTCTGTTAATTCACGCCAGGCACAAGTCAGCCTTCTTTCCGGAGACCACATGCTCAAGAAGGATACTGCAGCATCTTCATGTAGGTCTGTATTGCCTGAAGCCATTCTGGGATTGACATGGAGAGCTTGTAGTTTGGCACTGGCGGCACCGAGGGCTGGACACAAGAAAAAAGATAAAGAGGTTAGACAGCCACTGCTCCCCGCAGAGCAGATAAGTGATTTACTCGAGCAGCGGCATGTGCTTAGTGCAATACAGTGTGGCAGCACAGATGGCTTAAACCCCACGTGAACTCAAGCAGCAGGCAAAGTCATCCTGCTGACCACAGGGGCTGCCCCAGCAGTAGAGCCAGTCCTGTCCCTGCACAGAGAGGCCGTGGCAGGCTGACCCTCAGAGCCGCCGGCATCCCTCAAACACCGCCCTATGCAGGCAGACAATCCAGCACAGAAAGCCTGTGCTTCCCATCTCCCCTGTCAGCACAGGGCAGTTTGGATGAGCAGAGTCCCAGTACTGACTCTGCTGTTCTCCCTCCCCCAGGAAGCCATTTCAAGTCTAATTTTTTGCCTCCTTTACCACAAGAGAAAGATAAAACGAGACAAGGATCCTGGGCTGCATAATTTCCCATCTGCCATGTGTCTGCAGCACGCTTACTAGGGAGGGAGAGCATGGTACCTAGAAGACCACCTGGGACCCAAATATTTAATGACATTAAGACACTTAAATATATAGACTGGCAACATAATGGGATTTTTCCAAAATCTTATAAGGCATCTGCTTGTGCCTAAGCATTCTAAGAAGGCGGGCCCTCAATCCATGTTTAATCCCCACAGCTATTTGGCTCCTGAGCCTACAGCCATGCAGGGAAAGAGTAAAGCCTTGTCCCAAGTCCACTTATTTTAGGGGTGAGACTGCAAAACATGGGGTCAGAAGATATTAAAGTGGGCAGCATGGCTGAAAAGAAGTTAGCACAATTCTCACAAACATTGTGAAAGAAGCAGTTTATTTGAATATTAATGCAGATTCAAATTCAGGAACTAGCAATTTGGGCAGCTGTGACAAGGTGCAAAGAAAAGCATCGGTGGGCCCACATAGCTGTAAGCATAGTTTAAAGCTCATACAGTGACATATCACTGTCCTTAATACACTTCAAGTCAGCAATTACAGGTAAGAACAGCAAGTTCAAGGTGGTATGGGGCCATGTCTACCACAGACATTTTCCTCTCCAGTTCTCACCTCCATTAAGATTGTGTGTTTGCCTTCAGAGAGTGAGCACCGGTAATCCCAAGGCGACCAAAACCCAGCATTTACCACACACAGCAAGTTACTACAGTCAAATAGTAAATACCCCTCGGAGAAGGGGGAAAAAAGGACCAAACCAGAGACTCTTACACTACTGGCACACAGAAAAATACTGTCAGTGGCAAGCAGATGGTGAGGCTTCCAGCTTACCCCCGCCATCCCAGTGCTACATGGGTGCCGGCATGCCTGCACACGTGGGCTTTCTCCTCTCACCAGTGGGAGTTAGGAGCAAGAATCATTAGCACTTCTTAATCACGATTTTCATGCCTAAGCTCTTCATTAGAAGCATGTTTTTGGTTCCACAGGTTCCTTTCTCACCCAGCCCCTTTGAATGAATTATTCGCCTGTCCCTTCTGCACAAAGGCAGACCTGGATTCAACACACCAGATAAGGCTCAAGTTTCAGAAGCAGCAAGGAGCTGACAAAGGGAATTATGGCAGGGCTGTCACACCTTCCCCGGGGTGGCTGTTTCTGCTCCAATATACTCAATCCTTTGCTTCAAAGATACAGAAGCTCAAGGTGCATGCATTGCACTTACACAACACACCAAGACAATGAGAGTCCCAGCTAGCGAGGGGCCTGGCTGGGACCTGGCGAGGTGGGGATTTCATCCTTTTCCCAGCCCTCACCCAGCTGTGGGACCCAGGACAGCACCCCATAGGGATAGCACCTGTGTGAAGAGACACAGCCCTTCCTGTAACCCACAGTGGCCACCCTCACCAGAGGACACAGGCTCGGACCGCCAAGTGAGATGCTCCCCACCTCCAAGGTGGGTGATCACATCATCGTGCAAAGAGGATGATCATGTCAGACACCAGAGCATAGTCTGGTAAAGAGAACCAGGGTTTTCCCACTGGCTGGCACATATTCCAGTTACCTCAGCAGGCCTGCTGAGCCAGGAGGCCCAAGCTCCTCCAGATCTCAGGCAAGGAGGGCAAAGTGTCCATCAGCCTGAGCCCACACAAGCCAGTACTGCTCTCCTCTCTCCAGCACAGGGCAGGCAGTACACACACCATGCTGCCAGCCAGGCCAGGCACTGGGGAGCCACATGCCTTCCAAACATTTTTCCCTCCCTGATTCCTGCCCCAGCTGCAGGAGGAGCAATCCTGGGCACCCACCCAGCAGGGAGCAGAAGCCAGGGCTGCACGATACCACAAGTGAAGGAAAGCACAGCATTGTTGTGACTGAGGACGCAGCATCTGGAGGCAGTTCCTGGTATGCATCCACAGCAGCAAGGAGCAGGCAAGGGTTTGTAGCAGGAGGTCATGGATGGCAAGAGGAAATGCAGACACAGCACTACAGACCATGAATTTGTAAAGTGAGTGAAATTCAGAGACAAGTCAGATGAAAAGCCTTGACCTTATATCAGTCTTTCCAAGGAACAGCAGCTCCAGAGACAGTGGAGCCACTGCAGTGCAAGACCACGTGGCAGAGCTGGAGACTCATCCCATGGCTGGAAACACCGTAGTCCCAGTTCACCACAGACATCCTGCGTGAAACTCATTTTGCCTGATTCCACTGTCTCACTTAATGGCCAGAAAGTCATTTTCTACTAGCTCCCCCTGCAAGCACACTGTTACTCAGCATGGATGGAGCTGACAGGCAAGAGTCCTTGAAGCTGCTGAGAGGTTTAATTTGTTAAAACTTCCAAGTATCTCCAAGATCACAGAACAGGTAAAGGACTGCACAGCCCTTCCACACTGTGAGCCTGCACTATTCCCAGAGCTCAAGCCAACAGTCAGAGGTGGGGACCCCACAGGTTCCAAAACTGCCCTTCTTGCAGACAAGGCAGCTTTTTGTGAGGACTGTGCCGCCCAAGAGAGATGCAGCCATGCACCTCTGCAGCTTGCATTTGTTCCAGTAAGGACAACCTCACCGACACAGTAAGAAGCTACTTACCACCCTGCGTGTATGATTGCTGAGACTAATACCAAGATGATTAGAGCAATCAAGTGGAGCTTCTTGGAGAGGGGATGAAAACTCTCTCCCATCACTAGGGATTAAGAACTGATCAGATGCAGAAATGGAGCAGTTGCACATGCCACTCACTCAGCCTGAACCAACTATTAATGCAAGCACATTACAAATCATCTTCTCACAGGCACAAGTTTCCCTCATCACTCCCAAACAGCAGTACCTGGTCTTTTGCAGGGTGATACATACCCAGCAGCACAAGCCAATTAAGAAAATTTGTACCACCACTTAAGGAACAAGTCTCCCCTCACATTCCTACTACCATCAAAACTTTAGTAATCCACCACCACTTTGTGGCAAAAAAACCTGCTCCTAACCTTCATTTGCTCACCTGAGCTGTGCTGGTCCTAATAAGGGCCAGGTAGTCCTCAAATTACCCTCTGACCCCAGAGGTCTCACACTGAGCCAGCAAGAGCTACTTAGTCACAGAGGGCACCATGTTCTCCTGCCCTTGAAGAAATTAATCACTGTAACAGGAATTTTACTTCCAGGCAGTGCTGGAGGAGTACAACTCCTACAGCACTCTGCACTGATCATCAGCATCAAATGATTTGGCCAGGCAGATTTCAAAACATTTTTTCTTCTGCCCAGCTTCAGCACATGCTACAGAGAGTCAGCCCAGTGCTGTAGCACTGAGGAAGAAGCCATGGGCAATGCTCTCCGGGACATTCCCACAGGAGTACAGTGTGCAAGTCAGCACACTGGAGTCACTGGCATGTCTCACCAGATGCTTTGTCAGTCACCACGGGTGTCACCAGTAAAAGTTACATGCTCTGGAGCTGGGAAGTAAAGGATGAAAGTCAAGCCTAGTGAGTGCTTTGCCATCTTTTAACACCAAACAGGTTTGTAGGCCATCTAGACTGGCATAAGCTGGTCAGGCTGCTGAAACTAGAAGTTCTGCCCTCTCCCTGCCCCTTCATTTCCACCTCAAGTGCTTGTGTAAGTACAAGATGAACCACACCAAGGAACCACAAACTCAGCATAACCCGATTTTTCTTTAGCTGGATATGCTCCCCCATCCAAACAAAAGCTGGTTCCAGCACAAGGAGAGCCGAGTGGAGAGAGATCGTCCCTTTTGCACCTGCACTGGACTAAACATTGCAGAAGAGCGATGAAAGGCCTTTTCAGCCTGAATCTTATTTGACAAGCACCTTCTCAATACAGCCCTATGTAATAAGCTTTCAACTTCCCTGTGCACAGAATTTCCTTTCTACTCCACGTAAAGAACAGGCATATGGTTCATGTCAGTATCACTGACAGCCTGGACCATGACAACAGCAGCCCAACCATCTCACCCCAGCATGCAGAGGGATATGAATCAAGCCAGACTTCAGCGGTCAGCTCTGATTAATGCTGCTAGATGTGGGGAGTGAATCAAGCTCAAAGTCTGCCAAAGCAAAGAGTGTTAAAGACATTGCGATCAGGAATGCAGCACAGTGTCGAGAAGCCTTGGAACAACAGCAGACATCAACATTTTATTTGCTGGCTGGAGGAAAAAGACTTGAGTCAGGCAGAGCTGTTCGGGGCTTGTACTGAGGAACGTACAAGACAAAAGCATTTGGAATCTTTCCACATACTGGAAATGAAATGTCTGAGTTTTAAATCCCTTGTTACATTTGAGGACCAACGCTGTGTTTTAGGAAATGCCTGTGTTCCAAAAGGAAAACAAAAACCTGCTTTAAATTGCACGAAGTGCTTCACTCAGTCCCTGAAGATTTCTTTTAACTCTTGTTTTCTGCTTTTTTCTCTCCAAGCTAAAAGGAGTCATTTTCTTCCTACTTGTTCCTCAGCACACCAACTCCAGCCCCAAGCACCCTGCAGCCCCCGTAGCCCGTTCTGGGCGCTTTCGGCCAGCAGATGCCCCATCCTTCTCCCCACTGCCCCGAGAGCATCCTCGGGGCTGCGGTGTCACACCCTGCCACCCGGCCCTGGAGCCTCCCCGGCCGCTCGACGCGCACAGAACGCGGCAGCCGCCGGACCGCAGACCTCGGGCTCTGTGTCACCCGCTCCTTCTGCACCAGGGGACACACGGGGGCCTCGCCTTACCCGAGCCAGGCGGGCGGCGCTCCGGATGGCCGCCGCCACGGCACCGCCGTCGGGGTGCACCCGCTCCACGTGCCCCCACATCCGCTCCCAGGTCTGCCCGTCCATGGGGAAGCCGCTCTTGTTCACCAGGAAGAGCGAGCCGCCGTCCCGCTGCTGCTCCTGCTCCTCCTCCTCCGAGCCCCCGCCGCTCCCGCCGCCGCCCGCCGCCCGCGGCTGGGCGCTCCGCGACCGGCCCCCCTCCTTGCCGGCCGCCGCACGCCGGCTGCTCCCGCGGCCGCCGCCACCGCCCGCCGCGCCCGTCATGGCCCTGCGGCCATGCCCGGGGCCCGGGACCGCTGCCGGGATGTGCCCCGCGGCCTCGCCGCCGCCCGCCCGCTCTTTATGGGTATCTATGTATGTGTGCCTGTGACGGGCGTGCGGAGGAGGCTAGCCAGGGACGGTCCCTCGCTAGCGTCGCCGGCCCGCTCGCTCCGGGCGCCCCGTCCCGATCCCGGTACCGGCCGCGGCCGCGCTGGGGGCGCGCCCCGCGCCGCGCGCCATGCCGCGCGTTACCGCGCGACCGGCCGCCCGCCCGCCCGCGGCGCGCCCCCATTGGCCGCCGCAACAAAGAGGGGCGGGGCCCGCGGGGCGGGGCGGGCCGCCACTGGCGGAGACGCCGCCCGGAGGCGCCCCCTGCCGGGCAGCCCGAGCCACCACAACGAGGCGGCGCAGTCCGAGCGCTTTCGCCCGCAGCCGAACCGAGGCGAGCCCTACCGAGCCGACAGTGGCCGAACGCAGCCGAGCCAGGCGGAGTCGAGCCGAGCCGAACCCAGCCCAGCCCAGCCGAACCCAGCCGAGCCGAGCCCGACCCCTCCGAGTCGAGGCGATCCCCTCAAGCCGAGCCCAGCCCAGCCCAGCCCAGCCTAGCCCGAGTCCAGCCGTGCGTCCCGGTTCCCACTGCGTGACGGACGCCTGAGGAGGAAACTCCTAATCGGAGAGAGCTGCTGTTCAGTTCTTCCCAACAGAGCTGGAAAATCCCTTGTAGAGCACTCAGCGTTTCGGTGGTGGCGGTGAGATCTCAGCCTGAAGGCAAAGCGCTGCCGAGAGAGGCACCAGGCGCTTGTGAGGGGTGGGCGGAGGAGCGCCCCAGGCCCGGGCAGAGAACTCCCCGGCGGTACTGCCTCTCCGGCGCCCGCTGTGCCCTGATGGCTGTGGCCACGCTCGGACGGGAATTTTCAGCTCTTCACTTCAAGCACAACAGTGTCAGTGTAATACAACTCCTAGAGCTAGGAGTGGCCCCCCCATCAGATACAAATAGTCTGAAAAATGTTGCTCCCCATCCCCTGCCCATGCGCTCAGATACTACTGCCACTCTGATCCCCCTGGCTCCCAGGCATGAATAAATTTCTGCGGTGCCCTAATCAGCTTCCCGAAGGCTCTCAGGAGCCAGGAGTGTATGTTGAGTTGCTAATCACTCTCCACAGGAGCCGGTGTCTCTGTGAGTCCTACCAGTAATCCTCCCTGCTGTCCCCTGGCCACATGGTATGCCAGAATCTCATCAGGAGGTTTAATAGAAGGGAGGACAGAGAAAAGCTCTTCCATCAGCTAAAGCAAATCAAGGGCTTCAGCTTACATGGCTTGCCCAGTGTCAGCTTTCAGCCCAGGAGACTTTGGTCTAGGAAACCCCCCGAGCTGGATGTGGGGGCTCTGTGTGTAAATGGCAACAAAATCCGGGAGAAAAGAGGAAAGGTCAGAGTGGGTTTAGAGCTGCTGTGGAGTCTTCACCCTCTTCCTATGTCCTGCATTTCCCTAATCATGAAGCAAACACTGCAACTGGAGGGAAAATGTCTGCCCAAGCTGGGCAGAGACGATAGACACACACACACACACACACACACACCCCCCCCCACACACACCCTGCTGGGTTTGGAAGCAGGATCCCAGGGGGAGCACAGTCTCTCCTTCTGGAGCGCAGATGATGCTGAATATCAGCAAGATGTGAGAGCCCCAAGATGAGCTCCAGATGGGAGATGATGAAGCTCAGAGACCCAGAGAGGCTGCAGATGGCTGCTGACACAGGGGAGAGGGCTCTCAAGGAGCCAAGGGAGGCTCAGGGAAGACCGTGCAAAGAAAGGAAGGCCGAGAAAGTCTGCAAGTTCACTGGAGCAGAGCCAGGGGAAAGCTTGAAAATCATTCAGACCTGGATCTTAGAACAAATGGGACTGTGCAGGTGGTGGCATCCATGTGTGAGCAGCTGAGGGGCACACTGCTCGTGACAGAGCCTGGAGTGCTGGGATTACACAGTGGAATGTCATCCTCAAGGATGCTGATACACAAGCTGGCAGTCACGTATGTCCCAGAGCCTTGCTCCCTGTTGGAACAGGCAACCACGTTGAGGCTGTCACAGCCTTGCTCAGTGCTGCTTCACTGCCCAGAGCAGCCAGGAAGCTTCAGATTGTGTTTTCCTACACCCACCCACTTCTCAGCCACCCTGGAAGGGTGAAGATTAGAGTGATGCTATGTGCTTTGCACATAGTTCAAAGCCTCCTGCATTCACCATGTCAGGGCGTGCTCCATGCCAGAGGGAAGGACTCTCCATGGCCAGACAGGTAAGAGGCATGGCAAAGTTGGGACACCACAGCTCTTTTAACAGCAGTCTGCAGCATCCAGACCACTTCCAATCAGGACTGAAAGAAAGGAAATTCTTACCAGCTCCTCCCTAATGCTCAGGCTGAAGAGTGATAAGTTGAACTCCCAGAGGTCAGCCAGTGTGTCCAAGGCTAGCTGTGGGCTGGACAGGCAGGGCAGAAGTTAGCTGAGGTCCCAAAACTAAAGGCAACTTTGAAACAGCAGCCTAAGAAGATAAAACTAGAGTCCCTAAGTCCCTAAAACTAAGGGAAAGTCTTAATAACCCTCTTGCCAGCTACAAATTAAGAGTAAAAATAGAAAAATGCTGGTTTGGATTAGCCAAAGCCCTCCCTGGTATTAGTTATGAACAGACATTCAAGATGAGTAAAAGCAGGATGGGATATGCATCGTGCCTCCAGTATCCAATGGCTTTCACCTCGTGGAGTCACCTAATTTTGATACCATGACTCTCCGCAGAGCTGCCTTGCTTCCTGCTCTGTTTGCAGCTCTTCCTCTCACATCAGGTTCCTGCCCAGCCTCTGTCCCAGTGTGTCAGACCTTTTTGACTTTGAAATTCAGTCACTTTGTATGGATGCACCTTTCTAAAGATAGCTCTGAACAACACCTCAAATCTACAGTCTTACTCCTAATGCAGAGCTCATTGCTACCACAGCTGCTTTCTGGGTCAAAGGAACTAATTTGATCATAAAATCATCATGTAAGAGGGTTTTAACCTTCATTATTTCCAATTGCAGACTCATTTAAATGCAGCATTCAAAAGGCCCTGCAGTGCAATTACACAACCAAGTGCAGGAAAATTAATAGCTCTTAATTTGCACCATGGGAGCAAGGTGATATCAGCAGCGGCAATTTTTCTGAGCAGACTCCTTCTCCAAAGTGCCACCCCGACATCCCACAAGGAGTCCCACTATCCCCTTCCTCAGAAAGCATCCTCTTGCAAAAAGCAATGAATTCAGCCCGGCCCCACAGCAAACCCTCACTGCCCTGTGATAAGGAGCAGAGGAAGTTCATTCATGTATTTATTTGGGCTTATCTGGGAAAACACTTCCTCTATTAGCCATTGTTTCCGAACAGCCCTTCTTGTGCAAGGAGCCAGCAGGAGAAGGCTTTCCTGGGCAGCAGCTCCAGCTTGACCTGGCCTGAAGAGTGAGCTGCAGCCAAGCTGGGGAATGGACCACTGGTGTCATTTGCTGTCTCATGGCCTCTGAGATCTCATGCACTGCCCAGGCTCCTGCTTTGCTGCTTTGAATTTTGGTGCTTTTCTGCTCTGCAGATTTTTTGCCAGCACAGCTCCAGCCTTTTGTAAGACCTTTGTAAGGCCTTGTCCAGACTCTGCTATCAACAAACCTTGCTATGTGAAAATACTTCTCACTGTGAACAGGAATGCCCGTGTGCTACCAGGGCCACAAGAGGAGCAACAAACCCAGAAGTGGAACAAGACCAGCAGCAGCACTGCAGCAAAAGATGGGCTGGTCAGCAGATTGCCCTTGCCTCTGCCCTGCCTGGCCAGCCCTGGCTCTGCAACCTGTACTCTGGACCTCTCCAAGCCAGGCCATGTGGCAATTCCCCTGGTCCCAGTCCACAATAGTGCCCTTCTCAGAGGCACAGCCATCCCACAAAGCTGGCCTTGGTGCATTTGCTTTGATTCCTCTGCAGGCAGGCAGTGGGGAGCTGCTCCAGCAGCCAAGCCAGCAAGGGGCAGGAGACAAGTTTTGTTCCAGCCCTCCTAGAAACAGATGAAATTTTCTTTTGTGCAAGAAGGGGGTGTTCAAATCTGCTGCCGTCCAAGGCAGTGCTGGGAAGCAAAAGCTTGTTTATCTTTATCTCTTTACTTCCATCAGATGGTAAGAGAACAGATCTGGACCTAGGTTGTCTCCCAGGTCAGTAAAAGTGGACACCAAGTGCTCTGCACTCACTGAAGGTCCCTGTGCCAGTATCAGTTACTGGTGGAGCAGGAAATGTGCCCAGTACCTCCAGCTGGCAGCATTCAGTGCAAAAGCCTGAAGCCTGGGTACCTCACAAAGGGTCCCCAGTGAGATGACAGCTAATGTCTTTACAAGCAATTTGATGGGTGAAGGTATGGGTGTTAACGTCTTTGAAAGGAGTCTTAATGTCTCTGCTAACTTTGGGCAGCAGGTTTGTTGCAGAGCCCACTCAGCTTGGCTCCTGAGACAAGGGTCTGCACAAGCCTGAACTACTGAACTTTGGGGTAAAATAGCAGGTTCAAGAGGGAATATGTGGTAGGCAGTTCGGAAAGGCTGTACCTTCACTGTACCTCAGCCAATGGGGAAGGGAAGAGGGCAACATGCGGCCGGGAGCTTAGGATAAAAGGAGGCTGCGCCCTCCAAAACCTCGAGAGAGAAAACCCCACGGGCGTGTGCCCCAGTGGGCTCTCTCCCTTTATTCGAATAAAGTTGCAGAACTCCTCTGTCTTCTTTTTTGGTCATAAACGTCTTGCGTTTGTGGATTTTCCCGACACCAGCTTGGGCACACTGTTCTGCTAAAGTCAGGCCAAGTGATCTTAATGGCCTTTTCTGCATTTAGGAGCCGGCAGAGCAGCTGCAGTCCAAAACGATTAATCCTACAAAGGTGCTTCAGCTTTGCAGAGGGTAGCAGAAAAGCACGGGTCAAGAAAGGTTGCCTGCTGTAAGTAAATTGCATTATTGCAATGCAAATATTGGCCCATTTCCTGAGAAGACCATAGTGACCTCATTTGATCCTTTGGAAGGAAAATAAAAATTGTTTGGGGCTTTTTTCCTAAATTGAACATTATGCTGGAGTGGGATTTTTTTAGTAATGAAACGAAAGGTCAAACCGTGATAAGAATGTAACCACTGCAATATGGGAATGGCTGTTGATACAGGTTTGCAGGAGCGATTTGCATAACCAGTAAGAACAACTTTCTGTATTCATAAAATTTCCATGTGATTACTGGGAAAATAAATATGTAAAGCAGACTTTAAAAAAAAAGCAAGCTATAAAAGACATGCTTGAGGGTGTGCTTCCTTGGAGCTTTCCCCAAGGTAGCCCTTTCTGAGAACTCTTTAACACAGTATTTATTTTGCAATGGTCTAGCAGAAAAAACAGCCATCAGCTGCTTTGGCTGCACCAATGAAGAACTTCAGCAGCATGTTTTGATTTCTGCCTGAGCAAGTCCAGGATCTTCTGCAATAATTCTACTGCAACAAATCATTACAGTGTTTATTTTAGATGGGACTAGCTGGACTCCATTGTTTTCAGACTAGTCCAACAGGCAAGATTTTGTGGCATTAAAAAAGATTTTTAAAACCTTAAAAAAAGTCATGAAGAGCCTATAAATCAGACCAAAACTGGTTTGCAAATTTTCACTTTCCATTCCCAAGTGCAGGTCAGCAAGTCCTAGTAACCTGACTGAGCCTTTGCTACTAGTGAAATAGCCTTTTCCATACTTCCTACAGTCACTTCACTCTGGTCTACAACTGATGGCATCAGATGCAGGTGAAACTGTTGTTTCTAAGTGGTACAACATCAGCATCCCAATTAGCCTGCTTTACTCCCTCTGTCTTGTTCCAAAGTTTCAGTCTCAAAAATTGCAGTAGTTTGGGAAAATAATTACATCAATAGTTTGCTGTGAAGGTCTTACTTGTCAACATATCACATGATTTGGTCTCTGCAGCAAGTTCTGCTTACAAAAACAAGAAAACACTAATATAACCTTCCATAAATATTAGCAATTTTTTTTTTTACTAGTTACTTCTTTAACCTTTAGTCAGAGGGTAAACTACCCAGCACAATCACCTTTTTTTTTTTCCAGGGGAACTGCATAATAAAAATGCAGATAATAAAGAAAGGCAGTGGCTGAAAAAATTCTGCTACTTAGAAATGAGATTTCTTTTCAGCAATCGTCAGCACCCACAGGCCTTGTCACAAGGGAGCTGCCAGTGGTGGCACCACCAAAGGTGAGAGTCTGGACTTGCCTCCACTGCCAAGTGAGCACCTGAGTCATCCCTGCCTGTGTGGAGAGAGGAATGTACTGCAATAAACCCCTGCCTGCCTAAGATTAGAAGCACAATTGCTGTTGCTGTTCAGAAATAAATTAAACAATCTAGTTCTGCTGTGGGATAATCTGTGCCCTCTAGCACCAGTACGATGCTGGTTGGAAAACACTGACCAAAGGTCATCTTTATGTATTAAAGTTCCTCATGTGCATTTTCTTTCCAGGAAGAAAGAAAAGTAGACTGGAAAAGTTATTAAGTCTAGCAATAGAACATGTCACAAAGCCCAAGCAGCAAAAGCCTTTGAGCTGAGATGCTGTGTGGAACCTGCAAAGAGAAATGTGGGATTTACTGTTCTCAATGCCACGGTGCAACAAGGCATCATCACGACACTGATGATTTCATCAAACAATTTTTGATCTGAAGCATCACTTCAAGCATCCCTGGGAGACAGTGCTCTGCAGATTAAGAGTCCCCCTTTCCAGAGAATGATTGAAGAGTAATCAAAACACTGCAGAAGTGCCTGAAAGTGACAGTAAAATTCAAATTCTGTGGTCATTTAAAAAATAAAGCTCTTAAAGGAAATACAGTAATCTGGAGCAAAATTACTTTTTTCAGTCATCTTCATTATTTGCCATGACATGAATGATAGTAATTTTCAGAGGTAACTAGCAAACTCACGCCTACAGAGCACCTTCTGACTTCAGAATCAAACCCAGAAATGCTGTGTAATCACACAAGCTGCAGATTTCAAGGAGAGTCCCTAATGCCCTTGGTGCACAGAGACATTTCAACCCTCAAGAGATTCTCACATTTTGAGCAGATGAAGTAGGTCAGAGAAAAATCACACTGATCATGGGGAATTCTGTTCCCCAAAAGCTGCGGGACCTCTGTGTCTCCTGTGGCAAAAGTCTGGTTTGGACAACTTCGTCAAGCTTCTGAGCCTTTGAGGGCTTCTCTACCCTTTTGAAACTTCAGTGGGGCAGTGACAAGATGAAAAATCACGGTATTACTAGGCTTTGGGCAGTAGCTTCTAAGTGAATTTCAAGCTTTTAGCATTAGGCCCCGAAGTAAATTCAGTTGTTCATTGGGAGCAGAAAATAACATAAATTCAAGTCCCTGGAGCCAGTTAATGATCCTTGGGTGAGTCATTCTCACCTCAGTGAGACAGTGCCTCTTCATTCCACACAGGATGTACATTCTGTCTAATGCCTGCAGGTTTGTACAGAACCAGCTGATGAATTATTCTGAGAAAATCAAGTTACCTTCCAATATTTAATGGAGAAAACACCATGTGCAGCCTTGGAAACTGCCTTGTTATATTTAACTTCTTTTTCTCTTGGCAGCAAGCAGGACAATTTGATTTCTAGAAGAATAACTAACTCTGCAGTATCTGCAGTCCCTCTTTTACCTTACTCAAACTGGTGATCAACATCTGAAAAACCTTAGGACTGCCCCATTCTGAAAAAAGAAAGTGGGAACTCTCTGGTTCAGCCTAATACAGGCTAGAAAAACTTCTGATGCCTTCAATATTTCCCTGGGATTTTTCCATCTGCATGGAGTTTATAGTTTTTGTAGAATCTTGTGTCTATTTCTGGAAACTTATAACACAAGGCCAAAATACTGGCAATGCCCTTTAGATACTATTTACTGCCATTTTCACGGTCTAAACACTGTTACAAGCAGAAGCAGTTTACTGAGGAAACACCAGAAATTAGCATCGTAGAGGCTGAATTTCCATCCCTGATATTAAGCAGATATTAGCTCGTTAATCACAAATATATAATCACTCACAAATCAGTAATTATGCCTAACCATTGCCAATACTCAGCCTTTGTGACATACCTGCTGAAGTCCTTTCCACAAAGTTCCGGCTATTATTGTTTCATTTTCTGAAAGTTGTTGTTTAATAAAGCTGTAAATATTGATTTAGAACATGGTCAGATAGGGTTAGTTCATTGTGAAGCACAAACAAAAGGAAATCCAGCAGACTTCTAAGAAACCTTTCCACTCCAGGAAGCAGCTGGACTGTTAAGCATCTGCCTATTTTATCCATACACAAACCACATCACTGTCTGGAAGGGGTAATACTTGTTAGCTTTGGATTACAGGGCCTCCTCCTCCCAGCTATAGAAATTTGCTGGCGTTTTCATCGACAAACGGGACGGGGAGCTTGGACAAGCGTTCCAGGAGCCTTTTATTACTTTATTCCATTATCAGTCTCACATACCGAGTTGGGGCAGAGATGGTACAAAGCTCACGCTGTCCCAGACATCCAAAGACTTCCCAGTTACAGAGCATTCTTAAAAGCTTCTTAGCCCATTAGCGTGCTTCTAAAAGTTACAGACAACTGTTTTAACCAAGCACAAACAGCGCACGTACATCTGTTGTACACAATGCTCACTTGTTATACCTTATATAATAATACACAATATTCCATTATTAAGCTTAAACTTACCTATCTTGCTAAGCATATTTCTTACAACTTCCTAACCTGTCTCTGCCAAACCTAGAAACTCTAACCATTGTTTTAATGTCCTTGCTTGCTATTAATTGTATCTTCTTCAAGTTTTTGCAGCCAAAGCTGATCTCTAAACTCTTCTGCTTTATTCCTAAATCCTGCTTTTTTCTCACACCTAAAGCTTTTCCACCTTTGTGTTTCCCCACAATTCCTCCTCCTGGTACAACTATAAAGAAGTCCTCTTAACTTTGTCTCTTATCAACTACCTTGCGTTTCATAGTTCCTCTACATAAGGGCACTTCTTCTGCTTGCTCTAAGCGGTGCTATTTTACACCACAGCAATTTTAAGGCTGTGAAAGGTCGAGTCTATTTTAAGAACGTAGGTCAAATCCAGCATTAGTTGTTTTGTATCGTTCGAATAGGTCTCATTCGTTCTAAGGCCTTAATTCAAAGCCTTCATCCATAGCTGCCTGGGTAAGGTTCTGAGAACTTTCTGTGATCCCTTTTCCTACATCATTCTCTTGTATGACACAAACTTCCTTAACGGTCCTGTCTGTCATTCATCGCACACACTGAAGAATACAAGACACAACTATCAATATCACCACTACAATCATCGACACATATAAACCTGCCTTGCAGAGCTCCTTCAACCAAGGTGCAGAGCTCCATCCCTCAAACAAACCATCTAGCCATGATCCACTGTCTCTTTGAATTTGAGACGTTAGATCTTTCAGCTTTTGTATACTTTTGTGGATGGATTCAGAGTGGTCAGACAAATTCATACAGCACAATCCTTCAAATTCTTCACAGCCATGTCCATGTGCCAGTAAAAGGAAATCAATTGCTGCTCTATTTTGAAGGGTAGCACGTCTAACACTGTTGACATCAGCCAGCATATCACTGATTGCAATGGATGTGGCATTGGTTTGTTTACTCAGCCACAACATCCTACCCAATCCAATTGCTTCAATCCCATTGCTGAGGCAAGTTGGGGTACTAACGAATCTGGTGAAACCCTTGCCGCAGTTTTCCAGGGTCTAAACTCACTGTTACAATTCTCACCATATGGATGAGCAGATCTTTTCCCTCTATGTTTTTTCCTGATGACTGTTTTAGCATTGGGTGCTAGCACAGTAAGTTGTCCAATGCTGCATGGGCCACCTTCAAGGCGTGATGGAATGCCTTGCCAAGCCCTATCTCCACAAATGAACCAATACCCTTTTGGTAATTGCTGTGGATATTGATCAACTCCGGAGCGTCCACCCCAACTGCCTGAGCAATTACACCAAAAGCTTGCACTTTTGTAGAAGGGGTGATTAGGAGTGATGTTGTATCTGGGAGAATCTTTCTTTTGCTGATTGCTATTTGAAAAGGTGAGGCAGAAATCCATTGTCAAGGAGCCCAGAATTTCCAATTCCTGGGGTTCAGCAGTTGCTTTGGGGAGTTTTATGGTCCAAAGATCCCAATCCTTTACAGGATTTCTCCCGCTAGCAACTTCTGGTTTGCTGTTAAGTTGCTTTTTGGTCAAGGGATCATGATATATGGGTATTGGCCAATTTTTTACTGGCACACCGACTAAACAGGTTGCAAAAGGCATTTCTGGGTTCGAATTAGACAGACATATGGTATCTGAGCCTGCTGCTTTGGCTAAGGTGACCCAAACATTTGGTTTTGGTTGTACCACAGGGAAATCTGCATTGCAAAAAGCAAGCAAAGCTAGCAAGCTCCAGTAAAACATCTGAGTTTGCTCCATTCTTTTCAAGAGCTACTTTTTGGCAAAAGACTTTCCCATATATTACAATTCACAAATTCTGGTTTTGTTCCTTCCCAAAACTGCCGGGGAACCGAATGGCAATGGTAAAAGGTGGCAATGGCAAAGGTGAAATTTCCCCTTTGCACAACCAATGAGGGGACACACTTTTACTGAACACAATGGATACCACGCTTTTGCCAAAAGAGCTCTATGAAACCAACAGCTCACTCATTTAACATGACATGAAATCAAGGTTTGCAAATTCCACAGGTGAGCAAGGGACGTCAGGCGTGACTCGCAACCTCCCTGTTCGGCTCACATCTGTATGCCTGCTTCTTCACTCGTAGAGTTGTCAGAGCATTCTCACGTGAGATATGGAATGACGTTCCTTGCAGGGACCCACTTAGGTCCTGCACCTGTGGAAACACAAGCATACTCTTTGCCCCAAGTTATTAGTCAAAAAAGACCTTCAATTCGTCCTGTCTCAGGATTTCTAATTAAAACAGGGTGATTTTCTCTCAATTTTGCTTGTGTGTTATTTGAAAAATGCCTAAAAATTGGTGGATCAGGTTCTGCAAAAGAGCTGCTCAAAAAATTAAAAACAAAGCTTTACTCAACCTCATCTGTCGTGTTGCCTCTATTCCCCCCTTCTGTTGATCTAAAATACATTTTAGGGTGTGATGTGTCCTTTCAATGATTGCTTGATTGTGGGGGAGTGGGAAATACCAAAGGTGTGGTAAACACCCCAATCCATTAAAAATGTGGCCAATTTTTGGGATATGTATGCAAGGCCATTGTCTGTTTTGATTTCTTGGGGTATGCCTAGTGAAGCAAATGCTTGCAATAAATGTTGACAGGCATGATTGGCAGTTTCTCCTGTGTGGACAGAGGCAAATACCGCTCCTGAGAACATGTCCACTGACACATGGATGTTTTTAAATTTCCCAAAGGAGGGGTATTTGGTGATAAACATCCCATTTATTTCTGGACAAATATTGTCCCATCCTTAAGTTCCCCACAGATCCCCTTTTCTCACCTCACAGCGGCATCCAGGAAGGCGAGAAGGGGAGAGGCTCCTTCGTTCCAAGAGAGAAATCCATTTCTTTTCAACGGCTGCTTTTCCTATGTGGGGCTTCCATAAAGGTGGCTGGACAGAGCAGTCAACGAAGGATCCAAAACTGTATCCTTTTGCCTCACAGGGCACCAGTTTGCTGGCGTTTTCGTCGACAAACGGGACGGGGAGCTTGGACAAGCGTTCCAGGAGCCTTTTATTACTTTATTCCATTATCAGTCTCACATACCGAGTTGGGGCAGAGATGGTACAAAGCTCACGCTGTCCCAGACATCCAAAGACTTCCCAGTTACAGAGCATTCTTAAAAGCTTCTTAGCCAATTAGCGTGCTTCTAAAAGTTACAGACAACTGTTTTAACCAAGCACAAACAGCGCACGTACATCTGTTGTACACAATGCTCACTTGTTATACCTTATATAATAATACACAATATTCCATTATTAAGCTTAAACTTACCTATCTTGCTAAGCAACTTCAAAACCTTTTTGCAACTTCCTAACCTGTCTCTGCCAAACCTAGAAACTCTAACCATTGTTTTAATGTCCTTGCTTGCTATTAATTGTATCTTCTTCAAGTTTTTGCAGCCAAAGCTGATCTCTAAACTCTTCTGCTTTATTCCTGAATCCTGCTTTTTTCTCACACCTAAAGCTTTTCCACCTTTTGTGTTTCCCCATAATTATGCCTAACCATTGCCAATATTCAGCCTTTGTGACATACCTGCTGAAGTCCTTTCCACAAAGTTCCGGCTATTATTATTTCATTTTCTGAAAGTTGTTGTTTAATAAAGCTGTAAATATTGATTTAGAACATGGTCAGATAGGGTTAGTTCATTGTGAAGCACAAACAAAAGGAAATCCAGCAGACTTCTAAGAAATCTTTCCATCCCAGGAAGCAGCTGGACTGTTAAGCATCTGCCTATTTTATCCACACACAAACCACATCACTGTCTGGAAGGGGTAATACTTGTTAGCTTTGGATTACAGGGCCTCCTCCTGCTAGCTATAGAAATTATTATCTTACTAATCATAGCTGGGATGGCTTCACATCTCCCATTTACCTGATGAGGTTTCTAGTGTTTTCTTTCAAGGACTGAGAATCTGACAAAAAAACAAAACAAAACAAAAAAAAACAACCAACCCAAACAAAAAAAAAACCCCAAAAACCCCCAAAAGAACCCACCCAAAACACCAACACCAAAGAAACTTCAGGGAGTAATAGTTTTTCGGAGTTGTTTCTTCCTAGCTGTGGGAATGTTTAAATTACAGTGCTAAATGGGGATATTGCCTGCAGCTTTCATAGAGGTACCATAAGAGGAGCATGACCCTCTTGTCCTGGTTGTAAAAAGAAGAACCCACCTGAAAGTTCAACCCAGTGCTGAACTGCATGTTAGTGTTGATTTACGACACAAGGCTTGTGTTTGCTGTCCTCTGCAGCACTTGCAACCACCCCCTGTGAAGCATCTCCTATACCAAAATAACTGAGAGAGAATCCCAGCTTTGTGGAGAAGTGAGATAAAAAAACTAAAATATTTTCTTACCATGACTCTACTTTCTTTGAAGCAGGTTCCTCAAATTTGCCTGGCTCACAGCTGGGTTAAATGCCTGAGGGTAGGTGACAGAACCCTTGCAGAGTGTTCACAAGGGTTCTGCTGTGCTTCCACTGAAGAAAACTCCAATTTTAGCCATAAATGAATGCAATGTCTCACTTTCATCCTAAGAAGTTATCCTACCCTCTCCCCTCAGATAATCTCTCTGCAACCAAGTGCTTTATTAAAATAATATCTGCACTACCCTCAAGAAACTGCCTTTGGATCGCTCTGCTTTAGGGGTTAACTTGCACTTTTCCTCACAGACCTTTTCCAAAGCAAAGGAGAAATCTCTGTACTAGAGCAGTACAACTCAACTACCAATACTAGTACTCTAATTTCACGCCCCGAGAAAATTTCTCAGGATGCCAGTAGTCTTGTGTAGAATAAATTTCTATACCCTGCATACATGCACTCTGCATGTACCTGTATATTTATTAATGACACAGTAAGTCATACACTTGCACATTTTCCTACATTAAAAGGTGGGATCTAAGTAAAAAAAAAAAAAATCACTTTTAGATTAGCAGCTCTATCAGCAGCTATCAAAAATGCTAATCTTGGCTCCAATCAATTTAGGCATTATACACTTTATTAGTAACATATAATGATAAGGAATGATGCCATCCACATATACACATACATACAGTATTGCAATCAGAGAATATTTGTTAAGAACTTTTAATTTTCTCTTGAAATAAAGAACTGGACACTAACAAAACCAAAATATTACAGCAAAACATATTTGTTATCTTCATGAGTAGAACAAAGACACGAGCAGTAAATAAAATGGGTCTTACACAAAAATACATTTCTCTCAGGAAAATTTTTTGCTTAATTCATTCTAGTTCCTGCATTAGCATCACTTCTCCCTCTTCACATAGTTCAGACCGAATGGTGGGGCTGGGGGCAATCACATATTATTGTGTACAACGGCAGCTTGTGCTCCATGAAACATTAGTAGCCTGTAACACTTGGGAAGGAGGTACATACATGTACTGAAAAACAGTAACTGTAAAGGTCACACATTCCCATTCACGCAGGAAAACTAATGAGTTCACAAAATGGAAAAGGAAAACAATACATGTTTACAGCTTAACCCAATTTCACTTGGTTGTAGATATACAAGGTAGTCCAAATATTTCTCAAAAAACCATTTTGCATCAGGCAACACGGGCTGGCAGCTCTAATTACACACTCCACTGATTGTCTCTGAAACAACAGACTGCCTTGAACAACAGAAATGACCAAGAGGCTGAAGTGAGGAAAGCCCTATTAATCTGTAATGATTCATATGTAGTCTTCCTACTTCTTCCCTTGTTCTTTCTTCCTCGTAAAACTTGGGCATTTAGCAACAGAAATGTGTTACTAAAGACAAGCACCCATCTACAATTACTTTTTCTGAGGGACTTATCTACCAGCAACTCCAGACTATGCCTTACAGGTCTGATATTTTCACACCCAGCCAACAGAAATGAGGGGTTTAAGGCCATGGTAGGAATCCTAAATAAAAATGGGTCAATGTTCTCCAAGTTTCTTCCACTGAAATTACCAAAAGTTTAACATGGCTGGGAAGAAACACAAAGATAAGAGTTAATTTTAAGGCTGATCTCTGAATTTTGTAACTGAAAGTTATCAATTGCACAGCCTGCTGGGCTCCTGGGAACTTGGGGGCTGCCCCCTTGATCATGCTCCCCATTGTGTGGGTTCTCTTGCATCCTCTAGAGCTCCCTTGAAACACTTAAAAAAAAAAGTAAGTTGAAAAGCAAAAGCTGATGCATGGGATTGGGATGCCTCTCCTCACTTGGTTTCTTACACCATCCTCTCCTAGTTGATCTGTAATTCCATTCATGATACAATTATCTCTTTAAACAGTCAGGATTTTTAGCCCCCAACTCTACTCTTGCTGGAGGGCTGAGCCAGGATGTCAAGGCTGAGTCAGAAATCCTATTTCCAATTCTAGATGCATGTGGAATTTCCAGGCTGAGAAGGCTGCATGGAGAACTCATAGCAACCTTCCAGTATCTGAAGGGGGACTACAGGGAAGCAGGAGATGGACTCCTTGTCAGGAACAGCAGTGATAGGACAAGAGGGAGTGGGTACAAGCTGAAACAGGGGAAATTTAATTTAGATATCAGGAAGAAATTTTTTACGGTGAGGATGACAAGACAGGTTGCCCAGGCAGGTTGTGGACACCCCAACCCTGGAGCTGTTCAAGGCCAGGTTGGATAGAGCCTTGACCAACCTGGTCTAGCGGGAGATGTCCCTGCCCACGGCAGGTGGGTTGGGACTAGAAGATCTCTAAGGTCCCTTCAAACCTCTTAACATTCTATGATTCTATGTTTGATTGAATGGATGTTGAAAAACCCAAAAATGAAAAGCAAAACCACAAAGCCTCAACTACTCCAAATTTATTTCTGCCATGAGCTAGAAACTCAATTTCTTGACAGACAGATAATAAGATTATCACATTTAAAAATACTGATTTGCTCTTTATTCTGCTGCTGAGCCTTTCATTTAAATACTTTTTCATTGACTGAAAATAGCTCCCAGGTTTCCCACTTTTAAGCTCCTTTTAGAAGGGGAATATTAAATCCAAGATGTAATTAAGCCCTCACTATTAGGAGTATTTTCTTTTCAGGGACCCAGCAGGGTTTTCAAAATGCCAAAATCTTGTTTGGACCTTTTCAGAAGGTAGCCAAGTAATTTAGCAGAAGATAAAAAACACAAGGAGCCAAAACTAGAATATTTTTTCAATAATCAGCTGAACATAACTAAAGAAACTGGAAGCTAGTAGTGAAGAAAGGAAATGAAAAATAAATTTTAAGAAAGAAATAAAAAGACTCAATCTTTGAATTTGAACATTGTATACTGAACAGGTCAGGAAACATTCTGGATACTGCCAAAGACTTTGTATTGGACATTTCATTTCCCCAAAACTGCAAGAATACTATCTTGTTAAGATTTTGCAACACCAAAAGTCAAAGCAACCACGGGCCATGAACATAAATATTTTCTGAAGCTGTATCTTGCTGAAAAACATATATATATTTTGGCACACATTATTATGATTTTTCCAAAGGGAAAAGCCACCTACATACATTACAAGGCAGAAACTTTGAAAACATGTACATCCCTTGATGGGGCAGCTTCTATCACAGCAAGTCATTAAATGCAAAGGACTGACATAATGAAAGCATCTCCACTTCCACTCCTCTACCCTTGCCGGCCAGTTGAACATCCAAGAGTTAATTTTACTATATTCAGCTACTTCAGCACTGGACTTTTCTAGAGCTCAGCTCTCCAGGAGCAGCAAGGCCTGGCCATTTTCTCTCTAGCACAGGACCTGGCAAAGACACGTGAACCCTTTTTGGCAAGACAAGTGTTCCAAGCATGCTTGGTTTATTCTGATAGCTCTTCCCTTGTCTAAAGCGTTTATCATACAGAATGTTTAGATCAAGATCATGACATTTAGAGGCTAAGCTTAGAAAGGTAAGTTTTCAGGGCCCTTTTTATACAAAAGGATTCTCTGAGTCTACAGTGAAATAAGAAAAAGAAAAGCATTTAATGATATTCATTGTACTTAGAGACTATCTTGGAGTTTGTTGTTGTTTAATCCCAGCCACCCACCAAGCCCCAGCAGCCGTTTGCTCGCTCCCTTCCCCACCAGTGGGATTGGGGAGGGAATCAGAAGGGTAAAAGCTGGAAAACTCATGGGTTGAGATAAAGACAGCTTAATAGGGAAAGCAGAAGCCACACATACAAGAAAGAAAAACAAGGAATTAATTCAGAGCTTCCCACGGGCAGGCAGGTGCTCAGCCATCCCCAGGAGAGCAGGGGGCCATCAAGTGCAATGACTACTTGGGAAGAAAACACCATCACTCCAAACATCCTTCCCTTCCTCCTTCTGCCCCCCACTGTATATACTGAACATGATATCATAGGGTCTGGAATATCCCTTTGGTCAGTTGGGGTCACCTGGCCTGGCTGTGTCTCTTCCAACCTCCACTGCACTCCCAACTTCCTTGCTTTTTCGGATGTATGAAAAGCAGAAAGGGCCTTGGCTCTATGTAAGCCCAGCTCAGCAGCAACAAAAACATCTCTGTATTATCAACCCTGTGTTCAGCACAAATCCAAACCACAGCCCCATATCAGCCACTGTGAAGAAAATTAGCTGCAGCACAGCTGAAACCAGCACAGAGTTAAATAATTCCCCATACCCAACTGTAACCATCTGCAGAATACTTTGGCAGGATTCCACCTTCTGGATGGCACTGCATCTGTGGGAACTCAAAGACATAGCATCACTGATGGCACTGAACTTGCAGGCTCAGCTTACTGAGATAACAATTAAATGTTTGCAAAAAGCCCACTAACCCTGGTCTGACTTTCCCAGCAATACTATTATTGTAGTACTATCAGTTCTGTGGGTGTGTAGATAGAGCACAAGGTAAAGGAGAACATTTTCAAAAGCACTACAGTGAGAAACCCCCATCCCAAATACAGATAAATTAAGTAACAAAAAGTTACTGTTAATGAAGTCTGACCATTTTGCAGCTGAGATGGCACAAAAGAAAATATTTGATCAGAGAACTGAAAATATCACTATTTTCCTTTCAGTCATCCTTACAGCTTTTAACAAACTGCAAAAGACATGATTTAAGTTACACAAGCACAGGAATGTCACATGAGACAAGTGATACAATTCATAAAAGGACAGAACACATTTTCTGATACTCCACAAATATTCAGAGAAGGTTTAACACACAAAATGGAATTTCTTCAGCAGCACTGATTAAACTCAAGATGAGGCAGGGATCTTCTTTACAAAGTAAAGGCACCGGCTCTTTGTAAACACGTACTCCTCTCTCTTTAACTGAGAAAGCACTCAAAATATTCCATGGAGGAAAGTTGTGTGGTAGTGTTCTGTTGCTTATAAATACTTCACAATAGAGATATCAAAGGCCTTTGTCCTCCTTTTTACTGTATTTAGTAAGAAGTATTTTTTCTCCAATTTATCTAGTGAGAAACTTTTTAAATCTCCCCAGAAATGCTACAATGAAGCTATAGAACAGTGTTTTCTCTTATCTGCCTTCTGATATCTATAAAGAAGTTTCAAGGCAGAAGAAATGTCAGATGCCAGTATGAAACACACACGTCATCTCTTGTTTTCAGTATTGTGCTATCACTTTCCCAGAAGGTTTCATTGGCTTATATTAAAATACAGACACATTTAAAATAAGAAAAGGAACTCGTGAACATCCTCCTGCTGTACAGCTCTCTACTCCTTGATTTTTCAAATGCACCAGCAAGACTGAACAAGAAAAAAAGATTAGATACTTCTGATCATGACAACTGTACTTCAGGATTCCTGATTTTTTTTCAAGTATGTATCCTGAATGTACATGTCTCTCTACTGTGGAGAGAGTTCACACAGTTCTTTACTAATGCAACTGCAAAACTTGAATACTGTTAAAATAAATATTCCATACAAAGGTGAATTGTTTGCATCTTGGACAAAATGAACTGAGCATCTTCATAGCTTCCAACACACAACTACCACCAATATCAACACACACATTTTACTACTCATACACACAAATCCAGTGGTTACACTAATTCCTACTGTTCCATATCTAACCAAACTTGTGCGTTTCTAAGTCACCTTCCTTCAGCTTTATAAAGCTGACTGAATCTTTAATGTGCTTTCAGGTTCTACAGGACTGTCAACTGGTACCTGAAAAGGGAGATAAAAAAATAAAAACACAACAGGAATTAAGCTGTTATTCAACAGAGCTATTCTCAAACTCAGTGTTCTTGGGTAATTGTTAGATTAGACTCCAATAGTATATGTCGTTAATTAGCCAAATTAAGCAATTATAGAAAACTCGATTTTCTCTTCTTTTTGTAATAAAAAAGAGAGATCAAACATAGAATTTAGTTTCTTAGTATAACTCTAAAGTATATATTTACTGTATATAAATATTTGACACATGAAGATTAACCTCCCATTTTTTCCTCCGTTACATTTAACCACAGTAGCATCTTGATCAAGGTTCAGTATCAAAGTGATATTGAACATTATTAACACAGGCAGGTCTCAAACATGTATGGCAGTATCAGGGCAAGGACTGCAGCTTTTCTTACACCCTGGCTAATATGAATGAAACTGTGTGTCGAGCTAGGCTAATTAATGAGGTGATAATGGAAAGCAGATGAGTCATGTACATCCCCGAGAGAGCCCCAAGCCCTGCTGGGAAACCCACAGGATGCCACATTGAGCACACAGAGCTGCATTGGTTTCAGGCTCAAGTTAGTTCAGAGAGCACCAGCTCGGAAGTTCCTGAACCTGATACAGACACTAACAGTGTGCAGTTGGTCACAGATGATCAAAAGGTGCTGTACATGCAAGACACCTACACAAAAAGAAGCATGGCAGAGAATCTTGCAATGTCTGACTCCAAAAAGCTGTCTCATATCTTGATCCAAATTATCAAAAAACCCACAGCACTGAAAAATTTTTCCACTGACAGCTTTATTTCTACTAGTAACTGTACTGGTTTGGAAAAGCTGCTGAGATGTGGAACCTTACAATCATCAGAAAGTGCTATGCTCACTCTTCATTTAAATTGAGAGTGTGCTCAGCAGAAGAACAAACCCAGCCCTTTATGCAGCACTGTACAGAAACTCCAGCATGGCTTCTGTTTATCAGACGCTGACTCCATCTGAAGGGACTGCAGGTATTTCAAATAAAATACCTAGCCTATAGGATGGCCTCATAACCCAAGAAACAAAAAGGCTTCACAATTTACAGCGCTACCTGCTCATATGAAAAAGCAAGATTCAAGCAATAAAATCATATTATTAGCCACTTAAAATTCAAATATTCAAAAAAATCAAAAATTCAAACAAAAATGTGAGAGCAGAAGGTTTTTTCCATTTTTCTAATGGGAGTTAAGGAGAAAAATAGCTATCTGAGGGCAGCATCCCATATGGCTCTGTTGTTCAAAAACAGCATGGAAACAGTCATAAGATTTTGTCAATCCCTCTTTTGCAGCTAATACTGTTATGCCAGTAGAAGTCGAGCATTTGAGTAGGTAATATAGTCATGGTAAAAGAGTCACCACTTACAGCTTTAACGTCCAAGTTCATAATCCCTGAATTCACATTGTGTCTTCGCAAATCTGATTTTATTAAGGCTGAAAAAAAAAAAGGAAAAAGGAAAGCTGGTTCAGACCTTTACAGTGACATGCACTTCAAGAGAAATGTTTGCATCGTGCAAGCACACAGAAGCTGCTTTCAGCACATTTTCAAAATACCCGTATTCGCTCTTTGCAATTTGAACTCACTGACAATTTGAACTTGCTCCTCACAAAGCAGGAAGTGACAATAAGATCTTTTAAACCACAAGAACTTAAAGCAAAGCTTGATAGTTTCAGCACTTTCAGCACATTCATAAGTCAACACGTGTAAGTCACTGGCACAGTTCCAGAGTGGATCAGCAGTTTCCTGCATTTGGAGAACTGCAAACTGCCTCCATTTATGCATTTGTTTCCATTTCTCACCCCACTTTGGAGATGGACATCTGTCTCAAATTCAAGACATGTCTCAAGAAATGGGGGTCAGATGGCTGTCCATATATTAGCAACATCATCCTAAAAACATCCACACTTTTACATTAAAGAGAAACCATTACTTGCGCTTGTAGTTACCTGTTAAAATTATGCCCACAAAAATCCAAGCACAAAGAAAGATGTTTCCTGCACGAGGACTGTAGTCTGTTGTGAGCTTTCCTTGAACAAGTGTAAAGACAATTCCAAATATCTAGAAACAAACAAGTAACTTCATCAGGATCACACAGAAAAGAGTCATCATTTTGCCTTTAAAAGTTCCAGGTCACATCTTATAGAAATCGAATTAGAAAAAAAACAGGACTATAGCAACACAACAGAGACTTAGCTAAGTCTAAGAAAGTCTTCCTAGACTCGAGCATAGTGGCCTTCCTGAACATTACTCCACTTGAAGAAATAAAATGATGTAACCTGTGCTGATGCATTAAGGAGACCTGAGGAAGTGCCTTCAGACTCTGGATATGTAATTTCCACAGCAAATTCAAACCCAAGTGGAAGATAGCCAGTCATGAAGAACCTGTTGAAGAGGAGAGTAAGAGAATGACAGGCGTGGCCTTCATCTATTACTACAGTTAAGAAAACCTAAGATACACACAGAGTATTATGAATTAGCTGGTATTTTGAACTGTCATGTGTTCATGATTTAACATAATTCAGTAATTCCAAATAATAGTGACTGCTTCATTCCCTCAATATGGTCTAAGAATTTTAGCCACACACCTTTCTCTTTAGGACAAAGCTGTTAAAACATGTTTGTCCTATTTCCCATAACCACCATACATAGGAAACGACCTTTTCTAACAAGTCCACAAGCCACTCCATACTTGAAGCCAATTACTTCCAAACGAAAGACATACACAAACATCATCATTTGATCAGCCCAAATACCCCTGTTGGAGGGCATAAAGAGACCACGAGTAGGGAGTGAGGCTATACACTGGAACACCTGCTGGAAGGTGCTATGGAAGAAGCTGAGGGGACTGATGAATGATGGAAGAGAAGGGGCTTAATGCAGCTGAGGTTGGTTGATTGGTTTTTAAACTGAAACTCTCAAGATATTTCTGGTTGTATCTTGACTTCTGTGTCTGAATACAGCACCTTTCCCTCAGCACCTCTTGAGGCTTTTAGATTAGGTATCTATGAGCAGAGCTCATGCTCTTCAGAGCAAACAAAGCAACCAGCATGTTGCTTGGGCTATCAAAGTATAGATTAATCAAAATGCAGAGAAGCCAGTCTTCCTAGATTTGCTCAGTTAAATGCTAATCACCTACACAGTGGTCAAGAGAAAGCTTCAACTTCACTGCAGACAGCTTTTTGAACTGGAACCAAATGAATTGACCACCTAGAGACCTCGCTTAGGTCCATGAAAATGTCAAACGAAATTTACTGAAAAGTGAGTTACTTTAGATTCATTCTGATGTAACAGAAGGTGAAACCCTAGTAAACCCTATCTGTGCTGAGAGCTAAAGGCATAGGCTGAGATCATGGTGACAGAATACTCAGCAGAATTATCTAGATAAAACATTTAAATATGTTTCAGAACAGAACTGCAGTAAGTCTTGCAGTGCTCTTTAATTGCTCACCCAAGTACTCCTCCAGTCACAAACACTACTATAAGGTATCCGAGGTCCAGGGTGAAGGTAAATACCAGCAACCCAATGAAAGAGAGAATGTAAACAATCAAAGTCGTTTGCCTGCAACCCAACAACAACAACAAAAAATTAACATTGTTAACAGAAGGCCATAGCACATTGCTGAAGCATGGAAGAATAACATTAGCATCACATACTCCAAAGAACTGGCATTCTAAAGCTGTAAAATTTGCTTCATGTAATTCTGCCTCAAACTTAGCATGCAGTGAGAACATATCCCTTCCTGAACTCTTAATTGTCGTGGTTATCTGGCTGCTTCACTCAAGGCTAAGGACACTTACTCAGACTCTCAAAGAATGGACAATCACAGCACATACTACTACCTTAGGACTATTTTAGTTCTCCACTATGTTGTACCTCTTGGCCATTCTGCAGTGCTGCCCATTGCACAATACATCAACACAGGAGCAGCTGAGTCCAACACTATTAGCAATATAAGTCAGCCCACCAAGAGGCAAGTCAAACAAATCTCATTACAGTGTTCTATTTATTTTGAATCTGGAATAAGAGATGTCTTCCAAATTCTTAAAGCACATATTTATAAGCCAAAACACATGCAGAAACAAGGCCAATCTACAGCATTAACATCCATTAGGCTTGCAGAGGCACATAATGTACTAAGAGTCACAGGGGAGAACTACTCCATCACAAACAGTGCTCCAGGGCAGTGCTTGCTCCTGGGAGTACCACACCATGGATGACAGACCTAGGAGCTCCTACCCCAGAACAGAGCTCTGCTCCATGGTCATCCCCTGAATTAAAGCAAACATTACGCTTAATAATAGGACCAGTGGTAACATAAAAAAATTGAGAATCCATCAACTGGCCATTTTACAAAACAATGCAGGGTAGGCTTTGAGACTTTATACTTTCCTAGGAGAAGAAGCCCACTGGGCCACCTGGCCACTGTACGTAGGACCTACAGTGCTTTCCTTGTTAGCCTTACACTCCTGGAGAGACAGGAATAGATGGATAAACCCCTGCATGTTTGCATTCTGCTCCCTCATTTCTTTTGGCCAATAACCAGTAAGTCTCAAGCTTTCGCTGTAGCCTCAGAAACTTGTCTCCATCAAGGCCACTAAAAGGTCAGGGACGAACTGCATTTCATCAGCAGCTCCTTTCAGCCCTCACATAGGAGTATTTTCCTAACGCAATTGCACCACTCTCTTACCCCTAACCCCACACATGCCTACCCACACTTACTTGTATGTTTTAGTGTAATCCAGCCACAAACCACAAATAATCGAACCCACCATTCCTGCCACCACCAGTGTCAAGCCAATTCTCCCAGCGTTCACTTCTTCTCCCTTTCAACAAATATTTATATGGTGCTCATTAATAACTTGCTTCCACTCAGAGTCAAGTTCAGACCTCTTGGCAGTCATAAGTGCAAACAAACATTCCTATGACTCCCACAGCTGCATGGTACAAGAAACTGTACAGAGGTATAAAAGAAACCAAATGTCTGAGCACACATAGCACCTACAAAATAAGCATCACCTCTGCAAATGTACAGTGGAAAAGATAAAGATAAGATCCAAGAAACTTACCGCATAATGAGTTACTATCATCTGGTTTAATAATGTGGAGACAGAATAAAATGCCCCAGTCATAATGCCTGCAGTACCAAGGAAAAAAGCTTCAGTCATTCCAGGTGCAGCCATGCAGAACTACTACCCTAAGGAATTCATCTTCTGACGTTTAAGACTCACAACACAAAACTTTTTATGTGCCAAGTAAAATCTCTTCACTGGACCTATAAGTGGTATTTTGCATCCTTACAGATTTGCCAGCACTGGCACCTGAGTAAACAAAAGTTTGACACTCCCTCCCCCATAAAAACCCCCACAATTAAAACTCTGTGTGCTTTTGGCCCACATTTGAACCTTTCTGCCAGACTACAGGCAGATAGCACCACTTACCATAACTGACCAGCAAAAGTATAAATGGAATATTTTTGAACAAGTTAATAATGGACTGCTTGTAGGAGTAATCCTCAGGAGGTTTCGTTTGCAGGACTGCTTGAGAGTGACTAGGAGGGTATTTGGGCTTTTCTTCAAACACTGGGGAAAAAGAAAAAAGAAAAATTTTTGATTCATCTCTACCAAACTAATGTGCATTTTTTTCTTTTCTTTTTTTTTTTTTTTTTTTTTTTTTTGGCAGTGTTTCAGCTTGATGAATTTCAGAAGATTGACTTGTAGTTTTAACACCTCCAAGTAAAAAATATTCTAGATTTTTTCATGGAATAATTAGGTCACATCCACAAAGGATGTGTTATTTGGTCACATCTGATTGCTACCAAAATATGGTCAAAGACACACTTCATCTGCAATGTGTCGAGACCTTTGTATTGGAACTGCAAGATTTGCAGAGTGAATTCACATTATATCATAAGTCCTTGTAGCAAAGAAACTAAGAGAACTAAATATTCTGAAAGAGATCACCCCCTGTGAAGCACAACATAGAGTGAAATGGTTGTTGCTTAACCCTGGCACAACAGGTAAGTGAACACAAACTGGAAAAATTGTAACCTCAACTACTTTGAGCAGTCAGCTGCTTTAAGTGAGATGCTGTAAACACTCCCCATAGTCAGCATGTAAATTCCAGAAATGTAAACACTTACCAACGCCTGTTAAGAAGAACAAAAGAGTGGACACTATCGCTGTTCCATAGAACATGATGCCGATGTTATGTGCCATAAGATCAATGTCATTCGGTGTATTTGGAACCAAAACAGGTGGCAACAAAAAGCCAATTGCAGTACCAAGCTGTAAAGCAAGAAAAGAAAACCAAAAATAATTTCCCTATGAACATAAAAATTAACAGAAGCAAAAAGCTTTACCAGGTAGAATTCAGAATTGTTATCATAATAAGCATTAATAAAACTTTAGTATCATACTTCTGAGCCACTTGCTCTCAATGTTGTTTTACAATCAGATCTTCCATAACTCAGGTTTTAACCTTTTCATTTCTCAATTAAACTACAATACTAAACTTAGTGTATATATTTACACTACACCTAGGACTTATACAAGAATCTTTCACAGGAAAGGGAAAGTACCACACATGAACATCAATTTGTATCCTGCAACTGAAGGGCTAGACATGACACAAGACTCCATCTACTCTTGTAGAAATGTTCTTCTCCATTTGATGTCACACTCCTGCCACTACAGTTACAAAGCCTGTAAACTGTAAGGTTTACTGCAGAACAGATAGAGCAGAGAAAAGCAAGAGAAAAGGAATACCCTTATTAAGAAACACAAAACCAAACCCAACAATTATTGCTACAGAAATAAATAAAAATCACAGAATGAAGTAGTAGTGGTTGTATGTGGAGTAAATTCCAACATAACAACTGACTTTGTGTTAAAGAGACAAAACAAAGGGACTGAAATTTTGAGCATATACATATATATACAAAGCATTTTAAAACATGAAGGAACAAGTCCTGGACTACTCTCCAATTTCTCTCTTCTGCTCCTCCAAAACTAAATGGCATTTTAAAGTTTTGGAACATTTACTTTAGATAAAATTAAATGAAAAAAAGAGCACCAAAAACTGTCAGAGTAGCAAGTCCAACAATCAGAAAGCACGCACATGAAAGGTGTGCTACTGGGCTTAGGAAGCATCCTTTGTGTATACCCTGATGAGGGTTTTGCTACCTTTTTTGCCCCCCACGCCATCAGATTTACACAGTATCCAGTGGTCAAATGAAGAGTTTGTCTCATTTTGTGCTCACCCTTCAGTACATGAACCCTACAAACATGAGCTGAGTACACAGTTACCTTTTTCTTAAGGTATTCTTTTTCCTCCCCCAACAGGAGCCCATACAGTACCCACACTATTCCAACAAAGTCGAGTGATACCATTTTCCATCATTTACATCTAGAGAGGTTAAGGCCAGAGGAAGCGTTCCAATAAGTTTGGGGTGCCTCATTAAAGATTTTAAATACCTGTGGAGATCTGGCACTCCTAACGGCCCTTACTTAACAGGTACATCGCTGCATTCCCAGTGATTTGTGCTCCAATTGCAAATGATCAGCCTCTCAAGAGGTGAGATCTAATTTTTGATAACTGCTCTGTTCCTCCCCTGCCTGCGGTCCCAGCTGTGTTTGCTGTAGCTCTGAAGTCATACACAGTATCTGATAAGCAATCGGATGACAGCTCAGTGGGTTATAGCAACCTGCTCTGTTACATAGTTCACCTTGCGCAATCATCCAGTACAGCGAGACCCAATGGGAATGCGGACGCAGAAGGAACTGCAGTGGGATACACAGACAACACTACTTGTAACTTCCAAGTGCCTAACTTGGCATCTTGCTACTCTTTCAATCTAGCTTTTGAGAGTCTGGGGGGTTTTTTTAAGGAAGCAAAACCTGAGAATAGAGAAATTCTGTTGATCTATTGACAGAGGACCAGCAAGCACTTCAGCAGGCACACTGAGATCAGTCCTAGCTTCTGAAGGGGAATGCACTCCAGAAATAACTACGGCTTATTTTGTTTGCATTTTGATCCCGTTTCCCTTGTTCATCTTTCTCAGGGTTCCTATCCAAACAATCTCTGCTCTCCTGCTCCTGTCCTGAGCCACTTCAACCCCACATCTCAGCATCCAAGCAAAGCATCAGTTTCACACTCCAAGCTGGATACTTGACACTCTACCACAGAACTGAAAACGCACCTTGCTACTGGGAGGACTGGCACACATCAGGAAGAGTGGAAATTTAGCTGTCAAAGAAACCTTTAACCTGACATCAGGATGCAGATACAAAACTTTTGCCTCACTGCTGAAACAACCAACAATTTCTGAAATCTTCAGTCCGAAAGGGACAGTTGACATGTCCACTGGAAAACTTCAGTGCAGAAAAACTCTTTTTGGAAAAACTGCAAACAGCCAGCTATCAGCTAATGAGGAATCAGCTCGGTTACCACCCTAACTGTAAACATATAACATTAATGTCACCACTGTCATAATCCAAAGTGCACAAACATAAAATCATTAGACTCACGTGAGAATAATCAAATCACCTGTTACCTTAACCAAACTCTACCTATGATCTCAGCCTGCACCAGAGATGCTGATTTGAATCTTAGCAATTTTTTGCCACGGGGGGAAAAAAAAAAAAAAGCTGGGACAGTGACAGGAGGTGAGAACAAGGCTATAGGAGGAAAAAGTATCATACTTGCACCTGTGCTTTCAAACACACCTGTTCCAGCTCTCTGAAACTGGCCAGGACCAGGGAGCTTGAGGAATCCGTGACTCAGTTACCAACTCCTCACAGCGATGTGAACTATCACAGCGTTACACAAAACTTCACGAGTCACCAGGGTATTGACTACTGGCACCTGGCAATTAGAGGCCACATTTTAAAAAGCAGAAACCAATATATGTTGACGCTGAGGCTCTTCATGAAAGTTCACGTACTTCACACCCCTCCAAGCGGGGGTGGATTCAGTCAAGTGAATCCAAATGCCAAAATGCAAGAGGAAGAGGAAGTGGAGCAGGACCACTGCTGAAAAGGGTCTCGACTGATGTACTGCCGGCAGCTGATGGAAGCGTGTGAGCTGCCACATGGCCAGGTTCCCGCACAGCCAGGCTGGCCGGGCAGGCGGGACGCAGCATCACCTTGAGCTTGGCCCCGCTTCCTCACCTGTCCACTCTCCCAAAAACCATATCCTGGAGAATGCCTTTTCCCACTTAAGCACCTTATTTTTAACTCGAAGTAACGTCTTTAACTTCCAAAGAAGCCCGCTTCTCCAAAGCCCCCCTCGCTCCCCTCCGACCCTACCTGGTTGCCCAGCACAGCCACGGCGCAGGCGGTGGAGACCTCGGTGGGGCCGAACCAGACGGAGGCGATGCGGGAGGGCAGCCCCAGGATGAAGACCTGGGCGACGGCGCAGACGGCCTGTGCGGCCAGCGTGAGCGGGTAGCGCTGGGGGGCCAGGCTGCCGCACTTGAGCCAGGCGCCCAGCGCGTTGAGCCCCGCGCCCAGCAGCGCCGTGAGGCGCAGCCCGCGGGCGTCCAGCAGCCAGGTGGCCGGCAGGATCAGCGGCACGTAGGCCACCATGTACACCATGGACAGCCAGTCGATCTCCGTGAAGGAGACGCCGTAGAAGCTGGCGAACACGTTGCTGAGGATGCTGTACTGGATCCACTGGAAGGCGTTCACCAGCGAGTAGCAGCTGAAGACGGCCAGCACCGCCAGCCGCCGCCGCGACAGCCGCGTCTCCAGCCGCGCCTCCGGCCGCCCGCCGCCCGCCGCCAGCATCGCCTCGGCCTCCGGGGCCGCCGGGGCCGGCTGCTGCCCGCCGCCCGCCGGGGCCGCCCGCCCGCCGCCCGCCGCCTCCTTGCCGGGCAGGAAGCCATTGCAGCGCTGCAGCGGGGCCGCGGCCGCCGGCATCTCCCCGCTCTCCCCCTCCGCCTCCTCCTCGCCGCCGTCCTCCACCATCTCGGCCGTCTCCCCACCCAGCTTCCTCGCTGACGGCGGCAGGCGCAGCCCGGCTCTGCCTGGCAAGGTCACCTGGCTGTGGCTCCGCCGGCCGCCGCCCCGCCCCGGGGCCGGCCCCGGCAGCCGTGCCCGGCGGGCGGAGCGGGAGGCGGCCCCGAAGGCGGGCGGGGTTGGCCGTGCGGAGCCGTGCTGCCGTCGCCGCGGTGGGGTTAGCGCGCCGGCAGCACAGCCCGGCCCGCTGGGAAGGGTTGGGAGTGTGGGCATGTGGATATGCATAGATAGAGGTGGTTGTTTTGTTCACACCTCCGCTCCCGTTTTCATTGTCCATCTTTCTCGTGGTTCCTTATCTGCACAATCCCTGCACTCCTGCTGCTGTCCTGCTCCACTTCAATCCCAACATCTGGGTGATGTATGTGCACACACAGACTCGCACACACTTCTTTCAGTCTTTTAAACTGAACCTGTGACATGCACACTCCTTCGACTCTTTTAAACTGAACTTGCAAAGGCTGTGTGACTTTGGCTGGGTGCATGAGAACCACATGGAGATGGTAGTGATGTAAATACTCCCCACAACCTCTCCAAGGAAGGAGCAACGTCACCTCCTTCCTGTCACCGTTTTGGTGGCTGCTGTGTCCGGCCCAGGCAAGGCTGGGTGGGCACAGACCGGTGCTTTGTGGCCCATCCCTCACCCCTCTTCCTGGGCACAGGGCAGGGCACCTCGGCTGCTGCACCCTCTGTGCCAGGGACACATAGGCCACACCACTTCCAGCACATTCTGGGAAATTCCCAGGCCTTCCCCTGCCACAGTAAGATTTGTCTCTTTGCGGTGGTGATGCAGAGAAATATACTGCAGTGATAAGAGACGGATGGGCAGAGACAGAGGCCCAAATTGCAGCAGAGAGTGACCAGTATGGTGCACTATCAGGGCATGTGCATCCACCCCAGTCCTTCATTGCATCCAGAGCCGCAGGCAAAACATTGTTTGTTTCCACTCAACCTCTGAAATTTGATTTGACACATACCCCAGAAAACTGTCCGTCTGGCTCATGTGCAGAGGCAGGTAGACATCACTTCAGTAAGCAATCTTCCCCCAAACCCTGCTGGGTTTGTGTCTGCACAGGAGCAGTGTCTGGCAGCCCCTGTCACGTTTGTAATTTGGCTGCTGCAGGCAGCATCCCCTTATAAAGAGACAGATTTTCCTCCAAAGCATAATAGAAAAATACAGAAATATTCAAGTTTGTTCACAATGTTAATAGTATTTTACTGGTTTCTGTGGGAAATGGTTTGGCATGTGTTCGGCAAATAACACACTGCACATTGTTCATGGGTATGTCAGAGCCTAATCAGATCTGTCTGGGCTGTGGATACACTTAGCCACCAGTCTTAAGTACCCTCACTAATTAGGAGTTGGTATTTTACTCAAGACCAGTTGACCTATGTAAGCCACAGGTCCTGATCTTATTTACAGTATGGATAATAATATGGACACGTGCTTGAAACTATTAATTTGGCTGTGTTTGCTTTCCCTGAGCACTTAGCTGAGCAATGGTAGCGAGGATTGCAGGCACCATAGAATTTTAGAGACTACTGGAAGTAGTCCTGAATTTGCAGACGAGGTGTATGCAAGGAATGTGCTCTTTAAAAATAAAGTTACGTATATCAGATTCAGGCCCTTCTTGCCTCTCTCATTCATGCCAAAAAAGCACCTGATTTATTTTTACTTTTCCTCTGCAAGTTCAGATGCTTGGTAAGTTTCTCCCAGTTCCACTGCCTGACTTGTTCTAAGTATTGTAGCACTAGAGCTTTTTTTTAACAGGACTTCAAGAGGAAGAAGTGTAGTGGGAAAAACAAACGTTATCCAAGCAACAGAATAGCTGGCTTTCACTTTAGGAATGTATATCCATATCACACATTGTATGCTGAAAACACACCTGAGACTGTGTCTGTGCCAGCACTTGCAGCAGTGGCCCTTCATGATCCCTGGCACAGGCTGGGGGTTGGCCTTGGCGTCAGGGAAAGGGTTGTGACACTTTGGCTGGGTGGAAGAGATGTAGCGTTAGCATCCTAAATGACTCCTGTTCTTTTGGAAGAAGGTACAAACACTGATCTACGCCCGGTTTAACATTTTTTCCCCTCAAATTTTGGATGATCTCAAAGTCCATCCAAAGATAACATTTACTCTTAAAACCAGAGTAAAATAGGCTTTTTTCTCCCATTCTTCCTTTCCCTACTGTTGCACCCTTGGCTGCTTACAGCACGCAGAGCTGCTGCCAGCTAATACCCTCAGGGAAAGGTTCGACTTCATCCTGTGCTAAGAATGGCTGGCACACCCTGGGTTTCACGGAGCATCATCTGCCTTTCCTCTCCGCCCAATGGCTCCGCACACACAGTGTCATGTGCTTCCTGCACGGAAGCAGTAACTAGGCACCAGGGAACTGTAGAGAAAAGGAGGGCAGTGGAAAGAGCTAACTGGATGCAAGCTAACTCCCAGAAGGAGACTTTCCAGAAAGAAGCAAGTTTATTTACAACAGTTCAACACAGAGGCAAATCCATCTTTGCTACACTGCACCAGCCTCAGTGAAATCAAACCAGGTTGATTTTGATGAGGTACAACCCATGCATTTGCATCCTGGGGGCATCAATCTCCAGAGGTACCTTCCTAAAAAAGAAATGAAAAGGCAAACCAAATTGACAGCATCAAGGCAAAGCTTTGATATTTATCTCCTGTGGTTTTACACTGCTGTATTTCATAGGGTTCACGGTCAGTGCTTCTGATTTATAGCCATTTGTATGAAAAGCAGGGCCAAGGACAAAGTTGCCCAGCAAGAGAAAGTTACCCCAGGAGAAACATCCACTGCAGGAGTTCACTTAAAATGTGAGTCCCTGGATATCTACATTTCATGGACAATTTATAAAGCTAAAAAAAGAGCACTCATATCAAGGCTTACAGCGCTGTTTAGCTTAAAATTGCTGCTATCCCCTATTAAATTTACTCTCTAACTGAAAATTTAGGCTCTCCTGAATACTCCTGTTAGTGATAGAGCCAGAAATTTCTCATGTATACCCAAGCATTAACAAAGTTATTTTCCTGAATGCTGTGAAAAGGCCAAAATGCCTCTTTGTATCAGACAGTCACTGGGAAGTGATACTAATTCACTCCACAAAAAATTATTTTCTTGTATCCAAATTCCAGAAGACAGGCAGGGACCCAACACTTAAATTTTTGGGCTGGAGAAGGTGAAAAAGCAATTAGAAATGCAGAATCCTTACTTGCAGTGGTGGTGTTGATCCTTCTGTAGCATGTGTGCCATTGAAAGAACAGTGTATTTTCACAGCTATTTTGAAACTAAAAAGTCATCTTGCAGGTACTGCATCTTTGCACAAAAAAATGGCTCAGAAGGAGCCTTTGTGTTTCAATACAGGGAATTTCACAAAATACAGGAAACTCAGGTGTAGAATGTTGCTTTCAGGGTGCTCCTAGCTTTTGGACACCCCTAGCGGGGTTATCTCAGTGATATCAATTTCTAGTTATGTCCTTCTTTCAAACCTCAAAATGGGTTCTAAGCCCCCCATAAAAACCCCACAGGTCAATCCATCTTTGTAAAACTTGAGGCCAAGTTTAGGAGTCTGAAATGGAGATTGTAGAATCTTGCCAAAATTCCAGCAATTCTAAAGCAACCCTAGAACTTTTATGTACATCGGACACACAGTTAAGACTTCCAGATCTTCTGGTTATAATGTTTCAAACTATGTATGTCAGTCTGCAAGAAAAGAAAAAAACAAACTTATTTTATAATGCATTTATCTCTTGGTTATGATTTTCAATGCAGAATTTGACCTCTCCATGCAGAGAAAACCTACATGACAGGAGTGCACCAGGTCTTTGTCTCCCAGACGAGTCGTTTAAAAAAGAAAACCACAGCAGCTTAAGAAAGGGATTTCAGAACAAAAGATCTGAAGTTCCAACTGAGCTAGAAATGAACCATTTTAGCTGGATATTAAACAAACCTCAATAAGCTGGACTTGAAAGAAAGTCGTTGGGGAGTCACATGCCTAAATATCTTGATGGAAAGCTCAGGGAGAATACAGGGGAAAATGTAAACATCCTCTTCCTCCTATGCAGTCCTCATTCCAGCTATATTTGCCCAGTCTCCCCACAAGATAAAGCCAGAATCCCCAACTGAAGAAAAAGCATTTGCAACTCAAGGCACTTGCATGAAATTTGTTTGTAGCTCCAGGAGTTTGCCTGGCTGCCCCACTTTGGGAATATGACTGCCCACAGTGGGCATGTTTGCTAATGACCTGGGTTCAACTTTTTGATGTACTGGCAGGAATATATTAGTGCACTCTTAAGTATCAGAGAAAAGTTCTGAATTTTAAAATATTCATAATTTATTTTACTAATTTATTAGTAATTTAAAATATTAGTATTTTATCAGGGTAATGAACTTCTCTACTGTAAACAATAGAAATTTGTGTTCCTGGGTGTCTCTATCCATACAAAAGATGCAGAAATGTGCATCTGGTACTTCTGCTCAGCTGCCATCTGCTTTTCTTTTTGTAGCTAGCTATTAATGGAATTTTACCCCTCAATTTCCTACCAAAACAAGCAGAGGAAAAAATTACAGACACAAAATAAGTTTTGAACACAAAAAAAAAATCATGTCAACAAATATAGTAGGCAAAATGTATTGGGTTCTTATTCTCCAAGATTAACAGGCTCTTCATATATTACAAAAAAATGTAACTTCCATCTGAATCCTTTATACACAGTAAGAAAAGTGTATATGCCCACAAAAAAAAATTAATAAAATGCATGATCTATGGAAGGGTTGCCTTTCTCATTCTCATTTTTATCAGCACTCATTCACTGGAAGGTTATTAAATTTGAGGAAAGGCTTGGAGGCATTTTCAGTGTTACATCACAGATTCTCTCCACTGATACACCAGCACAGCAATGTGCTGTCTGGCAATCCTGATATCTTGGGTTCATTTCTTTACTGCAAGACAACCAAAAATCTCTTCCGTGAGAAAGATTAAGTGACACCAACCTGGACCATCCGAAGGCTGTGGAACAGGAGGGGTTGGAGAAGCTGTGCAGATGCAGATAGATGCATCTGAGTGAGCATGGAACTGCTGGGCTGCAGTTCATCCCATCCCAAATAGTACACCTGGGAGATATTGCAGGATTCCAGTAACACACTCCAGTTAGCAACTCAGCTTATAAGAATTCAGTAGTGTGAGAGTTTTCTCTGCTGGCTGTAGCACAACAAGTGACTAAGTCAGAGGTAGCCTTCTGTGGATGTAGAATGTCCACTGAGAGTTCCTGCTCCCTGCCCATCTACATAGGAATGGTGAAGCAATCGCCTGGTGAAACCACTTTTCAGAGCAACAGCAGTAAAATCTTCACTTCTAGGATGACTCAGAGTTACAACAAAAAGTGCTATGCTCTTGAGAAACCACCACAGTGTAACTCTTTTTCACTGCCTGATTTATTACACCTTACCTGCCTGGTCCGTGCACACAGATCCTTCGAAAATTAAAAGGAAGGGACGTGATTTTGGAGCCACTAAGAGCCTGGTATGGAAATGTGTTTTAGAGATAGATTGTTCACCCAAGCTTGAGAAGCATTGCTACATTTACTGTTGAGGAAAACCAAACATTTAGTAACAGCTTGAAGTTCCCAATTTCTCTCTGAAGAAGTTATCAGCAGGAAGAGAGCCTTTAAAGGTCCCCATGCATTTGATGGGGAAGATGCTGGCTGACCTCAGCTTAACTAAAAATCAGCAGGAATTTTTTTTGTTTAGACTGAATAACAATAAAAGATGCCTGCCCCAGACCCTGGCTGTGAGAGTACATTATGGAAAATGCATTAACATTCCAGCAACATTAATCATCTTAACAGGAAGTCAGACAGACAGACACCAGGGACTCTCCTTGTTGGAGCTCCTGTGTTGGGAAAGCACTCCAACTGTTCTCCAAAGATCCTTTTGAACAGTAGTCTTTTGCATCACAGCCACAAGATATAAACTATTTCAAATTATCTGCAAAGCCAGAATCTCTCACAGAAAATTCCCTCCCTATCACTGTCAGGGCAGACAAACATGGTGCCCCTATCAACCACCAGACAGTGGGCAGCTCCTGTGCCAGGACAACCCCAGAGCACGTAGAGCTCTTTGCATGCGACTGACATCTACTTCATCCAGGTGGTTAGAGAGCAGGGGAGAGCCTGGCCTTCTGCTCCCACCTCCAGCCTGCACACTGACCAGCTCAGCACCACGCCCAGCTCCTGATGGCACCACAGGGAATGGGGGGCACTGGGCACCTCCAGCACTCACCCAGCGCCTGACATCCCTGAGGTGTCCACAAACACATCCATCAACGTGTTTCACTGGAGCAGCAGTCATATGATACCAGCCCAACAGCTCAAGAGTCAACATAAAAATCATTTCTCTATCTTATGGGTACCCTGGGGCTCTTGAATATAGGACAGCAGAATTTATTTTGGAAAAGACCTTTAACATCATCAAGTCCAACTGTTAACGCAGCACTTCCAAGTCCGCTAGTAAACCATGTCCCCAGGTGCCACATCTACAAGTCTTTTAAATACCTCCAGCAAGGGTGACTCCCCCACTTCTCTAAGCTGCCTGTTCCAACATTCAAAAACCCTTTCAGTGAAGAAATTTTTCCTAATATCCAATCTAAACCTCCCCTGGTGCAACTTGAGGCCATTTATTCTTATCTGCACCAGTGCAGCTGGGAAAATAAACATGAGAGAATGGCCCATGAGCAGCAGTCTCACTACAGCAATCCATACAGCAAGATTCGTCCCAGCTCTGCCAAATGGCATTCAGACTGTTAAGCCTTTGGAGATAATCCTGTATTTCCAATGAACTGCAAGAACAGGGTGAACAGAGTATTTGTGTCCCTTAAGACCTCAGACAGTACCAACAGTTCATAGCTTTTAGAAACCTTAGGAGGGGAATGAGGTGGAAATAACTTGGGTCCTGGGAATAACTCTGCTTTGAGTGCTCTCTCCTCTCTGCTGGCTGCACAACAACCTCAGGGGCTGTGCACAGGACAAAGGTGATGCTGGATGCCAGAAGGCAGACTCACACAGCTGCTGAAAGACACGGGGCAGTTTCACACACTGGGGAAAGACCATCACAGCCATGAGCTGGCTGGCAGGTTCAGAGCACCGTGCTCAGGAACATCCCTGCATCTCTCCTCCCAGCCTAAGTGAAGGGATAGGGAGAGCTCAGTGTTGTCTCCTTCTACCTAGGCAGATTTGGTAGTCTTGGTGACTCTCCTCTCATCTCAGCTACTGCCAGGATAAATGTCAGTGCTGGAAGCAAAAGGCCTTGTTCCCTTTCCTCAGACCAGAGGGAGGTGATAGCAGCCAGAGCCTGGGACAAGAACAGAGCTGGGTGATGTTGGGATGGATGGTGGTGAAGGTGGAGCTCCCACTGCTCCCTAACAAGGGGTTGGCTTGGGAGAGGTTGCATTTTTTGAGGAACTGAAGACACTTACATATTTGGGAAATTTTATTTACAAACACCAAACCATTCACTGAGAATGTCATACTGAGCTTTCCCTTCAGAAGAGTGGAAATGTTTGTTTTTATCTGGGGAATACTGAAAAATAAATGTGCCTCAAGTTTCAAAATGGGCAGTTTAGTTTCAAAACAACAGCCTATAGGAGGCTTAGCTTCAAACTGCTATGTGACTTCTCTGCCTCATGTTTTTTTTTTTTTCCCAAAATCAAAAAATCCCAGTGTCTCATTATCACTCCAAAGGAAAACATGGGCATTGATATGTTTCATGGCAGCCACAACCAATTCCTCATCCCTGCTAGTATAACTTTTCCTTCTACATTGATTCAGATACTGGAAAATGATAGTTGGAAGAGAGGGCAAAAGGCCAAGGCTCATGCAATCCAGTTATAACCCTGCTGAAATGACTTCCAGGAACTCTGCAAGGACTAACCTGATCAAGCCTTGTCATGGCAAGAGGGGGAAAAAAATAACCTCCAGAGGAAAAGAAAAATAATAACCAGCTTGTACCTTTCCCAGGATGACAGACTGTGTCCCAGCAAAGTTATGGAGCAGTATGTCCTGAACATCTGCAGTGTGCATACAAAAGCCGGGGAGCTGGGATCAGGCTGCAGAATTGAGCAACCAAACCCTGTGTATCAAATTTTCTTACAGGAGGATGAGAACGCTCCAAGATTTTAAGCAGTACTCAGCCACTGAAAAATGCAGAGCTTGGATTTGTTAGCCCTGCCCTCCATAGGGTGGAATGGCTGCTGAGATTCCCTCAGCCCACTGGTAGGTAGGCAAGGACCACCAAATTAACTTACCAATCTCCAAAGGACTGGTAAGGGGCACAGCGTTCAGTTGGCACCTTCCTGGTCCACAGTGGGACTTGCAAAGGAAAAGTCTTTGCTGCAATTGCTCAGCTGTGTCTCTTCCAGGTCCATGGCACTTTTTTCTGTCCTATGGTCTCCAGTCATGTTTTATTTTAATGAGTGTTTTTTAATGAGTGGGAATGATGTGTTTTTCCCCATTAGATGAGTAAAATTTGGAATATATATATCTGCTTAAAATAGTCCACAGGGAGAAAAAATACCTCATGAAATCATACTTCCTTCCCTGATTCAAAAAAATCTCACTGTACTGGGTAATGCTGTGGCAGTGGCTGTTTTGCTCCACTACCTTCACTATTCCTCCCACAAAGTTACAGTGCTTTCCTTGGTCTCTGTTTCACTCATTTTCCATCTGCCACACTTGTTCAGGCGTACTTTGGGATCCCTTATGTTACTGGGTCTGTACTAACTAGCAGCCCTGAGGCTCTGAGATGAAGAACCATAAAAAGAAGTCTCCTTTAGGAGAATCTTGAGGAAAAGGCTAGGAAGTCTCCCACATCCTCATCAGAGGCACAGCTGGAAAGGAACAGTTTTCTAGTTCACTTTTGACAAAGACACCACGCTCCTGCATGTAAGTGCTCATAAGTATGGTTATCTTTTCATCTTACACCATTGAACACTTAGATAAACTTCAAAACAATCACTTGTGTTCTTTAGGGGATGCCTGTGGAGCTGTGATGCAGGAAACAGGTGTTGAGCCTAGTTAAAGTTCCATGTATGAAGGAGACACTGTGTGAAAGTTTCTGACTCATACAGGCAAGTCTAGTTGTTTTGCTGTGCCAGCTGCTACACAAGGGCTCTCTGCTGCTCCTCACATTACTGAGGCATGGACACAATCCATGGAGTGAAGTCCAGCCCAATCCACACAAAAAGTCGTCTAAGACTTCATGAAATGTGATGAACTCCAAACTCTGGGGATCTAATGCCTTCACTAGCTTAATTTTCTCAGGAGAGTGGCAGAAGCTTTTATCAATGAAGAAAGAGCAGAAGACAGCACCCTTGAAGAGACAGCAAACCTGCAAATATAGTAACAGATGAATAATAAAAATCAAGAAAATGTGATAACAGCTGCAAAAACACTCCTGGCACAGATTAAAGTAGCTTCACTAGCTTCCCTACAACGTCTTCATTGCAGGAAACCAGCATTTCAGACATCTATCAGTGTGCTTCCATTGTGGGATTTCACAATTTTCATTTTACCCTTGCATGGATCTTTAGCCAAGAAAATGAAGTTTTGGGGTTTAATCTCAACTCATTTCATATCTATCCACACAGAGGAATGTAAGCAGTCAGAGGTTACAGTGAAACTAAACTACTACAGTTAGCTTCAGACAGTTTCCACATAGCAAAATCAAGCACACTCTGGTTCTGCAGAAATCAGAGCAGACTACCTCACCAATGGCCACCAGCTTATCTTTGTGTTTCTTGAAGAGCAGGACAGATTCCATGGCCTATAATAAACCAGCTGAGCCATGGCAAACAAAGCCACAATACAAAACTGCATTACTGTACAACTTGAAAAGCAGACCGTGAAAATGACAGTCCAGGACAGAGGCTACCAGCCTCCTGTGTTGCTGACAGCATCTAAATAACCTAATTACTCAGCCCTTTGAGAACAAAATTAAAAGATGGACTCAAAGAGGGTTGGAGGGATGTTAGTCCAGGTAACTCTGCTAGTGAGCAGAGAAAGAAAGGCCCCATTCTTCATCATTTGGCTGAACTGAGCCTGATCTCGTTAAGTGCTGGGAAACCTCTGAGCAACCTTTCAATAGGTCTCTGGCAGCCTGGTCCTGAGGGGTGTCCTTTCCAGAGGAAAGGCAATTGTCACTGCTAGGGAACAGGTCTTGTTGAACCAACCTTCCAGACCAGTCCCACAAATCACTGCCTTTTCAGCCAAGCCCTTCATCACTTTGGGCTACTGTGCTGGTTTGGGCTGGGGTAGAGTTAACTTCCTTCAAAGTGGCTGGTACGGGGCCGTGTTTGGGATTTGCTTTCTGCACAGAACTGTAAATAAATCAAATACCATGACTCTGTGTGTGGATTGGCCTCTTGCACACCGGGTGAAAGGAAAGAAAGTGAAAGAGCCTACTTTGGAACAGCGACAGCAGCCTCCACGTGCTGATCAAGAAACACCATCTGTGAATAAGCATCACACGTGTGGACTGTCAATGGATGTGCTGCACTCACCAGGAGCACAGGAGGGATTATTTTGGACAGTGCTGATATCTGCTTGTGCACATTACACACCACATTAGCCCGCTGCACGTGCACTCACCATTGCTTCAACTCAGCACAGAGGTCCTGTGTAGTACAGAGCTGAGTTTCCACCCTCACTTTTCCAGGCAGGAATAATGACCCCTAGAGAAATGGGAAGTTATCTGGTGATGTTGTGATTGAAACTCCCCATGTGGTGCTCCATTTAACTTGTTCCCAAAGCACTCCATTTGTTTGTTTCCTCACCCTTTGTTGTGTGTCCAGAAATGATCTGAGCACAAAAATGCTCTCTATATGTTTATAACAGTAAAGCCAGTGCCAATCAGCACTTCAAAGCTGCCCTCTCCAGGCAGTGCACTTCACAAAGACAGACCTTCCTGCTAGATAACCCCAGGCCCATTTCACAGGTTCACCAGGCTGAGCAGACCTGGGAGGCTCCAAGCAACAGGTCCAACTCCACCCAGGAGATGTATCCAACGTACACACATTTCCATGGAATTCACTTAACATGGTCGTGCCAACCCTTAGTCCACATCCACAACTCAGAGGTTTTGAAAATGGTCAACAAAATTTGGCAGAGGGACAGACCTCCAGGAGATACAAAGTCCCTAAGAGGTTTGTGGGAGTCTGTGGGAGTTTGTGGACATGTAGATGACACCGACTGTCTCCATTCCCTCCCAAGGCCCCCAAGAGGAGTCACACACCCAGCTGCTGAGTCTGGTGCCAGCAGCTATCCAAACATGATCTACCCAGACTAATCTTGCCTAAATGACGACCCAACAGGCTCAGGGAGGCACAGTGGAAGAGAGATGGGGAATTACAGGGAGGTCACAGGGACACAGAAGAAAGCCAAGGTACTGTGGTGGGCAGAGGTGAAGGTACATGGAGGAGCTGGTGGTACCATGACAGAGATCAGGGAGACACACAAGGAGCTGGAAATGCAGCACTAGGAGTGCTGGGCTGTACTGGGAGCATCACAGGACATGGGTAGGAGATTGGGATTGCTGTGGTGAGATCTTAAATCCTTGGGGCAAAAAAGCATTATTGGTTGTGCTGCTTGTGGAACAACTTTTATTAATGTGGGATCATGTACTCTACGGTGTGATTGGGCACCGTCAAGGAACCAGCATCCATTTGCACTCTTTGGTGACAAAGCACAGAGCCCTGGCACAGCCAAAAGAGTGAATGCAAAGTCCATGGGGGAGCACTACACAAACTCAGTGTCCACACTCTGTCACAGAAATACAAAATACATGTGGGCACCTCACCTGGACTGTGGCGCTGCACTGCCCATCTGCTCTGCTCCGAATGGGATGAACCCCACCACACACAGGGATGGAGCCAGGATACCTTTGGGGGGCTGAGGAGGGAGGAACACGTCAGCTGCTATTCCCTGGCAGCCAGGGTGGCCCAGGTGCAGAAGTGCAGGCAGCCACGGGGACCTCGCAGCAGATGGAGAGGACAGCGGCCACGGGGAGGGCTCTGCTGCTCCTCAGCACGACGGGCTCGGTCGAGAGGGACTGAGCAGGGTGGGGAGCACATACAGCTCTCCCTGCACTGCAGGCAGGCTTTAACAGGCAGCCAGGCACAGCCTGTGTGCTCGCCCAGCCCGCCTGCCCGGTGGTATCTGGGCTATCAGGGGCTCGGCCACACTGCCGACACCGTCACTTTTCCATGTCTCACCCCCTGCACTTCCAAAACAGGGGGATGTGGCCCTGCTTCCCCACATGTCGGTGCTGCTTCGTGCTCATTCAGGCAGCGGTACTCGCCCTTGCAGTGGGCAGCTGAAGGTTTGCCCAGCCACAGCACAGCCCGTGCTCGGCCGTGGCAGGCTGGGCTCACCTGGACGCAGTCACAGCCGCCGTGCCTGCCCTCGCAGGCAGGCTACAAGCCGTATTATCTCACCCAGACGCTGCAGACAAAATCCGTATCTTTTGATCCTGCCACTTTGGCAGGACATCAGATACGCTTCTCCAGACTCTTTGTCCTCAGTGCCATGCCTCAGAGGTGCTCCAGTGCCTCATCCTTTCTGCTTCCTCAGGGCAACCACACCCCCGTTCTCAACAGCAGACCTGAGCAGCGTAGTGGCTCTGATGTCCTGTGCTTCAGCCAAGCAGCATCTCTCCGAGCACAGCACCAAGCATTTGGGGACATGGGTATCAGCTCCTGCCCCAGGGTTCATCAGGACCATGATCCTCGCTAGGGTTTCTCATTGTTTTGTCATTCACAGTAGCTCAAAAACTCGGCAGCCGGTGGAGAAGGCACTTGGCCCTCACTGCATGGTGGGGCCATCAGGCAGTGCACTGAGGGTTACGTCCATGCCCCAAGAGATTCACACTGATAAAAAAGCCAGCCTCAGTAGGGAAAATGAACAGATGGATAACCACCTGCTGAAGAGGAAAATGTTGAGACAACTGGGTGCTATGGCAATTCATATCCTTTCTTTGATCTCAGTGGTATCTTTGTACCGCATATAGAAAGCAAGGAGAACAATAAAGCTTTATGCTAAGCCAGTGACTTTCTCAAATCCACTTTCCTGCTCCATAATGGGAACAGAAGATCGAACCCCAGTCTGCCTTAATGAAAAAACAAACAAAAGCAGAACTTCATAAGTGATGAAAGTTGCATTTCCAGGCAATTATTTATTTGCTTTGGCCTCTAAAGAGCCTATCTATGCATTGCATAGGAGTCTGTTGGAAGCACCTCCAGTAAAAGCCTTTAGTCAATTTGCCTAAACTCTTACCATGATAAACATCAGGAATAAACAGCATTTCACCCCCTTGACCTCATCACCATCTCCTCACTTGCTCCCATGTCAGAGTCTGGAAAAACTCAGAGCACTTTGTCCCAGAGTTCAGGAGATTCAGGCCCTGTTAATCTATGGCTAAAAACAAATTTCAGAAGAAAGACCCTGGGAGGGTGATCCAGCTGCAGCCCCCCAAAGACTGTTTAAGTGAGCACAGATTGAGCCCTTTCTTGGCTTTTTTGTCCCTTCATGTACATCCTGCAAGGTAAAGCGACATGGGGAGTCCTGCAAAGTGCAACCAGATCTGCTGTTTGTAGCATCCCAAGGAAAGCTGGTGGCTGAAGGTATCAGATGGAGCTTGGGACCTACCTCTTTCCACACTGCTGCAATCTGTGCCGTTCCTCTCTCTGAGACGGAGGTCACCTGGGCTCTATGTGACCCCCCAAAATTGATGGCGTGGCTGAAAAGAAAACTTGGGATGCCACTAACTTTCCCAAAAGCTAAATTTGCACTGTGTCCTTCCTCCAGTACATCCCTGGCCACTTCAGTGTCCTGTGCTGCCTAGGGGAAGGCATGGTTTATCCAGACACCTGAGAGGCTGCAACAGGTTTCAGCACACACACTGATGTTGCTAAGGCCAGCCTTTGTGGGGATGGAGAGCTTCACACTGTGCAGCCACACAGCCCCCCCAAAGCCATCCTGCCTTCCCCAGCCCCTCTAGGCCAGGTGTTAGCCTGGCAATGCAGGCAGAAATCCAAGCTCTCTGTTAAATTCCCCTTTTGAGGTAAAGTTACAGAATGACTGCTGAGGATCAGTGTAGTTTTCCTGTTCAGAAACCAGACTTCCTCCTCACGGCACAACACTATCACCAGTCCTAAGTGAGCACCTGTAGTGGTTTGGTCCAAAATACTCATTACTGTTTATCTGCTGTGAGATAAGAATTAGGAGAAATGCAAAACAGGCACCAAACTTGAAAGAATATAAAGTTTATTAACAGACCTAAAAGAAGAAAAAAAATTATACCACCTTCAGAACTCTCCTCCTCCCCCCACCTTCTTCCCTTCTCCCACTGACAATGTGAAAAGACAACCCTTAAGATGTTCAGTCTGTTTACCACTTCCATAATAACTTTGTTCAGTCCATTTAGAAAGAGAAGTCTCTTCTTGCTCATGCTATGAAAACAGTATCACAACGAGACAGCCGCCCACTTCCAAATATTGTTCAGTCCATTTAGGAAGAGGAGTCTCTCTGCCTGCGTGTGAGTCCTTTCCCCCGACTTGCAGCTTTTCCCGCAACTGCTTTCGAGGGTCCACTCTTGAAGTTTTCTGGGGTACAATTTTAAGGTTGAGCCGTTCAGAAACAAAAACAGAGGCCCTTCTCCTTCCCTGGGAGCAAAGGGTCTTCATCATCTTCATCGTTAGGACTATCTCTGGGAGCATCTCTAGGGACTGAGGTTTTCTCCTTTCCCATTTGGAGCAAAAGTCCTCATCTGGTTCATTTCTAGGGACTGAGGTTTTCTCCTTTCCCGTTTGGAGCAAAAGTCCTCATCTGGTCCATCTCTCTCTGTCCAAACTTCTCATGAAATTACAGCTGCGTCAGCATCTGCCTATCTCAGCACAGGTGCTTTTGCTTACGAGTTGAACACTCCACCCCCCATATCTTCATGAAATTACAACAGGATACTCTGATATATCATAGCTTCACAACAGAATTTCAGCTTTAAGCATCTCCTCTCTCTCTTCCCTCAGGTTTTTAGCTCTTCACAGCAATAAAAAGAGTTAATCTCACCTCGGCCTTGCAGCTTTGCAGCTTGAATGTTGAATGTTTCTCATCGCAGTGGAGAGGGGGGAGAGCCGAGCCGCTCCGGCTGCCCACGGCAAGGCAGTGGGGGGGTTCCACGGCTGGAACAGGTCCATGGCTCCAGGATGGCCGTGGCCCAGCCTGGCCTGGCCCAAGCAGGGCCTGGCCGGGCCCACTGGGCCCTGCTCGGGCCCTGCAGCCACCTGTCCCAGCGCCGGAAACGAGAGAGAGCTTGGAGGGGGAGTTTGTCTATTCTTAAGTGTGGATCACAGAGGTGATCACAACTTTAAGTGGCTTAGAGAATTGTCCATATTCAAACTGGCCAGCTGATAGGTTCTATCAGTTCCCAGAGGAAACTGTAAGCACCCCTTAGCAAGGACGTCCCTTCCGGGACTATGCTTGCTAACCTATGACAGCACCTTAAAAAGCTGGGTTTCTTGTGCAGAGCAACAACTTTATTTCCAGTGCCTGCTGCCCACCCCCAGCACTGACTGCAGGGACTGGGGCACAGCCAAACCAGCAGCTCTGGGAAAAGGGTGCTGCTTCTGACCCTTGTAATGTGTCAGGGATGCCAAGGCAGGGTGGGAATGACACTGCATTTTCCTTTTCTGGAACTCCAGGTCACCTACTCCATGACTTAGCTCTGGCGCCACAGGTCTAAGGAGAGGACAAAGCTGGTTTGTTTTGCCATGGGCCCCCTGCCAGACTCGCCCTGCCCATGGCTGCTGCAATGTCAGCTCTCCCTGGCCCAGGGGGAAGCAACTCCGTGCTTCTTCGCCAGCCTCAACCACACTGCTGCAGCACCACAAGCAGCTCCAGGCCTGCTGCTGCAGGGAACTGGGACACGGGCTGTCCTAGAGCCCCCACAGCCCACGAGGGGCTGCCCACCCTCAACAGTGCCTGCCCACAGGGGAGTTGCAGGATGTGTGTCTACAGGCTTCTGCAGCAGCAAAAGGGATTCAAACGCTCAGGAACCATCCTACCACGAGGCTAAAGCTGAACCACAGCAATGCCACCCCCCTGCAGAGACAGGGATTTTGAGGAGACTGCTTAATATCCTCCCTTTTTGCAAATCCGGTGTTTTCATCCAATGTTAAGAATTCCACAGGGAAAAATAATTAGGTCAAAACTCTGCAAACACTTGGATGCTGCCTGACTTCTTACCTGGAGCGTATCCGTACATAATGGCATTCCCGAGCAATACCGGGAGCCTTCCCAACACACAGGCAGCAGGAAGCACATGCAAGGCTGCCTCATCACGTGTTCAGCATCTCCAGTGATACGATTAATAATCATTAAGTGAATCACACCAATAGTCTGACGACTACTACACACCTGTTCGCTAGCACCATCTGGAGGCAAATCCTGTCCTTTGCCCAGTTTAGTGGAAACGGTGCCTGTAGATCCAGGAAAAGGAAGGGCTCTAACTCCTCTGGATCACTCTCAGCAAACATCAGGTGTTTGCTGCTCTAAATACACGTTGTAATAGAGACAAACCATGCAAGTTTGGTTGTTTGCTCCATGCCAAAAACTGTTTAGGAACACATATTTAAACTGAGTAAGCTATCTCTAGTCAAAAGGCAGAACAGAGCTCTGACAAGCAAAAAAACCCCCTGACAACGTGGCTTTAAGAAACTGAGGAAGACAACATGGAGGAAAACAAAACTTTAAGATGGGGCATCACTTACATTGCAAGCTTTTTCCCCTTGCCCTCCCTGAGGTGGTCATGGACTAAGTTAACACCTGTGTATTTTCCTCACTGACTTTGTAAAACTGCCCATAAAGAGAGAAAACCTCCACTTCCTTAATGGCCCTCAGAACAGCTGGGCGTCATGTAAAACCCTCCTCATTCAATTGCTGGTTTATAATCAAGTTTGGATCAGCATTTCACAAGCCCACATCCACACAGGTGCTGTAAGGGAGCACAAGATTCAGTTTTCAGGACAGTGACTAACACTCCAAGATAGGACAAAACTGAGCTTGTCTCCCTTTCACATCCTGTATCTCCTCATACTGAGCAGTCAGAAGAGCGAGTCCTTGAACTTAAGACCAAACCCAGTTTTTTTCCTTTGAACGCAATTCAAAAAATAAAATATTTTAAAATTTCAAGAAAATCCTTCTCAAAATAGCCAAGGTCTTAGCAACTGTCACTTTATAAAAGGGAAAAGGAGAGGAGTAGAAGGGCTGTTAATTCTTTCCTTCCAACTGTATTGTATTTGTATTTCCAACTGTATCTACACCACTCGGAGTCCAGTCAGCACAACACAGAATGTCCATCCAGCTGGGTTCTTCCAATGGCTCAGAAAGGGATGTGCACTCTGCAAGCTGTAACAGGAGCTTTCTTGTCATGACTGGGTCCACAGCTTGTGGCTTTCAGTCAGCAGAAATAAGGAATGAAGTGGACATCAAGCAATGCACAGTAGCCATCTCCCAGACTAGGAGCAGCTGGCAAGCAGTCTGAGAAACGAAACTGACAATTTTATGGTCCTCTTCTTTACAAAGTTTTTGTTCAGAGACATGATGCAAATGAACAATGTGTCTTTATCACATTCAAGAGATGGTGCACACCAAAGGCCTTTGAGAAATTCTCTATTTTCATCCTATCCAGCTATATAACACTGCTTGCTTCCAAAAGCAAAACTCCACTTTAACACAAGATGCATGTTGCTTTTATTAATTACACCACAAGTAATACTTTTCGCAACATCATATATTTCAGTTTCTGAATCTATATCCGAAGAAAGTGCTGAAGTTTGGGGAATACTTTTAGTGCATTCTGTGTAGTCACTTCTATAACTTCTCCAACTGGAATTCCTTTAATTTTGGCAATGTATTCAGCAGCAATGTAAATATTTTTGGGTTCATTTCTCACCTAAAAAACAAACAAACCAGCCAGTTACAGATCGTAGAGATCATAAGTGTTTCAGATTCAGTACTTCCTGACACAACTTCAGTCACATTGTGGCATGTGTGGCAGAAAAATGACACGTATCCATTCCTCTTGGATTATGTTTCCTCTGTAGCCTCTTTCCTCTCTTGTATCCATGCTTACACTACTTCACTCTCCTGTGCCAGCAGCTGACCTCCACAAGGTGTGGGTTTGGATACAAATGCACAGAAGTCCCTCCCTCCCATCATTTACCTGTTTTTCAGGCCCCAGAGCAGGAGAGTCAGTTTCCAAGCACATGTTTTCCAGAGGCAGCTGTTTCACGAGCTTCTGCTTCTTGAAGAAAATAAGACAGCCATTAAATACTTTATGCACTTAAACCTGTGGGAAAAAAACATGAAGGGAGGATATCTCCTGCATTTAAAGGCAACGTCAAAACACTTTGGTGCCACTGTCTACATTGTATCAACAATTTCGGAATGGAAGCAAAACCATCAGGAGCTGCTCAAGAAGCCCCTTCAAATTAGGGTTCTCCTGTTTTCTAAATATCTGAAGTACTATTATCTCAACACTGAATTCATTGTTACTTATTAAATCCTACAGTTATATTGCACAAAACACCCCATGTTTAGTTGCCAACGCAATTCTAATTTGCTGGGTTTTGTGCATATAATATTTGTGTATCTTTTCCTTATCTCTGCTTTTACTTCTCAAGCCCAGTGTGCTTTCCTGAATTCCTAATCTCATCCCCATTTATATCCATCCCTCATACATCCTCCACTTGAATCGAGCCTTTTTCTCTCTTACATTTCTTGAGCTTATCACAGAAACCAGTCCTATCAGAGAAACTACTCCCTTCTCTACATGTCATGTCCCTACTGTAAAACAATACAGTGACAGAAGCTTCCAAAGAAGAGTTCACCGGAAACCACAATCAAATGAGAAAACCCCCCCCTTGTTTCTCAGGAATAGCTGAACTGGTTTAGCCAGAATTCCCCCTCCGAAGTCCAGCTGAGGCAAAAGCCCCAGGCAGAAATTCAGCCAAAGTAAAAATGTGCAATGCACAGAGAAGGAGCAGAGCCCAGCCAAAACCAGGACAAAATGTTACCTGCTCACTCCTTATAATGGAAGGAGGAATGGAGAAGTAGTACCCAGCTTTCACCCCTTCCATGGCTACAGACGGCTTCCCATCAAAGGCATGGAGCAACACCTTGGTAGCACCTTGGAGAAACGAAGCAAAGTAAATCATTAGCAAGGAACAGTAGGGCTGTGTCAGCTTCCAATGAGACCTTGGTCCCGCACAGAATGAGCACAGAATCTCTGCACTATTGCTCCCGAATTTAACACACACAAACTGATGAGAGGACATGGCACAACTGGAGAAATCCCGTTGGCAAAAGCCATAGCAGAGGAAATGCATTAAAAGCATACCTTGTTCCTTCAAGAGATTAATGGTTGGTCTTCCAGCTGAGCGGGAATGAACATTTCTGCACAGCAAGGAGAGGCCCCGGCATTAGGAAATTTAGCCAAATACTTTTTTTTGCAAACACAAACTAACAGTATCTTGGGATGAAAATAATTAATCTGTATTACACCTTTTATCAAGAAAAAACCCCCTGAGATATATATATGAAAAATTTCAGCTACAGTGAAGATATAGGAATAACACAGCAAGAACAGGGCACATACAATGACTGTACAGAACTGCAAACATAAGGAAAATTCTATAATTAAATCACAAACTGGAGACTGACAGGACACTAATGCCAGTTTAATCCACCTAAGAAAAGTTCTGTGGGCACTTAGTAACCATAAACCCTGGGAAGTATTTCCACATGTTACTGAGATCTGGCAAATTCTCCTTCTAGTATAAACAAAACCTACAAAGGCAAATCCAGTCTTCTTGCCAGCTCAATCTGCTTGATCAAAACCTGTCTTTGTTCTTCCTTCTGTTCATCGGTGCTGGCAAATCTGGGAGTGAAATCTAGTCCAACCTACAGTGCAAGAAGAGAAGGGAAAAAGTTTTACAGACCTAACACTTAACAAAACCATAATTAGACATATAAAGGCATAAGTTCCTTCAAAACTGCAAAGCATTTCAAAATATATATACCAATTAAAATGAGCTCAGCTGCAGCTTAACTCAAAAAAAATCCATTCTCAATCATAAGCTTTTAAACTATGAAAGCATTTGTGGGCAGACAGCTACTAGCAAGGGTATTTAACATTTTAGTCTGTAACTGGTTTTCTGTGGGGTTATATTCTATTGAATACTATGTCAGATTAAGTCTCAAATATGGATCTTCAGTATAAGTAAAATTTCTGACCTGAACCCATAGCTTTAGTCCAATCTCTAGCAAAAATCTCCCATTAATTCTACACTTTTTTGATCTAAACCTGTTCAGGCAAAATTTAAAGTTTGTCAAAGCAATCTCATTCACAGTTACACAAAGAGAAGTCCTTCATATACAGTACAACGTGACAAATTTAGCTACAAAGCTCTGCCAAAACCTGCTTTTACTGCAGCCAGTGCAGAACCAGACATAAGTCCCTGTGGTACCAACACACAAATAGAGGCAGACTCCATCCTAAAGCCTCAATTCATTTATAAACAAATGTAAGACAGGAGACAACAGATGGATACAGATAGATGAAGGATTAAAAAAAAAAACTGTACAAGTCAGTGTGGTGTACTGAAATCACAGCTTAGCCTAACTTTGTCAGAGAAGAAGGCAAGAAGGACCTGCCTTTGGGTATAACATGAGATAGCATAAGTATGTAATCTTCCTATGACTCTACCAGCATAAATTCCATCTATTTTCTAATAATGATAACAAAGGAAAAGAGGGAATCAGGCAAATCTGTAAGGGAAAGCACATTAAGAGAACTACCAATCAGACTCAGTGCTTATTCAGGCTGACAGCAATTCTTATCACATACAGAAAAACAAGCATTGACTCAGTTTTTGTAATTCCAGTGACAGCTGCTGCTGGAGAGATTTAAACAAGGTATGGAGTCCTACTCACTTCTCCGATCCCCACCAATTTGTCTTTGTAAAGTTCTATAAGAGGCAGTGCAGCATCCAGATCCTGCAAGAATGAAAGATGAAACTCTTACTGCCCTTACAAGAGGAAAGGGTTATGAACCCAGCGTTATGATTAAATTGGAGTTTCCTTCACTGTTCTGAAATTCTGTGCTTTAGAACTTGCCATTACTGTGAACTGTGCAGTCAGATTTTAGAAACCTGAAGGAGTTACCTTCTTTATTTAATAACTCTTTCATTATATATATATCTATATCTATCTCATTACATTTATATGTATATATATCCCCTATTCTAAATACTGCTACTTATAAGCTAACTTTTCACAGTAGCAGCAGAAAACAAGGCCCATAAATAGCTTGGTAACATTAAATAGCTGCAGACGGCTCCCTGAGATTTTCAGGATAAGGCCACAAACAGTTGCCTTCCAGTTCCCATGTTAACAAAGGGACATCTGCATATGCTCTTTGCTGTAAGCAAAGCACACTTGGGATTTTTAAAACCGATTCACTGCAGTAATACAGCCAGATGACTCCAGTGAACAATTCTGCTTTAAGGATTAACATGGACAAATGGATGTGCTGAGAGAGCCTGGGATTTGGTCCACTGGGTCTCCTGCATGACAGAGCACAGAGAAGCCACTGGGCAGACCTGAAGGTAAATCAGGCAGACAGGAGTGATGTCTGTATAACTTAGGTCAAAGTAACAAAGTGCTTATATAGCTTGGCTTATAAGATATCTATGTAAACTTAATATCAATATAACCCAAATCATGACCTTTTATCAATATAACCTGAAGCATAGCCATCTATACTTATATAGCCTGAATCACAGCTTTTACTTATGTAGCCTGAATTGTAACTTCTATACCTATAACCTGATGCTTATATAACCTGAATCACAAATTTTGATACCCATATAATCTAATATGAATACTTTTTATACAATGTAATGGCTAGTATATAGTTAACTAGTTGCTTATATGCAGAATAGAGAAAAAGAGAAAGAAGAAAAAAACCAAAACTTACCAGGTGTACAGTTTCAGAAATAGATAAGTGTAGTACTAATGAGAAATTGGGAAGCCAAAGCCAATTAGCCACCAAACAAAGAATTTAGGCCGGTTAAGACCAGATGGACTGAAGAGCATCCTAACTGCGCATGCCCCAAAGACAAAGTTGAAAAGTTCAAGTGCAAAGAAGACTTTAGAAGCCTTCATCAAAGACCCCCAAACGGGGGAAGTGCATATGCAGTGCAAAGAATTATCTAATAACCATGAGATCATGCTATGTAAATTAGTTCCACTGCATACGTGATGATGCTGTAAAGACATAGCAACATTAAGCAAAATTTAGTGTGTAAGTATGCCACAGCACTTGACAAGGGTGGGTGAGTTAGGAGGAAAAATCCCCTCACCACCAGCGCTGCAATAAACAAATACCTACTCTATAGCCATCGGTCTATGGGGATTTATTTCCAGCCTATCTTTCGGGAATCAGGAGCATCCTACTGTCTGTCCTGAAAAGTCCCAGCAGTATTTTAGAGGCCGTGCTTTACCTTCAAAGTAACACTGCGCTGCTCCTCTGGAGAAACCTCTTGAACGGGGTGAACTCCCAGGCATGGCAAGACAAACCCTGGGAATCTAGGCACAGAATAGATAGTGAGAGTGTGAAAGACCACAAGAGAACCCAAGTTTAACACCAAGAGCCCACAGAGAGCCCAGGTTTAAAGACAAGAAGGGCCGGCCTGACTGAGGAAGGCAGCGCATCCCTCGCCAATCCCCAAGGCGCCACCAAGGCGCGGACCCCGCGCCAGGACACGGGTGGGCGCCGGGATCCCCGCCGGCCTCGCACCTCTCCGCCAGCTCCACGACGCTCCGGAACTCGCCCGCCTGCTCCGACACCACCACCAGCGCCGACACGGCCGCCTGCGGCACACAGAGAGCCCCGGCCCGCTGAGACCGGCGGGGCCGCGGGGGCGCAGCGAGAGGCTCCCCTCAGGCCAGCCCCGCCTCACCTGCTCCGCCGCCCGCACCACGGCCGCCACGTCCTGCAAGAGACACGCACCGCCTCAGCACCGGGGCCGCGACCAGGACCTCCCTCCCTCCCTCCCGCCCGCCGCGCCTCACCGGCTGGAAGCAGGGCGCGGCCAGGTGGCAGTGGCAGTCCACCGGCCCCGCCATGCCGCGCCGGGCGGGAAGGCACCGGGCGGCCGCGGGTTCCGCTTCCGGGCCGGCATTTTCCCCGCGTCCCAGGCGGGAAATGGCGGCGGCGCCACCGCCGGGGCCGGGGCCGGAGCCGGAGCCGGAGCAGGAGCAGGAGCAGGAGGGCGCGGCGCGGCGGGACCCGCGGGTGCGCTGCTGCTCGCGGCGCGGGCTGGGCGCGGTGCTGGAGCTGTGCGCGCCCTTCGTGCGGGCCATGGCGCACGGACAGCCCGGCGGGGCCGCCGCCGAGGCAGACGCGCTCTGGGTAAGCGGGGAGCGGGAACGTCCTGGGCCGGCACAGGGCCCGGTGGGCCCCGCTGGCAGCGCCTGGCACCCGGGTCAGGGGGCGGCTGGCCCCGGGGTGGCCCCCGGGCAGGGCGGTGAGGCGGGAGGGGCCCTTCTCGCCGGAGGGATGGGTGGATTCTTGGATGAATGGATTGTCAGCCTGTCCCGTGTCCTGCAGAACTTCGAGACAGCGGTGCGGGAGAACGTTACCATTAACGGGCAGCCCTGGGAGGAGGCCGCCGATGACTCCCGGCTGCAGAGCGGTAGGCGGCGGTTTCCATTCGTTTCCTGCTGGGTGGGTTTGTTTTGGTTTGGTTTGTTTTTGCCCAGAGGTAAAACGGGGCCGATTGAAAGGGGAGGTTCTGACTGGATGTGAGAAGTGAAAACTCATTGTTAGGATAAGAGCGTTGGAAAAGACTGCCCAGAGAGCTTGTCTCCAGCACTGGAGGCTTCCAAAAACAAACTGGACGAAGTGTTCCGAGCAACCTGTTTTGAAATGGGCGTTGACCCTGCTGTGAGCAGGAGGCTCTGGAGGGCCCTTCCAGCGTGAGTGTTGGGGGCAGTGACCAAGATCTCTTCTATCGAAAGATCCTAGGAGACTGTGTGTTGCTGCTATTTAATATACGAAGCGTTGAAAATTATTGCTGTATAAATATATGTAATAGAAGCAATGTATTTATAATTACTGCCTTTGGAATAATAGTAGTGGAGATTCTTGGTCATCTGGTGTCCAGAGAAAGTTTCAGTGCAGTTCATTCGCTCACGTGCATTGGCATTAGGTGCTCTTTGCCTGCAGCTTGATGCTTTTTACAGTTACACAGAGCTGAAAGTACAGGTACATAGAGCTAACCGTGGAGCTGTTGAACTGAAAACACTGAACTGCTTTTTGGTCAGGAAGCTCTGAGCAAATGTGGGCTCTGAGCAGTATGATCTAGTTAAAGGTGTACCTGCTCATTGCAGGGGGCTTGGATGAGATCACCTTTAAAGGCCCCTTTCAACCCAGACTATTATCTGATTCTGTGAAGTTTCTGCAGTTGTAGTTCTAGAAGTTGTAGTTCTACAGCTACTTTGACTACAAGGTCAAAAATGCACTGCTCATGATGCAAAATGCAAAACTGAGACACTGTCATCTGCCCACAGCTGGCATAAAGCAGGTATAAGGACTGTATTGTGCTTTTTAATTTAATACAGATTTACTTGTGCCTATCTCTGATCCAGTTTGAGTCACTAAGAGATCTGGCATTTTGTGCCTTCCGTGTTTATGTTGACCAGTGGCTTAAGTCTTTCCTGTCTATACTTAAATGATGTCATGGTGATCTTAAACAACCAAACCAAACCCACAAACTTTTAAAGCCTTGGCTGTGCCTTTCTGAGTTTTGCAATTACTTGATTCTGCATGGAGTGACCCAGAGAGGGTGCTCAAAATCCATTCTTTATTGCTAGATTGGAAACATTGCATGGCTTGCAAGTTGTACTCAACACACTAGTGGGAACAGTGAATTTAAGTGTTAAACTGCTTATTTGTGCTCTGTGTGAGGTAAAATCAGTTAGGCTTCCAATTACTCTTTGTACAGTTGGAGTTTGTTTAATGCTTGTAAATCACACAGATAAACCATTTTTCTTGCTACATCTTGTATTGCTTTGCCTCTGTTGAAAAATACATTACCTCAAAAGACAGCCATTGCTTCGTAAGACTTTCTTCACAGATTCAGAGTTCATAGGGAAATACGTATTTTTTTTCCCCCAGAGGGTGGTTCTCTGCCTCCGTCCCCACCAGATCATTTACTTCAAAATAACTGGCCAACATCAAGTTATGCTCCGGTTTCTATACAGCCTTAGCAAGGAGATTCAAGACATACATTTATCTTTATGTTGATAATCATGCATGACATTTTATTTGAAATCTAAAGCTGCTTTTTCCTGATAAGTTTGTCTCAAAAAAAAAAAAAGGTCTGAGAATTCCACAGTAACTTTGTGTGTTTGTCACTTTCAGGTTCCAACATTAAAATTCTGGAGGATCAATTTGATGAATTAATAGTAGAGACAGCAACTAGGCGTAAACAGTGGCCTAAAAAGATCCTAGTGCATGCTATCCAAACCATGAAAGCAGAGCAAGAGATGTTGGTGAGTAACCTAAGACTTTCAGAAAACCTTTGCACGTTGCAGCTGCTGACCATGTATAACTTGAAGAAATTAATCATACAGTGCTGACCTTTAAGCTCCTTCCCATGGTTGCTTTTGATTCTTTATAGTAAAATTAAATAGCTTTTTTTCGTTAACTGGTTGTGCAGTAAGCTAAGGGTTGCTACAAAGCATTGTGTCTATGCCTGAATTGGGTCTGTGGCACAAAGAAACTTGAGCAGATTGCTTCAACCTGGTGACTCATGATTTACAAACTAGTAGGCATCTATTTATCTTGTCACATCTGAGTTCCTGAAGTCCTTGCCCAAGGGCTGGTTGAGGTACTAAATGCTACACTACATACAGATAGATAGTATCGTGTAGTGTATGACTTAAAAGAAATGTCAGTGGCTTCCTATGCAGTTTTTTGGAGCTAGTAATTGTGTCAAGTAATGTCTTTCAGTAAAGCATGAAAAAAAAGGCAGTGTGGATTAGTGAATCAGTGCAGTAAATTCTGTGGGATTTTTGACACAGAGTGTAAAGTAATTACTGGCATTAAACAACCCAGTCATGTCCTTGGTTGCCAGAGATCTTCCCTGAAGTTATGTTAGGCCTCCCTTTTGCTTATCTCGTGATTAATTAGGATTCCCTTGGCAAAAAACAAGAGGCTGAGGCAGAGTCAAACACTGGCATAACTTGCCCAGTGAAACTGTGGAGTCTTCATCCTTGGAGAGATTCATGGAAATACTCAGAAGTTTACTGGATGAGGCTCTGAGCAACCTGCCCTAGCTGGCCCAACTTTCAGGAGGGTGTTCAAAGGTCCTTTCCAACTTCAGCTGTTCTATACTGAAGAAGACAGGGTTTTTTAGACAGTTGTGTAAAAGCCTGCATTGCATTTCTGAGGACTAAAATTGACAAATGTTAACTCTCTAGGTTAGCCAGGCAGGGATGATTTACAGTAAGGAAAACTACTTGGGTACACATTTGTCTTACATCTGAGGTCTTCTCTAACATATGTTGCCTTTTTGCCTCTCTGTTTTGTCAGTGTATCAAGTACATAAACCAAACAAACAGAATCAACTAAAATAAAATACACTATTGCATAACACCAAGGTTTAACAAGACCTTTTAATCTTTCTGCTACCCAAGTCCCACTTGGATTAGTTATTTAGAATACCTCTCATGCTACCTTTTTTCTCTTGCTGATTCTTCAAAGTTTACACCACCACAACTAGATGATTATTTTAATTAAAATTGTCTGCAAAAGTTTAGTTTATCCCTGTAAGAATATGTAGAAATATATGAAAGAAATATAGAAAGCTTATTTTATCTCTGTAAATGGTCTCTTTTTTTCGTCTCTCAGCTACTTCTGCAAAGGTACCAGTGGTTTCTCTGCTTTTGGTTGAAGATTTCTTGTGTTCTTTCACAGCCATAGCTAATCCTGTAATGCATTCTGAGGCATAAAGAGCAGCCATGAAGATGTGATTTATCTGGAGAGCACCACTCATTTATTGTGGTGATCTCGCTGTAATTGCCAAAGCAAGAGATAGATCATCCTGTGGGTTTTCAGTCAATATGTTCTGTAGAGCTTGAGGCTAATGCAAGCAATGTTTGTTCTTCTGCTTGGAGCTGTTACTGCAAACTTGCTAAGAAGTTCTGTGAACTGTGAAAAAATTCTCTGACAAAACTGCAGCGAGGAATGATTAGCTTTCCCCTACTTGCTTTTGCTTGAGGAAGGCTGGGGGACAGCTCCTGAAGTGGAGAACACTAACCTGCAGTTGATATAACTTGTGTTCCCATGGCCTTGCCTTGTTTCCTTCTTCCCTGTTAGTTGCTTCTAATTCTACCTTCAATATAGCTGAGTATGGGTTGTGTCCATTTACTATTAGTTTACTTCATGTCTCAGTTAACTGATGTCAGGTCACAAGATTCACAGTTTGTGAAGCAGTGTTCTTACTTCTGCATAAGTAATTGCAGGGCTAGAGTGTAGTTGTTTAAGTACTTTTCTTTTGCTTAGCTTTTTGTCTTAAACTCCCTTTGTTGGAGTTCGTGGCTCTGTGAAAGCATGCTGGTTCTGTGAATGGCTCCTGAGGAGCTAGAGCAGCTCTTTTTCCTCAGTCGTGCAGCAGGTGGCAATGCTTCTTCCAAAATGCCTGGATGTCAGTTCTCATGCTTTAATAATTAGATTTCTGCAAACTAAAGCAGATTCTGGAGATGTGTTTACAGAGAATGTAACTGTGTTAACCAGAATACTGTTTTCAGTAACTAAGTATCTATAAACTGTATCTCTAATACATTCTTGATCTAAATAATTTTACCACCATCTCCATTGTTCTGGCTGCAATATGTATATTAGATATCTATTAAACCAAGAGGGTATTCCATAATTTTTCTTTCTTTCTTTTTTTTTTCTTTTGAATATGCAGAAGCTCTACCAGCCTGTGGTAAAACCAGCAGAGATAAGACCTCAGCCTTGTCAAGGTAAAGATTTTGTGGGGAGGGCAGCTGTACTGAGGAAACACTGCCTCGCTTACTGGCTAGCTGAAAATGTTTAAGAAATTTTCTTTCTTTAAGCTTGTTTAAAATTACTGGCTCTTTAAATAATAAACTAGAAAGCTAGAAGTTTGTCATAAGGGAATGTGTTGCTGCCTGAGTTTTGCTGTGTCCATTTCTCTTGTTCTGAGTGCTGCCTGCAGTTAGGCACTGTACTTAAAGGCAGAAGCTGGCCACTCTGTGTGTGTATTGGAGAGAAACTGTCGTACAGCTACCCCCAGGAGGCTTCCTTAGTTCTTTCCTTCATCGCTGGTGGAGGCCAGCTGGGGAACTGGATGGATCACTGACATTCTGCTTTGTCTGTTCTTGTGTTCCTTTTACATGAGTACTAGAAATGCTTCAACCTCCCTTCCTTAGCAATCACTTCCTTCAGGGAATTGAAAGCTGTTGAGTAGGACTCAGTGATGGCAGTGTTGACTCTCCTAGCCTGCCAAGTAGGACACAGATTTTGTCCTGCCCATGCCACTTGTAAGGGTTGATGAAGGAACAGAGCTGTAAACAACATTGTAGGTTTACTGCATGCTTTCGAAAGATGCCTTTGGAAAGACTCCTTGGAACAAGGTGGTGGATTTTGCTGTAGGTGATTGAGGCTGGCCTTAAGAAATGGGAAGTTTTGTGTTGCCTGTTGTTAAGTATTGAAAAATGACAGACTTTAGCATGCAGTTCTAATTTGAAAAGTGAGAACCCTCACTATGAATTACTGCACAGGATGTAAAGCTGGTGTAACAAGCAGTGGTGCTCAGAGTTTGAGGAGCTGAGCTGAATCTTCCAGTTCTCACCCTGCAGATCTGACTTCATTCTAAGCATCATTTCCTCTTTGTAAATGGGAGGCATTGCTTCCAGCAGTGCCAGCCTGTGTGCAGCAAGGCAGCTAGTAGGAGCAGTACAGAGTGACACTTCATAGCTGGGTTCCTTTTGGTTTCTAGTGTCCAAATCCAGGCTTTTCTGATGTCAGTGAGCTGCTCGCAAGTTAGTAGCAGCTTGCACTATAGTATGGTGGTTTTGGGTTTGGTAACAGCAAAGCTGTAGCAAAAATACCATGGAGTTTGTGCAGAATTTTAGTATTATGTAGTCTTTGGGAAGTTTATGTATCCCAGTTTAGCAAGTACAGTGGCTAGAAACCAAAAATGTTTAGATTACTCAATACCTTTCATTTCCTTGTTTCATTTCCCTATGTTTTGGAAAGCCTTGAACACTGAAGAATATAATGCCATCTATGTGAAGCTGAATTCCTGCAGGCAAATTTCATTTAACTGTGTGTCAGTCTTTCTGTATAATAATCTAAATAATTATTTCTACTTAACTTCTTCCTTGCTATTTCCTAAGGTCACCAATCTTCTCATCCCAATACTCTACTGTAGAAATGCTTCATTATGAGCATACCCTTCTTTTAAAGAATGCCCGTCCGTAGGGCTCTGTGATGTGTTTAAAGAGGCTGCTGCTGGACTGTTTATTCTTCAAACTGAATGATGGTGCATTTTAGGGTCCATGTTCATATAGGGATCATGTGTTCCTAAACCAGGTCTGACCAGCGCACTGGACACATGGACAATTTAACAAACACCATCTTTTGGTGGCTACTACATTTCAGCAGGGAATCACTGTAGCCCTGTGCTAGAATGCAGTAACTGACTTTGGTTACCTACAGCAGCACTAATCAGATTGGCTTAAAACAGAATGCTGTATTTAACCCTGACAGGATTTAGGGATGTGTGCACTGCAGGCTCTGGTAAAACCCTACAGAAAACTAATATTAGTGGAGGTGACGCTCCTTACTTCCCAGAACCATGCTAGTCTGCCCATTTTCAGTTTTGTGGATGGAGAACATGCAAACCAGTTTCATAATAGCCTAGAGTTTAACTCTTGAATACGGAATACAGAATTAAAGTATTGATGATCTTGCCATATTGCTGCTACTGTCGAATGTATGCTGTATTCCCCCTGGTGTTCTGCACCTGCTGCCTGCTTCAGTGTTCCTGAAAGCTGGGGTTTTTTCTTTCCTTATTAGCACAGCAGAATTAATGCAGTTCATGTTACTTATGCTTGGCTCTTTTTGGTGTTAATGCTTGGTGAGTTAAGCCAGAAGAAAAAAATAGTAGCCTTTACTGTAAAAGCCAACTTGTTGGAGACATAGGATGATTTATTTGCCCTCCTTAAAATGGGTTTTCTTCATCTCATGTTCTCTACAGTGGTGTGTGTTCTCTGTGGTTTTTATCAAATGTAATATGAGCTTAAAAGTTTTGAAAACAAATATTTTTGTGTAATCATTTCTTTACAACTGTTCTTTTATGTCAAATACTGGCTTTGTGTTTTCTAGGTAAGAACTTTGGGGCTTTCTATAGTTGAGACTGCTACCCTCTACTGCAATTTGAGTGATAAAGAATAATGCTAGTAAGATAAACCATGCCAGCTGTCATCATCAGTGTTACAGTGAAAGGGATGTGTGCTGCAGGTTTGGGTTTTATACAGGGACTTCACTGGTTTTCTCTCTGATTTCTGATAGTGAGTAGTGGGGGAGTTATGTTTCAGAAGTTGATTTGGGCTCTGTGTTTGTCTGTAGATGCTTACATCACAGATCTGAAGCAGGCAACCGAAGTGGCATCCAAACAGATCAGCAAAGCAATACAGGTGAGACCTCTATGTGCTCCAAGAGAATATGTTTTTATCTTCTTGATCTGGTAATATGTCACAAAACAAGAGTTCTAACTCATCTTCCTTATAGTTTGGTAGAAAAAAAGCCTCCGTGTATACTTTTGAAGCAGGTAAAGCATTGTGTTTGTAAAGCATTCCCCCTCACATGGTAGTAAGGAAGATTACCCTGTGGCTGTAGGAAATACTCTTACTGAGATTTTGGAACCTGCAGCATCTGAAAAATAGAACATCTTTTGAAGACCTATATGACTTCATCTGGAGTATGACATTTATTACTTCAGTATCTGCTTAGGCTTCAGCTGTGGTGTTCCTGTGATACTTCCTCAGCTTAGAGATGTCATGAGGGAACACTTCAACTTGGCATACTCTTTGCATGGCTTCTGAGTGCAGACACCTCACTATTGAGGTGGCAGCTCTGCATTCCCAACCCTCACCCACGGAAGCTTTTGTGCCTGTCAGAATCTAATTAGCATATTGCATGCCTTGTAACCATTGCTTTTCCCATGTAACTTGAGATACTTGGGTTTGTTTTTGCAGTCTATTCCAGCACTCATAGAAAAAGCAGAAGGTTTTTCCCTTGCATTAACTTGGCAACCAACCTTGGAACTCTGCAAGCTGCGGCAAGAAGTCTTTTCTGATTGCAAGGCGAAGGAGGAAAACAATGTCCAAAATTTAGTACCACCAGGAGAAGTCACACCAACAGAAACTGTTTCCAGTAAAAATCCTTATGTTTTGCTAAAAAGAAGAAAAGCTGCAGATTCCCCAGAGAGAAGGCGCTACCCACTGCGGCGGAGGAGGATCACTCTCAGCACATGAATTTCTCCTTTTGTGTTTTCACATTGGAATCTCAGTTGTACTTTTGTCCTATGTGTTCCATCTTTTTTCTTAAAACTCATCTCCCCTCAGTGCTACGCATGGGAGCTTCCTTAATTATTCTTTGATCCTTTAAAATATTTCTATTTTTACTGTCACACTGATGGTATATGAAAGCCTACACATACCAGTAGCATCCAATATCCAGCAAGTGTATTTGCCATTTAACTCATTTCCTGCTCTTAAATTGCAGTTTTTAGCTTGAGTCCTTGTGCTTCTCAGAGTTGGTGTGCATGCTTTACGTATGTGGGCAGTCTTTTGGGAAACCACTAACTGCTCATTTACATTCAGCATGTCTCTAAAGAGGCTGGAGGATGTCTAGTTCTCCTAATGCACCTCACCTTCCTTAATTACTGAGGCAGGTGGCTTTTATTTTAATGAATTAATTGACACTGCAGCATATTGAAATCACCAGATTTGATGCAATGTTGGAGTTTTAAGGAAGTCCGTGTGCAGATGTGACATTGGTCCCTGCTCTTCTACCTTTCCTGAATGTAGGTCATCTAGGCTTATTTATAGCCATGTTTGTTGAAACTTGGATTTTTAGTAATTGTATGTATTTACTTGCAGTGTGCTCTTCTGAATAGGAATTGAACCATGAACACCTTAGAGTCCGATATTTCGTTTCATGTAATCCAATTATGCAGCCTGGGGTTTTCCTGGACAATATTTCTACACATGACAGGATCTTGACTTGGGTTGTGTTTGCATTTGTGTTGACTAAACTTTAAAGATCAGTACAGGCTACCAGTAAATGGTACTCACTTGAGCTAGCTTACTTTTGTTTTCTTTACTCACTAGTACCTAGAGGATTGCACAATAGTACTATACTGAGCATTGTGCCTTAACCATTGATAACTTTTGGTAGCTTATGCTTGCATGTGCCTGCAGTAAATACTCATGTCTAGTCTGTAACGTAGTTCTTAACACAGTAAATGGAGGGAGATTTTAGAAGCCTTATTAATGACATGTTTGGTGCTAAGAAGACAGGTCCAACCTAATGTCTGAGAGACTGAAAATTCTCAAGAAAACAGATTTTAGCATCATTTATTTTGTAAAAGTGAGCATCTGTACTGAGACTTTGTATATGTAATCATATGTAAATATTTTTCCTGTCCTTGTATATATAAATGTGTGTTTTTATATGAAGTAAATTAAATCAATTAAGGAAGATCAAAGCTTCGGATAATAGTGTCAGTCCTAATCCTGGAATAGATGGTGGCTGAGCATTAAGCGTACTTCAGAAGACATCTGTGTTAAATTCTGGTTTGAGTAACTGAAGTAGTTCCATTTACTGCCTTTGAACTCACAACTGTTATTAATCTCAGGGCTACAAAGCTTCTCGTGTAAGAGAGGACAGGATGTGAGAGGGACTGGAGCTGCAGAGCTGTGGAACGTGTGGCTGAGACGGCTTCTCACACAGCCACTTGCTATTTTGAGTGCCCATGCTTGGTGCGAGTTAAAAATCCCCGCTACAGGTTTCTTCACAGAGATCCTGGGTGTTTCTAGGCTAAGGGGAGCCCTGCAAGATTTGGCATGGCAACTATTACATCATTTGGCCATTTCCTCTGTTAATAGGAAGATTCTCTGCTCTTCTCTGCAAATGATAGGCAAGTACAGAAAACAGCTAGGAATAGTTGGGTCTCTTTGAAGAAGTCCTGTCAAAAATGTCTGGGGTAGGACAAATGCCATAAGAAATAAGAAGGGCAAGCACTGTGATTTAAGACTTAATAAATAAATTAATACATTCCCACTACAGTGCATGTTTCTATGTAGAGACTGAGGGATAGTTGGCCTGCACAGGATTTAAAGTGAGTGGGAATGGATGCCCTGAGGTAGAGCAAGTTGGTCTTTGTTTCATGGCCCTTGTTTCAACTGCAACTGGGTGGAAAAAGAAAAATGTATCTGGAGATGCTGGCCAAATGGATTGTGTAAAGAAAAAGATAAAGCAATCAGGATTCCAAGTGCAGTATACAAACTAGGAATTTAAAAATCTCTGATGGCTACTTTTGGCCGAGCAGCACTGGAAGGTATCAGACAACCTCCCTTTAAATGCAAGTTCTGTGATGAGCTAAACTCAACACTGGAATGTTCAGCAGCTTTTCAAATGGTTATTAAGAAAGTCTACAGCCTCTGATACCTGCAACTAGCTGTTCTTCCCATTGGCAGGAATATATGAAACACTTCATTTTCCCCCATTCCAGTAGCCTTTTGTCCTTCAGTTAACTTTTCATAGGAATTGGCAGTGTTGTGCAAGACATGTCTAATCAGGCTTCTACTGAAATGTCACAACAGCTAAACTTCTTATTTTTAACTTGGGGTGAATTGGTATTGCATCAAGAAATGTCTGGTAGTTTTTCTTTATATAGCCTTTGAATTTTGTAAGACAGCTCAACAGTGATGGATGCTTGGGTTCATTTGCAAACTGAGTTTGAATTTCTTGGCTTTCAGGGGCGAGACGGAACATCTTGCTGTTTGTTAGTGTGCACTGTGCAATGTGCTTATTGCTCATGAGGCTGGGCCGTCCCCAGCCAAGAAAAACTTGCAGATTGCAGCAGCATCCACACATGCTTTTGCTGTGTGTACTTTCTGAACAAAGGGGATTACAAACTGTAAAGGGGAAGCTCCTCTTCCAGAAATCTTCACATGGACCCTGACATCTGTTTGGAAGGCTGGGCGCTCTGAGACCCGGTTCTGACGTGCCATTCCCCAGAAGAGCCATGCTGTGATCAGAGACTCCAGTCTGCATGTGTGTAGGCTGCTTCAGTGCAGACCAAAATCACTGATAAACTGCCATTATAAAATGTAAGCTCAGCTGACTAGGCTGCTTTCTGGGCTGGTTTTCTCTCCTGCACAGAAACGCTCTGCCTTCACTGCTGCACTACCTGGAATTACTGTGTAGGCATTTCTACAGATGTACCAGAGATAGCTTTAATACTAAGTAGAAACTTGTTCCCACAAGCAAATTTTGGCTTGTCATTTCCTTTGTCATTTGTTCTGAACAAGAACAGACTATTCAGGCTCCTGGGGACTGTCTCCTGGCTTGTCCCATGCTTATGTTATCCTGGAAACCTTATTCTGCAGCTGCTGGGAATTACTCAGTGAAGTAGATATTTATTCAGGACTAATAAATTCTTGGTGAGCTGCTCATGATTTGATGCTGTCAGGTAGCTTGTGCAGGTGCCATTTGCGGCAGCATTGCTCCTGGAGCGTGGAGTTCAAAGTCCCTCTGTGGAAAGGGACTTTCTTTCCCACAGATCACTCTGGAGGGCTGTTGAGGTGTTTCGTCCACATGGTTCATAGGGTTTATTGCAAGGGAACATACCTGTTCACCGAGCTTGTGAAAATACTGGCTTCTAGTCCTGTTTATTTCAACTGGGCTTAAGCTACAAAGGCAGCAAGAGCCCAGTGCTCTCTTTTTAAGCACCTGTCCCAGCTAAGTCCCTGCTTGTGCCCACACGACTACTGCTTTCCTTTAACATGCAAGATCATTGAAACAATCCTGTTTCAAAGGAGCAGTTGAGAGCAATTCACCCTCTAACACCTCTCTGCCTGGTGGCCAGGGCTGCTTTCCAGGAGATGCTGGTTTGGATCCCCTCAGCTGGAGAGTGTCACTGAACCCACACCTTCTGCTGCCTCAATGAGCAGCTCTTGCTGAACGTCCTGCTCTTGGCACATTAGATGACAGGGAGAAAGAAGCAAGACTGCTTTAAAGAAACCAGGGAATGCCCTGTAAGATGCTTGGGAGACCCAGCACAGTCTGGGGATGCAGGTTAGGTCAGGGTATATTGGCAAGGATGTGCATCCCAGTTGTGGTCCCCATGGCTGTCAGGGTGGGAAGACTCACAGGGATTCGGTCCTCCAGGGTTGGAGAAGCTCTCTGAAAAGTGCAAAAGCAAATAAATGCATGGATAGCCTGGAGGGTGGAGACACAAGCTGCTTTGAGGTGGAACAGCTGGGAAGAAGCACTTCAAACCAAGGAAGTAATGCTCAAGTCTTTCAGTCATGGTTCCCTACCAGGAAGCCTGTGGCAGAGCACAGACTTTGGTTTGACTCTTGGACTCCCAGGGAGCATGGTTCTCTCACCTTTAGCATGGACTGTTAACCCGATCTTCCTGGAAGGATAGTCTATATTTACTCAGTTTGCCGACTCTTTAACTTCATCTTAATTGGATGACTCAAGCTGCTGAGGAAACCAGAAAAATAGGGAAGTATCTGATTTATTGAGATAGCTGGAGCTTTATGACTGGCTGCCCTGCAGTTTGGGGGCATGTACCCTCCTCTCATGGTCATGCATTTGCCTCTGTGATACAAATCCTTCTGCAGTAGAGCAAGGATGTTGAAGTAGCTGTCGGTGCAAAGACTCCCTTTCAGAGCATAAGGCCAAGGTAACTGTGCAATTAAAATGCAAGGAAGGTGTTCCAGGAGGTAAAAGAAACAGTGTTCAGTCTGTTAAAATACTCTCGACAGAATAGTGGAACAGCGAAATTTTTGTCTGCAGCAACTGTGTTTCCAGCAGTCCTTGTCTGGCTTTGGCTTTACAAGAAGTCTGTCGCATTTCCTTATTATTTAAAGGAACAGGGTGAGTAGCGAAAGTGAAAATCGCTTTATTCCAGTACGGATGCCGTGTCCTCACACCCATGGCCCCGGGCTGAGCTGGCTGTCCCCTATGTGGAGCTGCCGCCGCTTCAGAGAGCCGATGTCGCAGGAGCGCGGCGAGCAGGAGCGCCCGGAGGTGAGGGGCGGGAGACAGAAGGGGACACGGCCGGCTCCCGGGGGCAGCCTGGGGAGGAGAGAAACCTCAGGGAGTTTATTTCTGCAGGCGAAAGAGCGAGTCGGGCCTCCCGGAGGGGCGTCGAGCCCAGCCGGCCCCCGGGACTGGGGCTCTCCGGGGGAATTTTCAGGCAGCTCCTGCCCGGCAGCGCCGTGACCCGGGCTTTCCCCCGACTCCCGGCGGCTGACTAGAGCCGGCGCTCCCGGAGGGCGGGCACCGCGGGGAAGCGGTGCGGGACGGGGCGGCCCGGTGGTCCCGGGCTCCCGATGCCGGGCGCGGCGGCGGCGGGCGCCATGTGACGGCCATGTGGGCGGCGGCTCCGCCCCGGGCCGCCCCGGCACCTGGCAGCGGCACCCCCGGCCCGGGGCGGCGCGTCCCCTGCCCCGGCCCGCCCCGGCCCGCCCTGCCCTTGCCCTCCCTTCCCTCCGCTCCCTTGCACTCGCACCCCCCGCGGGCCGGGGGAGCCCTGCGGGCGGCTCGGCGGCGCTGGGATGTCGTGCGCCGTCCCGCCGGCGGCGGCGGGGGCCAGCGCGCTGCCCCGGGGCGCGGCGGCCGAGGGCGGCCAGCAGGTAGGGACCGGGGGGTCGGCGCTGCGGGCGGGCACATGGGGCTGAGTCACGCCGGGCAGCGCCGCGTCGGGGGCGCCCGCTGCTCCTGGGCATCGGCCCTTCTTTTCCCGGGAAGGAAAGGCCGCCGCCGTGCCGGCTCTTCCAGGTGGGAGGGCGGGCGAGCTGCCGGCGGTGCGCGGAAAGCTGCCGCGGCACGGCGCGGTCAGCGGCTTTTCCCCAGCCGCAGGCAGCCGGGAAGGGAGCAGGGCTTTCCTCCCCGCTGCTCGCACCTCCGCCCGGTCGGCCGCGCTGGGGCCGGGCAGGTGTAAAGTGCTGCCCGTGGGCAGAGCGGGAGCGCCGGTCCCCGCCTCCGGTCCCCAGCTTTCCCCATCAGCGGCAGTACCACTGCCCGCGGGGCTCGGCGGCATCCCCCGGGCAGCGTGCCGGCATCCGCCCCTCCGCCTCGCGTCCTCCCGTGCGGTGGGGCAGAAGGATGCGCTGCCCTTTGCAGGGACCATGCGGTCTCTGGCAGGCTGGGGATCAGCGCTGTGAAATTGGAAGTGTTCTTTCTCAGAAAGTTGCACACCCGACTTCGGGCATCTCTGTGTGCACCTTGCGAACTAGAGAAGTGTTTCTGGCTGATGTCTTCCAGAGTCATGAAGAAGATGACAGGAAAGTAAGGAGGAGAGAAAAAAATCGAGTTGCTGCCCAGAGGAGCCGGAAGAAGCAAACTCAGAAGGCAGATAAACTTCATGAGGTGAATGGGTACTTGGTGTTTTGCAGGCACAGCTTGGGTACCAAGTGCAGGACTTTACAATAAACAGAAATTCTTAAGTAGGTGTGGGCCTGTCTTCCCACTAATCCCTCTCAGAGAGCTGGGGGTGTGAGGCAGAGGAAGGCGTGCTGTGGGATGCCTGGTCAGGAACTCCCAGACACTGATGCTGCTGTTGGACAGTGCAGCTCTGCCTTTGGTGACACTGCTAGGAAGAGAGAGACATGGTCCAGCCCTTGCCTCATCCTCCCTCTTTTGCTCTTCCTGTGACCACCCAAAGAATGGGATCACAGGGCTCCTTTGGGCTAAACCAAAACCATTTTCTTCTGTATTAGTGTTAATCTTGTCACATTTGCTATGGCAGAGGATGAATCCTTGCTGTCTTACAAGGTAGAAGGTGATGGAAGGGGAGGGGACCGTGCAGTGGCAATGCTGGCTTAAATCAGTTCTAAAACTGTGGTGTCAGCACTGCCACTCAGCAACGGGGTCCCCAGACATACCCAGTTGAAAAGGCTTCTTAGGAACTTGAGAACCTGCAAGCGTGAGAGCTTGGCTTGGCTAGCTGTTACACTTGTATGCTTTGATAAGTAACAGTGCTTGTTAAAAACAAGTGAAATGAAAGTAACTGATTCTTCCAGAAGCTCTTAATATCACGATGTGGTGCAGTTTTCTTTTGTCCCCCGTGCAAACACTGGAAGACAGGGATTCCTTTTCTCTGGTTTTAGATGTTACCTCACACAGCAGTGCTCTTGTAGCCAGGAGTCAGCTTTTGGGTAAGTGTCAGGTTTGCTGCTGCCATTGTGGCTGAGTCAGTTGTTCAGCTCTGAAGGTTCATCACAGGCTTTTTTCTTTCTCACTGTGGAAGCATCTGCCAACAGTTAGCAGAGACTAAGAGGGACAATGTGGGGAGTTTTGGGCTTGGTTTTTCCCAGATCTCCTCTGAGTCAGCGCCTGAGAAAGCCAGGTGCAGGGTACTTCTGAAAAGGGGTAACCCATGACTTTTTGGAATCATTTTTAGGCCCTGTGCCATCCTGCAGCCTCTGATGTTCCTCCTGAACTTGAAGATCTTCCTTGTGCTGAGAATCTTCATTCTGAGGCACACAGGTTTTTCCAGGTGTAGGCAGATATGGTTGAATAGATGTTCTTAGCAAGAACAATGTGACAGTCTCACCCCTGAAAATGGGACAGAGAAATGGGACAGTAACACTTCTTCCAAAACCCAGGACCATGGGGTTTGGGGCAACGAGAGACGAGCAGAACGACAATCAGGGTCGGACAACTTGGCTGGAGTTTGGCTCCAAAACTGTGTTAGGAGGACTGTGCCTGTTTTACTCTGTGAGAGGTGGCACAAGGGTGGGAGGGAGGGCAAGGAACCCAAAGTTCTGCAGCAAAGGGGTCAGAGGCAGTGCCAGGCTGCCCAGAAGAACATTGCATGAGAGGTTCTCCCTGCTGCCTTTTAAGGCACATGTAGGCTTTGAAGTTTGTTCTGAAGCTTTCCCAGGGAGGTGAGATTGAGTGGGTGGATGTTGAGCCTTGGGCCAGCAGCGAGACATCTGCAGGTTTTCAGTGGGCTGGCTCTGAGCTCTCTTCTCTTTGGGATGAGAAGGCTTAGAAGCAGGGACACTTGAGACACAAAAAATCAAAAAATGTGACACAGGAGTCTTGCATCCATCATGTGTATGCTGCAGAGCAACTCATAACTCCCCTGCAGTTAACAGCAGCTTATTTGTTGCCAGAGAAGCCTTAGCTCAAAAGCAGCCAGGTCAGGGATAACCAAGGCAGTGATTGGCCTTCTGATGACAAAATGAGTCTGGCATCAAGCTGGCATGGTGCTTCCCTCCTACTGAGTTCTTGGGCTTCTGAGCAGATGGCTACAAGCTCTGGCAGGCCTGGAGGAGAACAGTGGCCACGCTGTGCTAGCGTGGATAAATGGCTTTTCCCTGCGCTGCCCTGGAGCAGGGGCTGCCCTTCTCTCACCAGCAGTGCCAGGCACCGGGTTTTCCCAGCACCTCTCGGTAGTCAGTGCTTTCATTTTCTCTGATCTCACAGTGCAGAGTCCGTTTTGGCCCTTCCCAGCAGAGGCAGCCCAGGGTGCAAGAGGCCACCATGGGAACACAGCCATCCATGCCTGCAGCTCTGGGCTCCTGGGGGACTCCTGAGGGCCATCGGCACCTCCTGGTCTTCAGGGCCATGAAAGGAGTCACAGTGTGGTCGGGGCACAGGTCATAAAGCACTTGCCCTGTTCCAGCACCCAGGCTGTGTCTGTCTTTCCTCAGCACTTTGTAAGTTGTAGTAAGAAACCACACTGTTTTTCTACAGTTATGTGAATGTACTCAAGGTGGAAGCACTGAAAGGAATGTTTTGACTGTAAGTTGGTTTTTTTTTTTTTTCCCCCCTCCTTCCAGGAATATGAGTCTCTTGAGCAAGAAAATACCTCCCTGAAAAGAGAAATCGGAAAGCTAACAGATGAAATGAAACACTTGAGTGAGGTGTTGAAGGATCATGAAAAGATCTGTCCACTCTTGCACTGCTCCATGAACTTTGTGACCATACCAAGGCCTGATGCACTCGCCAGCTGCCTACCAAGATGAGTGCTCTCCTCAGTCACCTCTAACTGTGATGTGCAAAAGTGCCATTAACAGGAGGTTGAAGAATGGCCTACTTAGGGTGCAGATCTTCCATCGAAGAGGGCTGGACTTGACCACTCATCTCTTCTCCACATTATATGTTATAGTCTTCTGAATCTCAGGAAAACACCAGTATGGAAAAAAAAGACAATTTGAACAGCAGCTTCTTACTTGGTAGACTCTTCAAGCCATGGTTTTGCCTTTGGAAATGTCAAAGTGCCGTGCAGCCCACTGTGGAGCGATGGAATGTAGACAGGGAAAAGTACCGACCTCGGACTGGGATGCCTTCCTCCCACACGTCCACTGCCAGTAACGCTTTGTCACTTGTCACCCATGTATGTCATGATCTGGCTGCTGGGTTTTATCTCTCTAAACAGGTTTGGTTAATAAAAGCGATGTCTCATCTTTATGATGTTCTCCACCTTCTTCAATAACCAATGTCTTTATAGCATCTCTGCTTTTTATTTGCTGGTCAGTGCCAAAGTCTAATGCTAATCTTCCCATCAGTTGTTCTATTATTTACTTATCACCTCTTCATTGGTTCCTCTTTTGAGGTATGTGTAACAAAAGAGTTTTCTTAGTCTTCAGTATTCCAAATCATCAGCCCAGCTGGCATTAGTCCTTGGAGTGTTTTATATCCTAAAATATGGCTTGCCCAGTTTCTAATGATGATTGCTCTGTGTGGAAGAAAAGCAAACAGATGGTTTTACACATTGTTTTAAAAAGCAGATTTTGAAATTTACTCTTAATGCACCCACTGGAAATGAACAAACGTCTTCATCCTTTCCTCATCTTGCTTATTGCCTCTGGAAGATTGTGTCTGTGGATTGAGTTTTGCTAAGCATTCTGTTCTATGTCCACACCAAAGGTGTTTGATAATTGCTTGAAAGAAAAACATTCTGTTTTCTTTAACTTTTTAGTTACAAGAAGGAAGTATGATTGCAGTGCTACTAAGAAATACACAGAAAAATGTGTTTACTTTCTCTGAAGATTCCTAGTAGTGTCAACCTTTAGAAATGTGGATGCTGTAGCTCGGGATCCAGCAAAGAGTCTTTTTCTCACAGTATTTCCCAGTCAAAGAGCACCTTTGGGTAATAAAAATCTCCACCTCTTTGCCAACTCTCTCAATTCAGCATTTGGATTTTTTTCAGTTAAACTCATGGGTTTACTTTCTCCCCTCACCAGGATTGCAGTATTTATCATCAGAATATGATGTGAAATGTCTGAATTTTAATTTTTTTTAAACTTTTTTTTTAGCTTCTTTAGTAGAATGGTGCACTGCTGATCACTGCCAAGATAGAACTGGGGAAACCATGTAGTCAACTCTGCCTTGTAAAGGGCCCTCTTGTACCGATGTCTTAGGCTAGAAACTCCAGATGAGCTGTTGGCTCCCTTAAATTATTTGTTAGGCTGTTACCAAGAGAATTTCCAGAATTTGCATCTGCAGCCTAAATGCTGTCTTCAAAGTTCCTCATGGTCCCTTAAGAACTGAGTCACCCTACAAAGAGAATCTGCTTCAGTCGCTGCCTAGGGAAACAAAAGTCTCAGTACAGTTCAAGATACACATTTTGGATAATGTCCTTGGTACTATTCTGTGTGGCACCCTGTATATCCATCCACACACCCACATTCCCTCAGGCACTGAAATGCCACTGTATAGTTTGGGCAGAGTAGAGATGTAATGGAGAAGGGGTAGCATGGTGGAAAATGAACAACATTCCCTCTGGGAGAATCTGTCATGGTTTAGGATGAAGGGAGAGAGGGAATGTTTCATATCTCATAACTAGGTATGTGCAGCTGACTGGAAAGTATCTAACTGAGGTCAGGAGTGTTACAAAAGCTGGTCTCGCATATGGAGCCCTGTGGACCTTCAAAAATGGGAGGTAAGATCAACCGTCTAGTCCAAGACAGTCCATCCCAGCAGAATCCTTCTAAAGAATTTTGTTCCACAGATGCTCTCTTCAAGAAATAGAGATACGGTTCCCTGGGTAAAATTCTCCTCCTTACACATTTATTCTTCTAAACATCTGTCTAGAAACTGACTTCAGCTTATCACTTGGTGTAATATCCAAGTTCTGTGGCACACTCCCCATCAGCAAGCGATGTTCTTGTTCTGCAGTAAAAGATTCATTCCGTGGTTTCTGCATTGGAGTTTATTGCTTTATTAATTGTATAATGTCTCTGCAAAGTGTACAGGGGAAGACAGCTGAATTCTCAGCAATGTTGTGTGATGGAGACAACAATCTAAGCCCAAGGATATGTTGCTGTTCCTTGGAAGGACTGGGAACCCTGTGGGAGCCCTCACTGTCCCCTCCTTTATCCCAGCACCTCAGGGTGTAGCTCCAGCCTGTGCATCATGTCCATTAGTAACAGTAGGGCGTGGGCTGCGTCTTCCTCCATCTCTTGCACCACTTTTTTTCCCAGGAATATTTCCCAAGGGCCTTTTTCATCATTCTTCTACTTGATAGATAAACTAAGGCACCTCACCAATTAGTATATTGTGTGACTAATATTCAAAGGCAGCTGGGAGCCTCAAGTAAAAGGAGTGAGCAAAATCAGTATCCCAAGCCAAGTAAGTCCAACATTCTGATATGTTTATAGAATTAATGTCATGGCTGAATCAGGGGTCGACGAGGACAGTGAACTGTTAAAGCCCAGGCTTATGTATCTCTACACACGCAGCGATTACGCTTCTTGCAGGAGCTGTTCGTAAGGGTATTGATTTACAGGAACCTTCAAAACAGAAAGTATGTTCTGGAGCCTGGGATAATTTTCACATGAATAGGGAACCAGAAAGGAGAACAGAAAGGAAAAAGCCCATTTGTTAAGGAAGCAACAGAAAATCCTTTTTCAGATCCAAACCTCTTCTTTTGCAGCAGTGTTACACCATCACAAAAAAGGTTTCACATCTATATGTGGCTAAAATCCCACTTGATGTACTGTAGCTTCAAAAAGCTTCCAGTTGGTTTGACTCGTTCCCCACAAAAATGTGGTCTGTATTACATCCACATGATTTTCAGATGCAGGTATATAGGGAAGATCTTTTCTATATTCAGATTATGGTTCATGTGAGGCACACTGTAAATTGCAGTCTTATTTGTGGATGTGTCATGTAGATGAGGGCTGCTAACAAAGCTGGATTTTGCCTCTTAGGTTCACAATGAAGGTTATGGTTTGTCTGGATCCAAGTTAGCGTGGATTCCTTTTTTTGCATTTTCTGTGAGTCTAATGAAGAAGCAAAGTGCTTACTGCGTACTTACCCACACACAAAAGTATTCATTCCAGGAATAGACTGGGTCCAATTCAGCTATTTATCTATTAATTTATTTTGGGTTTTTTTAGGTCAGATTTAAAATGATTATATTTTTAAAAGTTAATTTTAGCCTCCAAAGCTAAAAAAATCAACAGAAAGGCAAAGTCAAGCTTCCCAGAACAGAGATCAATTGTTATACCTCCAGAGAGCTTATTAGAAAGTCTTGCTCTTTCCCGCTGATATTTTACATTCATGCCTGTGAACATTTTTTAAGTGTCTTCATGTACTCATCCAGACTCTTGCTAAAAGTACATCTTTTAAAAAACAAATTTAAACCAGCCTATTCTATACACTTTCTGTTCTTTGCCCTGGTACCAGTTACTGTAATTTAGTGCTCCTTCTGTAGTGCCTCTTGAGCTCATCTGCATTTGGTACTTGCACCAGCCTTTGTATTCTCATTATTTCAAATGCCACTTCTTTTTTCTTCTTCCTGTTTCCTTCTGTTTCTACACAGCTTGCTGACATCACTTAATGGAGTCAGTATTGGAGGATCAAGGCTAATCTGCAGGGCCATCTAGGAATTGCACTTCACTAGTATACTCTGTATATGATTAAAGGCTTGGATGTGTGCCTTGTTTTGTCACTCGAGTATTAGGGAAGGTATCTGTGCAGTCTTTTTAAATGTACTGAAAAGTGGCATAACCTTTACTGTAGCCTATCAAACCCATACTGTTTCCTGTCCATAGATGAATGCTTTGCTGCATGGCATTTGAGGTTTCCATCTGTGAATCAGTCTAGAATTTCTGTCTCAGTGAAAGTGATAGATAAAACAACCATTAAAAAAAATCCCTTTTCTCTTCTTCCCATCAGTGATATAATTCCTGTTACAGGAAGGAAGCATGTCTGATAAGCAGGAGAAGTAGTGGGCTTATTTACTGTCACAAAGACTAAATGTTATTCTCTTTATAGGAGGGTAGGAATTTTCTGTTTGTAAATGCTAGGTTACCATCAAGTGGTCACTGGAGAAACATCTTACACGTACATACAGCATGTGGTGTGGGCACACATCCATAAGGGAATGAAAGAATTTGGATTCTTTCTTTGCGGAAACGTGGGACTTACATTGATTCACTGGAAGTTGAAACAGTCCTACAGCTGCCTCAGAGGACAAGCAGCACTTTACTTACTCACTTGGGTAATATTTAACTCAAGAGCAGCCACAAGCTCACTGGAAGTGGGTAATTCTTACTAAAGAAACCATAGTAACAATCATCCCTGGGATTGCATGCTCCATTTCTGGCATTCATTCAGGTATTTTTTTCCTACACAGCTCCTATGGAAAAAACTGTAATGATAGAGTAGGAATTTTTTTTCACTGCAGAATTTTGAAATCATGACATCAAATTTATTGTGAAAATAGCTGGTGTAGCTTTTGCAAAAACCTGTTTCCTGCTAATTATGTGTTTGGTCTGCTGTAAGGGAATCATTACTGTTCTCCTTAGAAGAGGAAAAGCTAAACCACAAAGGTCTTGGTGCAGAATGAAAACATTTATTCGTGGAGTTAGTACTGAATGGCTACCATGCTTCAGTGTCACAGCTTATCTCATGTGAAGCAGCTTCCTCATGTAGCCAAAGAGAAAATGACATCTGTAAAAGATGTGTTTGCTTTAAGCCTGCAGTAGGAGAGCTTTTATTGTATGTGTTCAGTAGGTTCTACAGAGTGCCAGTAGAGCTTGCTACACCCATCTGGGTGCAGTCCAATTAAACCTACCCCAGACCATTCCCCTCAGAGCACAGTGTGGATAGATGTCTCTAGTCAGGTGGAGAACTTTCTCCTTCAACTGTCTCATAATGAGCTTGTTGTCATGTTTTCATTATTCTAAATTACTAAAATATCGAAGGTCTTGAAATTCTAAGCAAGGGTTATAAGTAGTCTCTCCTGAGATAAGCAGATTATTAAAATTTGTCTAAACTAAATCTTGAGAGTACTAATTTATTATCTATCTTAGGTAAATAATTGACAATAAGGAATAAGCAACAAGACTCTGCTTAAATATTTGATACAATGCCATACAAGATACAATTGCTTCAGCTGGAGATGTTGTGCAAGAACTGGAAAATAGAACTGGCTATTGAAGCTGTAGAATTAGCTGAAGGAAAATGGCAAGTTATTTTTGAAAAGGGAGTTATCAGGCTAACAAATTGTTTATAAGTCTCGAGGACTGATCACAGACCTCTCTTGTTCAGTATCTTTGGTAAAGACTTTGGATACAAAGGGACCATTACTACAGAAGAAGACTGAAATATCCTGCAAAAGAGACTGCCTGGCCTTGCAGATGAGAATACAAATGCCATTATTCATAGAATCGTGGAGTCACGGGACAGCCCATGTTGGAAGGAATCCTGAAAGATCATCTGCTCCAGCATGTTGGGAACAAGGGAACCCAGATGAGATTATCTAGCGTCCTGCCACGATGCAAAGTGTACAGTCACAAACTTGAAGAACAATTCACAAGAATTTCTGTCACAAGGTGGAGATTCCTGAGTCAGAAATGCCAATGGAATGAATGAGGAAAAGCATGTTAGCAACTGATGCTGAGGTGCCAATGCAGAGGGGCAAAAAGGAAGACAAACAGGCACTCAGATGCATAGTGATGGGCTTATTTCTTTATTTGTGTTCTTAAAGAGAGAAATATCAATGTAATTATGCAAGAGTCTGGCCAAACCTCATCTGAAATACTGCATACATTTCTGCTCAACCATGATAAGGAAAGATGAACCAAAACTAGTACAGGTACATAGAAGGGCTACTGGGAAGGTTAGGGAGAATAAGAATCTTTTTTGGTTTTTTGGTTTTGTTTTTTTTTTTTTTTTTTTTGGTTGGTTGGGGTTTTTTTTTTTGAGACTTCAGAGACAAAGTCTGAAAAGTGGTGGGATCATTGTCTATGTAATAACATCAGAGTAAAGATCATGTTAGGGAAAGAGCTGTCATAGAGAAGTAGTAGTGTTAGTAGAAGAATAATAAATAGGTATCATTTGTACTTGGTTTTAAGCTATAAATGTGAAGAAGTTTCTATCTGTCAGAAGAAAGACATCAGAAAGGCTTCCAGCAGAAATGATGTATATGAGCAATTTTGTAGGTTGGCATGTGTGCGTGCAACCCACTTAGTTTTGGGATGAAGGTCGTGTATTTCACGTGGGACAAATTGAATACAGTGGTGATCCAAAATATTTCCTCCTGTCCCAATGTCCTTATTCTCTTTGGAGAAGGCTTGCAATTGAAAGAAAGCAGATCTTAAAACAAACAAAGCAATCGCCTGAGATTTCATTATCCGGAAACTTGTTTTGATAGGAGGTCAGATGTCAGATTTTGTCTGAGGCAGGAGTCTCTTATCAAATTGAATCACTTGATTAGATCCGTGTAAGGAATGAGCAGAAAAGAAAGGGAGTTTTCTTTTCTAAATGCCTAGCATTTAACCATGGTATGTTCCCAGAAAAAAAATCAGAACACTGTTCACAGAGAAACAGAAACAAAATCTAACAGGAATTTGGGGAATTTCCCAAGCTGTTTAGCTGTTTACTTTAAAAGCTGAGTTACTCCAACTTTGCAAATATGCATTTCACAGAAGATTGCAGGCCATTTTTGTTTGTCTTACATCAGTTCATTGATTAAATATATAAACAGGATGTCTTTAAGAGCAGAAAGTTTTAAAACAGGATTTGATACTAAGCAAGAGCTCTTTTAGTTCCCTTTTAGCTATTTGAGTTTCATCTTTGCTTATCAGAGCTGTTTTAGGGTACAGTAATTTCCAAGTGCACTATTGGGTTGTGAGGTAAATAATCTCTAGAGATGAATATTTTTTCTTTCTTTCTTACTGTAAATGACAATAGTACACAAGCTAGAAATTTCCCTTGTAAATTCTGGTCATCCCATTTGTTTGCTAAGTCCCAGTGTGGACTCAGGACCTCTTCTGTCAGTGCACTGAGAGGTTATGCACCCTCGATCATGCCTTTCTAGGGGTAGGTGATTCATCAGCTCTCTTTAAGGACTTGATTAATAGCCAAGAGCAATCAAATATGAAAGAATCTTTTTGATCATACAGGTGAGGAAATTACTGACCACAACTTAGGTATTGTTTATATAAGAACAGAAGTCCTGTTTTCCAGGTGAATAAAATGTTGAGGGAGCCTTCCTGTGTTTGAACCTTTGTCCTGCTGGTACTTCCACGCTTCTTCCGTCTGGAGTTTCAGATCAAAGAGGCAGTGAAGTCGGCCCACGCAGAGCAGCTTGCAGCAAGGACAGGATCTTCCTGTGGACACAATTCAATAGAGGAGCAGAAATGGGAATATGGGTGACTGAGGGCTGTAATATAAAGTTACATAACCAGTCAGGCTTTTCATGAGAAATGCTAAATGAGACTTACATGTGAACTCACCTGTATTTTTACCATCGTGTTAAGAGGCTGTGTAATCAAAACATTTTCTCCATAAATTATTAGATTACCAGCTTTTTACATAATTTTGATTGATATTTTGCAAAGCTCAAAATACTGTATTTAATTCACATGAAAAACAATTCCCACAGTTTTAATTAATTGGTTTTCCATCTTTTCTTTTTTCTGTACATGTCCAAATTCACGAAACACGTATTTGTAGAGAATTACTTTGATACTAAGTTATACATTTTAAAATGTTCAGGAAAATTAAAATAAGGAAAATTAAATTATTTTACTTTTCAAGTACCAGCTGTATACATTCAAAAGAAAAGCCAGATGATGAGTTTTCAATTTCACTTTTATCTCAGTATCTGACATCAGATGCATATGCAGAGACTCTTGGCTGTCGTTTTCCTGGGTTGCTCTCAAAAACTTGAGGAATATACTATTACAAATGATAACACAAGGATATTAAACTGTTGCATTAATAAATTAGGATTTGTTAATTATTAATACATAATATTTCTTAATACAAATCTAATTACATGTCTGCTGCTTGTTTTATACCGAAACAGTGTTTTATATGACTAACATTTCAAGAGCAGTGATTCAGTTACTGAATGTAAATTGAAAATACCAGTGAGTGAGAAAGCAAAAATCTATCCCAAGTCAATATGCAGAGCCTCTACTTTTTGTGCTTAGGAACATTCCAATTTCCCTAACATTACTGACTTTTTTTTTTTCTTCTATGCTATGCATTTTCAACTCCTGTTTAATGAGCAAATGTTCTTCATTTAGGTCCATCGTGCTTTGCAAGGTACATTTCTGTTTGTCATTTATCAGGTTAAATATATATCTTCCCAGCACCATCTGCCTATATTTTTTTGTGTGTATTTTACCTACTAATACAAGTTCTTCAAGGCAGGAGATTTGTTGCACTGAGTAGCAATTCAGGGAAATGTTCCAGTACTTTCCTGGTCTTTCCATGCCCTGATACACCTGAACAAAACTCCTCTGCTCTTACTCATGCTTTCTCATGCAATAACGATGGCTGTGGGAACATCAGGCTGTGTCATGTAACCTGGAATGGTTGGTTCTGTGTTTCATGGACTGAGGCTTCCTAATAATTCAGTGATGCTTTCCAAAGCTTCCTGTCTTTTTATCAGCCATATGCCCTGCCTGTGACAGCTGATCCCCTGTATGAGTGTGCTTTGATTTGTTTTTCCTTACCATCCCTTAAGAATACGTAGTGTCTGTTCATGCTTGGCTCAGGTTGTGATATATCAACCATAATAATTCATTGGGATTTCATTTTCACTGCACTGAGATATTTTCTTAGCTACAACAGAATCACGTCCATGTTATGCTCAAATAGTGCAAACTTCCTCAAATAACCTCTGCCCTTGCTTCATCCCCTTCACCACTGCATTCAGCAAGACTCTCATCAGCCACATGGCACCCAAAAGGCAGGCCATGGAATATGGCATCTCATTTATAGATATTACTGTGTGTTAAAAAATGTGTCCATTCCTGCAGCACATTCAAGAAACTCGGCACATCCATAAGATATTGGCAGAACCTACTGCTCTGTTGTAGGAGCAGAGCCTGGAGGACTATGCCTTAATGTGAGAAACAAAAAAATGTAATTTTCTGCTTTGGGGCTCCTTTTTGTTGTTTAGAGGTTGGATTCCTGCATTATATCTGTTCTCTCTAAAATGGTTTTATTGCATGCAATGTTTGCCAGCACGATATTAAATGGTCCCCAGACACCGTTTAAACTCGCTCGTCATGTTTTCTACACTATACCTCTCTGTGTAATTACTGCCTCCCATTGCCAATAATTCATGCCCTCCAGAAGGCCCTGTTTAGGTCTGAGTAATAAAATACTGAGAGATTAATATTCAGTTGATGACAGATCATTTAATGCAACTCTTGACAAAGCTCTCCAGCATCTAGGAAATTGGCAGAACACAGCTGATGTCTGCTTTCTGATGTCATGCAATTAGCAACCCAGGGTTAATTCTCTGGGGTTATTCTCTCGAGTTTATCGGAGCAGACTTCTTGTCAACCTTCAGTCCACACAGGGAATTGTATGAGGAAAGTTTAATTCATGTGTATTTGGCCTGAAAGTGGACTTCTTAGATTGCAAAAAAAGATCTGCATTACAGCACTGCAGTTAGCAAATTTAAATATTATAATTTAATTGTGTGCTGATACTCCCTGTGAGGGCAAAAGAGTTTTGCATGCACAGATCCATATCCAGGCTGTGAAGCTGCACATTGCAGTCTAGATTTTCTCAAAATCTTAGGGAAAATTGCAAACAGCTGTGTATGTTGTTAAGTGCTTGGATGATTCACCTTGCTTTTCTCAAAATCGTGGTCCTACCAACCTAACTAATAAAAGAAAACATCAAACCTGCTTCTTTCCCTATACCCCACCTTTATGCCATCTTGGCAGTACAAAGGAGTTTTAAAATGGGTGTGGATGACAGCTAGTTTACAAATTGATCTCAGTAGGGGTGTTTATGTGGGTACATTCCAGCTGAGTAAGAGCACAGATAAATAGCTTCTGGTAAATGTAGCAGCCACAGTTTTGACTGCATGGATGTCACTCTGCTCCTCTGCCCATTGCTTACCAGAACTGACAGAAAGGGACATACCTCTGCTTAACCCACTTCAGTTCTCACTCAGATGTCTTGGTTCTTTGAAAGGCCACTGAGGCTTTAAGGTAAGACATCAAGTATGCTTACTTGTGGTTTATTTCTGGTGGAGTCAAAGAGTGAGAAGTTTTGGTTTTAATCTTGTGAGAAGAGCCAGGGTGAAACCTACTCCTCTCCACCCTTCAGGCCAGTGGTATTTGTCATCAGGGAATGCCTTTCTGCCAGGGTTTCAACCAAGGTGCTCTGCTCCTACTCAGTGGGGAGAGAGAAAGGGAAAGGGCAGAGACTTCAGCCATCCAGAGGAAAAAATGACCTTTGGTTGTCTCTGAAAACTACCTAGGCTAGAATTTCAATCCTTTGCATGAGAGAGTAGGTGCACATACAGTTTTCTAGGTGGCAACACCAGCTAAAGCAGGTTTTAACCTCTCGCTCCCACCCTTCTCCCATATTGCTGCTCTCCCTCTGTTGGCAGCACAATGTTTATAGGCTGTGTAAGAAACTCAGCCATTGAACTGTAGATGGCTGAAAAGAAATCTTGTGTGAAAAAAGAGCTTTTTTTTGAGCAACAGTTGCCTGATACTGTTTGGAATGACTTGGCAAACAGCAGAAATGGCACAGCTGAAGGAGGGGAGCTAGCTATGTCAGAGAGACAGAAGTAAAGGCTGGGGAATGCCTTGAATTAGGAGGTCATGCTTGCTACTGAGCACATTGTGTTATGAACCCCTTCACCCTCATTTGGCATCCAACATTTGTATGCATAAACTGGACAGATCATCTGTCATTTGATAGCTGCATAAATATCTCAGCTGGCTTGTTAACATGCTTTGGTAATAGCTGGACTCTTGGATGCTTGTGGGCGGTGGTGGTGCTGTCACCGATCTCCTGAACTGACCACTTTGACACAGATCACAGAATCACAGAATATCCTGAGCTGGAAGGGACCCATCAGGATCAGCAAGTCCAATCCCTGGCCCTGCACAGGACACCCCCAGGAGTCACACCATGTGCCTGAGAGCATTGTCCAAACACTCCCTGAGCTCTGCCAGGCTTGGTGATGTGACCAACTCCCTGGGGAGCCTGTTCCAGCACCCGGCCACCTTCGTGTGAAAAGCCTTGTCCTGATACCCAAACTAAACCTCCCCAGACATGTTTTCTTGAGTCCTGTCACTGGTCAGGAGAGTGAAGGGATCGATGCCTGCCCCTCCACTTCCCCTCATGAGGATGTTGAAGACCACGATGGGCTCTCCCCTCAGTCTCCTCTCCTCCAGGCTGAACTAGCTGGTTACTCAGAGCTATGTCCTTAATGGCCCATGTTCCTCTGGAGCTTTTGTGATTCAGATGTAATAACCTGAAAAAATTCCTTTCCTTCTCCACTTTCCTTTGGGAATAAGCCAGGTGGAGAAATCCTTGGAAGAATTAATGAGTGATTTGGAAGTTTTCCTCTGATTAGAATGGTGACTGCTTTATTTCATACATGAAGATATTTTTTATGGTCACATCTTCTTGGGTATGTTGTGGACCTCTGGATGTCACACACAGCTTTATTTTCAAAGAAATTTGTGCCTTCAAGAGAAGGCATTAAGTGATAAACCCTTTTCACCTCTATCTTAATACTTGCTAAAGCAGTACTATCATAATACTCAGTAAGAGATTACCCTTCATAATTGTTCTCAGCATTTCAAAACCCTAAAGTAGCCTTTGCAGTAGTGTGATCACAATTTACACACTGCATCTCAATCCCATGAATCAAGCAGGATAGGCAGTCCATCCATATGCCACTCTGCAGAAAGGTTTGCCAGCACCAATAAAATGGAATAAGCTCATTTGGAAATGAGAGCTTCTTGTAGTTTCCTCATGCAGTTTTTATTGCAGAAGAAGTTGCATAATGTACAGTGGAAAAATCATGTCTTACACAGCATCTGATGTACAGAACAGTGTACCCAAGCAATGAGTCAGGGCTCCCAGGTGAGACATGAATCTATGACGTGCAGGAATATGTTCCACACTATTCCCTTAGGAGCTGCAAAACATTAACAGTTTTCTCAGGGGATGTTTAGCTCCCAAAAAGGCACTCAGAATACTAAGTGTTTTTACAGAATCATGTGTACTTTCCCCTAAATATCCCATATTTCAGTTCTTTCTGATTTTTTTCAGGGATATTCATATACAAAATAAACCAATTAGCAGTATAAATTCCTTTATGACTTGTCCTCTATAATATTGTGTAAGGGTCTGAAACAATCGTATGAAAAGCAATGCCTAGGGAATCCTTCCAGAGTTTACACCAAGCTTGCTGCCTTGGGGGACAGTGCTTTAGCCCCTGAGTGTGTGTTATTCTTGCTGAGTAGGCATGATCAGTGCACTCCCGGATTTATGCGTCTCTCTAAGGGAGCTCCAAGTGTTGACTGAAAAGGAGTGAATGAAATGTTGGCTGCAGATTGTACAAGTAGCTGTACAAGTAAAATTCTATAAAAGCATTAAGATAAAGCTGTTAAAAAGAGAAATTGCACTTGATATGAAATACATTCTGCTCCCAAATGGGAGAGAATGACTGCGGGTAATGTTTTTCCATTTAACCATTTTGTTACCGAGTTTACATGCTTGCTTTTAAGGAGCAGTTACATATTCCTTTGGTCATCATTTCAAAGACAATGTGGCTTAAGTTGTAGGGGGCCACTCCTGTCAAGATGACCTTAGAGAAATTTGTTGCTCCCTTCTTGCCAGAAGTTTCCAGTTCTCTAGCAGAATCAGCAGACCAGATTATTGTTTAATAATGATCAAACTATTCCTTGAGCTGCCTCCCAATCCTTGTACTAAAAGTGGCTACCAAAAGATGATGTGATTTGTTACACGTACTCTCTTCTGAGTTGCTTACAGAATCACTGTGCATGCTTGCTCCCCGAGTGCACCTATAAACCGAAGATCAAGTGTGTGTGGCACAGCTCAGTGTGCAATAAATGAAAAACCTCTGTGTGGGAAGCAATGCAGATGAATTGACAGGATGGGATAGTTAGCCTTGCTGAGCAACAGAGCCAATAATAAAGGCTTTTTATTATTCAGGACTACACTGGAACAGTGCTGGTGGGGAAACTGCACAACTGTGAAGTGTTTTCAGTTTTGTGACTTTGGCAAGATCGATGTATAGCAATTCTTGTGCTACAAAAGTCCGTGTTTGCTCTGATGGCCATCCCACTCGGGGGATTTGAGCTACTGCTTCTGTGTGTGCTCTGAGGACACCTGTTAAAGCTGTTGGCTCAGGATTAGCAGTTAGTCTGTAATTCTGGTCCACAGCTCCTGTTCAGTGTGGGCACACAGCAGTGGCTGTGCAGCTATCACTGGAGATGCTTGGTATCTCACGAGTCGTTTTGGTATCTTATCCGTGCAGTGGAATGGGCTCCATGCACATAGAGTGTTTTGCTGCCTGTCACCGCTGTCATCTTCATGCTCCACTCTAGTTAAGGCAGCTTGCTGGGCAATACCTGAAAGCTTTCAGAAAATCCCACTGACCCGATGATCGTTAGTCACAAAACACAGTCTATAAATTGCCGTCAGGGACTCTCCATCCAGATAACTAGCACGGTCAGAATTTTCATTTACTGGATCCGGGCTCGCTGAGATGAGGGGAAGTCCCCGTGCGTGCCATAGAGCGGCGCAGGTTTGACATGGCTGGAAGTCACACGCTGGGACGTGCAGCCCGTGCGCTCCCGCCCCGCTCGCACGGGTGTTCCCCGGGCAGGATCTGCACACCAGCCTCCGGACCCCCGGCCAGAGTCCCCGGGGAGGCACAGCCGAGCGCTGCCGGGTGACCGGACAGGGTGTCCCAGGGCAGGAGGCGAGTGGGGCCGGCAGCAGCGGCTCCCGCGCCCGCTCTCCCCTCGGGCCGATGGAGGGGCTGCAGCCCCTTTCCCCGGGCTGCCGGGGCTGTGCGGGGCCGGCCCGGGCACTCGGCCCCGCCTTCGGCCGCGGTCCCGCAGTGTCCCCAGGCCGTGCCCGCAGTGTCCCCAGGCCGTGCCCGCAGTGTCCCCAGGCCGTGCCCGCAGTATCCCCTGGCCATTCCCGCAGTGTCCCCTGGCCATGCCCGCAGTGTCCCCAGGCCGTGCCCGCAGTATCCCCAGGCCGTGCCCGCAGTGTCCCCAGGCCATGCCCGCAGTGTCCCCAGGCCATTCCCGCAGTATCCCCAGCCCGTGCCCGCAGTGTCCCCTGGCCATGCCCGCAGTGTCCCCAAGCCGTGCCCGCAGTATCCCCAGGCCATTCCCGCAGTATCCCCAGGCCGTGCCCGCAGTGTCCCCAGGCCATTCCCGCAGTGTCCCCAGGCCGTGCCCGCAGTATCCCCTGGCCATGCCCGCAGTGTCCCCAGGCCGTGCCCGCAGTGTCCCCAGGCCGTGCCCGCAGTATCCCCTGGCCGTGCCGGCAGTGTCCCCAGGCCGTGCCCGCAGTGTCCCCAGGCCATGCCCGCAGTGTCCCCAAGCCGTGCCCGCAGTATCCCCAGGCCATTCCCGCAGTGTCCCCAGGCCATGCCCGCAGTGTCCCCAAGCCGTGCCCGCAGTGTCCCCTGGCCATGCCCGCAGTGTCCCCAGCCCGTGCCCGCAGTGTCCCCTGGCCATTCCCGCAGTGTCCCCAGCCCGTGCCCGCAGTGTCCCCTGGCCATGCCCGCAGTGTCCCCAAGCCGTGCCCGCAGTATCCCCAGGCCGTGCCCGCAGTATCCCCAGGCCATGCCCGCAGTATCCCCAGGCCATTCCCGCAGTGTCCCCTGGCCATGCCCGCAGTGTCCCCAGCCCGTGCCCGCAGTATCCCCAGGCCGTGCCCGCAGTGTCCCCTGGCCATGCCCGCAGTGTCCCCAAGCCGTGCCCGCAGTGTCCCCAGGCCGTGCCCGCAGTGTCCCCAGGCCATTCCCGCAGTGTCCCCAGGCCGTGCCCGCAGTATCCCCTGGCCATTCCCGCAGTGTCCCCAGGCCGTGCCCGCAGTATCCCCTGGCCATTCCCGCAGTGTCCCCTGGCCGTGCCCGCAGTGTCCCCAAGCCGTGCCCGCAGTATCCCCTGGCCATTCCCACAGTGTCCCCAGGCCGTGCCCGCAGTGTCCCCAGGCCGTGCCCGCAGTGTCCCCAGCCCGTGCCCGCAGTGTCCCCTGGCCGTGCCCGCAGTGTCCCCAAGCCGTGCCCGCAGTGTCCCCTGGCCATTCCCGCAGTGTCCCCAGGCCGTGCCCGCAGTGTCCCCAGCCCGTGCCCGCAGTGTCCCCTGGCCATGCCCGCAGTATCCCCAAGCCGTGCCCGCAGTATCCCCAGGCCGTGCCCGCAGTGTCCCCTGGCCGTGCCCGCAGTATCCCCAGGCCGTGCCCGCAGTGTCCCCAGGCCGTGCCCGCAGTGTCCCCAGGCCGTGCTCGCAGTATCCCCTGGCCATGCCCGCAGTGTCCCCAGCCCGTGCCCGCAGTGTCCCCTGGCCATGCCCGCAGTGTCCCCAAGCCGTGCCCGCAGTGTCCCCTGGCCGTGCCCGCAGTATCCCCAGGCCGTGCCCGCAGTGTCCCCTGGCCGTGCCCGCAGTATCCCCAAGCCGTGCCCGCAGTATCCCCAGGCCGTGCCCGCAGTGTCCCCAGCCCGTGCCCGCAGTATCCCCAGGCCATTCCCGCAGTGTCCCCAGGCCGTGCCCGCAGTGTCCCCAAGCCGTGCCCGCAGTGTCCCCAGGCCATTCCCGCAGTGTCCCCAGGCCATGCCCGCAGTGTCCCCAAGCCGTGCCCGCAGTGTCCCCTGGCGGCGGCGCGCCCGCCCGGCCCCGCGGCAGCAGAAAGCGAAAGGCTTTCGGCGCACGGAGGGAGTTTCGGGACCACGGTGAGGCACTCGACACCGATGCCGGGCAGCATCCAAAGCCGTGAGGGCAGCGGGGCGAGAGAGGAGATTCTGCCCCTCTGTCTGCTCCACCTGGACCCCTCCTGCCGTGCTGCATCCCGCTCTGGAGTCCCCAGCACAGGGAGAACACGGACCTGTGGGAGCGAGTCCAGCGGAGGCCAGCAAGTGGGTTAGAGGGATGGAGCACCTCTTTTATGAGGAAAGGCTGAGAGCATTGGGATTGTTCAGCCTAGGAGAAAAGCGGCTGCGGGGTAACCTAATTGCAGCCTTCTGGTACCTGAAGGGAAACTACAAGAAAGATGCAGAGGGACTTTTTACAAGAGCATGCAGTGACAGGACAAGGGGCAGTGGCTTCGAACTAAAACAAGGGGGAATGGATTCAAACTAAAAGGCAGTAGGTTTAGATTAGATATCAGGAGGAAGTTCTTTGCTGTGAGAGTGGTGAGGCACTGGAACAGGTTGCCCAGAGCAGTTGTGGATGCCCCATCCCTGGAAGTGTCCAAGGCCAGGTTGGATGGGGCTTTGAGCAACCTGTCTGGTGGAAGGTGTCCCTGTCCATGGCAGAGGGTTGGAATCAGATGATCTTTAAGGTCCCTTCCAGCCCAAACCATTCCATGATTCTATGATCCAAGTGCCTCTTCCTGGTGAAGCACCAAGGGAAAGCTTGGGCCAAGCCCTGGCCCACCCCAGCTTACCGGCAGAGGGTGTCCCTGGCAATGGGAGAGGTTGGCACATCCCTCAGCTGCTGTAAGGAAACCTGCTGTGGGATTCGGGCCAAAGTAACCAAGTTTTTATTATTGGATAAAAATAGAAAATGTGTAAACTGTCTTCCAGCTCAGCCAATTCAGTCTGACTTTTGAGAATGTGTTGAGCTTTAATGATCTGCTTCTAATGATTCTGCCCAGCCTGCTGCAAGCAGCCAAAACCAGCACTGTTACAAGAGAATAATCCTCATTCCAATAGAAATTCCAGCAGCCTTGGTGTGGGTAGACTGAGTATCTGCTTAATGTTGGCTTACCATTAAAGAGCCAAACTCTGTGCAGCGTACTGCGTGCAGTGCTGTTTCAAATTAGCTAAAATACTAGAATCACATCCAGCTGACGCAAAACAGACTTATATTTTAGTGCCAGAAACATGTAAAGGTCCTGCACAAGCCGTACATAATAACTGCATCTTTTTGGTGCCAGCACTTGTACTTGTCATTTGCTGACACGGGGCTGAGTTCATCTAAGAAGCAAAATACGTAACGTTTCAAAGAATTGTGCTTGTTGTTTGGGGGATGGGAGAGGAAACAGAAAGGCTACTTACACTGGGATATTAAGTGCTAATGTGCTGTCCTATCTTTAGTCAGTGGGGGAGAAGGAATGGGGCTGCTGTGAGTAAAGTGCATTTGAAAGCTTGTTTCGCTTCTGCTTGGTGTTGCCTACTATGCAACCAGCTAGTATCTGATTACTGTCCTTGAGCTGTTCACGTGAGCTGATCTGCCAATGGTTTGATTGAGAAACACATGCTGGAAATACCACATTTCATAGAAGGAGACTGTGAGAGAAACCCTACGTTTGGGTTCTATCTTATGTCTCACTCTCCTTACTAGAAATGAAATAGCTCATGTCTTCATGACTCAGTGTTGTGCTGCTCACTGCATGCCCGCAGCTTGTGTTGAAGCGGTGGAAGTGCTATGCGTACATGTGAGTTAAAAGGCCTCCATATGAACCAGGCATTTCTGGGTTTGGGTGACCAAATCATGTACCAGAACCAAGCCACCTGTTAGAGGATTAGTAGAGGACTAGATTGCAAGAACTGAATTTTGCCTTTTGTTGTATCTCTTGAAATCAGGCATCAGTGTCATTTATGAAATCTGTCTTCATCACTCGTTGCCTATGAAAAGAAGTGATTCCACATTATCTTCTTTCCCTTTAATTGCCCACAGTCCCTAATACTTCTTTTCACTATCTTCATTCCTGTGGATGGTGAGTGTTTTCCTTAAAAAAGTCAAAGGAGATGCAAGAAACTGTCTTCTTCTACAGACTGTATATTCTGATCTGTGATTTATCAGAAATGAGGGTATTTCATGGAAGTATTACAGAATCATCTTCTGGGAATGTTAATTTCTGAGGGGGGCCTGTAATAATTTTTCTCTTTTAATACTTTTCTCTCATATTTCTGTTGGCTGATTACATGGCCATTTATGTCTGTTCCTATTTAAAAAACAGATGAATGTATTTTCTTCTGGCTTAAATAGTCTCATAGCTTTTTGGCACAATTTCCCATCTTCACCAGCTTAGGACTGTAGGATATAAACCCCAGAGCCAAACTTCAGTTTCTTGAATCATTCAATCTAGTCAGTATTTCTGGCATGTCTCTGCAGGGGATGTTTGCCATCATTTGTCTTGGTTTTTATTCTGGTAAAAGAATGTTCTTTGGTTTGCTGTATTAGGTGAATGGAGATTCACAAGAGTAGAGTCAGAGAGAATCCTCTTGCCTTGCTTTATGAAGAAATGTCTACCTCTGAGCTTTTTATGGAAAACTAATCCAGGTTTTCAGGTACTGGGAGAATGAGGAACTGCCTGCTCTTGGAGAAGTTCTGGTTCAAGACCATCTCAGGAACCTGAAGGTGCACAAGTCCAGGGGAGCTGATGAGATGCATCTGCACATCCTGAAGGAAGTGCTTAAGCACTATCCATCATACTTGAGAAATCATGGCAGTCCAGTCAAGTTCCCACTGGCTGGAAAAGGGGAAACATAACCCTGATTTATAAAAGGGAATATCCAGGGGACTACAGGCTAGTCTGTCTGACCTCTGTGCCTGACAATAAGATGGAGCAGATCCTCCTGGAAGCTGTGCTAGAGCACATGGAAAATAAGGTGATTTGCAACAGCCAGCATGGCTTCGCTAAGGGCAAATTGTGCCTGGCAAATCTGGGATCCTCTGCTATGCAGACAGGCTGAGAGAGGTGGGGCTGTTCAGCCTGGAGAAGAGAAGGCCCTGCCTCTTACATTCCAGTACCTAAAGGGGTGCTACAAGACAGCTGGAAAGGGATGTTGTACTGGGGCTGGTAGTAAAAGGACATGGGGCAATGGCTTTAAACTCGAGTACAGCGTTCAGTAAAGGAGGGTATGCTGAGGTGGGGATTAGCCTCTTCTGCTGTACCTACACTGAGAGGACAAGAAGGAGTGGCCTTAAACTTAAAAAATGGGAGATTCATATTAAATATTAGAAAAAAATTTCGCTGTTAGGGTGGTCAGGCACTGGAATAGGTTTCCCAGGGAGGTGCTGGAGTCACCATGCCTGGAAGTGTTCAGGAGTGTCTGGATTTGGCACTGTGGTTTACTGGTTACAGTGGTGGTGCTGGGTGGACTGGATGACCTTGAAAGTCTCTTTCACCCTTGACGAGTTTACGATTCCATGAAGGAAGATAGCATTAGATGAGACATTAGAAGGAAGCTCTTTGCTGTGAGGGTGGTGAGGCACTGGAACAGATTGCCCAGAGAAGCTGTGGATGCCCCATCCCTGGAAGTGTTCGAAGCCAGGCTGGATGGGGCACTGAGCAACCTGGTCTAGTGGGAAGTGTCTCTGCCCATGGCAGGGGGTTTAGAATGAGATGGTCTTTAAGGTCCCTTCCAACCCAAGCCATTCTATGGTTCTATGAAGCAACTGTTTACTGATCAAAAGCTGTGATTTGGGCTCTCTAGCTGCGTGTAACCATCTAAAAACTTAGAGCCAAGAGAAAGGTTCTGATACACATTAGCAAGAGAATGACACCTTCTTCTGGGAGATGAACTAAACCACAAATGCTCCAATTAAAGCCAGGACTGGTCAGAATTTGAAAGGCTGAATGGCACAACTTTGCTTTGGTTTGTTTCTTAACAGACTGATGAAAGATGAGGTAATAGGAAGCTTTCTGTCTTTTCCAAGGCTCAAGAAGCTGAGCTCGAGCTCAATGGGCTGCTTGCTCCTGGTGAAGCCTTACATCACAGGGGTTTGTTCACCCATGTCCAGTGGGAACAGTTATGTGGCAGTTGGAGTTTACTGAAAACTAAAACTGGTGTTGTGAAACAATAGCAATAGGTTTTTAGTGCCAGAAGTTTGAAACAGACTCTCTTACTAATTACTTTTTTTAAAGGGTTTTTTTTTTTCTATTTAAAAACAAAACAGTTTTCACTCTTAGTTATGAAATGTTCCACTGAATGAGACTGTGTGGAATACTATAGATCTCCCAACAAGCTTCATGGGCTGGGCTTCCTGTTCATTTAAGATGGGAAAACCACCTTGTGATTGAACTCCTTGGTCCTCACTCATAGATTGGGAATTGAAGCAACTCTTTGTACCATGTCTGTTTTTTTCTTGACAGGATTTTAGCACTTCAAAGAGTGGCCCATTACTTTGTATTTGTCTGCTGTTTGGTGGCATAAGAAAGCCACAAATTTATGTGTGGTTTCCAAGCAGTGCTTATTACAATGAAGACTGAGACAAGCTTAACAATGACTTATATCATGGTGTTTCTCATTGTGTGTAAATTATTCCTAAAAGAGAAACATGTGATAAAATGCTATAACTGTAGCTAATTCAGCCCTTAGGAAGCATGCAAACAAGTGTATTGGAGATGCTTAAGAGGAAGAAGTGAGGGAAGATAACCTATCTTTTTGGGGAGAACTGTTACATCTTAAACTCTTCTGTTAGTTATCCACGTCACCACATGCTGGATGTTAGGTGCTTTTGGAATAATTGCTGGTAACCATGCACTCAGCCTTCCTGCAGAACCTATGGAGCACGTGCTGAGGGCAGCACCACTGGGAAATGTGCCCGGGTTTGGAGGAACTGGTTACGCACTAGGCTGAGCTGAGAGTCTGCAGGAAAGAGCTGGTTGATAGATGTGCAGGTGGTTTGTGTTTTGAGTAGGGGGATAGGGGCCCAGAGTAGGAGGGGAGGCTACAGTAAAGCTAGGGCTGAAAAAGAGCCCTAGCTGAAAAAGAGTAGTTTTCTAATTTCTCTCACCCTTTACTCTAATACTTCCAAGTTCTGCTTATCCAGAAAGACAGAATGCAAAAGAAATGTTTTATTTCCCTCTTGGCCTTCATCTTTCTCTGCCAGAACAGTTTTTGTGACACTGTTGGGATGAGAGAGAATTTGTTTTTCAGCTTAGAACTGTAGTTTACCTGCTGAGGAGGGTAGAGATATACAATAGAGAGTGTGAAAGAAAAAACTTGCAGCCCACTGTCACAATGCTTATTATGGAGGCTGCTATTGCCATGGATATTGTTGCTCTTTGCCATCAGGCAGATAATACTGTATTCATTTTATAAGCCTGTACATGTTAAATTCATGCAGGTCACTCTGCTCAGCGCCTATCTGTGAACAGTTTGTTACCTTATGTTGATTCCCATCTTATATACTCTGAAGAGTAACCACTGAAGTTGATGATTTACGTCTCTTGGACACCAGCCTTGTAGTTTGTACCAATATTTAGTCACTGTTAAATTTGACCCACACAGTTTTTGGAGATGCATATGCCCACCCTGCTTCTGAATTTAGCTCACTGCACTCTTACTAAGTAAAAGCCTGGAAGGGACAAAAAGAGACCTCCCTCTGAAATTTAATCCAGATCACACATGTGGTGTGGTACAGAACAAGAAATACAGAGTCCTCTGCCTGTCCTAGATCTTATAAAATCTAAACACACCAATAATCACTGAGGTTATTTTTAGTTGTTTAACATGACTCTCCAAGGCACATACACATTTAACATCTGTACCTCTTTAAAGACTTATTTATTCTAATATATCACAGCTCTGGCAGTAATTTTGTGTTAATTGCTCAGAACAGGCTGAACTTTGGAGGGTTATAAATTTATGTATGACGTGTACTGTGGGTTTGGTTTTGGGTTTTTTTTCTAAATTTACATATACTGAATAGCCAGCTAACCTGACATCATTGGGAGCTCAGGATGGTTGGTGTCTCTCCATTTCACTCCACAAGTGTGGATTTATGGCCATGAGTCATAGAAGTAGAATTACCTTTTCATGAGGTTAGAGTGATCTGTCTTTCCATATAAGATGCTTCTATGGTAATGTTGATCACGTTACTAGGGTGATGTAAAAACATTAACCAAGTGTTTTACACAGAATTCATTTTAAAGGAAACTGGGCATTAACTTCTGTTCCCTTACTAATGCATATGCTTATCCATACTTAGAAATACTCTTTAGTTCTTGAATTTTAGTCTAAGCACTAAAGCACCTTGGTGGCACTTAAATCCCCAGAAGGACTTAAGCCATAATTCCAACTCCCTGCTGCCTAACCCCAAATTTCTGTTCTGTTTCTGCCCATGCACAAACATCAGGATTCATCACTTGCATTTTCATTCTGTGTGGTTGCACACACCCATAGCTCTAGTCATGTGCTGTGAGTGGGACACTGCCTTCCTGTCTGACCATCAGGATCTAACTTGCCTTTTATTTTGACCACACACACATTTCACAGAACCATAGAATGGTTTGGATTGGAAGGGGCCTTAAAGACCACCTAGTTTCAGTCCCCCTGTCATGGACAGGGATACCTTCCACTTCAGGTTGCTGAAGGACTCAGCCAGCCTGGCCTTGAATGCTTCCAGAGAGGGGCATGGAGCTATGCCTTGGGAGCTCTGTGTTTATTTAGAAGGCTTGCTTAAAAAATTCCCACTCCAACAGTTTTTCCACAATGACTACGTAAGATGGTGGTAGTGTGGGGGCTGTGCATGCTGAATCTCTCTTTAAAACTCAAGGTTCTTTATCAACTCTGGCAGGGTTTTTTTTGGTAGGATGTCTTGTCCAGCCCTTGCATTCATATCCTTCTTTCATTTGCGTGCACAGGAGTAGTACACTAATGCTTTACTACTTAAGGAGCAGTCTGGAATGCCAGACATAACTGGATAGCCTCTCGGCAGCTACGACACTGATTAAATGTCTGTGAGCAGCAGAACTAGAGGCTTGGCAAAGAGAATAGGACCCTACAGGGCATTCAGTGGCTGTGAATATTCTGAGTGAAGGGGTCAGTTGTGCAATAATTTAATTTTGTCCACTTTTGCTTGTGACAGGTCGGCTTCCAGAGGGAATCCATTTCCCAGGATATAATATTTGCGTTACTGTTTCTGAGCTATTAGTGCCCAGAATGATCTTTCCTGTACTTTAGGAAATTGTTAAACAACTTCCCCAACAATTGTGAATGCTGGTGGGGCACTATGCAAGCAATTTGGATAATGAGACAATTAAATGCATCTTAAAGTGCTTGAAAAAAACCCCACCGATTTCTGAATGCCTTTAAATGGCACTAGATTTTTGGGAAGAGATAGAAAATGGTCCTCTGTCTATATTCTATGTCCTTCTCTGATGTACTTATTGCTGTCCATGGACAGTGTACTAGGTTTGTGTGGCCAGGTTTTGGTGGCATTTCCTCCTTTTGAATAAGTGTTTGTGCAATATTTGCTTTAGCTTCCTATAGAATAGTTACCCTTCTCTTTAAGGGAACTATTTTGCTGTGTGCTATAAACCAGTTCTATAACATTCTGTTCATCTGAGGAGGGTCAAGAATGCTTTGAAGTAACTTGGATAAAAGTAACAGCAGATAAATGTGAAATAGAGTGCTTCTTGGTGTTTTTGGCTAGATGTAGAGAAGCATGGTATTAATTGAAAGGTGGGTAAATTTTTAAAAATTAATCTCTCCTTTCTTTTGTTTCTAATTTTAAGGATTTTTTTCTTTGAACCCAGTATTGGTAAACTCTTCAGAATTAGCATAGATAACTGGTTTCTCTAACCACCCTTTCCTCTGTCCATAGACAGTTTTACTGCCAACAGGGAAATGTGGTATGGCCAAACCCAGACATTCAAACAAAGACACCCCCCACACACCCACACAAAAAAAGCAGAACATTTGTTTCTAAACATGAAATGCAAACAATCTAATACGCGAAATTTATTCTATTTTCTATTGGTTTCCGAAATTAGTATACACAAGTAATTTTTCTAAGTCTTTTTTGACAGTCATGAGGAATGAGGATCCCACATCATCAGATCTGAGGCTTGGAGAATGTGTGATAAACCCATGAGGGTTAGCTACAAGTGTGGGAGTTACAAGCCCTGTGTGATCCAGTTTCAATGGTTGTAGCAAAATACGAGGGGAAGTTCTCACCATGCCAGCATCAGAGGGCTGTGCTTCTCCAAGCCAGGTGAGAAAGGATCTCTGGTTTTAGCCAGTGAAAGGTAGTTGTGCTTCATTCAGCAGAGGGATTATTGTATAGTTACTTTTTCTCAACCAATTTATCCTGTTCTCACACCTCATCTCAACCAAGCAATTGTCAATGGATTGAGAGTTTGGACTGTGGCAGTGGTTTGGATAACAGCATCCAAGGCACAGTGCTCTTCCCTCACAGAAAACTGTCTTCTGGGTGTTCAGGAGAACTCTGGCTGAACTCTTTTAGTTCTACACGTGGGCAATTCTGCAGGTAAAATAAATCCTTTGGAGGCAGGAAAATTGGCCAAATGCACATTTTCCAATTAGGTTACAAAATTGCCTGTAACTGTACTGTAACCTGGGTAACTGATGTTCTATTTGTTTTATACAGAGGATTCTTTTATCTTTTAATCCGTATTTGATTCATAGATTATTTACACTTGCGGTGTCAATATCACTGCTAGAGATAAAAAGTGTAAAACACATAACAAAAAAGCACCTGCACCCTAAGCTCCAAACTTAAACTAATAATAACAATAACAACCAAATCTAACCAAAAAGACCCCAAAACACTGTATGTTTTCTTGGGCTTGAGTGGAGTACCATTAATTACTGGTGTTTTGGATGATTTCACTTGGCTGTAAGTGGTAATCACATGGCAATAAAATTCACTCTTCTGTTCAGGAGCTTTCTAATGACTTAACACAATTTGTGAATCTTCATAAGTCTTGTTCAAAAGACCCAGTCTTCAAAAGTAAGGGATTTTATATTTCTTGGGATGAAAGAAGGGCAGAAAGGATGGTACTGGTTATTATCATTGTCTTTCAGATGGAGGAATTGAGGCATTGGGTAGTTTGTGTATTTAAGTCACATTGCATGGCAGGAATTAAAATCTGATAATTAGATGTGTAATGACTCTTTAATGCCACAGAAAATCTTGGAGTAGCTGACAGACTCTAAAAGCCTCAAATGTGGTTGAGGGTGATGAAGACCCTATTGCAGGGGACATTCAGGAGATGGCACTTAGGGCAGGAGCCTGTCAGAGGGAAGTTGGGGGAATAAAGTGGCTAAAGGAACTGAAAAGAATACTAAATCACCCTTCAGATGTATTAATAACTAACCTGTTAGAAAGTCTAGTGAGAACTGATGATGCTGTGAAGATTTTTTGCCTTTTCTTTATACCCCTGTTATACCTTTTTGCAACTTCTATATTCTTAGTGCATTTTGCCTACACTCTTGGACTTGTTTGTTCAGCTAGGAGACTAAACATTTTAGAAGCTTCGTAGCTAGGGATCAGTGTGCCCCAGACCCCAAGGTCCTCTCCAGAACACATTCTGTAAACTAAGATAGAACCATCCAGGAGAAGGCTCCTTGGGGAGGGGGGGCTCACTCGAGCCTCTCATTGGGAAATTTTTGATAGATATGCTAATTAGTAAGACCTAGAATGTTATGCCAGATCTATTGTGTGTGCGCACTGTGGTGCATTCCACCTGGACGTGTGCACCTAAGGATCCCTAAAACAAATACCAAGGTAAAATCCCTTTTTCCCTTCTAACCGTGTTTGACTCTTGATTTTAAGAGCAGGAAAAGGTATCACTGATGATCAGGGTACAAAGGGAACACTCAGAGGGCTGAGAAGCTGAAGAAACAGAGCTCATTCCCCAGCCAGAACCCTCTCCAGGACAGGGCAAAGCGAAGTAAATGAGCAGAGGATCTCTCTGAAACTGAAGTGACTATGGGTCGAGTTTTAGAGAAGAATCAGCACTAACCAAGTGTGTTTCCAGTAAAAGGCTCAAACAAAATGGAAAAAGAAAACTGCTGAAATACTAAAAACGATGCGTAACTCCCTCACTGTCACTCTGGCTTAATCTTTCTTGGAATCTGAGCACTGGAGTGTGGCAGATGTGTCACCAAACTTTATGAAAGGTTCCAGGAGAATCCAAGGAGCTACAGGCCTGTAATCTGAACAGGCAAGTTAATGGAAATTAAGATAAAGGAACTATCAATCAGTAAGTACCTAGATAAACACAGTCTTCTTGAAGAGAGTCAGAATGCATTTTTTAAAATTAAATTCCAGCTAACAGACACATCTGGAGTTCTTGGAAGGGGCTGGCAGATGTGTGGATCAGGGAGATTCAGTAAGTGTATTTTATGACACCTCTAAAGAGATTTCAGTAAATTCCTTCAACAAATAATTATTTGAAGAAACTGAATAAATAGAGAAAATACATATGTATGCATAAAAACTTGATTAAAAGATAGAAAAGAGAGTAAAACTAAGCTATGAACTCTCCCATGAGGGGCAGGTCATCCAGTGATGTTCCACAGGAACCTTTACTGGGACCTGCACAGCTCAACACTTTCATAAATGATCTGGTAAGAGTGTGAGTAATGTAGCAAGAAGGTTGGTGATGGTATAATTTTCCTCAGGACACACAGGAGAAAGGCAGTTTCAGAAGACTGGCAGGAAGACTTTATATTTACATTTTGGAAATTAAAGTGACAGATAAAATTCAATGTAAGTAAACATGAGGTAGTGTATATGGGAAAAATCAATCCTGGTATCATCTATGATACATTGGGCTTGAGTTTATCATTGCTACTCAGGAAAGAGGTCTTTGGATTATGATAGATTGTGGCATTGTGTGAGACCTAATTCTTGGCAGTCATCAAAACTGCAAACCTCACTTCTGGAGCTCTTAGGAAAGGGACAGTGAACATCAAGATCCTTCTGTATCAATCCATGGCTTGACCACAACTTGAATACTACATGTAGTTACTGTTCCTTTATGTTAAAGGGTGAGGAAAGGGTTAGGGAAAGGGTTTCTTTTATGTTATGAAAAGCCACAATTTTCCCAGGAAAACTGGGTAACAGGAATAATCAAGGATGTAAAATGGCTGCCAAAATAAAAAAATTTAAAAAAAAAAAAAAAAAGAAGGACAAAAAGAGTGCATAGGCTAGGACAAGTAGTGTCACTGGGAACAGAGTCAAACAAAAAGGAACTGTTTTCTTCTTCTAAGTGGTGATAGCCCTATGGTACTTGCTGCCAGAGGTTACTGCAGATGCTGGTACTGTGGATGAGAAACTGGTCAAACACTTGACAGAAAGATTTGTGGAAGGGTACTACCTAAAGAATTCGTGGAAAGCTTGTGTGACTCACCAGCTGAAAATAGTTGGTGTGGGAAAGCACCCAGGGGAAGCATACTTGCCCTGTTCTTATTCTTCCTTGGACAGCTGCTTTTGATCAGGGCTGTAGGAAGAGAACTGGGCTGGGTGGGCCCTTGGAGTGAGCTGGTGGAGCTGTTGAGCTGGAATGCAGGCAGCTACGTGATGTGCTAACCTGGGCCACAGAACGAGACCCGAGCTGGCTCTCATGAACCACCTCATGCCAGTAGCACCCAAGCTCCGGCCGCACGGAGAGCTCATCCTCCCGCTGGCATCAATCAGCCTGTGCTGAGATTCTTGCTGTCATCACTGGGATGTTCCCAGCACTGAGCTAGTTTATATAAAATATTGCTATTCCACACTGCTATTTGCTGCGCTGTCATTCCCACTAAGTGGGCGTGGTTGTGCACCCACTATTTCGGCAGAGTTTACAAATATAAAGATGTTAAATTCTCAAAAGAAGATAAGTGTTCCAGCTTTACTTCTCAGTTTGTTCCCATTTTCTATTTACGCATTTCATATATCTAATTTTTTTTCTGAGTGTCAGCTCTAGTACACTTACATGGGAGTCTGAAAATCATTAGGTTGCAGGTTTTTTGGTTCATGGATCACTGTCAGCAATAGTAAGTATTTGCAGCGAGTTGATGCTGTATTAAGAATAGATTCCAGTGTATTCTCTTTTTAACTGTGATGGCTTTGAAGATCTAATAGCACTGAAAATTAGCAAATAACTATTTTTAACCCTAGAGTCAGCGGTTCTGACTCAGAGTGTCCTTTAAGGAAATGAATGTTAAACAACAGGATTTAAAAAAAATATTGTCACTCATCATCTTAACTACACTTAAGAAGAAAGGCATCTATTATAGAAATGAAAATATTGTATTGGTGTCATTACAAACTAATGAAGACTGTTAGAAAGTAATTGTGTTAATTAACGTTATTGCACATTTAATCCCGGGATGATTCTCAGGGTCTCCAGCTGGGGGCACTGGGCAAACATGGAAACGTGGCAATGGCCAGCATGAGTGAGACTGGTACCTAGACCAGGACTCTGCTGACGGGGAGGAGGCAGGGGAACCAAAACCGCCAAGGAAAGTGGATGTGAGACGCAGTCATCATCCTGGATTTGAGAATTTCCTAAGACCAAGTAGATTCTGTTTTCAAAACTCTTTTGCTGCTGAGAAACAATTGTATGCTTTTATTTTCATTACTATAAATCATCCAGTTTCTTTAGCAAAACTATCCCTTTAATCAATTACTTCAAATCCTAATGGACACAGGTAAAAGGTTATTGTAAATTTAAATTTGTTGCTGCTCAGTTTCATTAAACATTTCCAGCCTTGTATGAATCATTGTCTCTACCTACCTTCAAAATTGCTATTTATTCATTTATATCCGGGAGAGAGCTATAAAAGAAATAGAAGATTCTCCTTGTCAAAGTACAGTGTAAATCCCAGTATGCTTTAAGGTCTACATGGGCATGTAAACAGAGATTTAGCATCTAGAACAAGACCTGAGGAGAAGGTATGGCATGTAATTGCTCAAGGACTACCAACTGTGCTATTAGGAATGGTGGTTTCATAGTTTCAACACATGCCATTTAAAAAAGATATACAATACCAGTTCAGGAAATCACAGCCCTAATTTTGTTGATGAGGTTTTCTAAATCAGGCCAGGCAAATGATTTTAAAGTGTGCCAATTTAGTGTTGAACTGGGTATTCAAAAGCAAAGTTTGATAGCAGGTATAGGAGAATGCATGAAAGGGTGAATGTACTTATGGGGGCTGCACAAGTGTAAGTGGATGGACCAATAAGGAAAGTAAGTATCCAGCATTGCCAAGCTCATAGTAGCCTAGATCTTCCTTCCAGATGATGTTTTTAACTGGATTTTGCAATAGAGCAATGGATTTCCTGATCCCTGGAGCTCCTGGCCTTCTATCTGGCCTGTGTATTACAAGTTATGACTGCTTGCAATGGATTGAAGCCAAAAGTTTTTGTCCACATCACTGGCTGTCAAAACACAGGGACTTCTGTCTGGGTGTGTAGATACTCAGTTTTGGAAAAGCAAGAGGGAACATTTTGTTCATCTTTTCTCATGTTTCTCCCCAGACACATCAATACATAGACACAGAGAAAAAAACCAAAGCCCTGATCATGCCATACTTCTTTAGTATCTGCCATGTAATTATAGAAAGCAGTCTAGAAGTATTAAAGCTTCACAGTAGCAAAACCATTAAACTCATTAGGGAATCAGAAAGTTGAAATAACTATCAGCTGGTAGGTTGCAAGGTTAGGAAAGGTTTAGGAGTTCTATTTTCCAGTCCTTTAATCTAAGCTGTAGGCCACAAATAAGAAGTTTGCCTGGAATTCACAATCAACCTTGCAATAACAAAATTTTGTTTACACCTTGACAAGCAGTGAACAGTACCAGTTTCACTTCATAAGACACTTATTGCTGCAAAGCTGTAAAGAGTGTTTGCTTTTTAATATCTCAGTGTTGTTTTAAGAAAATGAGGTTGCTCTTGGACCTTGAAATGTAGAACGAATTAAATGACACATGAATAAATATATATTATTTCTTTTTTATTAAAGTATCAAAACAAACTTGAGAATAGAAAACAAACTGCTTTTTAATGCATTTCAAGGGCTCTCCCGAATAAAATATACTCTGAGAAAACTCATGCAACATACCATTCCTGTCTAGCTGTTCAAACACTCTTTTCCTGGGCACAGCAAAGTGACCCTGAGTACCATCATTTCCAGAGCAGCGTGCAGGAGCACGCGCACACACACACACACATACAAAAGCAGTACAGAGCAGCTATGACTGCACATGTAAAGAAATAAAAATAGATTATCTTCTGACAATAGTAGGGGTACCATATTAACATTTGGCATGCCGAGTAAATAAGATCAAGCAACAAAAGCATGACGCCTGCGTCACCGGTGATATGGTTAAAAGCGACCATACAAATTCCCTAAGGGAGACACATGAATTCTGTCACTATAGTCTCTGTGGTAACACTTTATAACCAATTATGAGACAAACAGCCTTGTCTGCTGGTATTTGAGAGGCAAAAAGCAAAGCCAAGGCGTACGATGCCAGGATGATGCCTTGGTTTTGTATTTCCACGTTACAGAAGTCAAATAATGAACATTGTTTGACAAGTTTACTGTAGCACACTTCATGTATATCTGTTGACTGGTAAACAGCTGGCCCAATTACATGTAGAATTTGTCCTTTAAGCCAGAGAAGTTGCCACAGAGGCTCCACACTCTGCTTACAAGACATGAACAAAACTCTCACTGAAGTCAATGGAACCTCCTTCCAATATACAGAAAGATCATGGATTCTTAAGACAGAATTGGACCTAGTATGTCATCTTTGTAATACATTCACTTTTCAGATACATGAAGTCATACCTTTAACATGTGATATAGGACATTACAATATATCCAGACCTTAGGAAATGGTACTAAGTAGTTCTGTTGCAGAATATAACAATCATTATAAGGACCAGGTACAATTTGTGATGCACTCATGCGAGACTTGCGGGGTAAGAAGCTCATGGCTGAGGTATCTTCAAGTTTAGCCTTTAGAACAAACACACCATTTCAACACTGCAGAACTGGTGTAAAATATTATGCACTGTAAGCTTCACTTGTATTCTGCTTTGCTTAAATTGTGACATTGAACAGACACCACCAATGGAGATACAGAATTTTGGAAGGTACAATACCTGCACCCAATCATTCAAGACACTCAGTGCCTCATCTTCAAAAAAGATGAAGGATAAGTGTTTTTAAGTGGTGTCCCAAATACAACTGGTGAAGTTTAGGAATATATAATATTAAACACCAAGAGATAAAAGTAAAAAGACAGCGCAACACTTGTGTTCTCAGTTTTATCTTGCTCGCAGTATTTATTAGCTCTACTCATTATGATATTAGTGATAAATAAGGATAATATTTTCTTTTACAAAAAATTGTTAGGGTATACTTTATAGAAATAAACAATCTGAGAATTTCACAGAAACATCAGAATTTAAACATTCATAGCTCCAACTGTTTCATCCAGCAGCTCTTCTACCAGTTCAAAAACATCCAAGGTTAGTATTTAATAAAAAATAAAAACAATTATTCACTGCATCAAAACTCTTGCCTCCTTTAGATTCTAAGTAACACTTTTGATTGACTGTAGTTGCCACTCAAAGGTAAAACAAAAGTAGCTGCAATCATAATTTTTCCCTCTGAATCCCCTGGCAAAAGGAGGTAATTCTGACCAGGATGGAAAAAGCTTTGTCAAGCTCTTATGCCTGTAAGAGCTATCTGCATGAGCAGACCCACTGAAATCCATGGAACCTCTTCTGTGACTGAGGGGTAATAGCATGAATTAAGGCTTGTAGGATTAGATCCTAGATGAATTTAAAAAATATTTATTTTCTTCAAGGTTCAGGAGTCTGGGATTCACTCCTGCAGTTCTTTACTTGAGAAAAACCTCTATCAATACCCCTGCACAGTTAGTTTCCTCTTTCCAGTGGATCCAATTCACCAAGTCACTAAGTGATGGTACAAGCTGCTCTTCAGCAATTCAAGAAAAAACTGTAGTCCCCAAGGGGTAGTATCTGGGGTGACAGCTCATAAAATACAAGCTAGGCTACACAGATGTTTTGCAAGAAACATTTGTCACACTTTCTAGACTCTTCAAATTCAGTCACTGAGATGAGTCACAGAAAAAACCCACGAGTGTTGAGAAAAAAATGACAAAGCTTAGTTGGAACTACAGGGACTTTTTGTGTGTGTGTGTGCTAGGTTAGAATGCAACAATACACATCAGGACATTCTGCCAGAAACCATCCTCCTGGAAATTCAAAAATACTCAGTCTTCTTTCCCTACCAGCAACAAGGAAAAGTAGTGTCCATCCAGTACAGCTGTCTGTACCACGTGCATCACTGGAAGTCATAGTGTTCTAGCACAAACCTCGTGAGTGCAGATTCTGTATACTAGCAGAGAGCTAAAACTTCGGAAGCTGTTGTCTGTAGCTCCTAGGAACAGCAAGTATGACAGGTGCAAACCCTATATTTGAGGCAGAAGGCTCTTCAATTTGATTGAGACCAGATCTTCCAAGGGCAAAAATCGCTGTCAAGCCAAAATGATTCTTTCCGCTTACGAAAGCAATCTGCCCTTCCTAAAGGCTCTTGACTAATAGAATCCTACACATTATGACAGACTCCCCCATGGATTCTGGTAGCTGTTAAAAACATTATAAATTGCCGTATCACTTAACCTTGTAATGTGCCTTCTTTGATCTGTTGAATAAAAAGATTTCTTTCATCTTCAGGTGTCCTTCCGTTCTGTGCACGGACTATACACGTGGGCCTGTGCAGATTTAGCATGTATATCAAATGCTGCTTCTCGTTCTTCAGCTCCTCGATCTGGGCTTTCAATTCTGCATTGATCGTTTCCAGCTTCTCTGATTCCTAGCAAAAAGGACACACACAGTTTTTACACTGACAAGTTCAAATAGTTAGTCACAGTTTTTTCTAATAGTCGAGGTCTTTTATTGGTGGGAAAGCATATGGCTGGCAGAGAAGGGAATCACATGTACTTAGTGTGCTGTAATGATGAAACTATACATTCCCCAGTCAGTAATAATCCAAAAACCAGATTGAGAGTTACCTCCTTTGGCCTCTAGAGAATGTAATGGAAGTTGAAAAGCCAAATTCAAACGTATTCACTCACAGTATACGTACCCAAAGCATTATTGCTATCTTCTGCAAAAATATTCTGAGCTTTTTGGGTCAAAAATTGACCCAAAATTAACTACGCTGCTTCTTAACTCCCTGGAACATCAGGTCACATCTCTGTAAACACGTTAAGCTAACAAAGTACAAACATAGCTTTTTTCCCCTGACCCTAGATACAGGAATATACAGGCCTGTATACCTAGACACAGGCCTGGTGCTGCTGAAATATGGTTGTTTATCACAGCACAGGAGGTGAAGGTCTGACTGGGGTTCTAGGACAGAGAATTCAAGGTACCATACCACTCTGTTCATAAAGTAGTCAGAAATTACTGCACTGTGCAGGCTCTTCACAGTGAATATTTTACAAAATATGATTTTACTTCTTTTTGTGTTCAGGGTACACATTCAAATTAACATTATCCCCATAGACAAGATTGGTCACTGAAACAGTAATCTCTTTCCACTCCTACCATGCTTTCACTTTATGCCAGTTTCAACCAGGTTTGGATTTAATATATGGCATGTTTATTTTTTATAACTAATGTTTTGAAGGGTTTACAGAGTTTTGGGTGACATCTTTCTGTATTTCCTACTATGACAGTACCCTATGCTATCTGTTTGGATCCTGGCAGGATGACAGATTAAGAATTCTAGCCAGTCACTTACTTTTTGCAAACATTCTGTTTTTTCCTTCTTTTTGTTTCGGCACTTTGCCGCGGCAATTTTATTCCTTTCCCTTCTTCTCTTTTTTCTTTCGTCTTCTTCAGGAGAAAACTGTCCCACAAAAACAGATACACACAATCTATAGGATGTTGTAAATAGGAGACCTGTATTTCAATAACTTCTGGGTTTTTTAAATCAACATGGACAGTGCTGTCAGTGCTCACATCATGAGTTACACAAAAATGTGATTCTGACCTTGTCTTCCTTAGAGTACAAGGGTTGCAACTTCATTAGAATCGTCAGTAAAATCCAGACTGGAGTTGGGTTGTATGTAATCTATATGGTGGCTCATTTTAAATCAGTGGTACTCAAAAAACTTGCTGAATGTCTCCCCAGGCTGACTCCCAAAGCTCCATCTCTCCTCCATTTCCCAGGGAGGAAAAGGAGGAGGGGCACAGGGAGCAGAGTGGAGGATGTGTCATGAGCGAGGCAGCGAGAGTAAGTGAATTAAAGGCAGCACCAAAAAGGGAGTATTAATACACTTCCTTCTGCTTCCTGTGGAGGCTCAGACCAAGGTATAACTCTTTCCTTAACCAAAGCTATTTCTCCACTTTCAAAGAGTAATGTTTTTCAAGGATAGTATCATCTTTAAGCAAAAATATAGCATGGACATAGTAGATCCATGTCTTAGTCCAACCCCCATGGGTTCTGCTGTCCTCAGGGAAACAAAACTTCAGCAGTGACTTATTCCAAGTTCAGCTACCACTAGGCACACTAGCACTTGCTCCAATCACTGTAAAACATTGTCTGTAGTCCACAATTGAAAATAAAATATCCAACTATGAGAAATACCCAAGGGTATCCCTGAAGAACTCAGAGAGCCAAGCAGTTGGCTTGAAGGAAACAAGTATGGTACAGAAGATTGTCTATAGTTGATGCAATTACTGGTCTTTTGGCAAAACTTCGTTAGAGAATTAATCATTCACACCAAAATTCTATTTAAAGAGCCCTACCTCTGTTTTCATCATTGATGTTTCAACTGGCCTTTCAGCAACAGTCACTGTGTCCAATGTTGAAGACATCCTGTGGAACTGACGCTTGTTCTGAATGGCAAACCTCAGTTCCTCCTTCACCAGGGGGGTTAAATTTGTGAAATCATCAAACCCCAGTGACCCTGCGGGGGACAAAGTGGGAACAATTGCGGAGGCGCTGACTTCTAATGCAGATACCTGGCCTGAGTGTTGGACCATCATTTTGCTGAAAGATAAAAAGAGATAATAATAATAGTCTTTCAACAACTTTAGAAAGGCAAATAATATCTCTTAGAGGTATATTTCACACTGTGAATAATACTGTAGTTCTTATATTGCTTCAGTCCCCATTCCTCATCTACCCCAATCTCTCAACAGAGACAAGCAGTTAAGAATTTAGACACTCAAAAAACCCTCAATTTTATGTTAATTCAAAGTTAGTATTTAAAAGTAAGAATAATATCAGCACATGACATGATTTCTAGGTCTTTCTGAGACTTAATACTTGAAAAAAATTGTGTAAGAGTGTGTATACTGTTAAGTTTTAAACTGGTAGTGTGTGGCAAACGAGAATTGAGTGAATAGGAAAAGAAAGAAAATAAGAACAAAAATCAGAAAGCACATAAGTAGTATTATTATTTAAAGCATAGAAGGAGAGTAAGAGCATCTTCAGAGCTTTATCACCACAAATTCCATCTTCAAATGGACATAGCATACCTTGATCTCAGCTACACTTAGCTCAATGTGTTCTACTAGAAGCTGAAACTCGCTAACCACAAGAGGATCTGTCGCAAAATTATCACACTCAGTTTTACACACAGTTGTAGATCTGCCTATAAACTCCTGAAAAATAGTTAACGATAAGAGCTGGCACAAAGGCAAAAGTCTTTACATGCTCTGGGGCTCCACAGCACAGGCTGAGTTGGAGGGATTGACTCATGAAAAATGTGAAGCCATTTGTTTCATTCCTTTGCTCTTGTAGAATTCGAAACTGTCCTTATGTGCCCTCTACGAGAGGCTTGAAGTTCTTAAATATTTATGGCTGGATCTTCTGCTGACATAAAACAGTGTGATTGAAGAGACTTTAGGGGAATTATGCAAATGTAAACCCATGGAGAAACTTCATTTCTAGTAGATTTCTGAAGAAAATGAACCTATCCAACAGTGCTCTCTACTTCTCTCTTTTTAGTCATTCTTCTTATTTTTTTTAGCCAGTTTTGAAGGCAGAGAGGTCCTATGTGCTTTGTGAAAACTGGCGGCTCCACCGAGGGAGAAGGAGGCAAAACTCAGCAGTTAGTCATTGAAACACGGTGGGCTAGCTGATGCACACATCCCTGCAAGTCACAGCCCATCTCTCCCCCAGCAGAGGTGAGATAAGAGGGAAGAAAACTTTCTGGAAGAACACTGAGTGCCTTTTGTGTGTGGCCCAAGGGACAAAAGGTGCAAATCCACAGGAAAACAGGTTGTAATAGTTCCTTTGTTCATAAAGCGACTCGGGTTAAATTGGATTTTACTACGTTGGTTTTCCAGCTTTCTTTGGTGTGTAGATTTTGTTGTTGTAGTTGTTGTTTTGGTTTTTTTTAATAGCTGTATGGATAATTACAGTACGTGTTATCTACTCTGGATTAGAACCACAATAATTACAGAAAAGTCAGTTGTCATTAACTTAGTGCAGGTAAGCAAACAGTTGCCTCAGGGTAGCAGTGTGGGTAAGCTAAATTTCCACATGGTAGACCCAGAACTGCACAGTTCCCTGTACGTTACTTCTGGAACCCAGCAAGAAATGTCTGGGGTCATGTGCCTTGACAAGAAGATAGAATTTGCTCAGAGATATCTAAAAATACACTGTAAATCCATACTGGTGCAAATGAGAATAGAACCTAGTTCATTGCTAAGTGAGGTAAACATAAAAATCAGAGGAGAGTGAATTGCCTGTTGCTGGAAAATACCACGTCCAACTGCAGAGTCTTCCTCACTTCTTCCTCACCCAGTCACCACAGGGGAGTTGAATATTTCCCAGTCTCAGGGTGAAATCCTGACCCCAGTGAAATCAAAAGGACTTTTTCTGTTGACCTCAATGGGGCCAGGATTTCACCCATAGTTATTCAAGATGGGGAAATTGTTTGGAACAATTTGTTATTCAGAAAGACCTTGGGAAATTTATGTAATTCTCTTCAGAAAGCCCCTGCTCATGAGTCATATTTAAAGTACTGATACAGTTTAATCCTATAATCTCAGAAAGCTAGCAGTTACTCTTTTCCAGCAAGTCAGAAATGGCCCTATTAATTTCCAGCTGAAGTCCTCCCAGTATTATTTACTATTTACCAACATTCAACCATTCAACTAATTTAAACAGGCCAATTCCAGATGACACTGAACCCCTCACTGCCAGCAGAAATTTCAGTTATTTTCACTGACTCAGTCTCCTTGTATCCTGGTGACGGCTTCATTCAACAAAGTTAATTCTGTATAATTCAATCCAACCAGGAGTCTTAAAGTAACAGTAAAACTGTTTTTCCAGCCTCCAAAATAATTAGTTGGGCTAATAATTTTCAAGCTCTGGTGGTTTATTCAATTATTTTTCAGTTTAGGTGAACTTTTAATTAAGGTCAGCAGCAGCACCAGAGGAAACCAAGAATGTGCCTGAGAAATTGTGTTAATTGTAGATTTCTAGTAGTTACTGCTAAGTGTTCCACGAGCACCAACAAAACCCTACAATAACGGCTTCAGGTCCTCTCACCCACCTGTCACTACTGTGAAAAAGAGAAGTGGTTGGGTGCCCAGAGCAGGAGAAAGTGTCCTTGACCGTCGAAACTTGCTGCCCTCCTCCCCAGACAGCTCACTGCCCTCCCAATCATCCTGAAAGGCACCTCTGACTGGGGAGGGAAGGCCCACCAGGGGGCTGAGGCTTCTGTAAAGATTTCTGCTGTGAGCTGAGTCCCATTTTGCAGAGCTGTTTGCCACTGGTTTGCTTTTCTGGGACTCTTTCCTGGGGCAGTGCTTCTGAACCGTGCCTGGTAGGGCGGCTTCCAGTCTGCCTCTAGGATTGTTAGGAGCCACCACCATACAAATGACAGAAATAATCAGCCTTATATCAAAGCTCCTCAGTAAGCTGAATATGTCCTCTTTTCATAACAACAAGGTAGATGTTTTCCAGTTTCTGGGGAACAAATCTGCTTTTAGAAATCTTTTATAAATAGGAAAATCAGATTTTACAATTTTAAAAAATGCAACGAGTTGCCCTTTCTTGTCCCAGTTTTTGTACAAATTGTCCCTCTGTCTATAAGCCATCCAGAGCACTATCTCATTTCCCCTGGATTTGTAAAGGCTGGGGAAACAGTAGGAATAAGACTATCAGGCATTAAAGCGTGGTTCCATCGTGGCCTTTCTGATACAATCTCTGTTTACTTCGATAGAGCACGCACGTGGACCTGTTCTGGAGTTACTGCCACTGGAGGTGCTGAACACTTCTCAGCCCTGCACTGTTACCGGCACAGCTCGTTCCCGGGCTGAGTTAATGCTTCGTTCCTTTAACCTTGCTTTTGGAATTCTCCAAAAAGCACAGTTTTACTATTCATGGTACCCTCCCAATTCAGGTAGGTTCAAACAACTGTTCATTCGTTCTCCCCCTGCTTTTTGTTTGTTGTTTAGCAGACGATCCTTTTCATCTACAGTGAGATTTTACATCTCATCTGCCAAGATTTTAAAATCGGAACATGCTTCCTAGCTGCGCACGTCCATTATTTAAGGATATTCTTGTTTAATATTAATATTGAAAGTGACTACTTTCAGTTTTTTCTTGCTTAACAGCAGACGGCTGACTGTGCTTCTTGGTCTTATTTCTTCATACGAATTCCTTTTCCCCTGGTGCTGATGCAATAAACCCTGATAACCACTGAGGTTAATCTTAAACAGCATTAAGAGCAATTACAGTTCACAACCTCTGTGCACGCTAGTTGACCTTAAGCTTTCTGACATCCCACATCGCTCCCGAACCATTTTCTGCTGCCTTCCAGCTTCTCAAATGCTTGTTACTAGGAGGAGAATAGATTTCCAACAGGAAACTCGTTCTCTGAAACAAATTGGCTGTTGTGTCACGCCTGATTTGCTTAGGCAACAGTTTAGCAACTGCTCTACTTTCGGTCAAGACACCGAGACAGAAAGGAAAGCGAATATCCCTGGCTGTCACGAGAAGTTCTCCCTCGGTTTATGGGAATATCAGCGATAAGTCTCTGCGCGTCAGCGCGGGTTTGCCATCACCTGGGCTGTCCCGCTCCAGGACCCCCGTCCCCGCGGTGCCGCCGCCGGCTGTCCGGAGCTCCGGGCGCGGCCGCGCCGCTCGGGCATCCCGCGGCTCCCGGGGTGCCGGTGCCGTGGCTCCGCCGCGGCCGCCACCGCGCGGTGCCGAGCGGCGCTGCCGGCCGGGGGACAGCCGGGGCTGGGCGGGCTCCCCGCGGCGCTCACATCTGGCGGCAGCCTGGGCAGGGGGTTCCCCCAGATGTGAGCGCCGGCACCGAGAGCCGGCGCCGCCGGGCGGGCGAGGGGCTCCGGCGGAGCTCGGCGGGGCCGGGGGCTCTCCCGGCGCTCACGGCCGGCGGCGGCCGACTTCGCCCGGAGCGGCGAAACTTTTGCCGGGGGCGTGCCGCTGGTCCGCCGGCGGGCATCCATCCCTCCGCGGCGGGACAGCCTCCCCGGAGCTCAGCCCGTCGTCCCGCCGGCCCGGGCAGTCCCGGCCGCTCCTCTCCTGCTTCCACCTACCTTCCTCCCACCGCTGCCGCTCTCCCGGCCGGAGGGAAGGGGCTCCGCAGCCGCCCCGCCGCTGCCGTCCGCGCTGCTCCGCCGCCTCCTGCGGGAGAGCAGCTTCCTCGGCTCCCCGCTCCTCTGCCGCTCGCCCGGGTTGCATCACCCCCCTTTTATAGCCGAGCGGGCAGCGCTGGTATTTACTCTGGCGGCGAGTCCCTGGCTGATGTCATGCTATTAATAGCCTCTCCGAAAGAGAGGGAGGAGGGAAACGGGCTCGTGGCGGTGATGCAAGGCTTCCCCGCCGGCACGGCTCGGCACCGCACGGCACGGAGCGGCACCGCCGGGCCGGGTCGGGCCGGGCCGGGCCGGGCCGGGCCGAGCAGCATCCCTCGGCACCCCGACAGACCCCTTCTCCTTCCCTCTTCACCACTCTCCCTTTTATTTATTTATTATTTTTCCTGTTAAGACTCCGAGAGTTTCTTTCTCCGGGCCATTTTGCGTCTGACAATAAATCAAAGTCCCTCTCGCGACCAAAAAAAAAAAAAAAAAAGAAAAAAAAGAAAAAAAGAGAAAAAAAGTGGCAACTGTGTATTTTTCGAAAGGACTGAAACGTGTGATCTTTCTCTGGAGGGAAAAAATGCTTAATGCCGCCCCCCCCCGCCCCCCCGTTCCTGCCATCCTCCCCCCTCCTCCCCTGCTACTTTAGATGACAGCTAAAAGTTCATTTCACATATAGAAGAAAGCTTCAGTTTTTACTCTGAGGAGGAAAGGCCCGTTTAATGAAATTATAGAAAGCTAAAAATAATACGGTTTGGGATTTTTGTTTGTTTTGTTGGGGTATTTTTTAAACTTTTCTTAAAACACAGCAGCACGCTATTTCCTTATGATCTCATGAAAAAAACAGGGAGTTCCTACAGCAGAGAGGGAAATACGATTGTGGCTGTGGTGAAGGGGTTTTTGTTTAGTTCTTTTTTCCCCCCTGGTTTGTTAACAGACAGAAATTACCTTCTAACAGGCTTCAAAGTGCTAGAAGATCAGATGCTAAAGAAAAAAAACAAACCACAAAAAAACCCGTTTACCCAGGGGAGATACAGAAAGCTTACAAAGACAGATGCACGGGATTATCCAGTACAATAATATTTCATATATAATACATGCAAACTTGTTATTAAGACAGTCTTCAAGTCTCTGTACTTGGCATGGAAAGACCAGGACATTTCATGCTTGAGGATATTGTAAACAAACCAACATAAAATGTATACCTTCATATATGAAATGTATATCCCAATCAATTGCTCCAAAAGCTTCATTAATTTTATAGTGTTCAATAGGTCAGTTTTGATAATAGGTAATATGGCTCGAGTGGTATATTCTGGGGTATTTTAATTACTTGGAGCATTTTGTCAAGGATACCGACTTTGAATAGTTTGAAAGTCCCTCTGTGTCTCCCTTCTGTGTGAATGTGTATACATACAGATATGTACTTATACATATGTGTGTATATATATATATATATATATATATACATACATATATATTTACATATTGGCCACACAGACAAGAGTAGTAAACTTAGCTTTTTTAATGTCCCAGTGCCAGCAACTTTGCAAAATTAGCACTCCTATTTTGCATTTAGTTGCCTGCTCATGAAAGAAAAACACTGATCTGGTGGGGAAGGGAAGGAGTCTGGAGCAGTGACGTTGGCTTCCCTCCTGTGGAAGGTGCAGTCGCACCCTGTTCTCTGCAAACAATGAAGTGCACTTTGTGAGGGCAGGAGCGAACTCCTCTGACCTACCTGGCAGCTCTCCATTTACAGCTCCTGTGGGCTGCAGGCTTTTATTTTCCACTCACCTATAGATAAATCATTCTTAGCTCTATCAAAACATATTTATTGCTGCATTTTTATTAATCTAAGTAAATCAGTGTCAGGCAAGAACTTTGCTCTTCAGAAGGGTCTAGAGCAAGCTTTTTATTTTGCCTTGGTACAGCCTAAGAGTTCTTTTTACTTCAGAGGCATAATTTTATAATTCATACTGTGCTCAAGGACAGCTGGCATCATTTTTCTCAAGCCTAGAAGAAAAAAAAATTTCCTCTCAAGCAGAAGCCAAATGTGGAAAATTTCTTCCTAAAAGATAGCTGGCTGGAAAATTTTAATCACAAAGTTACTGTGGAAATGTGTTAGCAACACCAGTTTTAGTGGCCAAGAACAGGTGCCTGCTGTAATTATGACAGAAATTTAGCATTTGTCTGTCCTTATTTAGGTAGCTGTATCAGAAGTGGGAATGTATTTAGAGTATTTTCAGCCAAGCAGAGCAGTGTTGCAGAATAATGGGAAAAAAGCAGCTCTCTCCTTCCATGTGCGCAGAAGTACCTTGGAAATCCAAGTGTGGTTACCCAGCTGTTGATGGTCACTGACATCTACATCTTTGCTACACAATGCTGCTTCACCACTGCTGGTCCCATTAGTGCCCATGAGCTGCAGCCAGCACTAAAAACCGACAGCAAATCAGTTGTGTTCATTCTTGAACTTCTCCTGAAGTGAGCCAGCTCCTCCCTGCAAAGCAAACAGAGAAACTGTTCCTGTGCGCATTTGCGATTAGGCCACTGAAACATGTCCTGGCTTGAAATTCTTCAGTGAAAAAAGAAAATGAAACCACAATGAAAAATAAACCCAGCTCCACTGTGTTGTATAGGTTTTATCCTGGTAGCTTTTGAAACCAAAGCTAAATCAATCTCGGTAAAGACATAGGATCACACTCCAGTTAAAAAAAAATTAAAAACAAAAATTAATAATTAAGACTAGCAGGAAGTTAAAGTAAAACCCAGTACAGCCACCAGATGCTCTGATGTTCTTGCCAGTTTAATTTTCCATCTCACAAAATAGCTTTCATTTGCCTCCCCCTGAACATTTACTGGTCCTTTTCCAATCCATTCTCTCTTTTGTCACAGACTGAAGGGAACAGTCCCCCGAACAGCATTATTTCAACAGAGGCAACATCCATGTTGTTAATTTCTGTTTTCCCTTAAGCCAGGTACAGCAGCTCATCACCCAAACTGACATGTACTGGGTTCTTTTCCCTCTGCAGAGAAATCAGGCTGGTCCTTGCAGCCCTTCAGGAGTCTCCAGAACAGAGAAAAGAATTTTTTCCTTTACCTCTTTCTGAGAAAGTCCTGCCTCCACATCCCTTGACACTACTTTATGCACTGTGAATATTTGATTAAAACTAAAATATGGCTGTCTCATTACTAAAGAGAGCTATAGACACCATCATACAGGGGAACAGACTCCCAATCTCACAGCAGAAGCTTTCTTCTGTCCTAACATTTATGCCACTGCAGGACGTAAGTCAGAGCAGCACAATTAAAATCTCCATGTCCCATCCAGATCCTATGTTGGTTTATGGTCAAGCAGCTCCATTAAAGCTGTTTGGTCTGATGAAAATATAATCAGATGTAAATAAGTCAAATGTGCAGTGACAACATGAGTAAAACCTGCCTCTCTGTGTGTTTTGTGGTTTGAATTGTTTTAAGTTTTGAAATTACTGTAACCCTGACAAGACATATTTTTCCCTGCATGGCACACATAAGAGAAAGAGGTTTCCATAATTCAGAATTATCATGTAGTAAAATCAGGATAGAATCAGGTTTTCTGGCTCTGCCTAAAATATTATTCTCTACTTCTGCAATAGGAACTAACCTTCATCATAATTTTTGATATGTGGTACATTCAGGTCTGAAACTATGTGGTAAGACTCCACTGTTCACCAAAACATGCACTAATTTTGAGATAATTTTCCCATCTGACTAGACTAACACCAAGGTTAAAGCTTGGGACTAGTTTTTCCAGCATGTAGGTTGCTACTGCTTGAACTATGGGAGCTTGAATCAGTGGTAGAAGTAGCATCAGCCATCCCCACCCTGTGCAGAGATTTTCAGCTGCTGTCTGGGGACTCTTTGGGCACCTGTGGGCTACTTCCAAGGGTTTCTCCTAAAAGTGAATAAAAACCCTCCAAATCTACAGTAGCAAGGACAAAATTCACTCTGGAAGGGTTGAATCTCCATGGACCTAAAAGGTTCAAAAATGGGAGTTAAAAACCACAGGGTTAGAGGACTGACTCTCACTGAGACTGTATTGCAAACCCTCCTACTCTCTTACATTTAATACCTCTCAAGCAGATGGGTATATGTTTTGTGGAGGGAAATAAGTGCTCTGTTTTAACTGCTTTTATTCTTTAACACTGAGGATAAAATTTATTTTTTCCATGTTTTTCTCTTGTCAGCTTACCTTTCTTTCCTTACTGCCTTTTCCCATCACAATCCCTCTAAAGCCATTTACTCTTCATTTCTCCCCTTTTAAAATCCCGTTCCCTACTCTCTTTTGCTTTGTTTCTGTAAGTCACCTTTCCCATTTCTTTAAAACAGCAGCTTCTCCTTTTCTTTTGCCACTTCCCTGTTTCTACTCTTCTCACTTCTCTCTTTTCCCTCCCTGTATCCTTGGATTTCATCACCCCCTTTTTTCTGTTCCTTTATTTCCAGCAATTTTTCTCCCATTGGTCCTTCTGTTTCTGCCTGGAAGCTTCTTACATTTAAATGAGTCATTTTCAATTTCTCTTTTGCTTTCTGTCATTTTCCTTTTTGTTTCTCCCTTAATGAGATGGAGGCACTGATAACAAAATTATCACTGGGTTCAACACATACATTTCAGGACCAGATTCTGGTGCACAACATTACCACAAATTTTACTGCAACTTTACTAAATTAAAGTTCCAGAGGTTGTCAGTCATTATTATAGGCAGTGTTTCAGAAGTGTGGAGTGGAGGGGCAAATTATACAAACATCCCTTCTCTCTAGCTGAGAGACAGCCCTGACACTGGCCCAGCCAAGTATATCTTCAGATCCCCTTTTGCTGAAGATTTTCAAGGCTTTTTTTTATCAGATGGACTTTGTGCACCAGCCTAGAAGCTGGCCAAGCACAATAACCTGCAATTAAAATTTCTTATCTCCTTGGATGCATCCAGGTAATAAACAAAGAGAAAAAGAGATCCCACATATGGGAGAATCACATCTTAAACCAGACTGAAAAAAGCAAACTCACTGGTTTCACTGAACAAGCAAAATGATAGGTCAGGTATATTAACTGTCCTCAGGCAAGTGTAAATTACATCTCCTTAAAGTGCCTTTATAGTCCCATCCATTTAATGGCAAGAACAGTTACATGTTCACAGATCCTGCCCTTTACCTCCCTCTCCCCACCCTTTCCACCTTGTAAAAACATCCTAGATTTTTATTGAGATCAGTTACAGGCTCATTCTGAACTTCATCCATGTCCTTACATGTAAAAAAAAATGATTACTGATGGAAGTACCAAGACCTGATCCAACCGTTATTTATGTCAGTGGAAAAATTCCCATTGACTTCAATGAGAGAGAAATTTAGCCCCCAGGGACTATGAAAAATCAGCATTTAGTCACACTGGTTCCCAGCATACAAAACTCTCCTCTTGGAGTAACTTGGAAGAAAGGCTGGGAATTACTTGCTGAAGGTGTAGGCTCCCCTTGGGTGGACTAATGTAATTATGGTCTGTGTCCTTGTTGTCTTCCAGGTGAACACCAAGGATGAGAGGAAGCAAGAGAGAGAATATATGTATTTTTACCGTGCTAAGTTACAAACATTTTGGACACATTTATGGAATTAATCATGCTACTACACACAAACACACACACACACATACTTCCTATAAAAACCAGCTGTTCCTATTGATTGTCTTTGGAACTGTGCATATATATATATATATATATATATATATATAAAGAATAATCTGGAATTTAATATCATTTATGATAATTTAAACAGCTCTTCTAATCTGTCTGGTAAATTTGTAAATTACAATTTGTCATAATAATTACAAATGCACATTTTTAATTATTAAACATTGATTCCTACATAAATACCATTTCAAAGAAAAACACTGTATGGCACAGACTGCAACCTACAGAAGATTAGAACAAGGCTGCCACTGCAGCTTTCACTGTGCTTATCATTTGTCCTCTCACCTACTTCACATGTGCCTTGCCATGAAAAGAGCACATGAATGATCATAATGTTGATTCAGCCTCTTATCTTCCTTGGTTTATTTTTTTGGCTTTGACTGTACAGTACCTTGCCCAGATAATGAGAACAAAGTGTAAATAAAATGAAACCAATAGAGCTGCACACAGTTTCAAAATGAGACTGCCTTGACTGCAATCACAAAAGCACCTCCTGAACCAAAATCCTAATTGCTCTGTGGGCACGTGAGGCTGCTGCTGAGGCCACCTCAGCAATGGGAGAAGATGCAGGGTGTCCCTACACCCACCTGGGCTTCCCAGGTGACGTCAGTCCCTTGGGGAATGCTATCCGTGGTGGGGTAGGGCCCATCTTCTCTGCAGTGACTCTTTGAAGCAGAATGGCTACAGAGAGAGAAAAGCAGACTGTAGGATGCACCTTGTCCATGGCATGTCCTCACCACAGGGCTGAAAAGTCAGGCACCATCTGGTTTACCGTCTAATTGGCTCAAAACCTCAGGATAGCACAGCCTGAGTGAGAGACATGGAGAGTAAGACTCCCCAAACAGCACAGATGATCAGTGTGTGGTTAGATAATTTCTCCTCAGAAAGGGGAGGCACGAGTTTCACCCCACTCAGCCAGATGTAAGAACCTAATTCAGGTCTTTGTCTCCAGACCAAGTGTTCTTGCTGATGAGGTATTATTAAAAGAGCAGCCCACGTTTAGACGGGAAGTTTGGGGCACGCCTGTCCTGATCACAGCAGTGCTCAACTCCACGTTGCAGGTTAGATGATTAAGTAGAAGAGATGGGAATTTATTTTCACCATGCACAGCCTCCTTCTGTGAAGCTGGGCTTTAGTCTTACACTGGAAATAACATCTAGATGAGGATCGTTGGGAAATGAAAGTTCTCCTTATTCACCATCTTTGTGAGTTCAGAAAACCTGATCATCTTCCTTTTGTTCTGTTTCCCAGTCTAGTGAAATGGATAATATTTTATGGCTTGGGGTAAAGTAGCTGAGATTCCCAAATGGAAATGATGGATAAGGCTGTATTTTATTGTCATGTCTAATTCTAATTAGCACTCCAACAGGCCTTTTTATGCTGGATGCTCTGTTGGTGCATTATTATCTATTCTTACTAGTGAATCTGTGTGTGGCAGTAGTATTTAGCAGCCCCAGTAAAGACTCTGCGTGTGTTTTTATTATATATACAAGAGTTTTATTTACAAGAGTTTCACACTGAGGTCTAAAAAAGATGACAATATTTCAACTGCCAAATAGAAGCCCAGATTCAGCACAGCAATTAAATACATGGCTAAATATTCTCTGTCCAAAAGCCTTACCTAACTTAAGACTTGCTATTAAAGAAGAACTCAAGTAGCATCTATAAGTATTATTTCTTGTTTCTGTGGAATTGTATTTCCTCTAACACATTTGGGATGAGAGCACCTGGCAAGGTATAATATTGTAGTCTCTTGTCAGAGAGACAAGACATTTTCTTAAATGTATGGGCTAATCAATTAATTAATTGCAGATTTTTGATGAAGAACAATTACTGTTATTTTTCTAAAAAAATGCAAATGTTTAGAATTTTGGTAGATCTTGAATTATTTCCCACAAAGAAAAAGTGCAGTTCAATACTATATAAATGTATTGGATTTTTTCCCACATAAATCAAAGCTGATCAAAGGAAAACATGCTCTACCATCCCATTTTGAGGGGAACGTAGTTTCCTTGTTAGTGAAGAAACATTTCTTGCCCTTGCATAAGCCAAGATGTCCCACATTGTATCACAAAAAAAGTCAGATAAATCATCAGTTTCGTGGCTGGAGCAAAAAGTACAGATATGATAGAGTGCCCAAAACAAGCGTGAATCCCTCACAGATATAAATTGGCATAACTAATTTAATTTTATCACCCAAAGATTTGACTTGGGATGGTCTAGCTTGATATTTTTTTGCTGATGATTTATTTTTTAGTTAAAGTATCTGTATGAAGCAGAGAGAACACATAACCTACCAGGCAACACTTAAATCACCAGGTCTTTTTTCACAGGTGATCTTTGCTTTGTGCAAAAGTGGATGTTTAGGTTCCAAAATCTTCTCCAAAATTTCCTTAGTGGTCTGTGCAATCCCTTGAACTTAGGCTGTAAATCAGCCACACATTATGCAACGAGTGCTTGCAGGGAAAAAAGGCTCTCACTGCAAGTGTGAGGTGCACTCTGTTTTCTTTGCAGAGCAGGGGCATTAACCCCCAAGTTGCTGAGGGTTGGTTTGCAATTATTAAAGGTCACTAGAAATATAATATAATATAATATAATATAATATAATATAATATAATATAATATAATATAATATAAATTATGCTATGGGTAATGTAATGTAATGTAATACATAAATTCATTTTTCCATAAATACTTAAAGTATTCATGCAGATGTCTAAGCATTTGTAGGTTTCACCACCAACTTGAATATATTTTCAAACAGCTGCCCTTTTCTATTTTAAAATGCCTGTTGCACATATTTTTACAAATAAATAAGGTGGTGTAAAAGCAGCATTGCTGGCCACAGTCCTGCCTCTCAGGATGTCCCAGAACACTGATGCAGCTTCTCCCCCATCATGGGTGTTCCTACCACAGGGTACCAGTAGGACAGACCTCTAATGGATCTTCTCTCAAAACTCATTCCTGTGAACTGTGTAACAAAGGGACTTCAGCATCCTTTGGTTTCCTGACAAAATCTATTCATTGAGTCTTACCTATTTGTGAATGTGCCTGCCCTAGAAGGACTCTTGCAAAACCCAGGGGGTTATGATCACCCTTCTTCTATGATCTACCCTAGCCAAGACCCGTCTTGCTGCATATCTCCCAGAGCTCACCAGGAGTTTTGTTGGGTGAAATTCAGCAGACACAGGAGACGAGACGAAATGAGCTAATGGTCACCAGCTATTATCATCATGGTGACTGTTGATTGCCTATCAGGATAGTCATCACCTGTTTTCCAAATCCCCTCTTTGGTCAGTACTAGAGTCTTTGCCCTCAACTCTCAATTTCAGTTAATTTTGCCCCCAATTCTCTTTTCACTTCCTTCTGTGAATTCTTGGACTCCAGTTCAGTTGCAGTTCTCCTGCACTAATGAAAAGAGTTGAGCTTTGAGTACAAGCTCTCAAAGACCTTTGGCCTAACATCCATATACACTTATGTGATAAGACATCTAAATATGCTGCCAGGTAGGAGAGAGAAGCATTTTCTCTTGGCTATCCTTCCTTTTATGTGGCCTGGATTATTTTAGACTTTACATGTATACCTTTTCTCACTGTGGTCTCTGAGGCCACATTTCCATCGATGTAAGCATTAAATCAGTGGCAGGGTTAGAGCAAGCCCTAATTATATTACAGTTTAATAGGGAAACAGATCATGTCAAGTGGGAGGTCAGCAGCATATTTTTGGAGCAAGTCTCAAAGTTCACCCAGTACACATCCCTTCCTTATACTGGAATATTTATAGTTTGTTTGGTTTACGCTGGAAATATGCCTTCTGTGAGCTACTCCTGAGAGACTCCTCCTCCTCCTATTCAAACTCTCCCATAATGGGTTAGAATGGGAGCTTTAGAATGGACAAGCTGTAGTAACCCAAGGCAAGCAAATCCCAAGCTCCTTTATACAAAACCCTTTCCCAGTGGTTCAAACACCCTGGCACCCAGATCCCATATGTGCTGCAATGAGCAACCTTTGCGTTCCTATGAACTCAAAGTTTCATTTCTGCCTGGGTGCTCAAATACACCTGCTACCCAGTTAGGAGCCTTCCTCAGGACAATGTCCAGTGGGTTCCTGACACTAAATCTTTCCCTAGGTCCTCTGAAGTACATGTTTTCTGATGGTGCCTATCCTATGCAGTGGGAGTGAGCAACTACATGGTGTAGTCATGCCTGTCTTTCAAAGACCACGTGCCTTTTCAGGCACTTGCTTTAAAGGATTGACAACAGGCTATGTTTCTGCTCTTAAAAAATGCTTGTGTAAAATCTTGGAGCAGTCCTGGGAGCAAGAACCAGAAAGAAGAGTCTCCTTCTCCTGAGCCAACTGTTCTCTTTCTATTTTCTGTATGGCCTCAGAAAGGAGCATGGAGGGTGCTCCTGTCCCCATTTAGAGCCTGATAGCTCAGGTAACCTCCCAGATCAATGGAAGTAAGAGATTAAACCTCGTCCGGCAGCCACTGGAATTGTACCTGGCTTATACGTATCCCTACCGGATGCTTAAAGGAAGCAGCACCACCTCATTCTTCCACCAGCATTTGCAAGAGAGGAATGATGTCTAAACTAAAAAGAAGAGGCCAAAGCACAGGAAGAGATCTCAGGTTTGTGTCTCTCAAGAGGACAGAGATGCCTCCCTACAACACGAGGGACAAGTGGTCTCCCATTTCCTGCTGGGGAGGATGAGCTGCTCCCTGCACACCTTGGTGGTTGACTTGGGAGCCACTTCAAGGGACTGAAGTCTCCCAGCTGAGAATCAAGCTATGTAAGACAAAGGATGTAGAATCAGGTATTGCTGTGACTGGATTTTGGGTGGCTGAGGTTTTATGGGAACTCCACTGGCTCCTAAGCCTCTTCAGTAAGTTTATATTATATAGTTAAGAGCAGAAAACCACCTATTTTGGACTTGTAATGTGACAGAACTCTCATGTGAACATTTTAATGAGTGATTTAGCAAAGTTCAGTATCACTTGTAAAGAAAATGCATATTTCCATACCACATGAAATACTGTTTAGAGTTTTTCTGAAAACATCATATACTCGCGTTGACAGAAAAATAAAATGTACACAGTAAAAAAAACTTCAGCTTTTCTTTGAAACCTGCCACCTTATTTTAAAATAACTATATTCATCCGAGCTGATGCTCAAAGTGTTACGAAAGGAATTTCTCTTCCCTACTAGAAAAGACAGCCACTCAGGCAGGTAATCACAGTGTTGGAGGGTTTCATTTTGTTGAGTATAAATTTCTTTTATAAGCTACTTTGCCTATCAAATGACAGTGAGTCCCTTAACATAAATACCAGTGCAATTTTGTTACGTGAATGAGTGGTTACTAGTTCGGTTTTTCTCTTTAATCTAATCAAGTGAAAGAATTTGGAAATCCTGACCTGAAAGTGTTTCACACATGCTTAATTTTAATTGTGCACGTAATCCCAGTGAGTCCAGTACTACTCATATGCTTAAATTTAAGCACATGCATAGGTGTCAGCAGGACTGGGCTTTAACATAGCACAAAATCCAGTGTCTAGTTTTTCAGTCTTAAAATTTATGCCTCGACAGATTAATTTTTCCTAAGAGAAGTTGTTCTATGAAACAATTGATAAAAAAAACCCTGTATCTAAAATATATTTAAATGGAGACATTAATATTAATATGTTAATGTATTTGATACTTTAAAGTATATCTATAACAATATATAACATTTCTAAAAAGTACTGAGTCACCTGAGGGACCTGACATGTGACATCGTAGAAGAAACTGAGAGCCAGGTAAGAACGGGATGAAATTATTTTCATTGCTGTTGGCATGGGTATGTATTTCCAACTGTTTTCTGCTGCTGCTTCAGAGTAACATACTAACAGCTATCACCAAAATGGCTATTTTCATTATAGGAATATTGGGCCTTGTTACAATATATAAATATACTCCGAAAACTCATAAAAAAATTACTATCGCCTAATTTTCCTATATTTTAGAAAATAAGCCAAGTCTTGATAGATCTGTTTACTTTTATATGCTTTCTACAACCATAACAAGTTTCTGTACTGAATAATTGTCTGTGAACATTTTGCTTTGGGAGCTCAGTTTGAGCAACAAGCTAACAACAAGAAAACCCAACCAACCAGTAAGGGCAAGCAGTACTTGCAGGATGTTATCAGTTACTTCCAGAAAATGCCCCTTGGTGCCTATTTCACTCTGCTATTTTAAGTTAATTTGCAAAGCTTTGACAAGGAACAAAGGTTAAATACTTGGAATTTGCACAGGTTGTATGCTCACTGCAGAATGCGAAATAAATGTTACAAATAAATGGTAGTTCCCCCAAGAAGAAAAAAGGTGGGGCATGGGTACAGCTGCTCTGAACATCATTAAAAGAAGACAATTCTTCCAGAGCCAAGTGGGAAAGGCAGAGGTAAAAATGCAGAGTATTGCAGAGGTGTTGCTTTCAAGACTGCTTTTTTAGAGGACTCCAGGTAGGTATGGAGCTGAGCAGAACTGTGTTACAAACACCTCCTGTTATGTGTTACTCTAAGGAATGACACCTGAAGTACAGGAACCTGCTCTGGTAATACTAGAATACATTTTAGCAACCTGAGCTGAGGGCTGAGCTTTGGTAGTTAGGGATGTCAGTAAATAAAGCTGTGAAAACAGATGTAAATCCAGTGGCACAGCATGCTACAGAGATGGATATTTGTAGTTATAAAACTGCAGTTCTGGATGAGCTTATAGCAAATCAGATTAAATTTAAGACTGCTAAATTTTGCTGTGGGAATTTATTTCTGTTGATAGGGCTTGGACTGTTCTGTTTATGTTTTGTTTGGGTTCTGCTGGCTGATTTTATCAACATGTGTTAAATACATTCATGCTGGTCATTGTAGTAGCAGCTGGAATGCAAAGCCATCTCCACCAAGCCATCCCTTAGTAAGTAAGAGGTGGCCAAACTGAAGGAAACAGATTTAGAGTTTGCCCATTGTCATGCAGCATGAAAACCATAGCAGAGAAAACAGAAAACCTTCAAGTCCTAACTCTCCTGGTAAGTGGGGAATGTTGTAAGTACAAGGTACTGTGGCAAACTTTTCCTCCTCCAGCCTTCCTCAGCCATGAAAAACTTTTTTTCCCATTTCTGGTCCTCATCCAGCTCTGAGAGTCAGTGACGATAATCAGAGCATGCCAAGTGTCTGACCTCAGCAGATTTTCTTGTGAAATAAAGAACGCAGTGTGACATGTAATTTTTTTCTGAATTCTTCAAATATGTCTCCTGGAATACATTCTTTCTGCTAACACTTCTGCTATCAGCACTGTTTTCTGCATTTGACCCTCTTCCCTACTGGTATTACTGTGGTATTTTATAAGGAAGTTGTTAACAGGTTATTTTTCATTCTACTACTCTAGCAAATTGTAGTAGGTTTGAGTTGGTATTTCAAAATTAGCTTTCTACCTTCACAGCTAATCCTCGTGGGACGTTTAAAACCAGTGATGTTCTGAGTGCTCAGCACATTACTGAATTAGGCCTCATTGGAAGGATATCCAGCCAAAGTTGACAAATTTATAAATACAAAGTGACACAGTTTCACTCAAGAATCTACTTGTACACAAACAAACAAACCAAGTCAGAAAAAAATAACCTATTTCTCAAATTACTTTTAAAAAGCCTGAGAAGTCAGTAATTTCTAAAGATCTCAGGAAACACTCGAAACAAGTCTTGAGCACTAAGATTTTGTTTTATTTTTAGTTTTTTCACATAGCTAGTATGTTCTATAGTTACTGTTTCTGCTATCTATCCAGAACATACTCATTGTAGTTCTCCTCTGTACTTTTTACCACTAGCCTGCACAGATACTTTAATTACAGAGAAAAGATATCTCATTGTGGTAACAGCACTTAATTCTGCCTTATCCTTATTGGTTTTCTTGTTTTGTGCTATTCCCAGACACATGGTTCAAAGCACTTGCGAGACGATTTCATTTTTTTTGTTGTTGTTGTTTCATTTTGATCTTGTTTTCCTGGCTGAGAGGATGTGTGTCACTTGTGTTTTGAAATGAACTCTGGTAAATACAGCCGCTTCTTGAAAAGATCACTGGTCCCCTTTGAGCACGACTCTGCCATAAATATGCAAGTGGGAAGAAAACTATGAAGAACTTGTTGTGTGAACTACCCACGGGCTCGGTCTTCTCCTCGTTACAGCCCTGCTTCTGGACCCTTCCCCGCAGGGCACACGACACCTCCCAGCCGTGCGTGACACCGAGTGCCAAAGAAGGGTAACTGTGTTATAAGGCTTTTTAATTCCCACTTACTTCAATTCCAACTTACTTCAGCTGTTATCAGCAGCTGGTTACTTCAGCTGGCTGATATGCCTCGGTGTCTTGTAAACATTCGGTCTAGCACTGTGCATTACTCATAGTTGGAAAATCACTTTGACTCCTGTAGCATAATTATGTTAATGTCAAATGAGTCACAGGGAAACAGAAAACTTTTATCAGTGCCAGTTTCAGAATGCTCCCGTTGGCATGATAGAAGTAGGTTAGGGGATTTAGGGGAAAAAACAATTTTCATTTAATGAGTGATATGAAATTATGATAATAATTACTCAAAAGGAAGCTTATGTGACAATCGAACTCAGATTCACTGGAACACAAAATTAGTAAGAAAATACCAGCCTGATTATTTATAAGAGCAAGAATGAAAAACACTGAATTTTTAAACAATCACTTTTCCAAGAAAACTTCAGATATCTTTCGCACATAAACAGCTTTTCACATTCATTATTTAGTTTCAACAGCAGTAAGTGATTTATTTAAATTGACATCCTAATTAGATTGCATTTCAGAGCCAACCTCCTCTGATATTTCATGAATTTTACCTCTTTCTTGGTTCAGTTAATGCTAGTGATCAGCTAAGAAAAAAAACCCAGCTCATATGTGGATCATAACGCAAAAAGCCAAAAGCCCTTCAACAAGCTGAAAGTTCTTATAACATATCTTGTCCCAGCTTAAAGCAGACAGGGCCAATGAGAGCAGAATTCGTTCCAGAGTTTAAAGACAAGGGGACAAACATCTGTGACACACTGGCTATCTCAGGGCTAAGCTGCAGCACTTCTTTTTTTCTGGAACATACAGAGGCAAGTTCCTCTGGTATTTCCCTACCAGGATTTTACATGCTCAAACATATATCAATATTCCCGCATGCCATCCTGATGAATAGGATATACCACCTGAATGTGAAGGGAAGCTTTTTTTTTTCCCCAGATGGCTGAAACATCATTCTCAGAACACAAGAGTTTTAGTATTCTGACAGATTCCACTGTGCTATTTAATAAAAAGGCTCAAAAGTAAGCAAAAGGCAAAAGCTGAATTGAAAATCATATATTATATCTATATAATTTTAGTCGGGAAAAAAATCACCTAGGGCAATGTAATAAAAATCTCTTATTGATAACTAACTGCATTTACATCAATGTTCTATTTGAGAGGGAGACAAGACTTACATTTCTCTGGGAGCTCCATCCCTCTGAGCATTTCCCCTTCATCTGCTGACTTCTCATCTCATGCCTTTTCTGACTTCTCTCCACTTATCCTAGAAACTGTCAATAAATTAAATCTGCCATGTCCTATAAGAAACCAACTGTTGTTACTAAATTGAGTGGGAATATAAGGTCATGCCATAGGTGACTAAGTACCCCCCAGATTTCCCTACGAGCCATGATCTAAATATGATGGTACAGCATCATCTCGACCTTATAATGAGTGAGGGGCTTTATTTCAGAGCACACCCCCGACCCAGAGATAACCTACTTTGGACAACACCTGTAGTTTGAAGCCCTCAGCTCTTGGCTGAGTTGAAATTGTGTTTTATTATGTAAAATAGTTCATGCCTAACACATCAGTAGAAATCCTCTACTTGTAGCATTTGGTTCTTTTGTGTTTCGCGTGGGAACATACAGGAAATACACCAAGGCATTCTTTCTTTGTAAATTAGCATCGTTTTATTAGTGATGTGCGTTTGTGGATTGCCCCACGGAGGCGACCAGACGCCAGAAGGAGTTTCCCTTCTCCCCGTGCCCGCCCCGGGACAGCGCTCCGGGGAAGCGCAGCGACAGAGCCGGGAGCAGTGATGGAGAGAACCGCTCCGGACCACACGCGGGGAGCATCACCCGGGGCAGCACCGCGCGGGAGAGCCGGGGCAGGCACACCCGGACTGCGGCTGAGACCCGGGGAGCTGGGGCCCGGCCCGGCGGAGCCGCTCTCCCCGGCAGCCCCTCACTCGGGCCGGCACCGGGCGGCGTGCGGGGCTCAGCGCGGCCGCCCCGCGCCCCCCCGGCCCCGCAGCTGCGCCCGTCCGTCAGCGCCGCCCCCCCGGGCGCGGCCGCCGGGCGCTGCCCCTTTAAGGCAGCGCAGCCCCGCGCGCATTCCAGCGGCCGCGTCACCGTTCCGGGAAGCGGGTGGCGTCATCCCGCCATCCCTCCCGCCGGCCATCCCGCGGCGGCGGGGCGGGCCCTGGGGAACAAAGGCGGGATAAAAATAGAAGGTGAGAGAGCGCGGGGAGCGCCGTGCCCGGCGGGCGGGGCCGCGCTCACGTCGCCGGTGACGTCACGGCGGGCGCGCGCCTGCGCGGCCCCGCGCGGCTATTGATAGGCGCTGCCGGGTGGGAGCCGGGCGTGGTGGCGTCATGCGGGGCCGCGCGTGCCGCGTCATGTCGCGGCCCGTCGCGTGCGCGGCGTTGGTAGCGGCCGCGCGCGGCTCGGGCTCCGCGTCCCCCTCAGCATTCCGGGGGTGAGGAGCCGCCTCCCTCAGGGAACAGCGCGGACCCTGCGGATGGGCTTGCCTTGAAGGCACGGCGGGCGGCAGCTCCCGGGGGACTGATGGCTCTTGAGACAGCGAGAGCGTTCTTTGTGCCGTGCCGTGGATTCGCTTTGATTTGGCACCAGCAAGGGCGCCAGTGCTAAACTTCCCTTTGCGGGGTGCTGAGTGAAAGAGTAACTCTGTATCGCACTGCGAGCGAGGGCAAACAGCGAAGCGTTCTCCTCTTGCTCCGTGCTGTGCTCTCCCAGTAAAGAAAAGCAATGCATTACCCCGGGGGATGGTTTCTACGCCCACTGGAACGTGACATTCCCCACAATTAATTATTACATAAGTACCATGTCAAGGATGCCATTGATATTACGGTCGTTCTCTCAACTACAGCAATGACAGCAGTAGCTCATATCTAGAGTCTTAAAAGGATGCTGGTTCATTTCTGTTCCAGCTGCCAAGTCCGTCTCTCAAGAGCAGCCTGAGGATGTTCCGTAGCCTTGGTGGTCGTGGACTCTCTGTGAAGAAAGACTGAAGCCTGGGACTGTTTACACTCTCCTGCTGCAGCTGGCCTTGTCTTTTTTCTAAGAATCAGATAATGTGAAAGGATATTGGGCCACATGTGTAAGCTTTTAATAGTAGTATTTGGTAGACAAGGCTTACACTCTTTACTGTAGCTCTTTGTATTTCAGTACTGAGTATTAAAAAGCTACTGCGTCCTCTTTGATCCCTTCTGAATGGCGTGTGGGATGGTTTGTGGTTGGTTGGTTTGGCTGGGGTTTTTTTGTGAAGTTGTTCATAAAAGTCAGTGTCTGTGTGTCTGTCTCCCAAAGCTGTTGCTTTCTCTAGACAGACCAGATAGCAAATAGATCTCTAATTTGGGATGGCATCTTGCCAGACTGTTCACATTCAATGAAAATGTGGTGGACCATCTGAAACTAGGAACTATATCATCAACAAGTAACTCCTGGTACCCTAGTCACTGTGAGCAGGTGAAAGATCTAGAAAAAAATCACTAAGCATTACACAGTAAGCACTAAATAAAGCACTTGTAAAGGACCTGTAAAGTAGGTTGAAATTTCCAGATGGCAGAACTGAGTGTGCCAAGTTCTGTCCCCATAGGGCTGATGTGTCTGCATCAGTGTGCTCTCACCCTTAAGTTCGGAGGTTTTTTATTTGAAAGATAAAAATATTGAACTAAATATAGACTAAACTAATCTGACCTAAATCTAAACAAGGGATATGTTCATTCCATAGCTTAACCAAATAGTTAATTTGGGATTATTCCCTAGTGGTTTTGAGTAGGCTTAACCAAAGCCTCGACTGGAAAATTGAAGGAAGTTGAGGTTCAGCCCTTTTTGTGTGCCAGTGCACTTGAAAAGGTAGTTCAATGCTGGCAGTCCTTCTTTTTCAGCCTTGCTTTGTGATACAGTGGCATCTGCTTGTGAAGGTTGCATGTGCCATTTGAAGGGCTTCGTTGTGCAGCGTAGCGATGGCGTGGTGCAGTGCAAACCTGAGCGAAATTGTACTGTCCCAGAGCATTCCGAAGGAGGCTGGTGTAGTTATTAGAGAGTGGCTGTGTCTTTTATTAGATTGAGCCATACAGAGGAAGAAAGGAGAGAAGTGGGCAAGCTTTCAGGAGCACAAGCCTTTCTCCGTCAGCTGCTTTAAAAAAGAAATTCTGGAAAACTGTATCAGTAAATTTGACCTGTTCCTGATATTGTGTTCTCTACCAAAAGCCCGAATTACTTCATTAGCTTCTAGAAATGTAACAGCTGCTAGTTTTCCATTTAACTGTTCCTGGTTACATGCTGCTAGGGACACACCTGTCAAACAGAATGGTGTTTGGGCCCAGAAATGTGCAGTTGCACAGTTAATTGCTCAAATTGCAGCAAAGCAACCCTGGGATATATTGTCTGGAGATAACACTGCATCTCCTCTGAAGGGGGAATTTGCAATGCTTACCTCACCATTTAGTCACCTGGATGACTGTATGCTGAGAAGAAAACAGGCTTCTGAATGAGCCACCAGAATATCATTGCAAAGTGTACTGTAACCTGAAGAGAAAATCTGCACTGATTGTACATCTCTGCAGTGATGTCCTGCACTATGCTAGAACCTCCCTGCAAAATAGTAAAATAATCTTCTTAACCTAGAAAAAAAAGTCCTGTGATTTGAAGTGAAGCTTTCCTGGAATTTTCCATGGCTTTGAGGTGGTGTCCCCTATCAGAAACAACCTTCCAGGAAGTCTGTGAGCACTGAGCAGTATCAGTCTGTGCATGAGTCTTGCATAATAAATGCCCTGGGCTGCAGAGCTATGGATTCTACTCATTCCCATCCCAGAATGTGAGGTATTTGCTCAATGTACTGAGTGTCCTCATGGAAGTTTTTGGGATGAACCCAAACAGCTACCAGGCATAGAATGGCTCCCACAAGTTGAAGGACAGAAATGGACTGTCAGCAGCTGGAGAATATTTTCACAAAGCAATCCAACTACTAATAGAGTACCTTAAAACATAAGCTCAGAGCTTAACTTTTTTAACCCAGGTGGACACTTAAAAACTGTGGTTTCAGCAGAAACATAAATTTGGCACCTAATTTTGTCCTTATTCTTCCTGTCAGCCCTTTGCTTTCACACAGGTAATAATTAACAGCTGTTCTTCAAGTTCCGTGATGGCCCCATCTCACTTCTAAGTGTCAGTTACTCTGTTACCTGAAAACATCTAGCTTTTTAGCATAATTAAGGCATTCTAAGTCTTATGAGACTTATGATGGTCCACATACATTTAACAGCTTAGATCTATTGAGCTTATTTTTGAAAAGGCACCATGTATTTTCTATTGCCTTCTATGTCTGGAAATCATTTTCAGGGCAGACTAGAAGTTGTTTCTGGTGGAAGCTGTGTTCCCTGACTCAACAGGGCTCTTTGTTTTCAAGGAATAGAAATAAAGAGGATCTCTTTTGAGTTTCCTTTAATTATAAGCCTGAGGGCACAGGGGAAGGAGGAGCGATTTCTGTTTCTCAGTAAGATGTTTGTGATTTAGTTCTGCCTGGAGGAGTTGCTGTTTTGTTGCTAAATGATAATTGCACCTTTCCTGTGGCAGTAGAGGAGATTTGGCAGTGTTGCTCTCGTGATTTGTGGAGCTCTCCAAAAAGTTAATTGGGAGTTTCTTCTGTGACTTGAACATGATACTCTCCTTCACAATCATAAGGATTTCCTTGTGGTATGAACCAGGGCTGAATGTCAAGTCAGTTCTTGCAGTCTGGCTTTTTCATTCTGGAGAGAACATGATGCATTTGAAATGTATTCGAGATACCATTTTCTCATTAGATGGTTACGTTACGCAAGGTGGAGAACGGCAGTTACCCTTAAAGCTATTTATTACACTCGTGGCTGTGAATCTAATGAGGGAAGATGGGATTCAAGAAGGGACATGATAGAAGTTTTTGTAGAAGTGGGGATAGTCTGGATGATGAAGGTATATGAGAACATTAATGTTTAAAAGAAGATTATAAATCCCTCAGTGTGTGCAGTTCTGCTGTTACTTATGAACAGCCCTGGATCAGGCATAGGCACTAAGTCGGGATCCTGTAGTCTTCTTCATGGGAGTCTCCTGTGTTTCTAGCAGCACCAAAGTAAAGGATTCATGACTTTTTGGGAAATAAAGGAATTACTTGGTCTTATTCCTTGGGTGATAACTTCCTTTCTCTGAGGGAAGCAGAATTGTCAGTGATCATGATGACTCCTCTTTTCAGATAGAAAAGAGGAGTAAAGATGTGAGCAAGAAATTTAGGATATGTGCAGTCTGCCACAGGGTGCTTTGGGTAAGTTGTTCAGTGCTTTCTGACAAAGAAGGTGTATCATGCCCACCAGGGCAACATGGTGAGCATGATGTTAAGGCTGTTTATCATGTAAGTACCTGAGAGAATTAGAAATTGCACACTAAAGGCTTTACGTGTTTCTGTGACCATTTACTGCATTCTGCAGAACAGCTACTGCAGCATCTGTATGAACTGAAACAAGGTAGCTTTTCACAGATTCTCCTGTAGTCTAATAGTCTCACAAATGTATTTATTCCATTTGTGGCATTTCTTACTTGATTGAAAATTTGAATAACTTATCAAAAAAGATGCCTTTTTATTTCTTTCTTAAATCTTGATAAGAGTTCAAAGCATTCAGTTGTAACAAATTTTCTGATGGTTTACTAAGAATTAATCAAAGTTTAATTCATATAATAATGCTATCATAGCCTTTAATTTAATATGAAACTACTTCATAAGCCTATTAATTTCTAATTGACATTTTGTCAATTGACCTAGTCCCTGCTCAAGGTCAGTGCAGGATTGTTACCTGGTAGTGTTTGTCATGACAGAATCAATTATGGAATTTATGAACTTTTTGTTCTTGCCACAGCTGCCAACAGTGCAACTTGAAAGTTTACATTAAATGTGGCTCTCAAAATTCAGAAATAGATTAAGCCTTATTGCTGTGTTCTCCATTCTAATCCTTCCTGTCCTCACCCACCTCACTCTCCACCCTTAGATCAAAGTTTCCTAGAGTGTAAGGTCAAAATGTTTCACATAAATCTCCTCGATGGAGCTCAGCCTCTTTGAAACTTTTGTTCTCTTCTGTTTGTTTCTTCCAAAACTTCTTGTTGCTTCCTCTGTATCCACTGGGTCCTTTTTTTTTTCCTTTGCTCTGTTACTTGCCTTTATCTAGGACTGTCAGTGGTCTGGAACTCTGGTGTTCAACTGTTATTTGAAAAATGTGGATAACTTTATTAGGTTCACAAAGTGGTATACTGTAAATCACAATGAGAAATACATTTTGCAAAGCAGGCACTGTTGTGTAAAGAAGTTAAAACAAGCTAAAACCTCATTGGTTTCCCCAAAGGCTCCTGTTTTTATAACTGTTTAGGTTTGTAAATTCTTTGGAATTTCTCTTTTGCTTTGGAATGCCTGACTAAATGTGAGATGTTGAAAATGGACTCAGTAGATCATGACTACCATTTTGAAGCTTCCATGGAGAACGGGTCACTGTGGAACATTTCTCTAGTGAGCACAATGCTTAGCAGAAATCCTAAATCCGTTACTCATTCAGCTGAAAGCACAGCAGAGGCAAAAGCGATGCATGAACACGTGTCAAGGCAATAGACTTAAATGTTATCACAAGTTGCCCCGTGAGAATTTAATCTTTAGTTTTGTTGGCTTTTCTGCAGTTTAGATCTTAAAATATTTTTTAAATGAATGATTCTGCGATGGTATCTTTTTTCTGCCCTACGTTTAGAAGTAATGAAGGTAAGGAAAAGTCATTTTCCAAATGGGGCATGACCCTCTCCCTGTCGAGCTCAGTGTCATTTCTTGCTAACTGAAGGGATGCACGACTGGGTGGGTAGGTTTTTGGGTGGCAGAGTTTGTTCCTTCTTGGTTTCCTTTCTTCCCACAGATTGGTTGTTATGTCTATGTTGTTGCAAAATCAGGGTGTTCTAAGGCTTTCTAATTAGCTTTTGTCTAATTGGCATACTTTCTGGAACTGGAGAGATTTCCTACAAAAGCTTGGTTCCTCCCTCATCCCAGTAACATCACTAAATTAGTTTTGAAAAAGCATTTCAGTGCTACCATATGCCTAATTATAAGTTGATTTTTTTAGGCTTTTAAATTTGATTTGTGTTACCAAAAGTGAAATGATTTTTAAGGATTGAGTTGCATACTGCTTGAATGTTGCTCAAAAATCCACAAAAAACTTACTTTTATTTAATTTTCATATGAACTATCATTGTTTTATTAGCACTTTAGAAACATGAATTACAATAACTTGTCGTGGTAGTTATGTCCTAAAAGCCCTTTGTAATCTGGAAAAAACCCAATTTTTTAAACCTTTGTGCTACACTAAACAGAGTACTTAAAACTAAGCCTGATTTTGCTTTAACTTCTCTGATTCAGATTGCTTTTAATAGCTGTGGTTACAGTGTAGTGCTCTGCCTACCCCAAGGTAGTTATGCTGTCTTTAGTGCAATCTTTGTAAGGTCTTGAAAATGCAGATGAAGAAAGCCAGGTTTTATTATTTTGCTTCTTGAGAACTGCTGCAGAGTTTTGTTGTTTCATGATTGCTGTTCTGCTTAAATGCTAAGTTATTTTGCACTGAAAAGAAACACTTTTCAGCTGTTGAAAGTCAGAGTGCATCTGTAATAATGTTATTATGATTAATTTTTATGCTTGTTGTCAGTTCTCTGAAAAATATAATTTCAAATCTAGAAAGGCACAGGCTTGTTTACTTAATGATCCCTTAGAATGTATTCCTGTGTCGCTGAGATCGGTGATAACAGGATGAGGTAAGAATTGATTATTTAAGGTAAGATTTTGAAGTTCATTGAGAGTTTTAGCACTAGTGGATTATATTCTGCACCAAATAAAGTAGAAATTATCACTTACTTCAGAATGAGTTTGGGTGAGGCCGAATTAGCTGAAAAGGTCTGTTTTCACTTCACTTGGAATATGAGGATTATCTGTTGACATACGTATTTAAACCAAACTGGTGTGAATACAAACCAGATGTTTCTTGGGAACATTTTTGTAGTACATTTGAACCATAAAACAAGGTGACACATTTTTTAAATGAATATTCCTGATTGCGTGTTGAGGAAACGTGTGTTCTAAGTGTTACTTTGCTATTTCTAAGTGGTTAAGAATCTGCAATCTCGTATAATATTAAGTGCTGTAATGAAAATCTAGATACAAAATAGAATGACCTTCTGTGTAAAAGCAAATAAATCATGTTTGATTTAGATCTTTAAAACAAATAAAACTCTTTTAAAATTTTTTTCAGCAATCATTATAAAGGCTTGGTTAAATCTTGATTTCCATACCCATTCTCACTGAGCACAAGGGAGGCTGTCAGCAAGTAACTGGTGATGTGTAACGAAGAATCTAGGACTGAAAAACACATTAGTATTGTGGAAGTGTTCCACACTTAGTTTCATTGATACAGGGGTACCTTCACGTTATAAAACTTTCACTGTCTTATTAATTTCTTCCTGCAAGCCCTCCAAGTGGAGATAACCTCTGTCCCCAATCTTACAGTCTCTTCTCCCCTCATGAACCTGTGTCACAAGGCCAAGGCAGAGGTGGGACATAGTGGTATTGGAATGTGTTATTGCCATAGGTGTAGACTGATATAGTTCCTAATAACAGGAGCAAGGAGTGTTACTTGGAGTTGTTTCTACTTTTTTATTTCCCCCTCACACACACACACTTAATGTTTCTCAAAGATGAGCTTGGCAGTTTCTGGTTAATTGTGTTCTTTAGCATTTTTTAACTAATATTCTATTATGATGATACTCTAATTAAAAGTAAGACAATTTGGACAGTTAATTCCTGTAAACTGTCCCTTTAATGTGTTGTAACGTTAGCTCTTGAATCATGCAGTCACAGGAGTTTGGTGTTTATATGATTGGGAAGATGACTCACATGGTCTTTCCCTGGTTTTGCTAAATACTCAGATTCATCAAAGAGCATTTCTCTCAGAACTGAAGCAAATTAAAGGAGAGTTGTCGCACAGAGGAAGAAGTACTTTCTACCCCTTCTTCAAGGTCTCCTTTTGTTTCCATTGTGGGAAACAATATACAGAGAACATGCTGAAAGCCACTAGTACCCTTTTTGGGTATCTTCAGATACCTTTTCTCAAAATCTTAACTGTTTACGAAAACCCTTATTACATCTGACACTGTAAATCAAATCAGTCCTTTTCTGCAGTACACTGTGGATGCCTATTTCATCTCATTGTGCACATGGAGAGATCCCAAAGTTATAAATAAACTCGTGGTAGCCATATGTCATGGCAGTGTGTCTAGTTTGGATTTTTGAGGCACAGTTGGAATATACAGACAATATACAGGCTCATATTGCGTAGTATAAACTTAAACATTTTTGAAACTGGGAAGTTCTGGTTCTTTGACTCCATCCTTTTCTAAACATGTACAATAGGCTTACCCTATTCCATTTAGCTAAATTTGGTAAGAATATAAACTGGCCATAAAAATGTAATAACAACTTGATCCTGTACACTGAACTAGAGATACAGTAGTTCAAAATGCAGTTGGCATTTAGGTGCTTGTATAGCTTTGTCAGTCCACTTCAGCTGCACAAAGAGTGTGTTCACTTAGCAAAACGTTGAGGCTGCTTCTTGTTTAGGTTTGTTCACACATTTTTTTCCCTCTCTTTGGTGATGTTAACTCTGCAGAAAGGCAAGAGCATGTTAAACATCATCAGTTTATTGGGTGAATAGACCATAGGTATTAGCAGATGCACTAACAGGTCTCCAACAGTGACAAGGGTTTCTAGCGCTGTTTGCAAAGCCTGGGTCTATAAATTCTGACCAACACGAAGCTGAAACAGCTGCCAGATTTACTGGCAGTTAACTCTGTGAGTGCTCACAAGTCTGGGAATCTGGCTATTCACAGACAATGTGTCCGTTTGGGAACTTCAGTCATACTCATTTAGCATGTAGCCGAGGGTTTGGTATCAATTGTTTTGGGGTTGGGCTGTTTTTACATCGTGGCTTGTTTGATCCAAGTGCTATTGAAAGCAGCACAAGTCTCTCCATTGACTTGGATTAATTGGTCACTCTGTGACATATAAGCCAGTGTTGATTAATTCCCTGCAGTTCCTACTATGAGCCCACACAAAATAATGGAGAACCATCAGTGGCCGTTGTCACTGTTAGTCAGTTCCCATGAATACCTCATTTTTATTTTCAGGCTGAACTCCTTAATCCTACACAGTATTATAAATAAGCCATGTAAACAAGAACTTCTTGTCACATTATTAGAATAGTAGATGCAATGTTTGCTAAACTTGGAACTTTCCCAAAGTCATGGTCACAGGTTCATGTGACATGTTACAAAAGTTGCTGATTTCATTGTTTGGTTTTTGAACATGACTTTTGACTTGTAGCCCGCTGAATGTTGCTGCAGCCTGTAAGCAGGAGAGCACAAAGGGTGGGGTATTTCATGAAGGTCTGTAACTGTGGCTCGGCTTTTGCAGAAAGGTGTACTCATTTCGTTTCTCCTGCTTCCTCCTGCTTATCAGGAAGTGCCCTACAGCGCTGCAGTAAGAGAGCACTGCCTGTTTAAGGAACACCTTCAAAACTTACTAGAAATAGTGAACTGTAGAAAAATAAAGCAGTAACCAGAAGTGTTCTTTTCTTAGCTCTGAAATTTGGGGGAAGTACCCATGCTACAGTGTTATTTCTTGTTTTAGGAGCAAAATGTCTATCACTTCTCGTATATAAATGTCATAAAACATTGGACAAAGTTGAAAAATTTTAACAAATATTTGCTGGATAGTATTGTCTTACTGAGGAGATAAAGTGCCAGCTTGTCATGTGTTTTTAGACTACCTTACTATTACATTACTTACATTACCTTAAAATTTTTGAATAGCATGCACAATACAGGGGGGAAGTCACCCTTTTTTATAATTCTGCAAACTAATTACTTGGTCACCCCTTTGTATCATTGCAAAGCACTGTCACTTTGAGGGTTGGTGCAGGTTTGGTTAGGTTCATACCTCCTAATATAGACTGTGATTCTCAGGATGGATGAAGTATGTTTTGAAAGTCATATAAAGAAGAATTATGGACAGAGAGTATAATTTTTTCCTTTTTAGAGTTTTTCATTCTGTGAGGTGCCTTCTGCTTTTTCTCCCATTTTGCCTTGTGTATCCATCCATAATTTCACATGATGGAATAGAGAACAGGTCAGAGTAGTATACAAATAAAAGTCAGTATAAGGAACCATTATATAAATGTGCATCTCTTAGGGAGGATGGGCTGCTTTTTCTGTAGCGGAAATACTTACAATCTCTTTGATTAATGTTGCTGTTGTCTTTAAGCCTAGGAAAAGAAATGTATTAAAGTAGATTGTAGAGTGCATTTTTGTTCTGAGAAGTAATGTTGCTTTAATTCTTTATAAGAGGCAATTTAGGTAACAAAGCACGTCTTAGTATATTGTATTGATGTCTCTACTCACAGGTTAAGTTCTTAGAAGGAAAATTTTGATGGAATGTCTTTAATCTTCTTAGGTATCAGAGTTTTTCTTGCTTGAAATCTCATTTCCTCCCTGAGGAAAAAAAGAAATAGAAAAATGCTTTGTTTTTTTGGTTTATTTGGGTTTTTTTGTTGTTTTTATTAACATGTAAGCATGATCTTGTACTGATTCTACATTTAGGAGCCTTTTTTTGGTCTGCCTTGTCCTCTGATACCTGCACATGAGACAAGAAAGCAAAAAGGTCTTGTCTTCCTCCCTGTGCACTGTTCCTGTGTCTCATCTCTTCATAGCCACCACAGCACCCTCTGTGTTCCTGGCTCCTGTACAAGGCCTGAGCACAAGAGTCATTTGAGCAGTCAGAATGCTTTTGTGCACAGACAGCCAGCTCTCCTGGAATCATTTAAAAGGACTGCATCAGGACCAAAATCAGGGAATTTGGAGGACTGCCCTGAGTTGTGCTGATGGTTGTACATGACCCTGACCCTCACTGGGAAAGGTACAGGCCACTTCCCTTACATTGTTCTACCGCTGCTGGCATAGGAGAGCAGTGGATCTGAGTTGATGTGGGCAGTCTGTAGGCGTTGAGAGAAACCACAGGGTAAGGATGACAACCACTGTGAACTTCACTCCAGACAATATTGCTGAGGTTTTTTTCTGCTGTGTAACTCATGTCCTCCTGTTAGCCCAAAGAGGCACCACAGTGCAAGGTGGTGGTGGGATAATGTATCCGTACAAGAAATCCACTCATTTTTGTGTGGCAGGGTGAGCACAGGTGCACATTTCCTGGTTCTTTTATTACAGTGGATTTTGATGCTGTCTGAATTATTAGTGGATTGTTTATTCTCGAGAGGTGAAAGTAATTGTGAATATTGGTGAAACACTAATAGCATATGAGTATTGTAAGCAAGTAGCCACACTAGGAATTGGTGGTGTGAGCAACTGATGAGTTGTGTAAATTGATCTTTACCTGTCCTTTAATTTTCCAGTGCCATATCAAGCTAGGTTGTTAGGTTTTTTTAATGTATAGATAGGACTTAAATTCATGTCAATATTTAACTTGCAACTTGAGCTGAGATTACAACAAAGCCAAATCTAACATGGAATTTCAAAGGAGCCTGTAAGAGAGTGTGTCTCTTAGATCAAATAGTAAAGGTTGATCTGACATTCCAGTCTCATCCATGTATGGGCCTTTTGAAGAATTAAAGTATTAATTCCAGTAAACATAAAGGCAAAACCTAGGGAACTGAGGGCACTGATCATCCAAGCATGTTGAAGACTACAAGGAAGTGTAGTTACACATTTGATTTGTTAATCTTGTGTAAGGATTCAAATTGTATTGTTGTTGTAAAGAATTGTTGTTGTAAAAGTTTCAATTCCATTGAGCTTCCGACCGCCCAAAATAGACCATTTTGCCAGCCACCTCTGAGCTGTGTGCTGCCCCACCTAGATCTCTGCAAATATCCCAGGAAATTATTCCAAAACTAGAACAGGCATGTCTAGATTATATTGCAGCCAGTGTTATGACTGCATTTATAATTACTGTGAGTTAACATAATTCTTTCCTTTATGAGGACAGCTCTTGGAGAAACTTCTCTTTGATTTTATTGTTTCTGTTGGTGTAAGATAAAAGCCACTTAGACTGAAGGAGTATAAAAGCTTTTTCTCATGAAAAAGAATGGTATGCCAGTATGAACACATCTTACATGAAACTAAAAAGTAAGTCGGTTGCAATTCACGCTTTTAAAATTCTAAGCGATGATGTATACAAGAGGTTGTAAAGTAACTTTTAAAAGGACCTTATGATGCATGCATCTTGTGTAATTCTGGACATTCTAATTACAGAATTATTTTTGCACATACCCAGATTTAGTCATGTGTGGATCAACTGTAGATAGCTTTGTAGATGTTTTGTGGTAGGGAAGTGACATAGCAAGCAGTATAGAATGTAAAACAGAAATGGGCCATATTGAATTAATCTTTACTGTTTAACTTAAATTCATAAAGGATTTAGTTACACTCTTAAATTCACTCATTCTCAACAAGCAAGAATTTGAACATCACTATTTACAGTAGAAAAAAGAGGCTTGTTAGAATACTAAGTGACCTGAAATTTTCTAGTCTAAGTATCATTTAATCTAAATATACCTATCAATGGCTCAAAAAAAGTCAAATGCACACAGCAGTCTGGCTTCATGAGAATGCTCTTCTGGGAGCTATTGGTGTGCAGAATTTCTATTAGTTTCCCATGTGAAAGTGATCTCTCTCTTCCCTTAATAGCTGAGCATCTATATCCATGGCCACCCTCAAGAATCTTATTTTACCTCTTGGCTCTGTGCACTGGGAGGTCCTGTTGGTGTAAGTGAATATAACTATGCCCGGGAAAAATAGGATTTCTGATTCTTGTTGTTCCCTGTGCTGGATGTACAGTGCCTGTTCTTTTATTGCTCTGAATGCTGAACAGACATTTTCTTCAAATATTAATCCTGCACAGATAAATCTTCCTCCTAGGTCAGCAGGAGTGTTCATGGACAGGCTCGATACTGTTCTGCACTTCTACTTTTAGTTACTGTTTAAATGGCCATCTATTTTACCTGACAATGTTAATTTTTCACATGAAATCAGGCAGTTCTGTTCCACTGATATCAGTTCGGGATTTAAATATTTTTCTTAACACAATGTGTTATACATTATTCATAATTATAAAGTATAGTTACTTAGTCAAGTACCTCTCAAAATATGTACAGAACTGCTCAGGGTAACCATCCAGTAATTCACCATGTGTGCCTATGCTAATCTAAAACCTTATCTCTTCTGCCAGGTTTTTCACAAAGTAATCAAACTCACTGTATTTTGCATAAAAGATTATTTGGGTTTTTAAAAAACCACTGTATTGATATCCATTCTTTACCAAGCTGGTGCTTTAGATGAGCTCCAATCATACAGTTTGGTAACAAGTAATTTATTTTATGCCTATGATATTTTCTATTGGTTGTAAATTAAATTTATTTCTCCCATTCAATATTTTCTATATGATTTCTAATCAAGGGTTCTCTCATGAAGAAAAAGAATCCAGGGAAGTTATTAAAAATCACCTGGCACAGATAATGAATTTATTTCCTTATAGTAGGTGTTGCCCCATATCGTCACATGCAAATGAAACATTTTTTACAAATGATTGATTATTAGAATGGCAGAGCATCTTACAGAAACAACAGTCATTTACAGTAAATATTTAGTTTTCGGTCTTGCGTTTTAGTAAGGCTGTTTGGAAAGAAAACAAGTATTGGGATTTTGTGTGACTCACTGTGGTAGGTAATTCTTAATCTCTGAAGGATATACATTCTACAGTCCTTGGAAAGTACACTGTTGATTGTATAGGAATTGCTTAATGCATTCCCAAACACTTGATTAGTAAATAATGCTCTACCTAAGTGAATGTTGCTTTCAGAGAAATTCCATGCTAGGTATGGTATTCCACAGACTGAAATGTAAATGAGAATGTGTTTTGTTTTTCTCAAATCTGTGATCTGGAATGACAGCATAGAATGGAGTTATGTGCCAGAAGCTCTTGGTAAAATCCAAAACCCCCACAAAATACATTTAGTTTCATGTTTTGTTACGCATTCTGTATGTGAGCAATGCTCATCCATGCTTGCAAATCTTTTAAGAAGATGTCGCTGTTATTACCAATGTGGATGTCTGGAAAATGTATGCTAACTAATGTATACAAACTTGCAGAGGACGTATTTCTGATGTTGAAATAGTACAGTTAATGAAAATGCATGGTTTTGTGGCAAGACTAGCAAAAATGTAATTATTCAGAGGCAGGGTTGTGAATTATTTTGGTGGGTTTTGGCATTAAACCTGAAGTTAAGTTTGTTTCATGAAGCAGAAAATCTGCTTTTGGAGTGAAATATATGTAAACTTATTCACAGTATTTCCTCTCACTGCCAATCATTCTTATACCATGTGTTCTAAACTAAACAGTCCAGATTCCGAATGAATGCTGATGTCTACAGTACAAACATCTGCTTTATCATCCTTTAGTACTGGTGAATTATTTCCTCTGTTCAACTCTGAGTTGTCTGTGGAAAAATGTTCTGTCTATGAATTGATTATGTCCCGTTATCCTTGGTTACTCTGGCTGCAGCACAGTTCTTCACCATGTAAGATGCCATGTGGGTATTTTAAATCAAGCCTTGCTCTGTTAATAGCATTTAAAGTTGTTACTGCTTTTGACAGGAGTGTTTTCAGGTTTTCATAGGTGAATGTACTAAATAGGTTTTTAGGTTTTTATAACCTGCTTTGTCTAGTTGAATAACACATTAAATATATTTTTGCCTTCTCTGGTTTATTCCTCCTCCTCTAATCCTGTATTGTCTGAAAGTCGGCTGTAGAAACCTCTGCTAAACTTCTCCTAGAGTGACTTTCTTCATGAAAGTCACATCTCATATTTAGTTGCTTACTTCATCAGGCTTACTTGCTTAAATGCTCTGCTCTGTCAGTGCTTAACAATTTAATCCTTTACAACACTTAAGTATTGCATCACCCATGTAAGATTTAAAAAGCCGGTGACCCGGCTGGATAAGTCTGGGAGCCCCATTTCTTTGAGTTAATGGAAGTTCTCTCGGAAAAGTTAATTTTCCCTCCTGTTTTTATTTATGGTTTGAGCCTTTGAGAGTTTGGAATTTTCTGAAAAGAACTGGAAAGAGGGGTTCTCTGATAAACATGAAAGAGGCAGGATCAAAGTTTATGAAAAAGAGTTCTGCATAGAATCAAATACAAGAATTCTATTGGTTTATTTGTTGAGGTTTTGTATTACAATTGTGAGATTAAATTCACTCTATCAAATGAGAAATAAATTACAGTCTCCTTTTTGTGCAGATCTGACATCCTTACGTAAGCATAGATCAGGTCTTTCTCTGACCTCATACCCAGTGGTTTTTTGGTCACATTTTTTGTTTTCTGCCCTGATTATATATTGAGAAGGATATCATTACACAGGCTTTCCAAAAGATTTCCTTTGCAATGAACTTGCTGCCAGGCCCCTGACAAAGATCAGTAAATGTATTCAGCTATATTTATTAATTCAACAGTATGATATCAGTGACACTGTCTGAGCAAAGTAAGGTCTAACACTCAAGACAGTAGCATTTCTGACTACAATGTCTTGATTTTTTAATGAAGGCACACTGTTTATTCCAAAACTTCAAGGAATATCTTCAGTATAATTTTGAAATTTCCACTGATTGTCTTTATAAATGAAAAATCTAGTTTCTGTTAAGTTTATTTAATTTTATTTTATGTATCTTAGCTCCTTGGAGCATTTTGAGGTAGTTAAGAAAGTCAGAAGCCACCACATAAAACAGAAAAACAGGGACTTGTGGTTTGGGAATAAGGAATAATGAAAGTAAAGAGAAGTAATAGTTGCTGAAATGGATGAAACTGGGATTGGTGAAATGAGGATTCTGGTAGGATTTTTTTGTTGTTGTCAGAAGACACGATATTTCAAATGTAAAATGTTTTGTTAGATTGAAAAGAATTCTTGTCATCTTCTTGAGAAGCAGATGAGCTGCTTCATTTAATTTTGTTTTCCAGCCAAGCAAGCAAGAGCCTGAGGGAAATATGGGGATACACAGTTATTTCATTTACAAAAGTGCAGCTATTATGTCTTTATTTTCAAGGCCTCCTTGTGCAGGAAGCTTCTGCATTTAAAGATCAACATTCACTGCTTCATGTGTCCCAAACTAGAAAATATTCCACACCGGGTGTCTTGTAACATCTTGCAGTGAGACAACTTTCACATTGCTCCACGTGCAGGGTTTCATTTTGCCACTGTACTGTGGGCAGAACTATTGCCAGTAGCCAAACTGTTTGGACCAGGAAAGTGCTTAGAAATCCATTGAGCTGCTTGCAGGTTAGTCGAGAATTGTGGAGCTGTATACCCTGTGAAGCTGCATTCTGCTATTCCAGTCTTTTTTGCCAACACAAATAGTTTTATGTGGACTGGCTTACTGGTAACTCAGTTATGTCAGATACGTTTCATATGTCACATTATGCTTTACTGTTGTAAATAACCCATTTCTGACTTGTTGGGTGAAATGGCTGAAAAATATCAGCTACCTCTGGCTTTAACTGCTTCATTAGTGTCAATAAAAACTTGGATTAGAGGCATCCACTGACTGTCTGTGTTGTGGGAATTGGTATTAGAAATTCAGTATTTGGAGTTTATGCTTTGGGGAAGGTGCAGTGGGAAGCTGTGATACAGAGGTGCCTGAAAGAAGCCATTTAGGGTCAGCAAAGATTCTTTTCAAGGTTGTTAATCTCTGTATGCCTGAATTGTGTCTACATAGCTGCCTAAATGATTTCTGCAGTTTCAGCTGGAGTATATTCCCCAACCAAAACACTTGTGTGATGCATCTGTTACCATTTGCCCCGTGGATGCCCACCTTTCAGTTAGGACTGAAGTAACCTCTGGCTAACTTCTAAGATAGCTGCACTGGTTAAAATTCTTCATGCTCATGTGCTTCAATACTAATTAGGCTTTTGGGCTTATTAACATTATGATTACTGCATTTTGTCGAGACATAGGGCTGTCCCTCAGGAAGTCTATCTGTTGCATTACAGTCTTGCCTAAGGCATGTTAGCCTGACAACTGTATTGCTAGAGTTTGGAGAATTTGGTGTAATCAGCTATTGTTGCTAAAATGTTTAATTCTGGAATGTTAATGTGCAGGAAGACTATGAAAGATGCATAGTTTTCTATTAGACATTATTAAATTTCAGTATTTTTAAAAATTCATACATGCAACTAAAGATACATAATCATACCTTGTTCTTTTTCATTTTCTCTTGAAAGTGCTCATGTATTTTCCTCCTCACTTAGCAGTCTCAATTTTTCCATCACAATGGCATGTTCACATTTGAGAAATGTCACATTTTTCAGGAGAGCTTGCTTTTTTTTTTTTTCTCTCAGAATACTTGTATCTTACCCACAATTTGTCTGGTAGCTCCAGAGAACAGGAGTGCATGAGCTAAAACAGCCCATTACAGTTCAGCTCTTTCCAGGGTTCATGTTCTTTGGTGAAGAACCACAACATGATGAAGTATTTTGAGGTTAGTGTGACACTTGAAGGCTGATTTTTTTTTGTGATGAGTAACAGGTCCAGATTTTACCATGAATCTGCCTGTTACAGAAATCTGTGACAGCCCATTTTGCCAGTTTTTGCTGTTATCACAACCCAGGTGTACGAGACTAGGGACTGATCTCTATCATGCAAGATCTTATGGAGTATGTCATGTGAATTAGGGTAGTATCATTTTGCTTCTCCAAATGTGCACTTGGCTGGAGAGACTTGAGAGAACAATGATAGATGTTCCCTGCTGAACACAAGAGGAGATAAATACTTAACTAAGTGCCCAAGCCAACAGCATAATAAAAAAGGAGGCACTTCAGTTTCCTAAAGCTCAAAATACTTTTAAGAGCAAATTCCAAACTCTGAACCACTGGAGTTTGTGTAGTAAGTGTGACACTGACATTTTGTACTGCCCATGATGAGATGAACCCACAACCTAGAGCATTGGCCACATCTACTTGTGTATTTTACCTGAATCTACCTATCTTGGATGTGTCTTTTTCATGTGGGAAAAGAAATTAATCTTAATTTTGATACTCTGTGTAGGCTGCCAGTCCTTTCACGGCCATATTCATGGTGGACAGCTTACAAATAAGGGAGTGGCTGTGGGTGATGTTTGTAGGAGGTGTAACATCTGTGGGACAAGAAGGGGTTCATCACCTTGCCTGTGGCAACGGTGAGGTGGTTGCATTATGTCTGTATGCGCTGTGCATGTCAATTTTCCATATCCCTGATTAAATCTTTGTGATTTAGCCAGAATAATTTTAAACTGCATGAGTAAGAACCTTTCTGCAGTATGCATTTTTAAGTTCTCTTCAAATAGAGAGTTATTTTTGCCCTTTGCTTTTTGTTTTAATGGTTGCCGAGGTTAATGGGGTGTCTTGTGTACAGATTTTAATGCTGCTTTTATATGGCTGCAGAAAATAGCTTAGACACACAACCCTTATACTTGTAAAGCTGAGGAAGTACAGGATCCCCTGGACTTACAGGCCAGTTGCAGTATGTAAAGGATCTTCACTCAGAGCACTAAAATTTTAATCTTTTCAATATTTGCATGTATTGTTAGAGGTGCACAATTTCCAGCTTTTGCCCCTCCCAGCCTTGTTATGATGTGCTGTGAGCTGAAAAGAAGAACTGATATCCCCCTCTTGGGCTCTCTTCCAGCAGTGCTTAGGTCCTTGGGAACAGACACATTTTTCCCTGCTGTTTGCCTGCCAGTTGTTTCCCAGCTCTTTAAATCACAGCACTGAGATGCCAGCAATCCAGATACCAGAGATTCTGCTTCATTTCTCCCGGGCAGAAATGTGATTTGGCACTTACCTACCTGTTCTTTGCAACTTTTTAAGACACCTTAATTTGATGTATTTGGGATTTCTGTAAAAGACTTCGTATGCTGTAAATGAAGATGTATGATCTCAGAAACAAGGGTCACATGTTTAATTGCAAATGACTTGGGTTTACTGCATTCTGGTGTAATTTTGTGATGTCCTCACCCAAGAAACAGCACATGATTATTTGTAAGCTTGCCATCCCTGGGAGGAAATTTGATAAGGCTTTCAGGATCTGCGATGTAAGGCCAGTAATTGGTGTGATCCAATAAGGGAGAGCTCTGTGGTGGCATCACTCGAGAGAGTAAGCGTGGTGTGACTGCTGCTGCTTCTCGGATCATGCTGCCTAATGAAAGATTAATGACGAGATGATGCTCTGTAACAAACCTCTAATACTGCCACCAGGTCACAGGTTTGATTTGAACCAATCAATACAGTTCACTCTCGTAAAGGTAGCTAATGACAGCATGCTTATGAGAAATGAAATGGCCTGCAATCTAAGACAGCCTGCTCGTTCTCCCCGTGTCAGCTTTAAAGAAACAGTATTCCTTTTGTAATGTAATCTAAACCTTGGGAAGAAAGGAGAGTTTAAATTCTGAGGGAAAATGTTAAGAAAACTTTTATTTAAAAAATGGAACTCAAGAAGGAAATCCTTTATATTAAAAATAAATTGGAATTAAAATTCAATGAAACATGTTGGAAAGAAAAATGTCTCATATTCTTAGAGTTAATAGTATCTGAAAGAGAAACGAGTTTAATTTGACTTTGGTGTTTAAAGATCAGATGTACATTTATGTGTGTGTTCTTAATCCTTAGAGTGACTCCCTTGCCTATGAAAGGCAAGGGTCAAGTCCCCCGCTGTGTCATATTGACCCATCTGAGGAGAAAAAGGAAAGAAATTGGAATATCATTTTTCTTCAGGGCCAGATAAGTCACAGATGTAACCTAGTGAGTATTTTTTGAAAAAATGATACCAGCTGTAATAATTCCAGAAAATGAGTTTAGGACACAGAGGAGGGTCTGTATTCAAATAATTCCCTCAAAGATAATCCTGTGAGAGACTGAACAATCTTAGAATTAGGCAGAATGAGGAAACTCAAAAAGTTTTTCAAGATTTCAAGATTCAAAAAGATTTTCAAGTTTTTTTTCTGAACTTCTGTCTAAACCCTTTGAAGTAGACTTTGCATTCTTGCTTTCATCTAATTAATAATATGCTGTCAAAGTGTTGGCAGTAAGTTACTGTGGCTACACCTGGAGTACGATACTGTAAAATACGAATAATGGAGCTTGACTTTTGAGCTCTTGATTATGGTACTTCAGCTTTCCAAGATGCAGGATGGGAACTCTCTACCTTTCTTTAAAAAAAAAAAAACAAACCAAACCCCAAAAATCCCCCAAACTCCAGCTCAAATTCTCTAATGAAATATTCTGATTTTCATAGCAGAGTAGAACTGCTGTCCTCTTGGTATGAGTAGGACCATACTGACCTGGCTTCAGTTACTTCTTAGGTACAAAATCATATACTAAAAAATCATGATAATATATTTCCTAGATGAAAATATTATTTGCTTAGTACTTAGGATATTTGTCTCTGTGGTACTTTCATTCTAGGTTGGTAGCATCATAACCTTTGTAAATGTTAGCATTATTATCATTAACAAAGTTACATTCCTAATACCTGAGAACAAATTTGGAATTGTCACCAAAAAGATCAATTTGTCATCAAAATATCAGTACTGGAAAATACATTAAATGTAAATAGGATTTTCATGCTAACATCATTTCCCGGGAGCACAGATGCACCAAACCACTCCCTTGCAGTGACTAAGCAGTGTTTGGTGAGTAAGGCATATTCCTAGGATCTGAATAGCAATTCTAATAGCAATTTCAGACTTGCATTTGCCACTTTGACACAGTTGAAAGAAAGATATATCTTGCATTAGATGACATTTCTTACTGTTTAGCTTTCTAGTTTTCATCATACAGTAGGGGTGAGGACAAATTAGTCACCCCTCACTGCAGTCTGAGCATCTGTGCTTCAGTCATTGGAGCTGTATCTGTTCTATTTGATTTCTTCCCCTCTGTATTGATTACATTTTCTTTCCAGACTGCACTGTGATCAATTCCTATCGCGTTTCTTGGATTAACTTGGATTTCTCATCTTTTCTATTTCCATTTCCTTTTTTCTATTCCAGTAAGTACTTTAAGTTTTAAATGTTTAAATAGAGCCTCTTTCCCACAAAGCCTGGAATTTGCCAGTATCCCTTCTTACAAGAGGAGCATGCTCTAATGGTGAACAACCTGAGAGATGGACATTGCTGTGTTTTTATCCCAGCTGATTTAGTTTTGTGGCCTTAGGAGGTCTCTACCTGCCAGGAGAGCCATGAGGATTAACTGAGCAGGCAAAGTGCTGTGTGATGCTTAACATTGTCTGACTAACAATCAGTGTACATTTACTGCCAGTCCTGAAAACAAAGTCTGTGATGTTAGCAGGTGAAATTGTTTGAGGGGGGTTTTTTTGAGTGGTCTTGCCTGTAGAATGACAATAGGATTCCTGACTCCAGCAGTACAAATTCATAGTTGCACTGACTTCAGGGGAAAAACTGACATTTGTGTTTCTCCTTGGTAACTGGTATTTTTTCTAAAATTGCCTGTAACTCTTAGAGAAAAATATAAGTTTATCTGCCTTTGTGAGGATTCATATTGAAATTAATTTCAAGCTTGTTGCTATCCATAGTCCTGGAACAGAAGATGAAAAAAAAGAAGAAAAATATTCCAAAACTGATGTCTAGAGAAACAAAGTAGTACATAATGCTGGTCATTTTAAATTTTAATAATTGCCACATAAAGGATATTGTAAAAGAAATATTCCAAGTATTGAATTTTGTCAGCTTGTTAATAGTTAAATCAGACTTTTCTTTCATAAGAATGATTTATCTGTATCTTTAGTGTTTATCTTATTTTTATTACTGTGTCAAACTTCTCTGTAATTGCACTATTTTGACTTCATTTTTCTTGAATATGAGTGGCAAGATCTTGCATTATGTTTCATTCTGATTAGCACTTTGTATCCTGACACTGTCTTTCCTGGCAGCATCCCACCCAGAATATCCTACTGTTCTTTGTGCCACGTCACAGTGATTGCTCACAGTCATCCTCTGATGCACTAAATATGCCCTCTTCTTTCTCCTCATTTGTAATTTCAGCTTGTCACAGGAATTCTTACTCCTATATGGATGACCATGCACTTTATCTAATTTCTTTCTGTTTCTGTTACTGCAGAGTTCTCTGCTCTCCTTTGGTGTGGAACACAGTCTTTCTTTGTACTAACAGCTTATCACAAACCTAGTTTCTCTGCCAAGGTCACAAGGGAAAATATTAAATATGTTTCGAGGCAGATACTTGATGAATTACCTTAACAGTTTCTCTCTAGCCTGATACCGAAATTGTTTGTATGGTTTTCTCTTTAACCAGAGCTATAGGAATATAAGAGCATATAATCCAAATTTTCCTGTTAAGTGTATGCGTGGATCTTAGATTTTATAAATCATACTGAAGCATAAAAACGGATTGCCCTACAGTAATCAGAGAAGTCTCTGAGAGCTTCTAGATGTTCTTCAGGTATTTGCAAAATAGCTCCACTCAGTCCACTGTGCCCGCACAAAGATTTCCAAGCCAAGCATCACATTTAAGAAAGCATCTCTGCAATTGTTGCTTGCTTCCAGTCTGCCCCCTGTGTAACCAGGGCTGTGATTTGGAGCTGCCAGGGGTGGCATGTGATTTAAAGCACCTTTCAGTAGCAGAACAAGCCAGTGTTAGTAACTGAAGTTCAGATTATGGTGCCCATATGTACATACTCAGAGCTTTATCTAGTCAGGTCTGGAATACTGCCAAGGATGAAGCATATGTAACCTCTTTGGACAACCTGCTCCAAAGTTTGACTGGTGAACGATGTTAATTCTGAACCCAGGCTTGCCTGAGAATCATTATAATCATATCAGTGTGCTGTTGCTTAGGCCTGATGCACTTAAGCTAGCATGCTTAAGTATCTCTACCCCTGTGTCCTGATTTATATCTAAAATAGGTAGGCCACCCAGAAATTTGACCAAGTTATTGGCTGTGGACTGACAGTGAGGCCTCTTAGTAACCGGATATTTGAGTCTGAGCACATCTTTAGTTCATATTTTCCAAGGCAACCTCCTGCTTCTATTTGGCACATGATTTGGGAAATATAAATCAAATAGTTTGGCAAACTCTTTTTCTGATGTCATTCACAAATGAAGCAGATGTTTAAATGATCCTGTTTACCTTTGCAATTGTAGCATAAAAGGTGAAGATGGAACCCCTTTAAAACTAGCCCCTGAACATTTTGTTCTTGAGCTTCAGCTGAAGCTGAAACTTTTGGAAAACTTGCCTCTGATGTCAATGGGAATGATATGGGGCATGTTTACAGAATAAAAGCGTTATGTTGGCTGTTATTGGTGCAATGTGTATGAATAAAAAGGGTTTATCTCACTAAATGTTCAGAAGTTTGCCTGAAATCACTTTCAATATCCTTTCTTGTTCTCTATACAGTAAAGTATGTAATTAGGGAACATGTTATACAGCAAACTCAGTTTAAAAAATTGATTTTTAAAGCATAAAAGAGGCAGTGACTGAAGTCCTGCCAGGCTCTATCAAATACTCACATGTATTATATTGTAAACATAATATGGTTATACTGTATGTTGTCATAATAATTGGCAATGGTACTTGAGTCAGTCATTAAGTGCTTTGTTCATGTGGTAATAGATGACAAGGGCTACAACATTTGTTGGCAGCAAAGTTGCTTCCCTACCTCTTTCTCTTCGTAAATTGGTTTCAGAATAGTTTTGTGGGTTTTTTTTCAAACTGACTGTCTTAGTACCCAGATGGCTTTATCTCTCTTTAATGAGATTTGGGATATTTTCCTTACAAGTGGTGTTCACTCAGTGCTGCCACAAAGGCTGCATTCTTCATTTTTCTTAAAGCAGAGCACTGTGACAAGAGAGGGAAGGCTCAGCAGTAGCCCACAGCACAGAGGGGTGGATTGAGATTCAGTGGGATCCAGGGCTGAAAGGTAGCCCAAGTCAGGAGAGAACATAAAATATTAGTCTGGAGGCCAGCAAATAGTTTTAGATTAGTGCATAGGACAGCCTAGTTAGTCCGTGTAGGCTTGATTCTGTGATCCTAACTCATGCAAGCCATGTTAGTGGTTTTCAGCAGGCTGACATGGGATGGGAGCTATTCCTTGTGAGTAACTGGAAAAACTGCCCTATCCATTTTGCAAAGGTTCTAAAGGAGCAGTCAGAATAGAGAACAATTGGGAAATGGGCATTTTTCTTGCAAAAACTCCCAGAGGGTTGTTTTTTTTTTCTGTTAGTTGCTGGAGTTTCACAGGACACAACCCTCTTCAAATTATTTCTTTTATGATCCAGACCACATGTAGGACAGGGCTCTGCAGGATCCTGAAAGACAATTTGTGGTGCCTTCAGCATTCACAGTAGGCATTCATTTCAGTTGTGAGTGAATGTCACCTAACGCAGGTTTAACAGCTGAAAAAATGTTGTCTGTACCAGCATTTCACCTTCCAAATTCAGACTATAAGCCTTAACTTTCTTAGCTTCAGACTTCTGTTAAATCTGCACCAGCACACAACCTGTGCATCACCACTCTTGTACCTTTATGTGTATCTTTCACTTTTTGCCAGTTTGAGTCAGCTCTTCCTGACTTGATGTAGTCATGTGCCTTTACCCTTTTCAGGCTCTCATGCCTTTTCTTGTGCTGTTTATGTCCCTGTCCTGTCTCTGTGTCAATCATTTTCCATCTCATTTCTCATTGTGTACCACTCTCTGTCTCAAAGCCCATTTGTATCCATTCTCAGTGTCTTTGGGCTTCCAGCTGCAGAATTCCACCTGCATGTACCGCTAGTTCTGCCAGCAGGACAAGAGTTGCAAAACAATCAGTTCTACAAGGATGTCTTGTTCCTACAAAGCAGACATAACTTGATTATGTTTTGCACTGATGTGTAGGATTTGGCTTTCTCTGTTGTCTACACGGGCATTCTGGATCTGTAAAGCTGCTGCCAAAAAACCTGAACCTAATGCAGGGCTTATCTAAAGCTCTAACTCGATCCATAACAATATCTCAACAATTTCCACTTAGAAAGCACACAAAGGAACATTGTAATGTTTTTTTCAACATTGTGAAGATTTTATTTACTGGTATCTGATGAAATCGCGGGTTTTTCTTACTGATATGTAGCAACATGTGCATGTGTAAATTCTATGGCACAGTGGATTCTCAGGTATAATGATTGCAAACTGCAGTTGTCCCAAGTGCTTTTCTCTTCAATATTCTGACTGATTGTTGACTAATCCATATTTTGAAACAAAATTTGCTCATAAAGAATTACAGATTATGACATGCTAACAGGTCCTCCCCCAACACCAGTGCTCTGCACAGTAAGATATCCATTGACTGCATGGGATCAGAACAGAATCAGAACAGGAGAGTTTTCACAGCACACAAGGGAGCTGAAAGTGGTTTTTCAAAACTACTATGAATTCTTCTTGGTGTACTTTACACCCTGTGAGGGGAAATCTTCATGCAACAGTGCTCAGTACTGTAATTGAGACTGATTTAGTTTGTACTTTGCTACAAAAGTTCTATGTTTGCACATTTTTTTTGTGACTTTTGTCCATGCTGCAGCTTTAGCAGTCAGCCTTTATAAACCATGAAAAATCTGCAGGTAGGGCTGTACTTAGCCACACCTCTTACTCTGGAGGAAATGGCAGAATCTGACAGAAGAGTTTCCTGTACTGGAGCCAGTAACCAGAAGTTGGGCCTGTTTATATCCTCTACACTGGAAAATTCAGAAAAGGGTAGTTTTGCCATTCCTGAGATTCTAAGGTGATGTGCTTGAGAGCACACAACAATCTAGCCATAGGAAAATTGCCTCTCCAGGTGTTTTCCAGCTTCATCAAACCTTGTAGCAAAGAAGGAAAGGAGCACACAGATGCAGCTTTTCCTTGATGAGTCATCTTATTTATTACAATTCTCCCTTTGATAAAATTATTTGCAAAGAAGCTTGAAGCTCTTGTTTTCTTCAAAGCAGCACTGTTTATTAGAAAACAGAAAGATCATGTATTGTCTTGTACATGTACATTTTACATGAGAGATCATGTAAGCTGCCACTTCTTGCACATTGGTAAATTCACACCTACCTCGTTCTGGAGGCCGCTCAAAGGGCAGGTACAGAGTTGGAAGGCATGAACTGGGTGCTGCACCACTTTGGAGGCATGCTAAAGTCTTTGTCCTTCATAGTACCCTACCCTTTCAGCAAGGGCTGTGGAAAATGTTGGCTGTCATCCTTTAAACAGCACAGTGTTTGCATTTCCCTTGATCATCTGTCCCAGAGCAAAGTTCAGTAGGTTGAGGAAGTATTGTTTCAGTGCAATTGATCTAAAAATATGTCAAAAGGAAGACTACTGTATATGAACAAATCATGGAGAGGCTTTGTATAGGCTTGTTGATATCTGTAAATACATAAAACAAGGAAGCAGCAGCTTATGACATGGTTATTTCTGGAAAAGCGGAAGGTCCAACTGTTATTATTAAACCATGCACAGAACCAAGCAGTTGCTCCTGAAGAAATTGTGCATGGAATTAACCCCAAAATTAGAACAATTTCCGCAGGGTTATGAACACTGCTTCAGATCTTGCTGCTGCAAATTGATGTCAAATCACATATTAATGTCAATGGGATCAGGCTTAGGATTTCCACTTGGGTCTACCTTCAGCCTTTACTTTTAATAAAACCCCTTACTTTTCCAGAGAATAACTGTTCTGAAATAAGCGTGAGGATCTGAAAATCTTTCGTGCATTCTGAGAGATCTCAACATAGAATATTCCAGAATTTTCACCACAGGGAAGTGGTGTCAGCTCAATTCTTCAAACAGAGAAGAATATATTTACAGTATCCACGTGGGGAAAAAAGCAGGAAGAAACTACTAGGTTAATTTGCTGTCTGTATCATAGGTCATTATTACCCAGCTACCTCTGTACAAAGTATTTTATATTCAGCTGCAGTAGTAAGCAGGCAAATACACGCGCACCTACAACACTCAAAAAGATATCCAGCCTTGAAGACCTCAGGAACTGAAGATCCCACTGAGAATTTGAGAATTCCCATGGCAATTTCAGCTATAAATAACTTGTTGTTTAATAGGCCATGTTTCCACATGAACTTTGTGTTTACACTAAGTAACCGTTAGGAACGAGCATTTTCTGTTCTATTAAGTCAAGCTAGTTAATAATGTTAACAAGTGAGTCCTTTCTTCAAACATGTCACTGTAAGACAGTTTTCAAATAATTTCATCTGCTTTTTTTATGTTTTAATTCTATTTTGAAATCATTCTAAACTGTGAAACTCGATGTGGTGATTCACAGCACGTTTCAGCAGTGAAAAGGCTGGTTTTGCTTTTTATCTACATGTACAAGGAATGTATTAGGATTGATTTTTAGTTTGTTTTTTTAGCTACAAGGTCAGCTGTTTGTCACCTGTATTTCTTGGTACTTTTCAGACCATATGTTTTCCAGGGAGAAGACTTGGCTGGTGGTGGAGCTGTTGTTTCTACTCCCCTTGCAGTTTGCTGTATAAAACATGTTTAATTAGCACTGGCTTAGTTTATTAAGTGTTCAAATTGTTCTACATTACTATCTTCATCTTTCATCCTCACAGTTTTATTGATCTCACAAATCTTATTATCATGGATGCATACATTTATTTTCGTCTCACAAAAGCCCTAGAGTTTATGTTGCAAGTCTCCATTCATTATTACTTTGTTAGATCTTTCAGTTTTCAGTTCATTTAATACATTTTACTGATACTATTGTGCCAGTGTTCATAATGAGAATGTCACACCCTATTAAGTCAACTGCTCTCCACAGATATATTGCAAATATACAATTACTTTCGTCATCCAAATACTTGTCTCATCCAACAATGCAAAGACTTGTTTTACAAGACCTGCTTGCCACAAAACTGGGTTCACTGGGATGATATTAATTATATTCCATCACTTCCATTCCTTATTAAATTTATAACAGCTTTATTACCTGGAAGTAAGGTCAGACTCACTGTCCATTAGCTCTGAGTCATCCTGCTGGCCTCTGTTATTATTGGCACAACATTAGCACTTTTTCAGTCGTATGGGATTTCCCTGGAATGCCTTAATTTAGTAAAATAAACATGATTAGCTCTCAAGTCTTCTCTGTCTTAGTTCTTAGGTGTGAGGTAGGTGAATTGGCTGACTTTAAAATGTTGATTTCTAGTGCATGTTGTATAACATCCTGCTTGGTTACCAGGGGACTGGAAAATAGTTCAACTTCATCACGTGACATAAGAGCAGCTGTCCAAATATGGAATAGAAATATTTCTAAATATGTCTGTCTCTTCTGCATTACTATTAAATGTTTTATCTTTTCCATCTGGCAAAGGGTTTCTATAGCTGCTAGGGTATTGTAGTCTTGGTAAGTTTGAGCGTTTTTTAATTTTTCATTTTACATTGGTGATGTCAGCTGTGGACTTTCTGCTGATGTTTCTAACTTATTGTTGTTTTTCCCTTTGTAACTCCTAACTCATATGGAGTGTTACAGTTTATCTTCATTATAATGTAGCACTTTTTATTATGAACTTCTGCTTGCGCTTGGATAGTGAAAGAAGACAGCATTTTTAGGCAAAATTATTCTTTTCTTGACTGTGGAATTACAAATTCATGACCATCCTAAGATTTCTTCTTAAAAAACCTTCTCACTTCTGACTTTTCTACATCAATTTCAACCATGATTTTACTTTACTTTACTTTACTTTACTTTACTCCAATGGGATTCTGAACTTGCAGGGTGCTGACAACTGCAGCACATATGTACCACTCGTGGCTTTATGCAACAGTGTCACACTCGTCCGCTCATTATACCTTGGTGGAGTGGTTTGTTGGGTTTTTAGCATTTAAATCAGGTACAGCACTGTGCAGTGTTCACCAATAATAATGGCATCATTCTCTTGGCATTGGTGGTAATTTCACGATGTCTAGTTCATTACCTCTTCCAATTTCAGTACGTAAAGGACTGAAAAAGCCATCTCTTAACACTCTGCCATGCAAGTTCAAGTTTGTCAGGGACTGAGCATGTACTGGGTTTGCTTTCTTACTAACTTCCTCGGGTGTTGCTACTGTAACATCCTCCTGCCTACTCCAACTTACCTCCAACCAAAAAGTGCTAAACTCTTGTACTTCCCACTTTTTGAGTTTTTCTCAGAGGTAAGGTTACCACAGGGAATGCATTTTCATAAAAGCCCTGTTAAAGAGGTCTTCCCAAGTCATGCACTTGTTTGTGTGTTATCCATCTGATCATACTTACTCTGAGGATAATGTCATCTGTTCCAGAAGTGATGTCACAAAAGTGAGATTTCAGATACATTTCATCACAACATTATGTTCTCTATGCAAAATGTTCACCAGCATGCCTTCCACAGTGGTATACCATGAATGTAGAATCTATGATTCTACTAGCAGAAGCCAAAAATAATTCTTTTTTTCTTTGGTTTTTTTATACGACAGACCCTCCTTTCAGTTTAGTGCATTTTGCCTCTGTGGCTCAGACTCCCACATATCTGGAGGATGTATCAGCAATTTGTTGCAAACCAGTGTATATTTTTCTTCTTTTAGAATAGTGTGTAGTAAATTAAAAGGGATGATATAAAGGATGTAGAGGGAGCTATAGCATCCAGCTGGATTGTAAGTGATGTTGAAGGCTGCTCCCAGGAGTAGAGTACACTGCATATTTTGCAGTGAGAATTCAAATTTAGTCAGCTTTCTGAAACAATGGCTGTTCAGAGGTGATAAACCAAAAATGTGTCTTGGACTTACCTCCTTGCCTTAGTGTTTTAAATCAAATGCCCTCCCAGGTCAGGGCCCAGAGCACAGTTTTCCCCTCTGACTTCCTCTTTCCTTCCTGAAATATAATCATCACTGTAGGTTCTCCTGCCTCCTGTACTCCCAGGAAAAACTGTTTCCTTAATACACATACATTGCAATTAAACTTCTAAAACATCATTTTAGTAATAATTATTTTAGTAATATTCCTGATTAAACCTGCCAATTAGCACAGACAAAGAGGAAACTAGAAGTAAATAATTACTTCTTGCAGTATGTTTTCCAATCCAGAATACTCATAGATAATGAGCAGAGGAAAAGATAGTTGGCAAAATTGAACTGTACCTCTTCTTTCATGGGCTTCCAGTCTGGTTTCTAACTGAGGAAGGAAAGGAACAATAACCAAGCAGAAATAGGATGTACAAAGGCTTTTAAATGCAGGCTTTTATTTTCTAATTCTCACCTATTTCATACTCTGTTAAAGGGGTTATTTTGTTATACATACTTACTCTCATGTTCTCCAGTGATAGAGACTAAAAACTTAATGATGCCTGAGTGTCACACATTTACCCTGTGGTCTTGATGTGATTTGTCCAGATCATGTTGCTAAGGAAATCTTTAGGGTCTCGTGAGTACATATGAACACTTATTTCCTTCCTGAATGAAGATCACAGAAGGACTTTCCATGATAAACCAGTACAGTCCTACTGTAGTAGCAGTGTTATGTTTGACATGATAAATGCAGAAAAAGTACTAAGAAAGAGTCACAGTGATTGAGCCACAGAGTCTTTCTGAATCCAGACTTGTTTGGATGTTTTGAAAGAGAAAATGGAATTGCCACATGGTTGCTGATTACATAGTGACTGAATTGTTTGAAACTCGTGTGCTTTGGGAGTCTGCAGCTGGGAAATCCCCAGCATGTGACTGGTACAGCTGAGTTTGATAGTGTGGTTAAACTGTGCTGCAGGCCTGAGTATTTCACCAAATTGCATCTTCTACCTGCCTGTTGCAGCATTCCAGTAACTGCCAAACATTCCTTGTCTTTCAGAATTTGCATCAGGGTTTGAACACCTGAGCTGCTTGAGCTATGCTGATCTTTTTGTTGATAAAGCAATGGGGAAACAGAGTCCCAAGTGAGGCAAAGGCAAATTTCTCATTAAGGGTGAATACAGTCACTTTCAGTCATCTGCATTTGTGCCACACTGCCAGAAGATATAAATCAACCATTAGGAAAAGGGGAACTTCTGGACTTCTGCTTTTCTTCAAGCTATTTTGGTGCTTATCCATCCCCATCTTGTTCCTGTGTTTCATCCTCCTGTGGCATCTTGTCAGCAGTGGACGTGGTGTGTTTGGGACGGGAGCTCTTTGTTACTTCCTGGTATAGTGCCAAGGATAATGAGACACAACTCCTTATGGGGTTTTTAGGACTTTTTGTAGCACAAATCCAGTATCCACTACTGGTTCCTTGGCTGACTCATTTTGAGCCACTGTGTTGTACAGTGTGCAGAAGCGTTGGCACTGGGTGGTGCAAACTGCCACCACATTCCCATGGCAAAAGGGAGAGGCCACACTGTGGCTCTGAAGTCACCCCTCAGAGGCCTCCAAGACAGGCTTCTAGCTACTTCCTTGGCAATTTGGATCTTTATCTACTGCTAACCATCCCTGTGGTGACTTCCCCTGATAAGTAGTCAGTCTTTTTCACACTTCTGCCACTCCTAACACTCTGTGAGCTCCACTGTCTCTCCCAGAGAGGAACCCATAGCACCTGGTAGCAACCAGCAAGCTCCATGGCATTCCAAAGAACCACCTCTTCTGGAGTTTGGGGTACCAATTATGTGGTCCCTAGAACACTGTGATCATTGATCAGAGCAAGCTACTAAGAAATAACTGATCTGATTTAGAAGAAAAAAAAAAAGGAGTGAAGCACCAGATGACAAAGTCTTTCAGACTGTGAGGAAAATGCACCATTTTTGCACTGTTTGCAGAATATTTGCAGGATGGTGTCCCTTGAAAATATATTTAGCCTTTGTTTCTCAGATTTACCATATATTTCTTTCACACGTGTCATGTCCAGGTAGAATCCAGTGGGGCTCTGAAGTTCCTACTCTATCTCAATTCTGCTGGCTTGGGTGCAGAGAAAGGTGCCACTTTAATCTTTCTGCCAAAGATTTGCATAACATTTAAAATACATTCTCCTCTTAGTGTGTACCACCTTATGTTTCTAGAGACCAGGTAGTCCTTTTTCTCTGATATTTAATTAATTATTTCAAAATGCCTAATAGAGTGTGATATTGCCAGTAGCTTCCTGGAAGGATTTTGGTCATGTTTAATTTTATGCCTGAGATTTTTCACATGTGGTGGCAAAAAAATCTGTGGTGCAATACTGTAGCATATTAACTTTGCCTTCTCTAATTCTCAGGATAAGTTGTGTTTGTTGATAAAGTTCAATCTTGGTGCTCAGGGTTGCTTGTTATCAGCTTTACACTGTAAAGGGCAGAAAGGAAAGTTGTACATATGTGTTGTTACTTTTTAAATATGGAACAAGATTATCTGCAGACTGGTATATTATTCATATGATATTGTTCATTTTTATGATATTTTCAGAAAACTTATCTCTTTGCGAGGCCTTTAGGTATTCTCTGCCTTCACTCATTTCATAACAAAGAGCAACCTATGCTTTAGTGGGTCTGGTTAAGTAGTCAAAGGGTAGCAAGAGATGACAGAAACATTTGAGAAATGCAGAGCATGTAGTAAGGATTAGCACATTAGCAAAAAAATCATGAGATGAGCTATTATTATTCCCCCAATTTGTTGGTTCCTGGTTTCCATATGTTATTAATATTCCTCTGTATTGTGTTTGAGGAAGTAGTCAGATGAAAGGTCACAACTGTTTTAGGAAAGTGGGTGAATCATATACTGATTCACTGTGTAAAGGCATTCCTCTATTAGTTTACCATCTGTTCTGTGGAAACATAAATTACTAGAGATGAAGAGGGCTGCACATCACTTAAGCAGAAATGGTGTTGCAATATAACCTGATGGACTTGAACAGGAAATTGTGTAGTTCATTTAAATCACACGCTCAGTACAAATTTAGGCTGCATCCCCCCGCCCCTGATATTTGACATGAAATTTAGATGGACAGGTATTTACTAGGCAGAAGGAGAATGCACGAGCATGCCCAGTGCTTTGGTCATGAGATGGAGAATGTGCTCCTTCAGACTTTCGTAATCATATGCAAGGGTTGTAGCTTAAAGATGTGTTGCCTCCCCGGAGTCACATTGGGGTCGGGGTCTTTGTGACAGGTCATGTGACCCAGAACAGCAGTTTTGCTCTTTCTTTCCCATCACTTGCACTGGAGATGGGAAAACTCCCACAGCTGAGGTCTGAGGAAGACAGAGAGGAGAAAATCACATTGCAGACAAAAATTTGGTGCAAAATAATCACCAAAAATTGTAGTCAGGATGGTGGAAGAATCTGGGTTAGTTTTGTTTGCTTTTTCTCTAAGATTGTCCAGGGGCAAGGTTGACATGTTTTTAAATGCCAGATCTGCTCAGTCATTTGGCAAACGTGCCTACTTCTGCTACCACCATATGATATAATGGTGGGATTTAGCTGGCCTCACGTGCTTCACCACAGCCTGGTGGGTCACTTGACAGGATGAGGAACATAATATGATAATCAGGGAATCTTGTCTTTCTTTGCTTCCCCCCCTCCAAAGCAGACAATTTCACACTTGTGGGAAGGTGCTGTGCTGGCAGTTTTGGGAAGTGACGCGTTGTCCCCCGAGCAGGCAGCACACACGTGGTTACACCGCACGCTGATCCTGTGCGGTGCACACTGCACGCCCCCCTCATCCTGACGGGATAGCAGCCTCATTCCCACGTGGAAAAGCAACCTTTAGGGCTGAAAAAGCACATCAGGCCGGCTTAGGCATTTAGCCTTTGTTACTACACCTTCTTGCCAAGACTAGCAAAACTTTCAAACTGGAGAATTCCTTGTAATTTCAGCTAGAGCAGACAAGAGTCCATCTTATCAATATTGATGGAAATGTGAAGGCCCATCTGTTAGAGGTACTGCCTTTTACTTGAGGCAACAATTCTCATAAATCTTGTAGTACAAAGCTTTAAAACTGGCTCATACAGCTGCAGGTGCAGCTGTGATATGGGCAGGAGGCTGCATGGGCATTAAGCAGTCCCATGACCGGGTACTGCTGCATGGAGTGAAGTAAAGAGAGAAGCAGTCCTGATAGAAATGCAGGTGAATCTGCTGTAAACTACTTGGAATCCCAATCCATATTTAGGATCCTATCCAGGAAAGTACTGTTGACCTTCTGTATAGGACTCAAGCAACCGAAAGCCAAGCAATTTCATTGATACACTTCTGGAGTGAGGCCTGAGTTTCTTCTAAATGACAAGTTTAATTACAGCTCCTCTGCTCTGACCTTTAGTTGGCTTTATGTAGGCATCCAGGCTTGCAAGTTGTACATTGTACAAAGGGAGTTCGACTTTGGTTTTCTCTTACTACACCTACAAGTGGAATGCCAGTCTGATGCACTCAGAAATGAAAATAAACACCGAGCAGAGCAAGCAGAAGCACTGTGGGACCCAAGGGTTCAGTATAACTTCATTTGTATAATGCCATCCTGAAGATTGGTTTGGGGTTTTTTTTGAAGCAGAAATAAGTCTAAATAAATGCACTTTGCAGCCTTTTCTCTTCAGGTGATATAGGATTAATTTATGTGGAATTGAGCAAATTTTGTAAGTTTTACAGTGCACATCTTTGGAATTACTTTACAACACGTGTTGAGTATTGCTTCATTCTAGCAGCCACTGTGTTTTCTGCAGCTAAACGAAGCCTTTAAAACCTGATCTGGAACATGAACTGACAAAACTGCGAAGAGAGAGAATGTCTCTGTAAAATATCTGTAACTACTTACCTTCAAATCTGCAGGCATTATGCAATATGGGATCATAAATGTCTTATCCCCTCTCGATAGGCATGGAGCTTTTATCTTTTTGAGATCAAAATGTACAATATACAAGAGGAAAAACTGGAACTGCTTATTCCCCCTCCATTTTTTTTTTTACAATTATTTGTATAAAATCTCCTTTCCTATGACCATTTTAAGCTGTTTCATGTGTGACTGTATGCAAGGGGAAGAAGCAGTTGAGCTAGTGAGGTGCTTTCCTGAAATCAGGAGGTTTTACTGATGCCCTTTATTTCTTTTAATTTTATGTTAAAGAAATGATACTGTGTTTTAAAAGATACAAGCATGTCATCAGTTCTGGGAAAAAATTAGCAGAGGCTACTTGGATATTTGAACAAATTGTACTACTGGGCAATATTAAGTCATCTTGAGCAGGGGAAGCACGTATGCAGAAGGAGCTGGGTTTGGGAACTTAAACAGAAAAACCACAGAGTGAGTAGGAAGCTTATCTTGGGTAAGAGTAAAGAAAAGCTGAGCAAGAGCTCTCAGAGCAGCATCCTTCTTTACCAGCGGGGGGCATGTTCAGCCGTCTCATTTGTTTGATTCTTGCACAGCTGGAAAAGATCTGACCCTGTAAAACGGCTTGTTAGTTTTATCTTGAAAGTAGAGCTGATAAATAAATTGGGAGGGGGGAAAAAAAACAAACAGAGTAAAGTCAGTTCTTGTTTCTGCCTTGTCTGTGTGGGAGGTTTCTCACCCTTCGGCTGCAGTGCAAGTACTCAAGGAGGCTGAGTATCTGGAGCTGGCACAGCTGAGAATCTGAAACTGTGGTGTGGAGCACAGCCTGGAAACAGTGTCAGACGCCTCCTGAGAACAGTCTGGCTTTGAGGAAAGTTCCTGTGCTTTCAGCAGCAGAGCTACATCAGAAGAGTCCCACTCCTTCCCTGGCTGCTCCCTCCTGTTCCTCTGCTGTGCCAAAGGCTGATTCAGCAACCCTTGCAGCTGTGCTGTGAGTGATGGGGTGAAAAGCCCAGTGAGCAAGGTGGAATGCCTTGAAAATTAAATTAATACCAGTTATTAGAACTAACAGTTAAAACTATTTTTTTTTTAACTTAGTTAAAGCAGCACTCTCTTGGAGTTAAATTCTCTATCAGTATTTTCTAACTGGAAAAACCACCTGAGTTTTGGCAAGGTGCTCAGGTTAAAATGTTGAGAGCTGAGTAGTTTGACTGGTGCCAAAGTTAAATGTGCCTCCTCAGTGATTAATGATCAGGCTCAGCCTCCACGAGAATGTGGTTTCACAAGTCCTTCTTTCTCACAGTAGTGTCATCTGTGTGTCACTCGTTCCTGCCTGCTGCCACCGTCCCCTACATATGCACTTGTGCCAGTGTAACAGTTGATGTGACTGCACAGTGAATTAGATTGGGAAGCTAATTAATTCTTTCTAAAAACCTTTTTTAGGGGGAGGAAAAGGGGTAGGAGAGGTTTATTTTCCTCAATACAGTTCAACATGTGCCTGTACCAGCAGTTGTCCTGGCACAAGTAGGGCTGTGGTGTAAGGTGAGAGTAAACAGGAGGGACCAAGTTGTTAAAGCCAGCACTGTTAGTGAAATGTTTGTGAAAATACATCTTGTTCTGGTGCAGAGCAGCAGGAAAGAGGATGTCTTCTGGGAATTTCTGGGTTACATGTGGTTATTTTGCCCAGAACAGAGACCTAGCTCTGAGTGCCCGTGGATTCCCGTTCAGATCCCTTTTTTCTGTAGCAGACTGAATGAGAATCACCTTGCTTCTAAATTCTGGAAGAGCATGCTGTGCTAGAATGGAATGGATGTGAGTTTATTCACTGGTAGAGAGAAAAAAACCCTAACCAACCTGCAATTTTACTGTATAATACTGTTGATTTTCGGTGCAGTCATCTCATGTCCTTTCCTCTGCTGTGCCCTGGGTGCTGCTGCCACAGGAGATGGTGCAAGTGGCCCGTGGTGCTGCACAGATGTGTGTCCCTTCCAGACTTTGGCCTCAAACCTGCCTTTCTTTGTGCTGTAAACCAGCCCTCCTGGACTATCTTCTTCACTGCACAGCCTGTGCACTCCTTGCCTGGGTATCTCACTACTTGCCCTGAACTTTAGTTCGCTCAGGTACAGAGGTTCCTTGCCTTGCTTTTTCCACGTGTAATATAGTAAGATTTTACTCCTTATCCAGTGCTTTCTACTTAGAGTTCTCACAGCTAGGTATGCACCTTCTCATTTCTTACAGAGGAAAATAGATACTGGTGAATGTAACAGCTGGATAAAATCACATCCTGCTCTCCATCAGGGTGTGGAATAGTTAAATAGCTGTCCTGGCTTCAGGCCACTGCTCAAGTCATCTGCATTTTAACCATTCCTTCTGGCAGCTTGATTTGCTTATTTTTATATTTGTAGATCATGTTTCTGTGGTACGTGTTTTTCTTCAATATAGATTGTGTCATTAAATAAAGTTACTGAGAGACAACCAAATCCTGCTGTATGTCTGCAGGCATCTTGTACTGCATACCTGAGACCACACTCACCCATATCGCTTCTGGTTTTCCAGTCTCAAGTTCTTCCTGTGCTGCTACTGCCAAAGCACACAGTGCTGTCCATATGCGATGTACATAGATAGATACCTGCTAAACCCCTGTGACACTGTGAAGCTCCCTTCACCTGGGATATAAGGAAACAGACTCATCTCAGAAATCAAGAGGAACCTGCATGGTCAGTGATGTGATTCAGAAACCTAAGTGGGATCAGACTTGTGTCGTATGACACAATGAGAAGCTGATGATATCAAAGAATAAAGAACAATAATTATCTCGTGCTATTTTCTGTATTAATTTTATGATGTGAACTCATTGATCCCTTCAGTTGTGTCCACGGTTTGTTAACTGGTCAACTGCTAGAAGCCTTTCTCCAGATTTTCCTCAGTTCTTGGGTAGGTAATTTTCCCATCAAAGTTGATGCCATTTTGCCAGAGAAAAGGACCAGTAAAAAAAAGAGTGCATTTTAGAGTTTGTGCCACGTAGCAGTGTTAAGAGCCTCTAAGACTTCTCTGTAAGCCCCAGGCAGACAAAGCAGCAAAGCTACCCCACCAGCTCTGCCTGGCACTCATCCTCACACGCAAAGTTATCTTTGCTGTGGTTATGTGGATGCGCCTGTCCATGTCCCAGTAAATCAGCAATGTGCCGTGCTTTTCTGCTCCTCACTTGACAGCACGAAGCCCTCTATCTTGAGGTTGCCAGATTCCTAAAGTGGGTTGCAGCCAGGAGCCTCCCCGGCCCGCAGGGAAGCGTTTCCAGGAGGTTGTGTTCTGCCGCCTTCTCGTGGTCAGGGATCTGCTTGCAGCCTTCTCTCCAAGGCCGGCGCTGCCCGGCGTTGCCCTCTCGGTGCTGTCCCTGGAGGGCAGTAGTGCTGTTCTGGCTCTGGAAAGGTTGCCTAAAAGAGACTAAAACATTCATGAAGCAAGTCCAGAAGAGAACCGCGATGATACTCAGAGGGCTGGAGCACCCTTCCTGTGCAGACAGGCTGAGAGGGCTGCGGTTGTTCAGCCTGGAGAAGAGAATGCTCCAGGGAAACCTCATTGGCCCTCCAGTACTTAGAGGGAGCCTATAAAAAAGAGGGAGAGCAACTTTTTACTCGGGTAGATAGTGATAGGACAAGGGAGAACAATTTTGTACTGAAAGAGGAGAGACTTAGATTAGATCTTAGGATGAAATTCTTTAGTAAGGCACTGGAACAGGTTGCCCAGAAAAGTGGTGGGTGCTCCATCCCTGCGAGTGTTCAAGGCCAGGTTGGATGGGGCTCTGAGTCACCTGATCTAGTGGGTGGCATCCACGCCCATGCAGAGGGGGTTGGAACTAAATGATCTTTAAGGTCCTGCCCCAAACCATTGTAAGATTCTATGATAAGTTCTTAACAGAGGAACTGCGTAGTCAAGTTGATTTGAACTGTGATACTGGGACTTCTCTGACATAATACAGTTTCAGGTTTAGTTTTAAGGTTTGGTTGGCTGTCTCAGCCATCATTTCTGTTGTTCCTTGAACTCTAATGGCAGAATACTTGTTGGAAAAGTACGGAATATCAATTCAAGGGATTTGAGTTATTGCTCTGTTTCAACTGTAAAGTGCTGATGAAACTTTAGATGTAGCTTTTTTCCTACCATTTTCTGTATGGAGAATGGAGTGACAATAACAGCTCCCCATGTTTGGGGGTTGTTGATTGAAACAAGGTCCTCAGTGCAAAGAGTATGTGGTGTAAAAACGAGTAGTATATTTCCCAATAGGATAGGACTCAAGTTCTTTCAGAAAATGAATCCTATCTGAGGAGTGGTATTTTTTAAATGCTTGCACAAAATCAGGGTGACCTCATGACAAATATAGATCACTATTTTTAAGTTGTTTTTCAGTGAATTCTTACCACAAAGCAGAAGAAAACTAAGGAAAAATATTTACTTTACTTTCCCTGTAGGCATATATTAGAATATGTTTTCTAATATGTTTGGACCTAAGTGATTAAATAATAATTAATCAGTTGTTGATTTAACCTTTAAATTAAAAAAAATCTTTTGGGATAACTAGGAAGTAATAATAATTTCATTACTGTCTGGTATCCATCTAACTGTAGTGATGTACAGGTGAAAATTCTACCAGTTACCCTCCTGATAATTAATAACTCTTCTAATAGAAGAAAATTCACATGCTTTTTTTCTGCACTCCTCCAAGGGAGTAAGTATAGAAAAAACATTCATAAGAAATGAGTATTGTCTCCAGCCAGTGTAACTTTTTTCTGCAGAGGAGCAATATCTGAGGCACTTTAGATCACCAGAGAACAGCAATTATGTAAGACTTAATGATTTTCATGAGTAAAGACGGATTAAGAGGTGCCTCTGGTTTTGTCTCTCTTTTCAGAGGCCACTGTTCAGGACTCAGCAGATGGACAAATCCTCAGCTTAGGTCATTTGAGTGTAACTGGACAGTGAATTTAACACTGATCAAAGCTAATTCGAGGGGTGGCAGATTTGGGCTAAATGCGCTGTAGCTCAGCGTGTTGCAAAGTGTTGCTATAAAATCATCCGTGATGGATTTGCTGTGGAGGAAATAGCAGGAATGCAAGTGCTGCACTGCTCAGACAAACCACATCCTTCTGTGCCTGTGCCCTGTCCCAAACAGCTGCTTGCATGGCTGGCTTGCTTTGGGTGTGACAGCTCACTGACATCCAGGGCTTTGAGTCCCTGAAGAGTTGCTTAGCCTTCAATACACGTGTGGTTCCCACCTGTGTGGATGTGATGTCCCACCCTTAAGAGTAAGGAAGCACCTAAGATCCATAAATGCTCGTGGGCAAAAGGAATGACAGAAGTCAGAGGGTCTGCAAACAATCAGAAAGTTTTATTAGCGAGTTGCACACTTGGCATGGAAATTGGTGTGTTGGTCCCTGACCTACTGTGTAAGCCCATGGTTTGGGTTTGGGATAAAGGGGTGGGGTGAAAGGGAAGAGAGGAAGGGAGAGATTAATTAAAGAGGGAAAAAGAGATCACCAGTCCTGGTTCCAGCATTGATTCCTGTCTGTTATTAATTACTAATAATTACTGGGTATGTCAGTTTTTTCATAAGTAGCATATCCTGATAATTTTGGCTCATCCTATCATGTTATCTGGTTTTACCCTATCAACTGTGTACAGTTTTCTCCTTAAAAGCTCTTTAAATACATCACTTAACTATTCCTAACACCTCATCCTGCATTGTTACCAGTGAAGTCAGCAATTGCCTGCCTTCACTTCTTCATTAGTATGGAAGACTTAGCCCATTCCCTACTCTTTTCATACAGATCTTTCAAGTTTGTAAGGGTCAAGCCCTTAAAAAAATTCATTACTTAACATGCAGCAGTGACAAAGTTGATTTTTCCAAATAAATTACTTATAAATTAATATTGCTAATACTCAGTTAAAAAAGTTATCCCTGTTTCCCTTCTATTTCTTCATGTTGTCTCTAGATTTTTGAGTTTACAAGCCCTTTTGTGCTGATTTATACCTCTGAATAAGCTATATTTTTATATACAATAAATAGTTTCGATACGGCAGGAAAGACATGGAATTTTTAATAACGAATACTGTAGATACCACTAATTTCTACTAGTAAAGTTAATAATTTGTTTCTGCTTGCTCTTACATGAAGATCAAACCACTTAATACTAGGGTTTACAACTGATTCTCTGGAATTTTATATCAGTATTAACTGGGAACTCTATTTACTATGCAGATAAAAATAAGCAGTACAAATAGAGTTAAGGTTAAAGAAAATATTTGAATAGAAGATAGTAGATGTGAAAAGTACATGTCTGAAGGGCAAAGCATTGGAATGAGATCCTGGGTTGACACAGAACGTTGTAGCTTCATGGAAGTTAATAGACTCAGCCCATTTCACATGTAGAGCTCAGAAACAAAATAATGAAGTTAAGCCTCAGAGAAAAAGGGAGAATTGTGGGTGGGACTTCGAGAATGCAGTGAGGAACTCTGTAGGTTGCATGAAAAATACACAGCAGAGATGAAAACAGTGCTTCAGCCACTGGAATATTTTTTTTCTCTGTTTCTGTATGTCTGGTAGTTGGCTCACAAATGTTTTCTTACGCACGCAGGATCATGGACTAGCTAAGAAGGATGTTGAGTTTGTCCGCAGTTCTGTTTTAAAATGCACTTAAACGGTGCAGCCGCTGGATGTCTCTCTTGCTCCGCTTTCATGGGCAAGGACCGGCCTTTCAGGGCGACGAGCCTACATCTGGGAAAGATAAATGGGTCAGTGTGGGAAGCCGGCTGCTCCCTGCTGCCCAGCTGACCGGGGTGATGGGACACAACTCTCAACACAAGAGATTGTGAGCTATCAGCAAGATTAACAGATGAGAAATGCATTTTTCTTCCATTACGAGAGCACTTTTTACCCGCCCCGTTCTTCTCAGTTGTGCTCTGTACCACTGTACTAAAGCTGCTGCCAATAACTGAATATTATTTGAGAAAATAAGTTAAAATTGGTAATGCCTTTTGCAATAGTTACCATATGTAAGCAAGTACTCTGTTAGGCTGGATTGAAGAAATGCATCAGGTAAATGTTCTTTTTTCATGCCAGGGGTTTCTGGCCCAGATCTGTTAAGCTGGGAGCAACTTCATATAAACAAGAACTGGATTTCCCTTTTCTGGAAGAGTGTGCACTCTCTGCTTTCCCTGTTCTGAAACAGAATTGAGAGAGACATACACTCAGAACTTCCAATGAAATCCTGCTCTGGAAAAGAAGGCTTTAGGAGAGACTTTTGGTTCCCGGTGTGAGTCAGGGGTACAGGACCAGGTCTTTGTCCTGCTCAGCTGCTGCATTGCTTAAGCAGTGGAAATCTTTCTGTGTGCACATTATCAGCTCTTGTTTGATTGAGGCATCAAAAATACATGAATGCAGCAAAATGCTTCAGAAGTTCTTTGGAGGTTGAGAACCTCAAGGTGTCTGCTTGTGTAGAATCAAAGAGTTCTGTACTGCTCCACAGCACAGAGCTCTCAGAGATGTGGAATACAGAGAGTGATGCCTCAGGCAGTGCTTTCAGAAGGACCCATGAAGGTGAGTGCAGGGAATTTTGTGTTCCAGTGATCTAGCTAGGCTAAGGTGGGAATTTGGGGTTAGGTTGGAATATAATATCTCTACGTTTCAAGGTAATGTGATGACTAGATAATTTTCTCCATTCCTCAATTCTCCATACTGTTTTCAGAAAGTTTCATCTGTATATTGTGAAAGAGTATGTTTCCTTATATTCATCACTTATGTTTAGTTCTTTAAGTTAAAAAATTACTTAGATTACAAATTCTTAATGCTAAAAGTCTGATATATTTCAGAATTTTGCTGGATTTTTTTTCCTGTATATATTTTTTTCAGTATATATGAAAGGAGTTACATAACTTTTTACTTTAGTGGTTGGCCAATATTTGAGCTCCTCTAGTTTATTTGTGTCAGAAATGTTTATACAAAGTGATATATCTTTGTGTACATTCTTTGTAATCAAAGTAGGATTAAACTGAGGTCCTGTTTTCCTGAATGTAGCAGGAAAAAAGTCAATAGGAAACAGCTCCTTTGGCTGTAGCCCAAGCCTCCCTTTTCAACCAGGGCTGCACTCAGAAAACCCTCGCTCTCTTTTTTCTCTCTTTGTGGTAATTCAGGATCATTCTACAAAGTGCTTCAGTGGTTTGGGGTGTAATCTTACCTACATTTGTAACATTTCTGACTGGCCCACACAATTTTGCTAAAACTATATACACACACTTTTGTGTTTGCATCCACATGGCTCAGATGGTTTTTTTAATTTGCTTGTCTTATGGCTGGTGCTTGGGAGGCAAGTACCTATTTGTCTTCATCTTCTGTTGGCCACAGTTAAATTTCAAACCCATTTTCTTCTCTAGGACTACAAACCGGTTTCATTCCACTGCATTTTCTGTTGGGTTTCTCTGAGGCTGTTCAGGAAAACAGGCAGGGAAAGAAGTTTTGGTCTCTCTTATTTCCGCCAGTGGAATTTAAGGAATATCAAAAGTGTTGTTTAACAGTCTAAATTAAGCATTGAACAGGGGAGGTGCTCACTGCCATGTTCTTAAAGTCTGGGGCAGACAAATCTGCATTTTTCTCTATTGAATATTTAAAGGCCTTTAGTCCTTCTGGGTTTTAGCTTTTCCAGGCTCGTCTTGAGAGAGATGTTTGCCTGATCCTGACTACATATAAAAACAATAATCAGAAGTGGTTATTCAATGCAAGAGCCAGATTGCATGGTTGTTATCTTAGACTGGCAGTGATACCCCTGGAGAGCTATTTGATTATGTAAATTAGCATGAAATTAGAAAATTATGTTTACTTTGAATTTTTGGGGGGCTGTTGGTGTTTTTTCCCCAGCAAAATCAAGAATAAGCATCATCAAAACATATGGTTTGTTTCTATAGCTTTTAGCTAGATTTAGCAATTGCTTCAGGTTCATGAGTAGATATCTCATCTGTATGTTGCAGCAGTATCTGTCAAAACTCCCAGTAGTGTGGATGTCTTAATATTCTTCAAAAAGAGAAATGAAGGGAAAGGGATAACAATGTACACAGATGTATAGTGAAGTACAGACCTCTGAAGTTCCAAAGGTTTTTTTTAATCAAAAGTAAGTGTCCATTTAATTCTATAATTGTGGAAGAAGAGTGGATCTGTAATTATGTTCATAATCAGACAGGTACTTTGTTGGTGCTTATTCTAAATAATGTAAAATATGTAGGTTTTTGAGCAGTATAGAAAAGATGAAAGTTGATAATGTGGGAGGTTTCTGTGGTCTAGGGAATAGAGGGGGGACTGGGTTCTAAAATAGTGAAATTCAGCATAGCTCAGTTGGAGCTCTGTATTTCTATTGATGTATGCTAGTTGAAAATTGGTTTATGATTTCACGTTGCATAGAAACAAAGCAAGCAAACAAAAAAGTACTGTTATGAAAGCATCCATCTAGGAAAACATTTGGGGAAGAAAAATACACTGAAAACAACACTCTTTCTAAATTAAATTTACTATTACATATAATAAAGTTTCCTAGTAGGGAGTTCCTGGAAAATGTGGACTGAAATGTGAAGCAAACTGTCAATGCTCTTTTAGCTGCCTTGGAGGTATATTTCCAAGAACTAAATTTCTTAATTTTTTTTTCATTACTTCTAAAGAAGCTTTCTAGAGAAAAAAAAACATTGCTTCATAACCACCTGGAGGAGCATTTGCTATGATGGTTTCCAAAGGAGCAGCTTAAGAGTTTCATAAATATCAAAGTTAATAGGCTCCTAGAAACACGGAAAATTGCCTGTAGGTGATTTCTACTTATAGAGAAACAGCTGCTCTTGGAGCTGCAATCTTCTCTAAACTTTCTCTCCAGGCCTGTTGCCTATTACTGCATAGTTTGCTGTCCTGCTCCTGCTTCCTTTAGCTGTTTTGAATCAACAGTGGGCAGAGCAATACTTATAAAACATGATCTCACAAATTACAGAAAATAAACAATATTGAGTGTAGCTTGTGGCTATAGGCAGATCAGAAACAGTCTAATGGGAGCACACTGGTTTTTTGAAAATGCAACAGCTATGCCACATTGTATAAAGCCATAGTTATGGCTGGATTTGAAGAAGAGAAAATCTTTCAAAAAGTGGCTTCCAGAAGGAAGTCTGAGAAAAAATGTTTTTCTTGTATTGAGCTGCTATTTGGTATGCAGTAGGAGATGCTTCTCCTTTCTTTTTGCTGCCTTTTTTTTACTCCCCTATAATTATGATTATAATTTTAATGGTGTTAAGGCACTTGATAAACAGCTTTTACTAAAAATATAAAATCATTCTTTTCTGCATAAACAAGATAATATGTATATGCCTCATAACAGTCATACTTGGAATAAGAGCTCTTTCCTCTCCTCGAAGGTGCAGGAAAACCTTATCATTATTAGCCAGCTCACAGAATCATGCTTAGGGAAAGGATGTGCAGTATGAAGAGATGTGCTAGAAAATTGGGTCTTGCTGTTGGGATTTCAGGCTTTGAGTCCTGGTGGGCTTTCTGCTGCCAGAGCCTTAAAGCAGCCTAAAGGCAGTAGAGTTGATTTTACAGAAGGCAGCAGGAGGCTGAAACAAGGGTGAGCAGTGCTGGTTTGTAGCATGGGAAGAGTCTGGTGAAAGCTGCCCTCCCCATCAAGACTGAGCTGGTTCCACCCAGGAAGGGCAGGTGAATTGTGATTTAATTCACAATATTGCGTCCGCACTTGGGATGCCCATTAGATACAAATGAAGAGGCCCTTGCTCTGTTCTTCTCTATTGTTCCATGTTTTGGTAATGTCATTTTATGTGTAGACAGCTGTTCATCATGTTAGATATTTGTATTTCACATTCCTCACGTTTCTTACATTCTTTGTTGGTGGGGAAGAAACATTCATAAAGTTGTGGCAAGTTTCAGAAGTCTGTTATCTGAAGTTTTACGTAGCAGCTTTTATACAAACCTTTATTTTTGAAAGCTACCTCTGGAAGTACATCACTGCTATTAACATCCCTGGGGGACTGGTTCCCTCTAGAAAATAACTGTATGCCTCCTTAGCAAAGATGATGATGCAGTCTTGATTGAAGAGTGAGCTATTAATTCCCTCAACCGTTGCTTTTTGACAAATCCATCCCTGATTCTCTGTTGCAGGGTGTAGAGTAAAATAAGGAAAAAACATTTCTCCTCCTTCAGGCAGCAAGTAAGCCTCTCCCTCCTTCTGTCTGTTCAGCTGCAGTTGAACAAAAACCATCTCAGGAACTTAAAGGAGAAATACAAGCCAGTACAGATTTCTTCTAATCACTATGTACAATATAAAATAATATCTAATTGCCAGCAGTTCACTCTGAAGCGTGGGTTTCTTCTTTCCCCACCTCACTAGTCTGAAATACCAAGGCAGGAACCAGCCACACACTGAGGCTGGCTCTGCACTTCTCTTATCTGCTGTGGCTGTCAACATCAAAATTTCTGTTATCTCTCTCTTGTAATTATGGGGGTCCTTCTTTCCTCTTCCTCTCTTTTTATCACTGATTCTTCCCTCCTCCTCATGTCACTATTTTGTTTTCTTGATTCTCCAACAGCTTTTCAGTTTGCCCCACACTGGCAGAATGGAGTCCTACTGTATATTTTGTTCTGCCTGATTGGGGAAACTGAAACTTAGCATCCCTTGGACTTCTCCAAGTTGCTGTGTGTAATTGAATTTTCTAGAGTGTTAATCATAATTGGATTATTCTGACATTCTTGATGCAAAAAGATGTACATTAAAGTAATAATGTAATTACAGAATTTGCTTTGCAATGCAAAGCATGAATATGTTTCTTCTTAGTGACACTGAAATTATTTACTACTCCCAATATTGATATATTGTTTTGACAGATATGCAGTGGGCTATGAGTAATTTTAAGGTGGCACAGTTTATTCCATGCAGCTTAAAAGCAAGGATTTCCCCCGTCCCCTTTTGCCCCATCACGTTTTATTATTAATGGACACATTTGAATTGTCAGCTTTCTCAAAACCTTGGTGTATTTGCTGGAATGATCAGATTAATTGTTTAACCATGTCATTGCTAACTAGGAGTACTGAACACCCTCTTGCTCTTGCTTTATCTTTTCCCTAGTAGCTCTTCTGGGGTTTATTTATCCTGTTAGTTTAAATATAAGAAATGCATGCCAAAATAGCCAGTAATGTGGAAATGTAGGCTTCCAGGAGCTGTGTGGGCTAGGAGTAAACTTTTGACTTTGTCTGGAGGCAGGATGCTAAGGCAGCTCAGCTGGCAGGTTAATGGTGATTGTCATGAATATTAAATGGCAGAACCAAAACAAAACTCCCAGAGAGACACTTATGCACAAATCTTACATAGCAACAAAACCAGCTCAGACAGCTGGCTCTCTGTAGGCTTTCTTGAAAGAAAACAGTGCTCAGGCATATTAGGATGATTTTCATAAACCGGAAAGCCAATTTGTGATGCACTGTTTGAAAGTTAGAGGCCTTCACGATTTATAGCTTGAGGCAAAAATCTGTTTTCTGAAGTGGATGAATAACAGGTAAATTATATCTGTGCTGTTCTCCCTTGGAATAAGTGCTTCAGAATATTTTTGAGTTTTGTGGTGTCTGAAAATGTGAAAACAAATGTGTACAAGCCTTACTGTTAAAAGTTCATACCAACTCTCTGGTGTGCAGGTATAGTCCCACTTTTCCCTCTGAAGTTCCTATAATCACCTTTTGTTTTGATTTGGTTTTTTGTTTAGGTTTGGGTTTTTTTCTCTAAAAAAACCCCACATTGCAGGGTACAGAATAATTAACTACATTTGGGCTTGCTTCTGTTTTGTGATTTGTCCCAGACAGGGTAAGAACTTGCTATTCACAGAATTCCTCCTCTGGCTCCTGTGGTGTAAAGCTACCTCCTGCTACATGGAAAAAATTGCAAAAGAATTAAAATTCAAGAAGCCTGGATTTATTTGAAGTAACACCAACATAGATCTGGGATGATTCCATTAACAGCACTGCAGTCATGCTGTTTCTAAAAGGATATCTAAAGGTGAGACATTCTCTAGGGCTTCGAGACTAATCTTTGTTAAATTTTTAAGTTGGGATCAGATTCTTGCACATACCTTCCTTGACTTTTATGGTTATTTAAATTTATTCTGACTCAATGTGACGTTCAGTGATTTCCATACTCCAAAAGGAATGAGCTGAAATAACAGAGCAGGTTTCCTCAGAGAACTGCATGTAGGCATGATCCATTTTGTGGTGTTATTCTGAGTATAAAAAGATAAAGTAAATCTAAACTATTTTTAGGTGCAATGAGTGGGTCTAAATGAGTTGATGGAAAAAGATATAAATGAAAGGACAGTCCAGTTGGAGGAAGTTATGGAGAGTAATGCTTTTATATAAACATTCTACAGAATTCATTTGGCTTTCCAAACTCTGCCTATAAATCAAGAAGTGCTTTCCAGTAGCTCATGGAGACCTCTCAAGTCACACGGTGCTAGCTGTCTACTTCTAGTTCAATTCCATTGAAAACAGAATATATATATATACATATATTTAAAGTAGAATTTTAAAAGTATTTATGTAAATAATTGATGCAGGTATTCCAGTGGTTATTATGTGACTACCAACAGTGTGCACAATGAAAAATACAAGTTCCCAGCTGTGAAGAAAACACATTCAGTGAGATAATTTTTCAGCTAGTACCAGGAACACCCCTGATTTATTTCTGTTGTTCTTAAATCAAACAGCCTAGTGGAGGAGTTTTTTTAAGGGTAACATAAACCAGATATATTTCAAAGACTTAGACTAGTTTATATTTGTGTTTTCACAGTACCATGAGGAATTTACACACACTCCCTCTGCAATAAAATGAGCTACAGTATTGTAGAATAATAGTTCGTAACTATTTTCCTATGTATTAAAGCTTCCCATAAATACCTATCACTTGGATCAACATGGATAAACCATACTCACTTCAGCTGAAAGATGAAGCACCACAAAATGATACCTCCTTGGAGTGAGGAAAGTAAAGTTAAGAGTTCCATAAAGTAGCATTCTTGATACTATAGCCATCTTGGGATCCCACCAGCCCAAACGTCCAGTCAACATTACCTTCCTCAAAAGGCTGAAAGTCACAACAGGGATAAAAGTCACAAGGAATTCAAGGAAAACACCACCTTATTTAACAGCTAGGAAACCTATCATTAAGGATGGTAAAATTGTAGTGAAGCTGAGAACTGCACCTTAATTTCTGTGTCCCAGGTCACCTCTTCATCGGCTAAACTCCAGCCTTCTTTCTTCAGCTGGAATGGGCATCATTTAAAGGGAAAATGGGAAAAATTGAGAAGCTATGGACTGAATAGCAGCAATGTGATTTTCCATGAATCCAGGCACCTGCAAGGTATCAAAGCCAAAGGCATCATATGTTTGGAAAACGAGACTGAGGTTGTCAAGCAAGGAGCCAGCAGGATGAGCTGTTTAACTCATGCTGATTTCCCCGGAACTGTATCCAAGGAGGATGTCCCACTTCTCTGTTCTCAAGTTCAACCTTATCTCTGAGTGCATCAGCAACTTTCACCTCTTCTGAAACAGTACTCTCCTGTGATTTATTTATAATCTCCTGCTTCTTCTTGTAAGTAGTTTCACTCCCCTTCCTTCCCTCTGCCTCACATCATTACATTCCACTGCTACGCTGCTGCTTCACATAGAAACCTTTCAGCAGTCTATTTTCTTCCAGCTGCAAGACATGCTAAACTCAAAGGAGACCACTCAGAGGAATGGGAAGGAATTTAGGGACAATATTAATATTTAATGTGTAGAATCACAGAGGCTCAGCACATAGACATCCCTGCTAAGCTCATGTTCTTAAAATCCTTTCAAGTTCACTAAAATGGATAGGTTGGTCTTTTACACATATTAATACTAGGAGTTGTTCAGATATCCCTACAAGCTCATTTTTGCCTATCATTTTTGTTGTGTCAGGGTGTTATTTGTGACCTGTTCAGTTTATGAAATACATAGAATACAATATTTTAAAAGACTGTAAGAATTGACTTTGTCTAAATGCTAGATCTCTCTGTTGAGTGCCTCAGGTGCACACGTACATTTGTCTTTGTGTTAACATGAAAATACTTCACAAATGCCTTGAAAGTCCTACTGCCCTATTCTTAAAAAGTATTGCGTAACTATTTTAAAGTGCAGAGCATGGTTAAACAATAAATAAGAAAAATCCATGAAATCCATGAAGCATTTCCAAGACATGTTACCTAAGAATGTAATCTCAATTTCAACATGCAATCCCTCTGATTGCCACTTTTGCCTTAAGTATACTTAGGTGTGCTGCACAGTCCAGCAGTTCACACTTTGCTTTTTTGTGGAACAATATTTATTCTTAATAGTAAAGTTTGTAGGAGTTTTGCTCAAATATAAAAATTAATAAAGGTATGAATGAAATGAATAATATTGAGTTCACCTGGACTTTTATCTGTGATCATTACCAAAACAGCTCTGCAGTGTAAAATAAAGGCTATGTAGCCACAGCCCCCAACGAGGCAAATAACCTTCCTAGGATACTCTTGATCTGCCACTGCTATTTTGAACCAGTTACCAGTTTAATCTATAAAGTTACCCTCCAGGCAGTGAATTGCTTGGTAACTAAGTTCTGTGTATCCAATACAAATGATTTTAGAATCCCTGCAAAGCAGCACAGAACAAGGCAGGAGGAAGTTTTCAGTCATCACCTAATTCTGTCTGCCCAAACTGGTTGAAACAAGTGCTACCTTTAAGGAATTCTTTTTTCATTTGAAGATTTTGTTGTCTACAAAACAAGGGTGAAAGGCTCTAAGTTTCAGCTCTACTTTCAGACATTCCTACTAGCTTAGGCCTGGTTTGAGTCAGTTCATGTGTTTGACTCTTTGTACTCCGCTATCTGTGTTGTCGTAATCTTTAAAGCCCCATGAGATATGCCAAGAAGTGGATTAAAATTTTCACAATGCAAGGGTTAGACTCAAGTCTTTTTCAAGGCTTTATCTACTGCCTTTGCACAGTATGAAAAAACTTTCAGCAAAATCTGGAAGGTAAAATATAGACACGGGGACGATGATTTCTTTTCCTTTTTCAGAGAGGTTTCTTTAAGTAGAGGGAAAATTAGGTCATATTTTGATTTTTCTTGACTGGCTTATCTCCAAGATGGCCTGCACCCAGTTTCTTCTAAACTTTTCACTTCTCAGAAGGATAATATGTCAGAATGATGAAGAGTCATGTCAAGAATTACTGCAGAACATGGCAATCTGAACATTCATCAACAGTACAGAATTTCTGATGGCAACGGCTACAAATAACTTACAGGAAACAGTAATAGAAATTGTTTATTCAAGAGTACTTCCTGTGGCTCTGCAGTTCATCCAGGTGCACAGGCTCTATTTTTCACAGAACATTAATCTCTGGTTCTCTTAGTTTGGATTTCTCATCAACAGATTACCCAAGCCAAGATCTAAGTGTACGTTTTGTAAACAACTAAACCAGGACTCACACTTTCTACTGAACAGAAAGAAAAAAGCTAAACCAGAAGGTGTTATGTAAAGACCAACAGATGGGTAAGGGTACAAGTTTCCATTGTTATCATTGATCAGATTTGACAGAAGCTAAAATAGGAAGCACTGTTATCAGACCTGCTCTGCCAGATCTACCTTGCCAGCGTAAATCGTCCCAGTAGCACACTAAGATAAATTCTCATTTCCCACGTATTCTGTTTTTTGGGTTAGGGGTTTTTTTGGACATGCCAAGGTCAAAATCATGCCTATCCTATTAGAGTACTTCTAGCAGTGATGCCCACCTATCATACACTTAGTTCTTTGATACTCTGACTGAATAGAGGGGGGAAAAGTCACCTTTTGATGTAGCACTGATTTTTCTATGAAAGCAGGCAGATAACGTTGTACATTATAATTGTCTGAACTGGCATTCACAGAGCTCTGAGTGAAGTGCTACAAATCTAAAAGTTTTTTGATTTTTTGTTTGTTTCAAAGCATTCACAGACAAGGACTAGTTTGAAAACTGCCATTCTGTATACCATGTAAATAGCTTTCAGGTTATAGGTTCATGTGCATTTATATGAATATTACTTATGGGGCAGAGATTTGTCATATAAATTGCATGGTTTGTGTATTTTTCCTGTATTGTCAGGAAAACATTAGGCAAAGGCATAAATGGATGATGGGTAACAAAGTGCATGATTGTCATCACTTACGTCAGTTCTGGGATTTCAAGATATCCAGTGTTCATCTGAAAATATGCAAATACTAATCATTGCTGCTTAGCACATCTTCCTGATGTGCAACTGAATCCTTCTGAATGGCAGCTTTTTCACTCACAGAAGTAGTCAGATGTTTTTTCACTTTTTTTCCTTTCACTTCAACCAGAGCAGCTGAAAAATTAGCATTGGGTTTCCTATGTGAATCTTTCCACATCTCTCCCATTTTCTCTTCAGCAAATGCAAATTACATTGAGCCCATTTCAGATAAATATATTCATCTATAAGAGACAGAATACATATGTGAAAGTCATCTAAACCATTTTTTCTTGTTCTACAGGTTCTTGGGAGTCTTATAAGTGAAAACTACAGCAATTAATACCTTTCCAAACTAGCATTTGTTGAATATATTGCCTGATAGTGGTTTTGAAACAACAATCAAAGGAGGTGATTTACAAACTGTGTTGAGGCTTCTCCCATTCCAAAGCACCATCCTTAAACAGATAAGCATCCTCTTTAAATTTTTACTGAAACATGAAATTCTGGCAGGTCTGACAAGTGCAGTCTGAAATGTGATCCCACATTGATTCCTACACTGATGTTGTGATGAATGCACAGGCATTCATACAGGTCTGTACCATCAAACCACAAAGTTAGTAGCCTAGGCTGCAGTTTTCAAAAGATCATAAGGCCTTTTCTGCAGAAGAAAACTTATACAAAAACTGATTTGTTTCAGTCAAAGAAAGACTCATATTTTGGCAAAGGGCTACAAAAAAGTGGTGTCCATATCCACATTATGTGGAAAAATCTCAGCTGCTCAATCAGCAGGATTCAGAGTCCCTGCATTCTGGTAGGTGGTCTTGTTTAGATTAGGATGCAGTAACTAATAACACATTCTTAGTAGGATTTCTCTTCACTGCAGTCTCTACAGCTGCAAAAAATAAAGATAATACTTTGATTTGCATTTCATAACCCCTTTATTGAATTTTTGTAGAATTTATCCTGTCACAAATGTGTTAGGATCAAAGTGAGGGACTATTGAAAAGAGTGCCAGGTGGGAAAACCAACGCAGATTATGCATCCTCTAGGTGAATGAACCCATCTGATAATTAACATCCTGAAGAGTAAACTATTACTAAATACTAAAGTAAGGCAATTCTTGGTGCAGCAATTCATTAAAACCTCACATCACTGTTAAGTTAGCAAGTTGCATGCTGGAAGCAGCACAGCAAAAATAATGACATTTGCAATGTTATCTGGAAGCAGCAAGGAAATTGAGAAGAAATTCTACACTCTCCAAAGGAGGTGTAGAGTAGGAGGGCTACAATAGGGCTTTGCACAGCTTGCTTGTTTTGAGTGCAATTTATAGATCATGAGGGCACCTGTTTCACTGGAATAATACAGAGGTCAGGGAAATGCAGCTGCCTGAACAAAGCAGCCAGAGCAGACAGTTGGCTTTTAAGCAAAATAAATTTCAGGCCACTGGCAAGTAAAACAACCTTAGACATAAAATAGTGTCGTTAAATTAACACTAAAAGAAATACTGTGGTACTCTGAATGCATTTAAAGCATTCAAGTCCACTTAAAGCCTTATTGTTATAACACTTCTATTGAGTGGGAAACCCAAGTAAATAGTCTAGGAAGTGATTAAACGTGAAACCTTCAGTTTCCAAATGGAAATAAAACCAAAAAGGAAATGTTTTGCATTCTAAAATGCACTTAGTTGTGATAACCTTGTCTTTAATAACAGAAAGGAAAGACTAAAGCATCTCCCTGACAGACACAGGTGAGAGCAGGTTGGATTTGCAAGGATCTTGCATTACAAGAGGGGGTTTAATATCACCATTTCCTGTTGCAACAGGAGCATTTCCTTACTGAAAAGAGCCTGAAATTTAGTACAAGTAGAAGCTGAGCTACCTGCTTTGACATCAGCAAAGGTGACTTCATAGGGAGAACAGGAAAAGCAGGGAGAGAACAGGAACACTAAGCCGCTCAGCAGTGATGAGCTGCAATCGAGCTATAAGGGGTTTCTTTTGAAATGCAGCTGGATATCGTGATCCCAGATGAAGCAAAGACTATTACAGTAATCACAGCAGCACAACGACTGAAGCTGCCCCATCAGGAAGCATGCAAGGAAAGGAGAAGAAGGGCAAAATCAACAGTAGGCACTGAAAAATTATTTCTGAAATGCTGGCAAACAATCAAACCACCATTACCACCAAACCCACATGAATTTCCAAAAAGAAAACACGTATTATCACGGAGCAAATTCCCAGCTGCTGTTGGTCTCTAATCAAAAGGTCAGCAGTAATAATAATAAATAATAACACAAAATAATTATCTGAAGCAACAGTCATTTCTTAGATGCTGATTTATTTTTTCCACCCAGAGCACCATCCAACAGCAGGGGGGGCCCATGGAGTTCCTCCTGCAAATGAAGTGGTCTAATGGTAAGACACAAAACAAATCTAGTATAAAACCTGTAACATTGTGAAAGAATGGGCAGATACATAGAAACAGCTTTTCTAGTTATTCAGCTGACAGGCAGCTGTCCCTGCAAACTAGAAGGTGGAGAATCATCTAATAAAATCTTCCATTCATAGAAAATTACCAAAATGCTTAAGAAATAGAACAACACCACAGAATCATATTTTTATTGTATCTGTATTATTAATACAGAATTGGGAATAGCTGCTTAGTTTTTCCCATATCAATCAAAATGGTGACAGTGACAGATAAATCCACATATGGCACAACTCACATTCTACTTAAGTTAGTGGAAGTCAGTGGTTAGCAGAATTTATACAGCTCAGGCCTTTAGAGTTCTCTTGTTGCTGAAATGCTGCAAATCCCCCATAAAGGGGATCTGCTTTCACCCTGCAGGATCTGCAGTTTTATATCAGATTAAGAGGAAGAGGAACATGGCACTGCATGCTTCATTAAAACAGCAGTGATGAAGCCAGAGTAAGAACAAAGAAAAACTAAGAGACATAAAAAATGACAGCTGAAATTGTTAATATAAAAATGCTAACAACATCCACAGGACACTAAACTGCTATAATAAACTTGTGCTGTAGGAGTATGTGGCAAACAGTGGGCTATGATTTCCTCTTTTAGTCAGAGAAAGATTGGAGGAAGGTAGAAGGAAATCATCATAATATAATATAGACATCTTTGATAATTATTATTAAAAATTAAAGTGTCATTCATCCAAACCTAACATAATAGTCTTATTTTAAATGTCACAGTATTTCTCATGTGGAAAAAAAGATTTCTTTTTCTCGGTTTACAGCTGTAGGCTTTGCAGAAATACTCCACAGTAACTGCATTTGAGGAGACTGAGTGGCTTTATATTCAGTATTCTCAAACCTATCATATATTAAACCCCACAATGCTTTTTAAAATGTAAGCCCCTATTGCACCTGTCTGTACTTGTGATACCTAAATTCACATGAAGCACAGAGAATTGATGTTAGCTTGTCCAAATAATTCATTTACACTTTTCCAAGGAGTGGGAAACAGCTTGTGATTTACAAAAAGACCAGTCCTATTTCAATTAGTAAAAACTTCCTTCTCTCTTCTAAGGAATGTAATTTTACATTATACACTTTTTTAAGAGAGAAATCCAGGCAGGAAGAACTTGCAGGTTAAATAATTCCCGTAATTCCCAGCAAACAGCCCAGGTGTATGACACTACTACAGCTCTGTTTGTTTCCTCTATGCTATGTGTGTACACACACCCATTTTCTGAGCAGAAAACTGAGTCATGATAGCTAATTGTAGTAATGAACTCCACAACAGAGGGAATTTATTTAATATTCTGCTGTGCTTCTCCCCAGGCGTTCTCTAGGTACAAAAATGTTCCTCAAAACTCATCTTTAATGCTGAAATGTGGCTGATCTTCAGGTTTAAAGTCCAGATTGGGGCTGCCATCCTCATTCAGAATGCGCCGAGAAGTATAGCCAACAATTGGATATTTGGCTTTATAAACATTATTGAAGATGTCATCCAGGGACTTCAGTTCCTCCTCTGTGAGTCCTGTCTAAAGGAAATAGGAAATTGAAAGTCCTGTCTCAAAGAAATAAAAATAGAGATATTTACATGGGGGTTTTTTTAATGACTACTGTAAACCTTAGGGTCAGCTTTTGGGCTTACACTGCAGAGCATGATAAACAAAATTGATAGCATAGCCTGTAATTTTATTCTTTTCATTCAAATTCAGCCTTGACAAAACTTTAATGTGTGACAAAACAACCAACAGCCCACCACCAGAGCTAGCATCCACTGCCATGTCAGGATACACCAAACCAGTTGACAAAGAAAGGATTTACTGTCTTTGTGAGCATCTTTTTAAAGAGGAGGTGATTTCCCTTTTACATGCTTACAGAATTTGTATTGATTCCACAAATGCAAAACTTTCCTCTTGAAGGCTGTTAGCACCTTTCATGAGCAGTATTTTATGTATCTAAAGAGTACTAATGGATTTTGATTTCAAATACGTGAATAGACTTATATAAATACAAGCAATTTAAAATCATCACTCATCATCTTGCATAATAATAAAAACTTGCAAAATGGAATGAAACTGATGGCTCATTTTCTTACTGTGTCATGTGTAAGATCTGCTGGATCCAGAGACATCTTTGCAACTCCTCTTGTTGAGTCTTTTCCAACCAAAGCATTGTATGGGGCTCCTTTTCCATAAAATTCTGTCAGATTAAAAAAAAAAAAAAAAAAAAAAAATCCAGTGATGATCTGACAATGTCCCGGGTATGTTCAGCCCCTACCCTTCATCAGCCTGTTACATGTCAGTGAACTGAAAGCAGCAACTCAAGTCTAAGATTCTTCTTTCCAGAACTGACTTTGGATTTCCTACTTTTTGGAGTTATGCAGCTGTTGAACTTCCTACACTGCATTCTTAAAATTTACCTATTATTTAGGGAGCTGTGCTTTACATTCTCATGAGATGTTTGTAGACTTCAGAATTTGCAAGCCTTGTCTAATTTAGGATTTGAAGATCAGCCAACCCAACGTGTATGCCCAGACAAGGTTAGCACAAACACAGCAACAAGCCATTAGCTTACTTACGATGAGGCAAGTGTCTAAGACCCTCATGGTCCCTTCAAACTTTTTATAGCAAATCTGGATTAAGTTGCAGGAGTTCAAATGAAAACATTTGTAGTTCTTAGGGAAGGCAAAAACAGCAAGGGGAGTGAACACGGGCACAAAAGGAACAGATGCAGCTGCAGCAGTGTTGATCCTGTACAGAGCCATTTGGGTACATCCATGTTAGCTTTGATCTGCTCAGTTCATGTACCCAGGGCAATAAAATGTGGTAGCAGCAGCTTCCATGTGGCCTGACCCCAAATCTGGCAAGGACTCAGGGGTCTGGGCAGGTTTCTTCTGTGTTTCCCATGTTTCTGTCAGCAGTGCCCAAGCTACCTGCAGAGTGCTGGCTTGTCTGTCAACATGTCATAGACAAAACCTTGGTGGGGGTTCTTTAAAAGAGGAAAAAGTGTATTCCTTTTGTTGCAATTGAACTGCAGGCTTCCAGTACACTGGGAATATTTAAAAACAAATGACTGAATAATAATATGAAAGCAAAGTAGACAACAGAGGAGAAGCACACTAACCTTTTCCAGAGGTGACATCAAACACTACTCCCTTCACTGCCAGGTAGATGGGCTGTCCTTCCTGGAGAGAAAGCCATCAATTCATCCTCAGCACTCAAGCACAGGCAAAAAGCAGCTAGTTTTAGCTGTGAAATCCACAAGCTCGCAGGACACAAATTCTCTGTTGTATGTTTACTCTCATTATACCACCACACACATTCCCTCTCTCGACATTTCTTGCTTGTGCTTTAAACTGTCCCTAACATTCTTTGAGGATTCATCCATAAGCAATGAGAGAATCTTTTTAATCTAAAGAGCACAACCATAGAAGACATGTCCCTTTTCAAGTCACCTCTTGTCTGCGCACTAGTCTGCTTGAAAATTGTCAACTGCATCTTTCTATCCCTAATGCAGATGGATATTGCCCAAAATAAAAGGGTGTGTGGCCAACAGCATTATTTGATTAAGAAACAAAGATAAATACATAAACACACGTAAATCTGATCAGCTGACATCTGCTTTACTTAATAAGCCAGTGCTTCTGCTTTGTGTTTTATACATAAGATGTAATTTTAGTCAGACATTGGTTAGTCTCTTTAGACTATCTAGAGAAGACCCCGAAAAAGTCAGCCAGCAAGTGTTTCAAAAGAGAAACAGATATGTATCAATACAGGACTTTATCATTTTGAATCTGAAGTTCTGCTGAGACTTGAGTCACAGGAAGCTGAACACTGAGTTATAATTGTCTTGTTATTTTGATAATCGTGGGGGTTTTTTTAAAAAAAGGGTCTAAGTACATGGTTTAATGAATTACAGAGAGGAAATTAACTTTGGCTCCAGCTCACGGTAATCTGAAATTCCCTGGCAGGAGCACCTTGCCAAACAAGCAGCGAGCAAAACGGGCACATGGCACCCATTTGTCTAATCGTGTGTGTGCAGCATCAAACGCGGCAGCTGCCAGCCGGACCCAGGAGCACACGGGCGCCTCCAAACTTCTCACGCTGCCCAAAAAGCAAGTGATGCCCAGAACGACATGGCGGGAGGGATCGAGGAGCAGCACAGCAGCAGAGCACGAGAAACCCGAGCCTCACGGCGGTTCCAGGGCACCGAGCGCTGGGGAAGGAGGCAGCGCTGGGGCTGTGGGGGCCGCCCCGCCGGGCCCGGCCCGGCCTCGGCGCGGAGCAGCGGCCCGGCCCTACCTGGTGCCCGTCGTATCTGGCCAGCTCGGGCTCGGTGAAGAGCCGGACGGGGGCCTCGGCCGGCCGCCTGAAGCGCAGCTCCGGCTCGGCGGCGGCGGCCGGCAGCCGCAGGAGCAGCAGGAAGGGCAGGAAGGGCAGGAAGGGCAGCGGGAGCGGGCCCCGGGCCGCAGCGCCCGCCATGCCGCGGAGCGCGCACCGCCCCCGGCGGCGGCCCGGGAAGGGAGCGGGGTGGGGCTGGAGCTAAAGGAACGCTGTGGAGAGCGCGGTGCTGCTCGCAGGAACAGCCGCGACCGCCTGCGCAGCGCTGAGGGCGTGGGGGCGTTTAGCCGGGGGAAAAGGAGGCTCCGGGGGGAGCTTATCGCGCTCCACGGCTGCCTGGAGGGAGGCTGGAGGGAAGTGGGGTCGGTCTCTTCTCACGGGTAACAATCGATGGGACAAGAGGAAACAGCCCCAAGTTGTGCCGGGGAGGTTTAGATTGGATATTATGGAAAACTTCTTCACAGAAAGGGTTGTCAAGCCCTGGAACAGGCTGCCCCGGGCAGCGGTGGAGTCACCATCGCTGGAGATATTTAGAAGAAAAATGGATGTGGCACCTAAGGACTTGGTTTAGTGATGGACTTGGCGGCACCATAACAGATATCTAATAATAAAAGATTTCTCAATTTTCCTCCTTCTTCCCCTCTTGAGGTTTCTCTGCTAGCTGTTTTCAATGTTTATTCACAAAATCAGCGCACACCGTGCGGGTTTCATGTTAATGACTTAAAAAACCCAGACATTTTTAGCCTAACAATGGAGAGAATAATTAGGAAATTTTCAGAGGACATGTTTTCCCCATGCTATAAATACAGCACGGGGGAACATTCGGGACTGGCAGAAGAATAAACTTGATGTTTATCATTCTATATAGAATCAAGAAAATTAGAAACCTTTTATGGTTCAGATCTATATATCACATCCCTTGCTGCAGTGGTGACAAGTGAGGATCTGAAGGATTTAAAGCCTGGATGTTTGATTCTGTGGCCTCCAGTCCTTCTGACTACTGTGGTGTAATTCAAATGTATAATAGGATTGTTATTGTCGAGGACTTCAAACCTTGGTTATTAACTTACTAGGTGTGGGCCTTAGTCAGAGGGAAATTATCTACTCAGCAGGGACTCCCTTACAGTGTTTCATCTCAATGCAAAAAAAAGTTGCACATGCTTTTTCTTGATGATGAAACATTAACTATTACTTCCATGCTGGGGAAGGAAAAAAAAAATAGCTGTGTAGGTATTGTGGCCGCGTGGCTCGTGAATCAGCTCTTTCGTGGTTTTGACTTTTTATTTTCCTGCAGTGCCCCATTGCTGCGGGCACAGCATGGATGGGTCATCCCAGGGGTCCTACAGGAGTTCTGTCTGATGGTGTCGGTGTTCTGCTAACAGCCTTGAGCAAAAGAAAATAATAATAAAAATGAAAAAAAAAAAAATCAAAAGGATAATGCTGTGCAGCTTGGGGGGAGCTGGCAGAATTATCATAAACTGCTTTTCCAGTCTGGCTCATGCTCGTGTTAGCAGAGTTGTGAAGCGCGCGGTGTAGAAAAGACTCCTCTCCGCGCCAGGACACAGCACACCTCTTGGGGGGGAGAAATGTTCCTACAACCCTCCCAAAAAGCCCCTTACACGTGTGCCGAGCAGCCGGCGTTGTGCTGCGGGACCGCAGCGCTGCGCCCGGACTACGCCTCCCGGCAGCCCCGGCAAGGGGCGGGCACCGCCCGGGGGACGGGAAGCGGCCGGGGCGGGCGGCTCGGGGGTCCCGGCGGCGCCTGCGTGGCCCTGCCCGGGCGGGGCGGCTCGGTCCGGCCCGGCTCGGCTCGGATCGGTCCGGCTCGGCTCGGCTCGGCTCAGCTCGGTCCGGCCCGGCTCAGCTCGGCCGGCTCGGCCCGTGGCTGCCCCGCCCCGTGCGGTGCCGGCGGGCGCTGCCCGGCCCCCGCGGCGCCGCTCCCGCCGATGCTATGCCAAAGCCAGAGGTGTCCGCATCCTACCAGGAGGTACGGGGGGCCGGGGGGCCGCGGGGCAGCTCGCCGGGCGCCGGTGGCCGTCCCGGGGCTCGCCGCTCGGCGAGCGGGGGCAGCCGGCGCTGTCGCGGAGAGCTCGGCTCGGCGCTGGGTGCCTGGGGCGGCAGGCGGCACCTGCGCCGAAACCACCGCAGGTTCGGGTGCGCGCAGCTCCGCGTCCTACCTTTGAACGTGGTTGAAATAGTGGGCAGCGGTTGTTTTCGGTGTGTGAGGTGGGTACAGCTGGACTGTGTGACCGGGGTTTGGTAACAAGGGGATGGTCTGTCGGGTGTGAGAAGCGATTTGGGTACTAGAACTCCCGCATCCGAAACTGAAGAACGCTTTATCACACTGCCAAAAGCCTGAGGCAGCGCCTGGTTTGCATATCAATGTACAGGCTCAGCAACCCGACTTCCTTGCTCGTTCCTATCTCTCCTAGTAGGCATACAGGCTATTTGTGCCAAGTTCAGCAGCGGTAGAGAGTTACTGCAGAGCACTTTTGTTTGCATCTTGCAGGCAAAAGGAATGTAGATATTTTCCTTCCCCTGCATGTGACGGGTAGTTCGAGGTTCAGTTTTAATACATTCTAATTTAGTGTAGTACTGTCTGTTTAGTTTCAGCTTCTGGTTTTCTTGCCAGGCTTGGAGGCATTGGAAGGTGATGAATCAGCAGATCAGCTAAAGGCCTGTATGAACAAGTTCTCCTTTTATTTAAGGGGTTTTTATCCAGTAGGAGGGTTTTAGCCCAGGACTATCAAGATGGAATTTACTTACGTGCTTGTACATAGAGGAGGTACTTGAGAGAGTTAATGAAGCTGCACTGATGCCTGAAGTGTGGACTGGACTATGCACGTTATGTTTCCACCTTGAGTATCAGCCACCACTGACACTGCTCCATATGTTTAGGTTTATCTCAAACTGTGGCACGAGTCAAGAGAGGGTGTGTGTGTAAGTGCAGTACCTGTGTGCTCATCCCTTCTCTGGCACCTGCCGCAGTCTTTGTTGCTTCTGTCCCTAGCAGGACTGCACAAATATCTGGAGTTGCCTTTTCTGAGCTTCTGTTTCAGTGCTTTTCCGTGTGCAGGACTGAAAAAGAACTGCTGGGACATGGGCAGGCTCCTGCAGTTTTTTCTCCCTCAGCTGTATGTGCTGAACCCAGAGGAATCCTGAGTGAAGGTCTGTTTCATGCCCTTCCTGCCCTTGACATCCTCTCCTGTTTCTGCATCTTGTTGCAAGCTTAACCACCCTGCAATCTGTGTTCCTTCTGATTGGCACCACGCTTCACTCCTTTATCAAAAATACCACGTAGAAAGAGCTGGCATGTGAGGGTGAATCTGGTTGGCATGCTCCAGGTTCACTGTTGGCAGAATTCCTGAATCTAAGAGGAGCGACAAGTGTGAACTGGAATCAGCTGTCCTGGCTTCCCCATCACCAGGAGACTGTAGCTCAGTGTGTGTGTGAGGTGTTGGGTCTGTAGATCTGTGCTGCCCTGCCTTGCAGAGTCAGGATGCTGTGTGCTGCTCAGAGCGCAGTGCCTGAGCCATGCACAGCGCTGGCATCTTGGTGACCTCAGTTCAGGTGTTCAGGATCTGCAGTAAAATATAGTTATTTTTAGGGAGCAGGTGTTACACATCAGCTCAACCTCCTCACTGCACCTGAAGCAATGTTAGTAGTCCTGCTCTTGCCTGGCTGTCCTTCTCTGGCTTTATGTGTGTAAAGCTTATGAAACATTGTGAACAGAGATAAGAAAACATAGTTGCATATTGTTTGGGGTTTTGTGGTTTGTTTCTAAGGAGTGCTGAAAGGTTGTGCTTTCTGAGCTTTTCACAGAATCATTTAGTTTGGGAGTTAGTTCTAAGATCATCTTTCTTCTGCTTGTTGGAAAGAATTGCTATAGGTCCTCTTGGAAGGATAAGAAATGTTGCATGTTCTGGTTTTTTTTGAACTTGTGTTGGGATCTCCTTGCCATCGGGAATAGAATTCACTTACCCTCCCAATAACCTCAGTCAATGAGGTGCCTGTACCTGGGGAATCAGAGAGGTGTGGGATTCGGCTGAGGAGCTTTGTAACTTGCATTACATTTGTTGGGTCAGCTCTGGTATCACCATTTTGCACAAGTATAATTGGAACTGTCTTCTTAGCTGATTTAGTGAAGTACAAGAGGTTCCATGAGTACTTTTCTTGGGTCAGAATAGCTTATTTTGGGTCAGGTAAACAAACAGAACCAGCATGTTTCTACAAAAAGGAGCAGAGTGTTAATTTTCCCTTATTTGATGGTGGTAATTGAAAAAGGTATCATCAGTTGGACCCTGGTAAGAGTCTTGCAAGTGAGCTGAGTTTTTAGCCTGGAAGTTACCTGTTCACTTCTTGCTTCATGCTAAGGGAAATCATGCTTTATTTATGTACTAAGCATTTAACAACAACCAGGTAACTGCTTTCATCTTGCTTTGCATGGTGGAAATGAGCACAGAAATACAGCAGGAGGTGATGGAGACTTTACGTCAGACTTTGAAGATGTGAAGTGAGCAGACTCTTTCCTAATAGGTGCTAATGATGATCTGGCAATAGTATAATGGTGATTTCAGAACTGAATTAAAGTTGGGTGAAATAAAAGCACTTCCTTATGGATACATGCACGTTGCTGTTGAGTAAGTTAGGAGTGTGATGTTTAATAGCATTCAGTGCAGCTGCTGCGTTAACTGTGCCCCCATTTTCCTTGAAACAGGAGCAAAGCTAATGTGATGTGCTGCAAGCTCATGCCCTGCTTTGCATTGTTGTAACCTCTGTGTCAGTTCCCACCACGAAAGAAGACTTGGAAAACATACAGGAGATACTTAATATTTATAATGTTTAGAAACTGTAGTGCTTCATGACCTCATGTGATGCGTATCGGATGTGACAAGCTTCTGACTCTGATGGAAGTGGCCTGGCAGTTGGAGCCTGGAGTTCTGAATAGCAAAACAAGAAAACATGTGGTCTCTGTTGGTGTTTCAGAAACACTAGAAGCTAATTACCTGCATAGCCACTAATATATAATAATCTGCACAGTGAGATCAAATAAGGACCAGAAATACAGAGATGCTTGACTGTTGTCTCATGATGACCCACCCACCTATGTGGCTGAGACTGTATTCCAGTGGCTTGCTCGAACACCTGTCAAAATGCATCTCGTGCTTTTTGCACCTCTTTATTAAGAAGTGCTAATGCTCTGTTTGCTGGTATGTGCTGTGGTTTCTTTATGCCTAAAAATATATTCTTCAGTGACAGAACCAAGTTCCTGCTTATTTCAGAGAACATTGTCCTAATTGGGGGTTTAAAGTGTGTTGGAGCTGCCAGGGAAATAATTACTTTGATCTTGAATGGAAAGATGATGTTATTGTTGAAGCAGCAGGGTAGAAGTAGGTTAAATTTGCAGCATGCAAGTCACTTAATTTTTGTCTCTAAGTCTACAGAAATGTGGCTTTTGTCTTGTGAACAAGTGGAACAGATGTTGGGTGCTCTTGGACTGGGGGCATGGTTTTGTGTGTTTGGTTAGTTGGAGCCTCTTTTATTTGTACCATAGAAATTCCAACAATTGCAAGTTGAGAGCATGTTTGGAAATTGAACCACTGTTTTAACTACACAGCTGAGTGAAGATGTGGAGCGAGTATCTGAAAACCCAACAGAGGAGAGAGAAGGAGAGATGGAAGTTCATGAAGATTCCAGCTCTGTTATTTTACCAGGTGAGAACTATTGACCCAGAAATTACTGATTTTTAGGGCCTGTTAGCTGCTGCTCTGTGTGGCTTTGGTTGTTTTGGTTTTCTTATTTTATTGCACTTCTGAAAGCAAACAAAACACTAAATTACAAACACTAAATTACTTATTTTATATGAGTCAGTACTGAGGGAAAGCCAAGGAGGTTTTCCAAGGACTAATAGGAGAATATTTCTTGGTCACGAACTGTGCTCAATCAAAACAGGTTCAGCACATCTGGCTCTGAGAGAGCTTAGTATGTCATCTTCCTTTATGTTGAGTATTACCTGAGTGGCAGTGGGTTGCAGGCAGAGTCTGTGTGAGATTTACATGAGCAAGATGCAGTATTGAATAGACAAGCTTTTAAACAGACTCTTTGTTAAACTGCTTTTGGAGAGCATGGAGCAGTGTTAAATGGGCTTATTGCAGCCCAGGTGTAGGCACTGAGGTTAGCCAGCCTGAAAGGAGTATGGCCTAAGCACCTTGCAGCTGTTCAAGACATTTGTTTCAGCAGTGCAGTTTTATGCATGTTAATGTCTTGGCTGCCATCTCCTGGCATGTAACTTGCCCATGGACCTTTGTGAGTGGTTATGTGTGCAATTAGGTTTACTAGAAGGTTCATGTTCGCTGTAGGGAGGAGCAAACACCAAACTGTGCTATTAGAGTTGGAGAGCAGCGTGTGGCATGGCCTGAGAGGGCCTGACTCATTCAGTGACACCACACAGAACAGTCAGCAGGAAGCATGGCTGCTTATTTCCTTTCTTATGTTGAGTTTTAGTGCTCCTTTTGTGTATTCAGCTGTATATTGCTCATGACCAAGATGTGATGCGTAACTCAAGAGTACAGGAACCTTTATCCTTGAAAGTATTGCCCAGAGAATAAGGTTTGAAGGAAAGGAGACTCTGGGAGAATTGGGTCAGTCTTTTTCTAGCTGTAATTGGAAAAATCCTTCTATGAAAGCCTTTAACATGCACAAGGAGTTATGAACTAGAGTGAAGTCACTTTAGTGACTTCTGCCATGGTGGAGATGCACTGCAGAGAGCTGGACATGAGCATTAGAATATTAAATCACTCCTCTGATGCCTGTGCTGAGTGTGTGAAAGAATCGCTTCAGACTGGAAATGGAGGGAAAGGAGTTGTTTTTTCCAGAAGCAAAGAATTGACCATCAACAGACTTTCTTGTGAACTTTAAACTTTGTTTCTGAGTTGTCCTTGAAAACAAACCTCACTTCCTGCCTGCAGTGGCCTTAAGCAGAGTACCAAATTCCAGCATGTGAAAAGTCTTAGGATGATTACATCTCACACTTGAGAAGGAAGCATCTGCCTGACTGATGATAAAAACCAGATTTAGGTGTTTTTTTAAATCAAGCTGAGTTTGAGGCTTACTTTCCCCTCACATGATTGATCTTTAAAGGAAAATTCAGCACCAATATCTGTATTTTAAAGTCCCAATCCATATTCTGTTTGGTTCCAGATGGTGAACTGGGTACCACTACCCCTTCTTTGCGTTTCAGCAAGACCTGCCTAAAGAATGTTTTTTCAGTAATTCTCCTGTTTATTTATCTGCTGCTCATGGCTGTAGCTGTGTTCCTTGTCTACCAAACCATCAGTGACTTCAGAGAGAAGCTCAAGCACCCAGTGATGTCTGTCACTTACAAGGAAGTGTCCTTGTATGATGCACCTGGTAAGAGCAATAACAAGCAAAATCGGTTAAGTTCTCATTCATGTTTTCCTTGGATTGTTTGAAATTTTTGGTGGTCATTCTCCAGGGCCGAGAGTGCATATGTTACTTTAATTTCCTCTCCTTTTAATCTAAAATTGTGTTGACTTTGCACAGAAATGTTAACATTGTAGAGGAGATTTTTGGGAGCTTTCATGCCAATAACATGAATGGCAGAAGCTGTGGAGAATTATGCAACATTTGATAGACAAGAAGTGTTTTCAGACTCTAGAACGAGTCCTCTTTTAGGGGAGAAAGATAATTCCTTTTGGAAATATTCCCCAAACTGTATCATTCAAACAGGGTAACACATAGGATGTGTATCAGAAGCTCAGTGCTGCACTGGGCAGTGAGATGCCGTTCACAGTAAAGAAGGTGAATTTCTCAAACCAACCACAAAATAACCACAATGCCACTTCCTACTTCCATCCTGCCTTGTTTACAACATGGTATTACATCAGTAGGCAATGAAAATGTGATGTGACTGCAGGGAACAATGTTGGCATAAAAATGCAGCGTGGCAGCAGAAACTGTTGCAGTTTGCAGGAGGAATGGCTCCACAGGAACATTTTTGAATAGTGAGTTCTGTTGTTATTATTCTTTTTAATTGTCCAGTAGCTGTTCATAAGTAGAGCCATGGTAGCAAGTGCAGCTCAGTCAGCCATCAGTCAGTTTCCAGTTCAACAAGAATACTTCTTCTTTGAAGTGTTACCACATTTTCCAAATACCCACCTCAGTAATTGTGGCTGAAAGGTGAGTGTTTTGAGCTGTTGCCATATTACTGTAGTTGTTTTTCTCTATGGCTAGTTAGGCCCAGCTCTGGAAGTAGTGCCTTGGGTTTGGACCATATGAATCTGACTGTAAGAGCAAGCAAACTCAAGCTTTTCCCCTTATTTGTTTTTTTTTTCTCCATGTGAGCTTTTCATACAGCCACAGGAAGAAAATAAGCAGATTTTAAATAAGCAAAGCAGCATACATATTAATCTGAAAGTATTGTTGGAGATCCCTGCAGATCAGAGAACTAAATTAATGTAGTCCTTCAGTTTATTGCTCTGTTAAAATGATGAGAGGGCAAGTTGTAAGCATGGAGCTCTGAAGAAAGGCTGATATTTGCTGAGTGCTTTGACATCTCACATTTTGGTGGACAGGTCCTCTCAGTTGTGTGAGTTAATTATATCTAATCAATCACACTCTTTTTAAAAATAAGTTGGACAAGATTATCTTCCAGCAAGCTTGTTTCAGTAATAAATATGGCATAGCTGGTGTAAAAGGATTTTGGGATCTGGTTCTTGTATTTTGCTAGCCTTCCAAAGCTGAGGTGGCTGAGGTTGTTTGAATGACATATCTGAGTTTCCATCCAGGTGGACTAGTAGCCTGCCTACCCAGTGATGTAAATAATAAGGGATGGCAGCAGTGAGTGTGTGTTTGATGGCTTTGATTTCTTGCATGATGTCACATTCAGTTAACAGAAGATGCTGTATTCTGAGGAGCATCTTTTTGCTTCTATTAGCTCAGCCAGTGACCTTTGATCTGTCTTGTATGGTATGTACATTATTTCCAATTAACATTTGATGTGTTGAATGCTACTATCTGAAAACTAAGGCACTGCATGTCCCATTTGATGCCCCCTAACTTATTTTACAGATTCACCTGGGGTGAGAGGGACTGATGGATTAGCTGCTGGCTTGTGAGAAGACTAGGGAGACTAGCTTCTAGGGACCTTGAATTGTTGTAACAGAATGTGAACCGTGATTTTTTTCCAATGCATCGTGGTGGTTCTGTCCTGATGCTTTTGTCTGTTTTTGCTTTTGATGCTGGTGCTTTTGTCCTGCTCCAGAAAAATGTAGAACTGCATGGTTTAATTTGATTGTTTTGTGGGATCTTAAGGATAGGTCAGTATCCTGTGGGATTAAATTCCAGAATGAAAATCTGTGTACTCAGGAAGGAAATCAGTGCTCTGCAATGTTTTTTTTCCCCAACCAGGTATTGCCTTTTACCCAGGCAAGGCTCGGCTGCTTAGCTGCAAACATCATTACTACGATCACATTCCACCTCTGATAAATCCAGGTCAGCCAGGAGATATTGAATGCACCACTCAGAGGATCAACTACACAGATCCTTTTACTAATCAAACTATGGTAATAACAATATAATGGTACAAAGCTTATTCAGTATGGGTTTTTCTGCTTATAATCTTATTGGAAAGTAAAAGTATGTACTGTGCTGTAAAGAAATCCATGCTTCTGGTTTGGTTTTTTATAAGCCATCTGTCATTTTGTTTTCAGAAATGTAAAAGACCCCAGTCAGTGTGCATGTGTGTTATGGAAGATCAGCTGTCCTGTGGGTGTGTTCAGCACAGAAACCTTAATGGGATAAAATAAGGCATTTTTCACAGTGAAACTCTCACTTCATTCTTCTCCTAAATGAACTGGGAAGCATTTTCCTCGATACTGTAAATCTAGTTTTGATTGAAAGCAGTATCAGTACCCATTAAAGAAGGATAGGTAATCTCTTTTTGTATGTTTGCTGGGAATTCATACATGAATTCCTGCTAGGAATTACATACCATGTTTGTCACACTTGGAAGAATCCCAAATGGCACCAGGTGTTTCATTACACTGAAATGCTGTGAGCCAGCAAGGTGGGGGTACATTGAGTGATAGAGTGTCTTAAATTACCCTTAGAAGTGCAGGGAAGCTTGCTTCTGTATAAGCAAATGCCCAAAACCCACAAAGGACCATATTTAATGCTTAAATATTAATATTTAAACACTGAATCTTGATGTAAAGACCTCCTTTTTAAACTAAAAGGAGGGACTTAATTGGCATTCTTGTTAGGTATTTTAATAGATGTGTACTTAGTAGCACATCTATTAAAATCAGTGTGTATTAGATTTCTGTAGAGTATTAGTGCCAGATGGCAAATTAATGAACAGGAAATGAGGATTCCTTTGCTCCTCTCACCATCTCTGTTTGCTTACAGAAGTATGCTTTGGTTGTTCAAGGCCCTCGCGATGTGAAGAAGAGGGAACTGGTGTTTTTGCAGTTCCATTTAAATGAAACAGACCAAGATTTTAGTGCCATTGACTACCTGCTGTTTTCTTCTTTCCAAGAGTTTGTCAGCAGGTATGTAAAGGGGGGATGAGCCTGTGACTGCACTGAACTTGCTGTCACAATAATTGTGAAAGTAGGGCTTTTTCAGTGAAAATCAGAGAGGCTTTTATGTTGTTTTTAATATTTGGACTATGTTGGTGCTCTTTCATGTCTTTGTTTACTAATCTGACCTTTAAAAATGTACTGAGGGCTTTTTCCAGTGACAAAAACTGTTCTTCAGCTGGGCTTAAACCATTTGTTGCTGCACTTTCTAAAAGTTTGGAGTTTGTGCTGGCTTCCTGCTGTCTGCTGCTGTGGGTGATCAGGAAGTGTGCTGTCCTGGGTAGTGTGTCAGGAAGTGCACCAAGAACATTAATATTCCTGTACCATTTGGGGGGTTTTTAAAGCAATTACTGTAAAGGTCAGATCCCCAGGTTGATTTATTGTGATTTCATTGAATGATTAACTTTGTTTCTTTGTATTACTGGCTTTATGTAAAATTCTACAGAATGATATAAATTTATATATGGAGTTTTCAAAATTGCTTCATATTGGTTTGACATTGGTACCATTGGAGTATCTAATCTACCTTCTTCTAATTTTAACAAGAATGGAATTAATCCTGTCTTGAACTTTCAAGAAAGACCCGCTCTTTTTCCCACCTTTTGAGAATGAATTTTGTACTTAATTGTTTAATTTTTACTGTAATTTGAATTCAGGTTCTGTTCTTCCCTCTGTGATCCAGATTAAAAGTTAGGCAAGAAATATTAGTCACAGTGAAGCCTGATAGAAAGCCTTAATTTGGTAATAGATGCTCAGTGAAAAAGGGACAGGGGATAAAGGACATATGCAAAACAAAATTAGGGGAGGGAGGGAAGAGAACAGATTTTATTGTAGCAAGGCCTTCTCAGGGGCTTGGACATGGTCAGACTGGTGCTTTTCAAATGGATCAAAGACTGGAAGTGTTCAGACATGATACCTCTGGGTGGCCAAAGACCAGTTAGCTGGATTTGCCTTTTACAAAGCATTTCTAAGAGATCCTAAGTCTTTAACTACTCTCTGTAATTGTGCTAAAACACCTCATAAAATGTTAATGCTCCGGATATTTTAGGCATTGATATTTTAGGGTGAGAAAATACCAGTTAAGAGTGGTGGTGTAGAAGGTGCTGCTTGCTCCTTACATGTTGTTTTTTTCTGGTTTTATGTCTTGTGCTCTGGTTAGAAATGCTTGCAGTGGGACCAATTGCAGCAAGGTGCTCAGCCCTTTCTATATTGCCAGACACAAGCCCTGTCTGAGACCACCCCTGGTGCTGCACCTGGCTTGGGGCAGGATGAACCAGCTACCAAGCCACAGCTCAGTCTGTGCATCCTCAGGCCTTGGAAGCCTCATGGGAAATGGGGATGTTTGTTTGGGGATGCGTCCTTTGTGCTTGCTTGGGGCAGGTAGTAGGGGAATGGGAGTTAAAATTAGTTTTGAACTAACCCAGGTGAATGGTAAAATTGGGAAGGGAATGAAGGATTTAGTGGTAAATGATCTGCATGTCTAGGTGGAATACAGGAAAAGAACCAGCTGTGGGCAAGAGGCCAGTGGTGTCTCTTCTACAGCATCCTCCAAAGCTTGGTACAAATGACATGGCTTGTCTTGCTCAGTGCTGTGTTTGCTGTCCTGGCATCCTGGGGCATGAACTTGGGCTCAGGGCAGGTTGGGAGTTTACATTTCTCCTGACTATGAAAAGTGCATGTGAAACTGCACTGTGTATGTGGAGAGAACTCGTTCTGTCCAGCTTCCAGCAGAAGAGAAAATAGAAACAATTTCTTGTTCATCAGCAGATGCTAAATTTAGCTGATGGGAAGTCTGGATTAAGAGATCTGTAGAAACTGTTGTGTGTCCTTCCATACAGCCTCTAACAACTTCAGTTACTGGCCTCTGTTAACTGCTTTTCCTGACAAAGTGTCTCACTGGTTATGAGAGCCCAGAACAACACTGTGCCCAGCAGTTCATGTACAGTGTCATCAGAGGTGCCACAAGCAATACAAAAATGGCATCTAGAGACTTGTACATTTAAGAGATTTTTTGTGGTGTAGTAAGTGCTGAGGACTTGAGCAAAGTCCACTCGTTTCTGTCAAGGGCTTTATTCTCTGCAGCTCTTCTGTTAAAATTGGATCAGGCTCCATGAAACTGGCACTGCTCACTGGTTTTGTTCTGCTCTCCACAGAACACTGCTGCACTGTGTGCTGTTGTTGGCCTCTGAGCTGGAGGGAGATGCTGCTGGCTTCTTTTCTTTTTCTTTTTGTTTTCCTTTTTTTTTTTAAGGCAGTGGCAGCTGCTATCTGTGCCATATTAATTGGAGGGAGGGAGGGAAATAATGAAACCCTTGCAAATTACCCAAAAAGTGTGGCTAAAAATACAAGTTCCGATCCTGAACTGTCATTAGGATAATACATGGGGTTTAGAAGAAAATCCTCTGAATATACTCCTGGCAAAACAGTTGTTAGTGTAGCATGTCCCATAACTTATGGTCCTGTGGAATGAAGGATACCAGTATGAACAGATCAGAGATGATTTAAGGGTCTAAACAGAGCTCCATGTTCATATCTCTGATCTGGATTGCTGCATGCAGAGAAATACAGCATAAAAGGACTTTTGGTACCACACCAGCCTTTATTAGATGTCATGGCTGTTTGACAGTTTGCTGCTCTGGGGAGATGCAAAAGCAATAAACACAAATTAGGTTTGAACCACCCGTGGGTTTGGCTCTTGCTGTTGCATTAGAATCTGCTGGTGGGATGTCCTAAAACTTCCTCTGGCTCACATGGGGCAGTCCATAGAGACTGGTGTTAGAAGGATCCTCTGCAGCACTACAGCCCAGTCCAGAAATAGGTTAGTGACTCCCACAGATGAAAAAAAAAAAAAAAGAGAAAGGAAAAAAGGAAGGAAAAAAAACCAAACAGCAACAAAAAAAAGAGGTGCAGCCTGTGTGGGTTGTCTGTCTTTGGTGTGAAGAGGGAATTAAAAGAAACTGCCTGGAGAACTGTTTTTTGGCTTAAAATCCCTTGCCTGTCTTGTGTTCACTTGCTTGTGTGTGGTTTTAAAGCTTTGTTATTTGCCCTCTGCTATAATTTGTGCAAATCTTGTGCCTCTCCGCTCTGCTCCTCCTGTCCGCCCCCCTTTTTTCCCCTCATTTTATGGCAGTGGTCTGGATTATGGGCACATGCAAGGAGATGCCTTCTCAGATCACTTCTCCACAGCTTCTCCTAAGATATTATTAATCCTTCTTTTTCAAGCCTACAATTACTGTTGAAGGCAGAGCATACTGCTGCTGTCTGCTGCCATGGGAGTTGTGGCTGTAACACTCAGCTCTGCGTCATAACTTCCTGCCTCATTTTTCCATGTTGGCTTGGAAAGCTTTTCTGGGATGCCGTATTTAGCCAGACATTAGGCATATGACTGGCTGGCAAAGTGCTAATTATGTATGTTCCTCTTGAATGGCAAAGCACTCCAGAGCTCCTCCGTGCTGTGCCCTCAGCTGCTGCTCTGCCCACATCCCGAGGGGGGAAGCAGTGGTTGTATTAGGTGTTCCCATGTCACTAGTTTGTTCTGGTGAGGAGCAGGCTTTGTCCTTAGGCTCTGCCCACATCATTCCTAGGGGAGGCAGAGAGGTGCCATCCTGTTGGGGTTACTAAACAAGCACCTGATGTGACAAATAAAGATATTGCTAACTTCCCAAAACACCCTTGGAACGGCATGTGTCTTGATGGGTAGCAAAGCATGTTAGTTTTTCTTCCCAGAAACCCTTCTCTTTTCTGTGCATGTGCCCAGTGGAATTCTGTGTTTGGGCCCATTGCCTGAAGCCCTGATTTGAGCAATGGCTTTGCTGGGTTTTGCCCTCCCATGGACACGTGTGTATTCATCTGTTAAGTCTGAGCAGGTGGTGTACAGAGTAGCCATCAATGTGATGATATTTGTATCAGTGCAGTCCTTTTGGTCCTTGTAGATAAAGGCATCTTGATTTGCAGGAAGAAAAGGAGCCTTGAGTTTAAAAACTAAGGAGAAAAGACAGGAAAAGTACAAATCCAGTCAGTGCTGGAGAGTTCTTCCTGATTGGCCTGTTCTGGGACAAGAACTTGCTTCTTCACCTCTGCTTTTCATATCTACTTCTTTTCGTCTTTCTCCTGGAAGACCAAAACACGTTAATCTCCTAAAAGACCCAGTCATGCACACCCTCTGCCATAAAAGCAAAGAATCCTCTTTCCCTTCTCCTAGGTGGATAGATTTAGTCTGGATCAAAACCCTCTCCCTTCTTCTAAGGACCAACATACCCTGGCATATCTCTACAACCTGAAATCTGTCTTTAGTAAAAATAGACTTTAATGATTCATGACTTACCACAGTGGGCTTATTTCAGAGGGATGACATGAAAGTGGCTGAAATCACAGTACTGAGGCTCTCCAAGGAAATAGCATGGTTAATTCACTACATCCTGTGCAGCTGGTAGAGAAGAGGTGGAGACCAGATATGCCTTAAAGCTCCCTCTTTACTGCTTGCAGCATGAGGGATGTTGGAAGCCTTAAAATGGCTTACAGTCACGGTATTAAAAGACAAAACCCAAACCAAAACACACAAAGCAATCCTGCTGTTCTGAGGGCTGCAAATAGCTGTGATTGCATATTGGGAAAACAGTTATTGCAGGTGGGAGCCTTACACCAAAGCTACAGTCTTTCCAAAATAATAGGAATATCCCAAATGTAAATTTCGAAGCATTTTAAGCATGTCTGCATTGCAACTGGTTTATTTGGCAACCAGAAATGAGGAGAAGCACCCTGTCCTTCCTCTAGGTTCTTCCTTCTGTCTCTTGCTTCGTAACATGGTGATGAGTTGTTTCCAGAGGTCCTGGCTCTGCTCCTTTCTGTCCCAGAGGTGACAGATGAGCAGAGCTGAACTCCCCTGTGAGGCAGAACAATCCCTACAGGCAGGCAGAACTCCGGGGTCGTAGGGCACCAGGTAAGTCCTCTGCAGCTAAGGATGCACGAATGAAGTGCTGCCATTAATGAAAACATCACTACACCCAATGGTTTAGATACATTGAATTTAGCAGGTGGAGAATAAAAGGAATTGTGAAAGTAGTTTGAAGTGCCTGTAGGTCTGACATTCTCCTGCCTACAGTGCTCAGTTTGGTCAATAAAGTGACGCTCTTTTCCTTTTAGTCCAGAAAAAGCAAAATTCATGAAGGACTGTGAAAGTTCATACTCCAGCTGGAAGTTTTCTGGAGGCTTCCGGACTTGGGTCAAGATGTCCTTGGTCAAAACAAAAGAAGAAGATGGTAGTGAGACTGTTGAATTCAAACAAGAGGTAAAAAGAAAAAAAAGTTCTCATAATGTTTTGGGAGTTTGGTTTTTGTTTCATTGCATCCATTACACCACTTGGCACTGAGCAGTTTTGGCTCTAGTTACTCCCATTGTTTCTCAACAAGGAGGGATTCTGTAAAAGTGTGAATGTCTTGATGTGCTCAGCTGTTGGTGTGGCCTAGTGACCCAGCTCAGGAAAACTTCTGCTGACAGGGAGGCCAGAAATCCAGGCCTCAAATGGGTTATGACACCTGAGGTGAGGGTCCAAAGAGATGAACATAGAAATATTAGCACAGCTACCTACAGTTCAAGGTGGAGAACAATTGCCAAGGGAATTGTCTAAATAACAGCTACTGTTGGAAAGAGGTATTGTTTAGATTGCCAGTGATGTTAGGATAAAGAGGTAAATGTAAGTCTTGTATCCTTTGTAGCATTCTCATGTCTGCTTTTTGTTTAAGTTTGGAATTTTTAGCTGCTGAGTGTCCTTAGAAACATGGAGTAACTTCACTTCTTGCATCATTTACAACTAGAAAATATGCAGGTGGAAGATGAAAACTTATCTAGAGAGGAAATGAGCCTGACTTTCATTCCTGTTCTGTTCACATTAATGCACAGGAAAATAATTGTGTTTTGAGTTTGTTTTTCTTCCAGTGTTGGTTGGAAAGGAAGTGTCTCATCAGTGGTGAAAAATGAGGATTTTAAGAGCTGTCCTTTCCAGAGGGTGTCTCTTTCAGAGACTATACTTTCTCTTAGTCCATGGTACTCTTGGAAAGAGTGTTCTGGGGAGAGCCAAATGAAGCAGAATATCCAGTTCTATCTTTAGTTCTCACAGTTAGGTGTTACATGGCACAGCCTTAAGGGAAGAGCAGAGCTGTGACTGTGAGAGGGGTATCCTCCTGCTCTACTAGAGAAGGACAGGAGGCAAATCCCAGAGTCACGCAAGTCTCAAATTAATGCCTTGGTTTGGAGGAGAGGAAAGAATGCATCAGTCTGCTGCTGCCATGTAAGCACTGACAGTAAGACAATTGTCTGTCTGTCCTTCATTACCTACAGCTCTGTATCACTTGCCATTTGGTGCTTACCAAGTATAGGATTTTTGAAAGTCCTCCTTTGTGTGCCCAAGTCTAACATGTCTCAAAGTGGAAACAAAAGGCTGGCTCAAATTCAGGAAAAAATGAGCTTTTTGTGACCATAAACATCTATTTAGTCCTGCAGTTATGGACTCTGATCATCAGAGTAAGTGAACACTGTTGCTGGTTTGGGTTTTCTGTTTGTTTTGTGGGTTGGTTGGTTTGTTTGTTTTTAATAAAACCTATGAGCCAGGAATGAGATCCCTATTAATAATACAGCAGATACTGAAACAGCTCAGACATAAATTGCACTTGCTTTGTTTGACAGTACAACATGGGCTCAAATTGCACCAAGAAGTCCATTAGCCTTTCAAACCCAAACCTGGGAGCTGGCATACTGGAAAGATGGATACAAATACTAGGTCAAACAGAACAGTCTCTCACTCTGCTAATTAGCCCAGCAGTCATTCATTTGTATTTTCTTCCTTCCCCATTGCCTTCGTTTGCCCTTGTGTGCTGTTTGTTTTCTGGTGTGCAGTTTTCTTGGATGAGTGTGGTTGGGGTGCTGGTAGCCTGCAATAAGGAAATGAGCTGTACAAGTGTGGGGCAAGCCTGCAGCAAAGATGTTTGACCAGAAACCAGGGGGTGGGGAAGCTCCCATATGCTCTGAGTGGCCATAAACAGTGTTCTAGCTCCTGCTTCTGCTTGTTCACAGCCTAAAATCTGTTCAGGGCAGGGACTGGGGAGCAGACTGAGAGAAGCCCCGAGGTATTTGTAAAGAAACTGCACCATGGTAGATGGGAGGCTTTTGTAGCAGTGGGAAGGCTTGTAAGGAGATGAAGAAAGTGGTCTGCTTAAAGACTTCCAAATCAGCCTTCCTCTGCCTGGGAAACTGGGCTCACAAAACATGGAAAAGGCGTGTTCTTCCATCATACGTCTCATCTTCATGTCACAACACTGATATGAAGTCAAAGTGCTCCTGGATTCATTGCTTCCAGCACAGAATGAAACAACTGCAGGACGAGCAGCAGTACTCCCCTCTGCATGCACCAAGATGTAAACACTTCTCTGAGGGTTGAAGAAGGGAGAAGCCCTTCCACCACTGTGCTTTCCTGAGGTCCCTGTGTGGCTCTTGGGCAGTTTGTGTTGTCCCCTAGGAGCAGGGGTCAGTTCAAACTGTGTTGGTTACTGCCTGTGTACGAACCCTGTGTAGTTCCCCCCTGGGCTGGGGGCAGGTGGTACAACACAAATGTTTTCCTGGGGCCTGATATCTTAATATTTTCCTGGTTGTGGTTCTTGAGACTCTGGTTTCATGTGGCTGTAACACAGTCTGGTATCCTAACCCAGTTCCCTGTTGGAATTGTGTTACAGCTCTGCTGGGCAACATGTTTCAAGTGGTGACCTAGTTAATGGGCAGTACTGGGAAGTATGGGTTGGTTGTTAACACCTGGGCTTCTTTCCTTCCATGTTCATTTGGCACTTGTTGGAATCTTCTAGTTTATTCTACAGCTGATTTTTCAAAAAGAAGGAATCTTCTTTTTGACCACCATTGTGTGGTTCTCTGGCAAATAAAACTAATTTAACATTCATTCATGAGAACTTTCCAAAAGTTGTATTATTGCAAGTAAATGAATTTTGGAAATTAGTTTTCCCCCCTTGAAAGGCAATGTAGAAATGGTATTGTACTGTGATACTGAGTGAGAAATAGGAAAATCATATGAACATGAGACAGAGGGAGGAAACTGCCTTTGCCATATTTTGGCAGCCCATTGTTTTAGGTAGAGAAAGTCTGAGGTGGAAGGTCCCTAAGCAGTCTGGTATTTTCACCTTCTTACAGGCCTTTCTGTTGCACAAAAGACTCATTGTACGGCTAAAGAAAGTAACCTGCACTTTTCTTTCCCCAGACCAGTGTGGTTAACTACATTGACCAGAGAACTAAACCAAGGAGTGACCAGCTGTTTTTTGTGGTGTTTGAATGGAAAGATCCTTTCATACAGACTGTTCAGGACGTGAGTAACCCGCTAGTCCCTTCTTGAACCACTATCTGACTGTGCATGCTCATGGTTTGTGTGAGCATGCACTTGCCTCTGTTACCTCACTCCAAGCAGAAATGCAGAGGAAGGGTGAGGAGACTTCTGAAATTTCAGGCTAGGCTCTTCCTTATGTCCAATAATGCATTGTGTGTGGAGGTCAGGACCACCTGATGCTTTTCTTTGGGCTGGTGACACTCAGCATTCTGCTTGCAGCTAGAGGTACACGAAGCTAAGCAAAGCACCTGTCCCCTGTGTTCTAGCCAAGTGTAGCTTCAGGTCAGGGCTGAACTTTTTGCTTAAGTAAGTCTGCTTGGGTAACCTGATTTAATTACTTTTTAAAATTAATTTACAAGAAACCTAGGCTGAAATAAGAATAATAAAAATAGCCTTGTGCCATTATTAGAATAAAATGTGGTACTGTATTTACCCAACAACCAAGGTCCAGCAGCAGCAAAATCTACAGTGTTGCTGTTTTCTTGCCCAAAACCAGAGTGTGAATGCAGACTGTGTGGGGCAGGAGATGGTCCTGTGCACTCCTGCTGTCCCAGCAGGACCCAGGCACTCCTTGGCCTTTAGAGCCCAGTCCTATTCCCACACCTCTCACTCCTCTCTACCGGGGGGGTTCACTCCTTTGCCACCTCCCAGCTGCAAGCTGCCCTCGATCCAGTGGATTGGGGGTGCTCGTTTCCTCTTGCTGAAGGTCCATAATTCCCAAGCAGTGGCAGCTTTCAGCAAGATTAACAAATATGGGAAGCCTGTTCGAGACCACCTGGCTTAGGGGGATGACCCAGTGACACCGTGCTGGCCAGCCCAAAGTGTGTCCTGCTCCATTGCTGCCTAAGCCTAGCTCTTCCTGCTCCATCGGAAATCCTTGTGCCTAGAGGTGCAAGGAGAACTCCAAACTACAAATAAGCTTAACTATTCTTGAACCAAACATAGCAAAAAATACAAAATAGTGGCTGTAGCTCTGCAGCAGCAGTTGTTGCTGTCAGAAGCTGGTTTAACATTATGCTGCTGTCTTGGTAAAGCTTTCAGTAGTTGCTTCTCTGAGCTTTGTCATCTGGAAGATCTTCAATGTGACTGCTCCTTTTTGTTAATACTTAAATAATACAGTAAGTTTAATCTGTAATTTTAACAATTTAACTGTACCTCCAAAGTTTTAAAACAATTCCTTATTCTGAAATACTCTAAAAGGAATTTAGCAGTCAGTACAAGGTGTGTTTTCTTCCTGATGGCAGGAGTCAGAAAACCATGGTGTGGGGAGAAGGCACTGCAGTCCACCTGTGCAGCATAAAGGAATATGCTGCAAAACACTTCAGTCTGGAAAATGGAGTTGTTTGGTGCTGAATAGGTATAATATATGTGGAATATAACATACATGGAATCAGATGAGGGGACTAATATTTGTCATCTCTTTCAGATTATCACAGCAAACCCCTGGAACATGATTGCTCTTCTTTGTGGTATCTTTCTGGCCCTGTTTAAGGCAGCAGACTTTGCTAAGTTAAGTGTTAAGTGGATGATCAAAATCCGAAGAAGGCATCTGAAGAGGACTCGTCAAGTAACAAACCACATAAGCTGAGGCTAAGGCTGCCTTCTAACTGTTCATAGCAGGAGGGATAGAACATAACTGGAATAAACTGCAGTCAGCAATTAAAGCTGTAAACCAGGTATGTTTTCTTCCAGAGAGATGCTGGCTGGAGGAACAGCCTAGCGAACGGCCTTGGAACTGCAGACGGAGCTAACTCTAGGACAGGTCTAACAAACTCATGCTTTTCTAGTCCCAGTTTAACAAGTTTACCTCAGTGTATGGGGGAACCACAGGGAAAAAAGGGAACTCACTAATGTTCAGAAAGTCATCACTGTAGTAAATGGTGAAAAAGTGGACAGTGTTTGAATGTTTCTCTAACAGACCCTTTAGTTTCTGCATCAGCTGTGAGCTGCACGTAGCACAGTCACTGCCTTGATGGTGCTTAGTGGAAGGCAAAGTACTCTGAAAACATCCTGGCCTCTCTTCTCCAAAGTATGTTTTAAAACAAAATACACTGGAATTCTATTACGTGTCATTTTTGACTTAAAGTACAACAACTTTAATATTAAAAAATATTTCAAGTAAGCCATTGTGTGCCTTCTTTGAAACTACCTGCTCTCAGGTTCAGATGGAGCTTCACAGGAGGCAGTTCAGGGTGTTATGGCATGAGGATAAGGTGAAAACCAAAAAGATTTTCCTGATCAGTGCAGCTCAAAGAAAACTCAAGCAACAGGACAACCTGGGGGGCTGAGCTGGTGGTCGATTTCCAAGTCTGTCTCAGGCTGTTGCTTATCCCTCTTTCTGGCAGTCTTTCCTAAGGAAGTGAAAAATAGTCTTTCATCAGCATGGGCATGGAACTGTGATTCTCTGTTCTGTGGGGAATGCCTGCACACCAAGTGTGCTGGGGTGGTGGTGTCTTTTTCTTCCTTATAAGTCCTTTGTTAGTTGAGATGCCTGACTTGGACTTGTGGAGTCTACAGGGAGCAGGGCACCACTGCGTGTTTGCTCTGAAGGCTTTGCTGCAAGGATGCCAAGTCACAGTTTGCTTCTTCCTTCCTCTTCCAGCAGAGTACTCAGAGGAGTAAGTGTATCAAAAGTACCCCCTTACCTTTCTTCCTTGTTTTTGGCAACTGAGGCAGCTTTTGGGACAAAATTTATTACTTTCAGCTGATTTCCAGAGCAAATTAAGGCACATCATTGACCAGACACAGCCTTAAACAGGGGAGCAACAACTCATTGTAGTAAAATAAGCAGAACAGCAGCACTGGCTGTTAGGAGGAAAGTGTTTAGTCAGGGGCCAAAGATGTTTGTATGGGAGACAAGTGGTGTCCAGTCCCCACCTTATCTTCAGTACCTCACAATGATGGCTCCTGAACAGCTCAGCCAAGAGCACAGCAAGGGACTGAGATTGAACTGGATGGGAGCAGCAAAGGCCATACATTGCATGGCTGAAGCAGACAGAGCTACTCCATCCCTGGGCGATGGGGAACAGGACAGAAACCAGGCAGAGGCTGGGGGGGGGATGGATAAAATCCCCACTTAACCCTTCCATAGCAAGAAAACCCCCACTGACTTTGCTACCTAACAGCCTGTGCTATGACAACTGACCTTTCTTAATGCCTCACTGCCAGAGAAACACCCAACTCTGCCTTGAACAAATGGTATTACAGCAGCTATTTCTAGGATTTTACAAAAAAAAAAAAGGATTTAAACAATTTGAACAGGTACTGATGGATTGATGGATCCTACTACATTTTTTCTTCCTTTTTTTTTTTGCTAGTGAGGTCAGAGCAGGTAAGTTGGAAGGTAAGTTAGCTGCAGCTGTGGGGCGAGTAGAAAGCATCATTAAATGAAGGATAAACTCCTTTTTGCAGTATGTACTTTTTTTTCCCCCTCAATAAACTCCCCAGCAGTCCACTTCAGTCACTACATCTCAGCTGTCAAGATGTTTTGTTTTATAAGGAAATGTTACAAGAGCAGGCCAGTGATCCCAGCCAAGAAACCTTTCTTTTACATACCTATTTATAGGAGTGATTCTGACAGCAAGTGTTGCACAATTTGGAAGGGTATCTTACAGCTCCTGTGTTGTTTCTGTTACCTAAGCCTGATGTCTGTATTTGTAACTTTTGGGAAAACTTGTAACAACTACAACTGCCAGTGATTTGTTCCTTGGACCCCTGCAATGTGTTTGGTTCTCCAACATTTGTGTAAGTTATTTCCTTTAGGCTCTAGGACAGCTGAGCAAAGCTTGTCACACACTGGGAACTTTATTCTTCTAAGGACAAAAAGGCACTAAAGCACTAAACCGAGGTGCGCTGTGCCAGTGTGACTGTCCTTTCCCTGCAAGAAGGGCCATGAAAGGTAAAGGGGTTTTTCCCCCCTAAATTCTGGGCTGCCAGCTACCATGGAAGCTACTTTGGGCAGCTGATTCACTGCTCTTTTTATGTAAAACTGACAGAGAGGAGCAGCGAATTGGATTGATCCAACAGAGCAGTTGGGAGTACAAGGCCCTTTAGGCAGTGCTAGTCCCACACCCTCTGTGAAACAACTACCTAGAGACAAAACAAAGCAACAATAAGTGTAATACACATGACTCAAACAGTATAGCAGGGACTTCCCCACTTTTGCCACTCCATGAAAAGCCAGATTGTACAGTTAAAAAGGTTGGTTGTAACAGCCATTCTAATTCTCCTGGTCATCATAAACACAAAGATGTGAGGTACAGCACTAAATACAAACATAAAGACTTTATTGAATGCTGCTCAATTCCCCAAAGATCTTTCATTACAAAATTTTTCCACACAACTGCAATTTAAGAGATTGGAATGGTACTCTGATAAAAGATGTGAAAAAAATACTTGATCAAGTAAACAGACAAGACTTCTATTGCCAACTTTCCACCTTTAAGAAACAGACTGCATTTTCTTTAAAGAAAACAAGGAACTCTTTCTTGACATCCTTCCCTCCTTACTGAAAAAAAAATACACTAATTTCAATTTTGGTCTCATTCTTCAGTCCATGAGATGCTAAAACTAACACAGAAACATCCAAGATGGGTCTCTCCGAGACTGCACCACTCTGGAGTGTCCTTGGGCTGATGAGGAGCATCATTGATGGGCTCTCCAGAGGAAGCTCCATCCTCAGCTGTAGCAGGAGGAAATCCCTAATGAGCCCAGGACCCAAGAGGCAGCAGGAGTGGAGTAGAGGCACTGGCCACCCCAACCTGTTGCAGCTGATTCTCTCCCTACTTCACCTCCTTTCTAAAGTGAGCATTGTGTAAATCTAAATCTGAATCCAATCAGGAATTCAAGGACAGCGCTGTATCCGAGTTCCTTTCAATGCTGTAAGGGGCATATACTGAATATCTCAAGTTACTGGTAACGTACCTTGGTTTTATTTGAGAAAGTACAGCACAACTAGAAGCCTTTTCTATCACCTTAACCAAAGTATGCAGCAATGTGAAAAGCACATATAAAACAAGGAAAAATGTGTATGTAGCAAACTATACCACCTATGTGCAACACAATCAAAAATTCAAGTCATAATTCGCACCACTCCCGTAATTATTTCACTCATTAAGGATGATAATTCAGTTCTATGAAACATTGGAAGTGACAGTATATCAATTAGACAAATTTACAATATGTTGTGGTAATGACATCACTTAACTGCTGTATTTAAATTCAAATCTTTACATTTGCCAGAGAAAAAAATTGGCTGTTTCTATTATACTGTTGAGGTTTCTTTTGCAAATCCTTATATATTTCAAAAGGGTACAAAAAAAGAATGTCTGCCGAGTAGAGGTGGTCATTTCTTTTATTTGGCACTTGTATTGTGTGCATTGAGCACGTTGTGAGTGCTGTTCTGCTTTTCTGCCATTGCCTTCTTGAGCTTTAACTCCTCCAACCTTCTCCACAACTCTTCACGTTCCAATTCTTTCTTTTTCTCTCTGTACAAAAGAGTGAAAGATGAATTTCAGATGTGTTTTAAGCACAAGCTAAGAGACACAGTCACTTAACTGTGACTTGTGTCTACCAATTCCTCTTTCAAGTTTTTCTCCAAAGCTGTATTTAGAGGCAATTACAGTTTCCTCAATTAAAAAGTGAGCATAACAAATCAGTAATAATGAGTGGTTAAACTGTACCTTTGCTTCAGCAAATGCAGACAATTGCTGTAGGGTGGCTTTGCACAGATGGCTGCAGTTTTAAGGAGGTTTTTTTATCACATGCACACAAATTAAGGGATTGAGCATCTTTGGGAGGCGAAGAACACCAAGCTTGGCAGTGGTCTCAGCTGGCCAAGGGTCACCAGTGCCCTGCCTCCCTGACTCCAACAGTGCTGCTTAGTAGGTTAGTACAGTAAGAGATGTTTTTGCTGAGCTAGGAAGAGTTCTCCAGCTCCATTCTCTCCAGACACCTGAGGCAGCACAGCCAGCAGCAGCTGAGCCCGATTTCACCACACAGGAGAGAGCACCCTCCCTGCCCAGGCAGGATGGGGAGCTGGGGCCTTCCTGTCCCCTCCCTGGGCTCAGCTCCCCCACGGCACTGCCAGGCACTGCCTCAGGCACAGGACAGCCAGCACCAAACAGCTCCACTGCAGAGCCCTGCAGCCACAACAGCAAAGCAACATCCAAAGTGACAGCCTGGACACAGACTCAGCAGTGGGAACTTGGAAAAAGGCTCAGTACCTTTGCCTTTCTGCTTTGTATGAGCTTGTGAGTTCATCGAAAAGCTTGCCATTCATTTCCATCAGGGTTTTCAGCACGTTGTACACCAGTGCCACAATGGTTCTGAAACAGAAGGAGCACAGCCATTAGATTTACTCAGTGACAAAATTAACTTCAGAAAACAAGCACTTGACTTCTTTTTTGGATTCTGAGCTTCTTATTCAAGATACTACTCTAACGTCAGGGAGTTTCTGAAACAAAATCCTTTCCATTTTATTAATTTACAGAGGAAATTATAGTATAGTTAAACATTTTTTGAAATGGCTATTTAACCTTGAATTCCTGACTTCTGTAATTGCACAGGATATAATTATTCATGCTGTGGCTGTACTTTAAAGCCATTCAATTATGTGAACCTTTAATAAACCAAGTTTTAACAACAACTTTGTAATATTTGAGCAATGAAATATGAGAGTCTAGAAAAATAAAACTTCTGGCTCCTAGCTTCAAGAAACAGCAGACAAACCACAGGCTTAGTGTGGTTTAGCACAGCCATGCAAAGCTCTCCCAGCAGTGTTTCTGGGCAGCAAGAGTCTTGCTAGAGAACTAGAATCATGAACATCAGATAATGGATTTGAGTACCTCAGTTTCTTTAAGAAACTCAACAGCTTGAGCAACACTGGCTGTGTGTTACATGGCTGCCTGTATTCCTGCACTGCCCTTCTTTTTGTGAAACATTCATATTTCAATAAACAATGTTGAACATTGTGTTATCTCCTTTAAACCCACCCATATTTATACAAAGAAATAAAAAACCAAATTGAATTAAACATTAAAATGCCTGTCATTGATCTTATCATTAATCAAAAAAGCAGGTAAACTGTCTTCCCTGTCTTCTCCCTCCCTGACAGTTCCCCACTGAGTGCAAAGCTGCAGCCCTGTGACCTTGAAAAAGGAGTCAAAAAAACCCCTAAGGAAGTAACCAAAGAAGGAGGTTTGCCTTTTCAGTGCTCTCTGTGCATTGTGGCACTAGGAAACCTCCCAGGTGCTCATCAGAGCCTTGTGCTCATTCAAAATGCACAGTGTCCTTTGCCTGTTACACACTTATTTTTTTAACTTGGTGGTTTTTTGTATCCTGGCTTTCATGTGGTTTGAGGTCAAAAGCCTATTTAAGGCTTTGGTTTTCTGAGAGGAAAAGTTCGATTTTAAGCAAGTAATTGAGTCCATATCAGCCAGCCAGATGGATAAAAGCATGTTTTGCTGTCCTCCAAAACAGATTAGCATCAAAGGATTAGACTTTTTTCCCCAAACTTCCTTGTCCTCAAGTAGGCAATTATCCTGTGTCTTTTACTTCCTTCATAAAGGGCAACTTCTGGCTGCAGACAGAGAAAGAGGGACATCCTTCAGATTTGTTGAGGTCCCAAATATATTGATGCTCCAAGGACTATTCCCCAAAGTTTATATTCAGTCTTAGTTGCTACATTTGCAACTAGACAGACCATCTACATAAACCCAGAATAATTGCAAAGCCTCCATGGGCTTAAATCAGGACATCTGTTTTACTCCAGGGCTGTGGGAGGCTCCTGCTCACCCTCGCTTTTGCCTGTACAAGCTTTACATTCTGCACACTGACTTCCAACTTAATTCAAGGTGCTGGCACCAGGAAGCTTTGCTTTTCAGTATTTCAGTACCATTAGTGCTTCTTTCAAACACAGGAATACCAATATTTAACTTGTGGCACTAAATATAAAATGAAGCAGTCACTCATTTCTCAGCCCTACCATCCTTTATAAGCGTTGCTCTTCTCTGATAGGATCTTTTCCCCTTCTTGTCTCACTGGGCAGCAATAAATACTTATGAAGACACAGACAACTGTATTCATCTGAAGTATTAAAGGACAGCAAAGCATAAATAGAAGCAACCCTTGGAAATGGTTTTGGTCTAAGTAACATTAATTTGCATTTTGAAGTAACACATAGGATCAGATGTGATTACGATATGAAGACCATCATTCAGTTTCCTCACACTTTTTCAATAAATTCCAGGTCTCCATCATAAAAATGCAGAACAGTGAAAGCACAATATAGCTGAAAGTGACACTCCATTTAACACCCAGAATGCCATGGATTTAACCTGGTTTAAGTAAAAATGAAGCCACATTTACAAGCTCCCAATCCAAGCCTGAAACAGTGGACAATTTATTTACAGATGAAGTGAAATGCTACATACGGATTCCAGTGTTCTTTGGAGATCTTGTACAAACTGCCAAACATAATTGGTAGAATTTTATCAATGTTCTCCTCAATCAGGCTAAGAATATATTCGTTATTCCAGAAGTACAAAGCTCTTTCTGCAACCTGAAACACAAAGTTAGGGGTTCATAACAACCATAAAATAAGTTACCACAAGGTTTGTCTGGGGGTTTTTTTATGCTTATTTACCTGAAAATGTGAACTTGACACACTCTTGGATATTTGCTTAAATAAAGGCTCTTCTATTTTTTTGAATTGTGTTGGTTCTATAACATCTAAGATTTCTTCAATTTCACCTAAAAACATGACCTGTTTGTTGAGAAAGAAAAAAAGGATGAGAATGTTTTATATCACCATTGTAAACAGAAGCAAACAAAATACAGCTTATACATTAGTCATGATCTGCAAAGAATCTGTGTGTCGTTACAAGACATTTAGACATTCACAGGAGTGTTGCAGTCTAAAAGAAGTCAATCATCACTCTCAGCTACCAAGTTACAGCTCTCCTCTTGGACTTCTTTTGTGTAAATACTGAATGCTTCACCAAACTGCTTCTGCAGAAAATAAGGTTTTTACAGTTTAAAAAAAAATTAGGGCATCTTATTTAAAGAATGGTTGCAGAGATTATCAGAGATCACCAAAGTAGCTTTTGAAGTGATAAGTAGTTAATTCCCATATAAAATTGCAACCAGCAGAACTCTGTGTAGCTGGCACAGAAAAATTTATCACCACTTGCAGAAACAGAGACAAAAAGGTCCCAAAAAGGGACCCACTTTTAAAGAGCTGTTGGGGATGGAATCTGGTGGGATAAATCAAACTCCTGGTTTTTAAACTCATTTTAACTACAGAGAAGAAACTGAGTCACACGACAAAGGTGAGTGCCTCAAGAAGCTTCAAGAACTGCAAGTTTTCTGCAAGATCTCTTGTAGAGCACAGTAGGTTTGGGAACCTGCCCCACAACATTTTACATCACAGCAGACACTAGAAACGAGACACAAAACCAACCTCTTTCTGACTGCACGTTTTTGGCCAAAATTTGAGCAGTCCTCTGATTACCTGTATGAAAAATACAAACAAGTTAAAGCAGAACAAGTTTCTTTTTATACTTGAGAAGATGAAAGAAGTACTGGTTTGCTTTTCCTTATCCAGTGGTTCAATGAAAACTGAATAAACACTCATTTAAATGTCTTGTTTAGGTTACCAGAATAACTTAGACCCTTATGGCTTTGTGTGCCTGTGATTATCCACACACACTCTGCTCCCATCCCAGTACTTACATTAATTGACAGGATGCTGATCGCATCAAAGCACCACAAAGTGAAGGTAACCCCCCTGCAGCTAAATCTCCCAGAATATTTTTTGTCTTCCACTCATCCATACTTTGGGGAGCACCTGCCTTGGCATCAAAGGTTTGAAGCCCAAGAGGAAAGAGTATCTGCTGACAGGGCTCTACAGAGGAGCCATGGCCTCCAACTCTTCCTTTTCCCTGCTACAATTTGACGTTAGACTGGAAACTAAAGTAAGAAAGATGTGAACTTACAGAGAAAATGTATTCTAGTATCTACATTTGAAACTACCTTACACAAGACTGGAAAAAACAACCCTTTGGGAAAATTAATTGGAAAGTACAGCCCCCAAGAGGAATGAAGGGAATACAGCAAAGAAAGGCTGGAGGCATTTTTCCTAGAAATAAACATCTCACATGGCATCTAAATTGCAAAATGAATGCTGTCTTTAAAAAAAGGGGAAAAAAAGCTGTAACTATGTTCCAGAAGCAGAAACATTCTCAGAGCCTTATAAACTTTCATTCCGAGGAAAGGACCTCTATTTTTTTATGATACAACAGCACCTAATGGATCATACCCAAAGGCAAAATTACTCAGTTATTTGAATCCTTCCATATTTGCTTTTTGCCATATTGATTTTTTTCCTTCAGCTTTCCAGCTGGCTGCTTTATTAACAACTACATGTACTATCAAAAGTGGCTTTCCAGAGAAGAAGTTAATGTGACTGAAGTGCACTTTCCAGAACATGTTACTGCAAGAACTTTTGGATATACTTTGCTAGAGAGACCCATATTCTCAATGAAGAAGTGACATGTTCTGAGTATAACAGTGCACACCTCAACAGGATACCTATTCCTTGCTCCTCCTTGCTGGAGTATCAGTTTCCAGCTTGACTGTGCTTTTATATTAAAAAGCTGATAGCTGCACATTTATGTTCATGGATTGCTGCTCTTACTACACATTATTAATATTCTTCCCTGAGCTACAGGATTCCCATAAAGTGGCTTACAACATAGGCACCTGCTGGAAAACTTAACTCATGTACAAGGACTGCTCATTTAGCCTGATTTCTTCCATGTAAAGGCCACTGCACTCAGCAGGGTTAGGTAACAAACTCTTCTTGTCAGCTCTGCAAACATCAGGCCTGACCTGAGGCAGACTACCATAGCTACAAGAGCTCAGATTGAATGTCCTCCAAACTGACCCTGAGTGACAATTCCTGCCAGAAAAATAACAGGAACGTATGTGTGAGACAGCCTTCTGATGGAGTTCTTAAAATATTACTTGACCTAAAGCCAAGAAAAATTTCCAATGCTATCTCAGCAGTTGCCCCAAATTTTAACATTTACTTTTCAAGCATTTCAGAAAGTTTCTTAAAGCTTCACTTCTTATTAACTTTGATTCCTTTATAAAGCAACTTTTACTATATATCCAGAGTAACAACCAAACCAAACACAGGCAGTGACTCTGCAGTGAGTTCTTGTGTCTTCTCCAGCCTGAATTCACCTTTAACTGATTAAGAAGCAACCACAATTGTACAGACTACAGTCCAGCCCAGCCTCAGAATTGCACTGTGGCACTGCTCTAAAGTCCTCACAGCAGTTTAGGCTTGGATCCTGCACCACACTTCGATAAATTTCTGTCAGGAAGTTCTGACTTTGTCACGCTGTCACTTCATTCAACCTTGCAGGTTTTTATGTAACACTACACATTTTCTGCTCACATGTCAACTTTAACTGTCAAAATGCCTGCGTTGTTTCCTCACTTGGCTTAAGGAATATGGGTTACACAATTCCTTTCTCCTCGCCCTATCCCACAAAACCAGCTTATTGACCAGTGTGACTGGGAACACTGCAGCACGGGGGGGAAAGAAGATGCTTCAAGCACACAAGGCAAATCCACAGACACCCTCCACCACCTACAGAACAACTGGTCAGCTGATGAGGAACATCAGTGCTGAAGTGGCTGTGCTGGAAACAAGCTTCCACTGAAAGACCACTCAGAGAAGATCAGTGCTGTTTTCCCAAAGCTGTTTATCTTTTTTTCTTTATAGAAGAAAAATTTAGGTCTTGCATAAGCTCTTCATTTTTCTGTCAGAAAAGGGGTAAAGTATATAAATATCAACATACCCCTAATGGAGAGATTCCTGATTGTCCAGCTAAAACCAGTTTCTTTTATAGCTGGCCTGACATCACTCTGTGTTCTCATGAGCTGCTGCACTGCCCTGAGCCTCTGTTTCTTCTTCATGGGCCCTGCCAAGGCCTGTGCATAAACCCTTTTTAGCTGAGCTGTCAATATGTATCACAGGAGACTCAGTTTGGCAAAAGCCACAGATGCCTGAAGCACCTCAGTTCTGACTGCCAAGAGCCACCCCAGGAACTGAAGAGGCAGGACAGAAACATCACATTTGGAATTTCAGAGGTCTTTCTGTCTAAATGAAGTGTTGTTATTCTTTTCAACTTTTATTTTGGGATTGTTTATTCCCTAAAATATTTCAACTTCATGCAGTGGCTAAGCATAAGCAATCAGTACCAAAAACATTGAAATTTTAATTTTTATGAAGAGAGAATATAGCCATTACATGCTTTCTCATTTGGGGTAGTTTGCATGATACCAGCAGTTCAAACTTTTAGTTAAATCTGTGCTCTATCTTGGCCACAGTTTAAGACACAAGTGCCCTTTCAAACCCAGAATTTTCTTAACTATCCTAGATTTCATCTTCTACTGCCCCTCCCCCCCACCCCAAAAATCCCACCTATAGATCTTTAATCAGGATAGCACAGCACTGCTGTACAATTCAACAGGTTACACTGAAATATTTAATTGAAATTAAAAATAGAAAGACATCCAACTGAAAAACACTTACAGGCTCTGTTAAAGTTGTATCTTTTTCCAGGAACTGTACAACACAATAGGCGAGCTAGAATGCAAGTCATATGGTTATTTAGTTTAAGCAGACACTGTTTAGACATTGCAGCATTACTAAGTATCACAACTTCTAATGGAAGCACTTCAGATCATGGGGGGAACCCAACCTAAGACACCCTTACACAGCCATTTCATTTTAGTCCAAACTAAACAAAACAGCAATTAAAGCAGCAAGATATACAGCCTGGTCTATCTTAAAAGAAACTTCCCGCTCACCAAAAATCATTTCTTTTCAACCTAGAAAATTATTTTCAAGCTTGGCAGATATTTCCCTAACTCATATCCCATATGCAGACAGATTTTTCTTAACATCAACTCCTGTATTAACATTACAAAGCTATCACTTTCAAACATCTATATTGGGGTAAAAAAGGGCTGTACTTCCAGTAAAAAACCAAGTTAACACAGGTTTGACTGAGCACACATTGCACATTGCTCAGGTACCAGACATCTACAGCACACAACATTCAGTGGTAAGATTACAAGTGAAAGAATTTTAACATATTGCAAGGCCACAAGAGATCAGGCAGCTGTTGTCCAGCGGAGTATCCAGTCCCAATGCAGCAGTGGCCAACAAGTGCCTGTGGAAAGGTGGAAGAAGTGGGGAAGCACAATGTGCTTAAGTCACCAGCACTGCTCTCCCAGCCTCTCGTGGTTTCTGTGCAGGGCCTGCTCAGGCCAAGGATATTTTATGTTATATAATCACTTAGAGTTTAGTTACTTAGCACATAGTTGAGTAAGTAAACAACCATCCCATGAAGAAACCATACAATAATCCTATTACTGAACTAGTTACAATCCTAGATTCTATTAAGACTGATTTTAAAAAGTCACAGTATTTCACAATATAAAGCAAAGACAAAAATTATGTAATATGCATCACATTTCAATACTCAGGATGCTTGAATTTAAGCCCTCCCTTTCTTTTTTTTTTAATCTGTTATGCCAAAGCAGATAATTACAATGCTGTAATTGCAACAGGTCTAATTTATTTCTTTTTGCCCTTAGGCTACTGATGCATTTGTATAGACTAAAAAAATAATAAATGTCACACATTAATCTCATAAAATCCCATTATACGTATATATACAGTACAGTAATGCTTTACTGTTCAAAGACACAGACTCAAGCTTATTTCATCTTGAAGGCTTTAACTTTTAAGGGTAGGCTATACTTTACTCAGCAACAAAGCAACCAGGCCACTTGGGATTGCAATGCAGATTTAACACTGGCTTAAACCTTCGGCATAAAACGAAACCAGGAACACACGGTGCTGTGTGTGCACCTGGCACTGGTGTTTTAGGAAGGGACAGAGTGGCCTGCTCAGCAGGACAAATGCTACTTTCAGGTACAGCTGAATTAATAGAGCCCTTTCAGGTACCCAGGAACTGAATTAAATGTATCCCAGAAAAAAAAGGGCAGCTTGCTGTACTGATCTGTCAGTGAGAACACCTCTGGGAGGTGACTGGGCCCTTTCATTTCACTGACTGATTCCATGGAACAGCAAGGCAATAAAGCACGAAGACAAGTGATTTGATTAATTTAAAACTTCATATGAGAATTAGGAATTAAGTGAGCTCTTCACTTGCTCCTGTTTGTAGGCTCTACAGCCATAATGATTTCACTTTAATTAGAGACCCATTTTCTTGTATCTTTAGTCTGTAAGGAGCTGTATTAGTGAGCTAAGTTACAAAGCAAGTTTTAATTAGTCACAGCAGAATTACTTCCAAGTTTGCATCAACTATATTCAATACTTGAAGTGCCATATGTCTGGAAAGGATACAGATTATTCCTCAAATGAAATGCTGAATGTCTGTGGCAAGTATAAGAATCAAAGTCAGCTGAAGAACTGCAGCATTCTGACAGCGTGTCATGGATCTACATAATTTCTGGCTGATCCAGAGAGCTACTGTGCATTTCTACCGTTTATAAATGGCAACAACATTCTCTCTCCACCCCCCCACCCCCCCATCCCCCCATCACTGGTATGGATTTAGAACGAGAAAAAACTTCTGAAATAAATACCTGGCCATGCCCAAGGTTCCTTTACACAGAGCATTTAAGTTACATAAAGGAAGTGATAAGAGCACAAGGCCCTGGAATTAAATGAAGCTTAAAGTGTGACAAGACTACAAGCAAAAAAGCTTCCAGCTTCAGTTGTTAAGTCTTTGACTCACTGGTACATACATTCTTTCACTTGTAATATATGCCAAATATTATCTCAAAATCAACATTTAGATATAAGATCTGGAAGACTTTTTAAAAAAGTAACTGAATTTGCAAATGTTTTGGAATATTGATATTTTAACACATAGTGCTTTAAATTTCGTTAGTTTCAAATGTAAATACAAAAAACCCCACCACTCTTAAAAATAGGCAAAAGCTTACCTGTGCATGAAACAAAGCTAATCCCTTTGCAGTATGCATGGGAATCAGAACTTTCATAAGGAACTGTTTGTGTTCTGCTTTCAGTGGCAGTGCAAAACCATTGATAATACTGAAAACATGAATAAGCAGGATTTATTTTTATTAAAAAATATTTTTTTTTCCTAGCAAGTCAAGAATTTCTGTAAGTTCAAGTGAAATTTCATTTCTGATTCAGTTTTTAAACCTGATTATTTTGAAGCCATAAAATAGCTCTACATGTGCACAACCTTTAAAAAGCTGGTATCATGAGAGTTTAGACTCTTGGCAGGAATACCAGAGAACCACAGTAGAACCTAAATAATACTCATTAAATGAGCTGAAGTATTTTTATCATGACCTCCATTAAATAAAATCATCTACAGTAAGTCTTGCTGTAGAATTTTAAAGCTTAGACAGATGTATCAGGAAGCTGATCCATTTCACCTTTTCACAGTCACTAGCAACTTGCAGAGAAAAAAGAAGAGATTACACAATTTTAACAGTGCAGTTTGAACACTTGTTTTGAGATTGTTGAACAACCTTTCCCTTTAAAAACAAATTGTCTCATTGATTCAGTCATCTTTTATTTAAGAGTTGGTGAGCTCTAGAACAGACAAAAGTCCTTCAGGAAAAGGTTAGTTTCTTTTGCCCCTTACATTTCAGGCAAATCTGAGAAAATAATGGTATCCCTTTCACTTGATTTTTCATGAAAATTTGTTCCACAATAGCTTCACCATATTTTTATTTTCAGTTAGACCAGCAATACTTATACAATTTTCTACTGTGGCAGTTTTGGAAAGGCAGTAAAACAAACTAGCAGAGAAAAACTTCAAAGTTAAATTGAAGTTAGTGAAATAACATCCAAAAAAATGGTAACTAAAACCCCTTAGCACTTACAAGGCTTTCCTGAATAGAACTGAAGGAAAACCAGTCTGAAGATTAGAGCATTTCATTCAGCATGAGGGCAAAAGTTAACATTCATTTCCTGAATCAAAGAACAAGTCATCTATCAGGTAGAAGATAAGCAAGAGTAGATAGGTCTGACAAACAAGGACCCTTGAGAAACATTTTTTGCCAGTCATCTTTAAAACTTGCACTGAAAAATGAATAATTTATTCTCTGTGTCCTAATTTGATACTCATGTGGTGACCCAGACAGTATTAGATTATCCATGACTGCACTTCATCACTCATTACTGTAATAATTCTCTTCCCCCCCCCTCCATCCCCAAAGCAGAAAAGTTGAAGCAAACATTCATAATAATATTTTATATTTTTTCTGTGTGAGATCAAACTTACCTTCCTAATATCTCAAGAAGTTCAGCAACACCATTGAAGTGCTCTGTTTCATATATAAACCTGTTACCAAAAAAGACAACCATCAAAAATTGACACAAAGGATCAGAGATTCCAAAGAAATAACCTTTACTAAGCTTCAAATGTTTGAAAGCTAGATCACAAACCAAACCCAGGTCTTTTATTTCAAGAATAAATCACTGCAGACCCAGACCATGAAGGCAAGATAAAATATTCCTGAAGTTAGTCACACATACACAGAGCATACCTGAGGAAAATGTTGTTTATCTGTTTCCTGATGAATGCTCTTAAACCAAGGAATTTTCCATAAATTCTATGAAGAACTGTCTTTAGGAAATCACGTTCTCGTGGGTCTTCGCTGTCAAAGAGCTCCAACAACTTTAAAAATTAAATTGAAATTCATTACTTTTGAAAGGCTTAAGATTTTTGGTTTGTTACTACCTGATTTGAATTTTATCTTTAATTAACAAGTTTACATTAGGAAAAAAATAGAATCAGTTTAACTGTACATTTTGTTTAGCTGTCAATAGTAGATTTTCAAAATTACATTTTTAATAAAGATGATTTTTTTAAATAAACTCATCAACTTCATTCCTTTCCTGCGTACAACAGACACCAAAGTCATTCCAGTAACTATTATACTATCAAAATAAAAATGAAATTGCAAAAATGAGATTATCAAACTGTAGGTAAGAGGTTTACACTTGTTCTTTAAGAAATCAGAATGAATCACATCCATATCTTATATTTACGACTTCTTAATTAAAATCCTTTACTGCTTATCTCAAAAAGGTACTTTTATCTTGATGGCTGAGAAAAGCATTCCTATACAAGAAATTTTACATTTAAGGAGAGGGTCAAAGAATAAGCACAAGATATGTAATTATTAACCAATTCCCTATTAATACAGACTAAATGCTGCAATAAGCTAACAAAATTTCCACACACTTTTTTCTTGTAGAAAGTTTTCCAAGGATACAGAAAAGACCATGCTCACTCAAAGACATAAAAAATATTCCAGTCCCATTATAGACCACAATTTTTGTTATTTTTTTAACCCTGCATGTCCAAGCAACAGCATATTCAGAAATGTTAGCTGCCTTGAGCAAGTGAGTAACAGCTCAAGCAGTCCCCAGAGTCTCCTGCTCAGGTCTGAGCTTAGGTATGTCTGTACCAAGCAGCACAAGGGACTGGAAACAGCTGTTCAGGAGCTTGGTTCGGGCTCATTTCAATTTTATATTTAGCAGGAATTTCTCAGGGTCACTACTCCATGTTTTTTCCCATATATAGCTAGCTGCTGGTTGCATTGTCTTTATCTTGTACTCTAGAAAAAGATCAAGTGAAATGTCAGGAACAAACTCTGCAATGCTGCTCTTAAGGACCACAGGTCAATTTGTAAACTGGATACCCACAGCCAATAGTTCACCAGCAGGTTCAGGCTTAAATTTTGTGTGTAAGTGGAATAAAACTGAGAAGAAGGAAACACTTATAAACAAGAACAGTAGAATCAAATAAGTGGAAATTAAATGCAGTCACTGAAGGTAGGGAGGGAAAGCACCCATCTTGTGGTTTTATTTTTCATTGCTGTATTGTGATGGCCCGCCAGCACTCTTCAGATACTGAGCAAACAAGTATTTTGACAAACAAAATCTGGCAAACAAATATTTCAACATGTTGAAAAAAATCCCCACTGAATTCACCTTGAACAAAAAACTGTTATGGAATTCTACACCGTATTTCCCTAAGAAGTTATATTTAATATGAAATCTCACTTTGTTTTCTTGACCGTAGTTGCTTTGCATGGTAAAGCATGACTTTCCTAAGTAATTTCTTACTTGATTTTCCTTCCATGGTTAATACACAATAGCAAAGAGAATTACACTATCTACACACAAGTAAGAAGGTGTTGAAACACATTTCATGTACAATAAGTAAATGAACTTTTTACAAGAAAAAAGCTTGCGGTAAGTTTTCCCATGATACAACTGTGAAGAAACCAAACACAAAAGGACTACAAAAATATAATTAGCACATTGTTGATTTGACTGGAATTAAGTTACAAATCATGAAAAACACAACTTGTCCTCACAAATTCCTAATGTCTTGCATTGCAACGCAAATGAAAACAAAGTGTTTCTGAAGTTACTAATTACATATAGCCCCGGTGATAGGATGTGCTGTTTATTTAGTGTTTGGCAGAAACCACTGCTGGAACAACTGAAATTTACCCTGTGTCAACATGAAAGCTTTAGGAGTCCATCTGATAAATTAAACTCGAGAGGTGATCTTTAAATCCCACTTTCAACTTTAAAACTCCCCTCTTACCTGCTGCACAAATCTCTGGTCAATGTATCGCTTCGCAATGCTGGGCTGAAAATCTGGGCTCTCCAAAAACCTCAGGAAAAACTCATACACCAACTGCAGACATGGAAATGAAAATTCTGAAGTTAGAAAGTATACCATAACACAGATCTCAGCCCAAAACTAGTGGGACTATTCACATGATCAAAAACTAAAAAAACTGAATCAAAGCCTAACACATCACTGCTTAACCACAGCCTCTACTGGAATTTACTGAAAGAATTACATTAAGTACATAGAACAGTTTAATTCCCAGAAGAGTCAAATGAAAATATCACTAGTGGACAAAAACCAAGTTCTGAATGTTACGTTCCTGCCATGTTAAGAATTTATTATCGAGAAGTAAGCTACCAAACATTTAGCAGCACTCAGTAAAATTAAGTGCTCTAACATTACATAATTCCTTAAAGAGATGCTACTAAGTGTTCCTGAAATTAAGTTTTGACTGAAAACTCTGAAAATGGAAAGTCATATTAAAGCAGCTGAATGAATTCACAGAAACTGAAAGAGTTTGGATTAAAATTAGGCTTCTATATCCTGGAAACTCAATTATAATATCCATTATGGCTTGTAGCATGTTATTTCTATTTAGTTCAAGTTCCCATTTGCTACAATCCCACAATGCCCACAGATAAAAATTCTGACAGAAGATAGAGCTACCGAGGGCCTGGGTAACAGAGAGTGGCATGAAGAGGCCAGAGTACAAGTCCCATATTTTGGGGCTTATCAAAAGTCCAAGATAAAATACTGTACTTCCATAACAATGGCAGGTTATAAAATACCCAGAGGGCATCTCTTAACTAAGACACAACCAAGAGGAAAGAGGCCTTGTGTTTAGATTACATTCAGAGCTGTTTATGTTCTCAATGACTATTTCATAATTCCATATAATTAAACAACTGATTAGTTGTTTAATTATATGGAATATAATGGAAATAATACTAAAATGCAATTTAGGTACATAATGCCATCACTGACTGTGTTTCCAAATAAAACCCACGCAGAGCTGTGCTCATACTCACAGGCACGAATTTCAACTATTACCACCCTGAGTACTTAACTAAACTGAGAGCCAACACCTGAGTAATTCGTAATTATAATTAGGAACTTCACTTGAGAGAAATGCATGACAGTAAGTACTTTCATGTAGAACATTTGAACTGACAGTTACTTATGCATAGCCTCAAGGAGGGTGTGCTGTATCTGCAAAGCAGAAGCTCAGAAACACAAGTTACCCTTCACTTGCTCCCCCTCTGAAGAAGAGCTTTTCATATCAGCAGTTTACATAGAAAACCAGAATTGTTAGGGTTGGGAGGGATCTCTGGAAATCACCTCTAGCCCAATGCCCCTGCCAAGGCAGATTCACCTAGAGCAGGTGACATAGGAACAGGTGGGGTTTGAATGTCTCCAGAGAGAGACTCCATGACCTTCCTGGGCAGCCTGTTCAGTGCTCTGCCACCCTCAGTGTAAAGAAGTTCTTCCTCATCTTGTGTTTCAGTGTATGGCCATTACTCCCTGTCCTGTCACTGGGCACCACTGAGGAGAGTCTGGCACCATCCTCTTGGCACCTTAGTAGACAAGCCAATAATAGAATTTTAAATGTTACCTTACACCATCCTCTGTCTTAGAAAGAGCTCAACCATGACTGTTTAATACCTTCATCAATGACACAGACAGTGAGGCTGAGAGCACCCTCAGCAAGTCTGCAGATGGCACAAAGCTGAGCAACCTGATCTCATGTACCCTGTCTCTTCTCATTGCAGGGGGCTTGGACTAAGGTGATTTTTAAAGGTCTCTTCCAATATAAAACATTCTGATTCTACTGATCTTTTTCAATCTAGCAACTAGATAGATTCCTGTAGAAATGGGCAACATATGGCCAGAGGGAAGTTATATAGCACAGCGTCATAGGGATTAATTTTGGAATTTAATTCAAGATTTCTGTAATAAATTCCTATATGAAATACTTCTGTCAGTGACAACAGCAAAGAACAGCCATGTGCAATAACTGCTTAGACAATGCAACAATATTGGAAGCTACCACCAGGGGGGAAAACAGAAAAAAAGAGAAGTATGTCATGTTACCAACAAGAAAGGACAAGTTGACCCTGAAGCCCTAGAAGAATAAATACAGGATGAAACTCAAGGATTGCAAAGTCACAGTTGGAGTTCCAAGAAAAAGCTCTGCTAAGCATTTGCAAGCCCTTAAGCTGAGAAAGGGTTAACCATAGGATGACTAAGATCCATCCTCACAATGAAGCTATGGAAGTGACAGATGAAATCCTAGGATATTCCAGGAAGATACTGACAGCACAGACAGAGATGTACAGTCCTACACATGCTTGAGGGAATTTATTAAAACCTGAAAGGAGACAGAGAAAGAGCCACTAGAATTGTCATGGGATAGAGCACTTTTTAACAGTGAACACTAGATTGGTATAGTTTGTTTTCCCTAAAGGACAGACGGAGGAAGGATAATTAGGGCTTCTTTCCATAAACAGATACAGTGACTGCAATAGACATCAAGCAGAAGAACTAAGCGAAAAGCACAATGCTGCACCATCTTGTTACAAGCTGTCCAAGATTAAATTCAGGATATCAACTGGGTATCAAATAACTTTGGAAATCCTTGTGAGCCTCGGGAAATACATGAAAGCCCCTCTATCCAGGCCATTTCAGGAAGCAAGTTGCAGTGGCCATTTCTGGGTAAATGAGCTCTGGGTTCTCCTGTATGCTAATGTTTGCAAACTTAAAAGCATAACAACAACAACAATCAAACTAGGGCACCAGAACAGATTCTGGCCACAACAGATCCTACCCAAAGAGACAGGCATGCTCAACTTGAGTTTAATAGAAGCTTTACTATTGGAAATACTAAATCAGGGGAGAGATGTTGGATTTAGTAGTTTTTGTTTTCAAAACTGGTCTGCTTGGGTCGAAGAGCTATGAAATACAACTCCTAATGCTTTAGTGATTCAATCTTGCAGGGACCACTAGAATATTTTTACTTTAAACTACCAATTCTGCCAACTCTGCAACTCCCTAAGCTTCAAAATACACAGTGGCTTTAAATGCCAACCTGTTCGACCTAGTTTGGCTGTTACAAACCACCTTGAGCGCTGCTTTAAAGCAACATCTTTCAAGTGCCACTCACTTTACTGAAGGTCTGCAGTCTTTTGTTGTGGCTACACACACTGGTAACTTACTAAGCAATTATGTCAACAGATTCAGGCAGAAAGGAGTAGAGATTCAGATTTTTTTCTTTCCTCTCTGAGAAAACTGGCTACTTGACTGCCAGATCAGGATAGAACTTGGAATTTGTTTGTAATTCATCAGTCACAAATCACAGCCAGCAAAGCATCCACATCTTCCCTCCTTAAGCAGTCCTTTAGACTATGCCAAAAATAATAGTATATTTTGCTGGGGAGGAGAACGGTTGTGTACAGCCTTTCTTCCACACACAAAATCTGACATTTCCAGCAGCTTTGTGCTCCTGAAGGGCAATTAGCAAGTTAGCCAACTCAGTCTTCTATGGTCCAGTAGCACACGAACTGTAAAAGGACAGAGTGGGAAACACAAACTGTTTCCATTGGGCTGCAAGGAGTGATCTATTCCCAAGACAGGATGAACAAGAGACACGGGAGGGGGAAATCCACAATCAGTGACCAGACAGCCTGACAAAAACTCCCTTAGAAAACAGCAAGGAAAAAACCTGAAAATAAAATTTCAAGTAATACCACAGGCTACAAACCTCTTTCAATTCCTCTCAGGCAAGCAAAAGCCACAAGTGAACTGATCACAAAATGCACAGGTCTTTTTCTATGAACAAGACTAGAGTTTAATTATGACCTAAAGTGAACTAAGCTAGCATTTACAAATTTTATCTCTGAGACACAGGTATTTAGAAGTCAGATGGTGCTGCTACTGACCACAGGAGACACTTGCTTAGCCCTTGCACCCTCCCACCCAACAAAATCAAGCCTCTCATCTAGTTCAGTTACAGCCATTTCTGCTATGAATTACAATCAGCCATATGTAAGAAAATAATGATCACAGCCTTTAACCCACAGAGCTATTTTCTGTGGTAACTTGATTCTTGTTTGGTTTAAATCTCAAATGCTATGCTGAAGACGTACTTTTTATAGTCAGTATTAGAAGCCCAGTTTTTAAATAAGAGCATTTGTTGATGCATTGGAAATATAATATTATAGGGGCAGGGTAGCATTTTAGCTCTTAAGAGGAGAGAGCGAATGGTATGCAGATGTGCAGCAGCTTAATCTTCTACCCACGGCGAGGAGTTGCTACTTAACTTCTCTTTAACAGACACTACTTACATAAATCAGCAATGAGCTGATACCCGAGATATGTGCTTGTACAATGACAACTTCTAGGAGCTAACTGAAAATAAAATAAAATTCAGCAGCATTCCAAGTCAATCATGTGATTGATACAGCAGTGCTACAAAAACCACGAGCTTGCCACAGGAGCGCAACAATGGAATAACCACGCAACTGTTACCAAACAACGAGGATATTGTAAAGTTTTTGCATGGAGGGAGGGAAAAGGGTGGGAAGAAGGAGGGGATTTCTATTTGCTCAAAGGACAAATAAAGGCTAGTACTCCATTTTTTGTAATTATCATGAGAAACTGAACTGTTAATATTAACTTATATTTTATTAAACCTACACTAAAAAGTTGCTCAGTTGCACAAAACAAACCTCTTAGGTGAAGAACATAATTACCTAAAATACCCACAATTTTCATACATACACCACAATTTAACAGTGCAATCCCTCTGTTTAAAAAATAGTATTTAAGCCATTTAGAAGAGTTAACATTCAGCCATATTTATACATGCTAAAAAAAGCACCACCTTTTTTCCCCTCTCAAGTATAAAAACTCAATTGTACTATAAAAGCAATTTTTATGTTCTTAACAAAGGCACAAAATGACTGAAGAATCCACATTTCTTGCCATACAAGAAGGCTTGAAAGTGAAGAAATCACACACCTGTATGTGGGGCCATGAGGCTTCAAGAGTTGGTTCATCTTCTTCTGGATCAAAATCTGGGTTATCACTAGGTGGAAGTGTTCTGAAAATATTAGAACTAATCTGCAAGCAAAAAAAAAAAATTAATTGTATCACTGTTTATGCTTCCACAGATCACATGCAGTAAGGTACTGCATTTATCCTAGAATCAAATGAAACAAAACCATCTAAAAGAAGTAACATAATAAATCACTCCTTCATTTTTTCAAAACTGCAAAATACAAGCAGCCAGAAGTCTGAAACAGGTCAGTGAAAATAAGAAAGTAACTTTTGTCTCAACTGCTTTAGAAGCTTGTGGCCAGACATGGTCATATTCCAAAATTTTCCCTGAAACTACGGAAGTTAAAAAAAAATTCAGCTTCCCTATAAAAAACAATTTTTAACTATGTGACACCAAGAGCTCTTTTTAATAAGACCACAAATAAAATATAACTAACCAATTATGATTTAAAGAGATCTCTCTCCACATGTAAGGCAGACAATCCCAAAAACATATCTTATTCTAAAGTTCTTCACTTTACTTGATTTCGGGATATTTCTGTTTACATTTTTCACTTTTCACCTTTGAAAGTTTCAAGATGTTTCAAGGTTTTGGGAAGTTAGAAACATGTAACCATTCTAACTTTTCCATTTCACACGGTAGCTATTTTTTCTCGAAGTTACTCTAAGTTACTTTTAGTATGATACAGTCTCATCAAATCAATTTCAAAAGGACAAGTTTAAAAAAGGTTTCTTCAGGGATTTTTGAAGTATATTAAAGTCTGGATAGAAGACCATTCAGATGTCAAAGGAAAAATGTCATCTCTTGCACCAGATATAATGTACTGGATTTAAATCTCTAGCACGAACAAAAGAGAACATGAAGTTCATTTCATTTCTGCATTTTCTGCCATTCTTTCAGGAACAAGTTTAACCCAATTTTTCCAATCACCTTTTACACTCTTTTAGTCTTTTTGATCAAATCTGTTTCAAGTAGCTGCTTATCACTCAAGCCTACTAAACACAAAATAAACTGACAGTTTGCAGAAAATCCTCCTGCACATATTCCATGGAGTCTCCAAGGTGTTTGAAGAACCTTGCAGAAGGACTTCAGAAAGATCCTGAAGTCACCAGCTGGCTCTGCACAGAAGAATCAGCTGCCTCATTAAACAAGATACACAGCTGTTGCATAAAATGACTTTTCATTTCCTCCTATGCCCTTCGTTCTGTGTCCTGTCACTGTCTCCTGCTGGGACACAGCAAAGCTGTGGTGCTGCTGTCCTGGACTGGAAGGGCAATGATGTTCTGTAGGGATGGGCACTACAGCTGTCTCCGAGCTTAATGCACAGTAAAAATAACAAAAAAAAAAAAAAAAAACCCCAAACCAAACAAAGCCACCCAAACAAACAAACAAAAAACCCCATGAGAAACAGTACAGTTGTCCTTTAATGTTGTAAACACAAGGGACTTGGGATTCCAAAGCTCAAGAACAAAAGGCTGGGGGGGAGAGGACGGGGAAATAGGAGTCAGAGAACATTAATCAAGCTCAAAACCCAACATTGCAATCCTGGTTCTCTTATTTGTTTTCTCTGCTCTTACTAGGTGTTCAATAAAACCCTCCAGCACATGAATCAGTCTCTTACAGAGAATGTTCTACCTCTGCTTGCAAGTGCTCTGGTAACATCTCTTGAAAACGCTTCTTTTTCTTTCTACATGCATCTTGCTGAACTGAGCTGATCAGCCTTCAGCATAGAACCTCAGAGTAGTGAGTCAGTTTCATGTCCAAAACAAAGGTAATAAGTACTAAATACACTTCTGTAGCAGAAACAATTAGCAAGCCTCTCAGCCAGGCCTTTGGAAAACCAATTGCATGATTTTCAGAGTATTCAGTACTGCCGCTAGCATTAGTCATCTCCTGAGAATATATGAAACTTAAAATAAACCTTGCACCCTTTTTATGTACTAGCCTGTCTCACCCCAAAAAAGTTTATTTACTTTATTATGTTTGCAACATTTTTGCAAATTTTTCTCTATATCCTCTTCTATTATTTAAATCATTCTTTTTCTTTCTTTGGTGTCTTATCCCAAAACTGTGATTTCAGAAACACAAATCATAAAAGATTTTTAAAGCTGGATAGATTTCCAGATAAATCCATCATCAGCTTTCTAAATTAAATCTCAGTTTTCCAAAAATGTGCCAGTTAATAGACTGAGATTCAGCAATTATATTTTATTAAAACAAAACAGAAAAAAAATCCCCTATTGTCTGTACACTTGAGCTAAACATGTGAAAGATACTAAGTTCAATTCCAATTTCTGAGTGTACAGATTGAGAATACCTGATTTCTTTTAAATTCTGAATTCACAACTCATACAGCCTGTTAGGATAATCTCATTACACTGAAGTTTTATATGCTGCTGGGGAACAAGGCGAGGTTGACAGGCACAAGGAGATGAAGAGTAACGTGTACTGAAGAGACATTTCTGTTACGCTCCCCAAACTGATAAAAAGTAGAACTTTCTAACTTCCCAGGAAGTTTTAAAACTTAAAATATTCGCAGTGCCAAACCTTAATTTCCTGTTAGCTTCAGAGTGCTTTTAACAGAGAATTTCCAGAGAAGACACTAGTTTCAGATGACCTAGAACAGAGGTGCACTGACTGCTGTGCTACACCTTCAAAACTATTTGTAAGCAAAACTCCTCCTCAGCTGAAAGAAAATCAGGTTGCCCAGGGCACCAAAAAAATAACCTACAGTGTGTCCTGCACATCCGTTTAAACAAAGACTTTTTTTAATGATGTTGTTCCATCCTCAGTGGCTTGAAATTGTATCATTTCAAGCTCCCTACCTCAGGATCCAAGCAGAGCAGGAGCTTGTGTGGTACTGGCCCAGCAGCTATCCTGGCAACAGAGACCAGTGAAGGAAAGGAATACCAGAGACCTCCTCACCTGCACAGACCTTGCCTATGCACTAGTCAGAAACAACATTTTATTTCCCCTCCTGCTATCTCTAAGGCATTGTTGACTTAGCCTCCCCATGGCTCAGGCGACTCCAAGGAAACCTGTTTGAAACCTGAGGTTGTTTCCTCTGCAAGCTGGAGGAAAGGTGTCCCAGGCCTAGGGAAAGACAAGGGGCATTGGAAAGAGATTGTCTCTGATTTTGCCACTGATGCCACTCTGGTTTTTTCAGGGAATTTTTTAGTCTGCCTATCCTCTACTACCAGCCAGATGATAGCTGGGTTTCATTAAGGCCACTTCTATTTTTTTAATCTCAAAAACACGATCCTTCAAACTCTGCAGTAAAACCCAAATGTTTTTTTTCCTTTTAATGTAGGAACACCGAACAGCCTAAAAACTTCAAACCCAAACAAAACAAAAGTGAAACCGTAACTCTTCAATCTCATACAAGTTTTGCTACCCAGACAGGCCTCAAGCCTGACACAGGTGTTATCTGGAGGGAGAAACAGACCCATGCAGATTTTTTTCTGAAAGCTGGTACTTCGTCCTAATTCACAGCAGAGGCCTTTTCTGCTGCCAGTTGCCAGGGAGATTAGAAATACTATTCAAGCTTGGAAGGATCTTTTGTCTCAAGCTCTCAAAAAGCTCTCACTGAGCATTTAAAGCTCTCACTGAGCTTCTTCACTTTCTGTCATTTTAGGGGAGAAAAGGAGATGGAAATTTGTTATGGAAGGAAAAACAAGCATCCACAGAAGCCAATCATTTGCACAACAGCAAAAACCTCAAAAGACCAGCTCAACACCACCTTATCTCCAAGAAAAGAAAACAACTCCCATATAAAAGAAAACCTCCCTTGAACAAGTACTATGGGCTAGTTAGTATATTCTTTCTCCTAACAAGGGGCTACAGAGGGCACACAGAATAAGAAAATACTGCAAGGATTCAGGCTTGCTGCCACCAGCAGCAAGAAAAAAAAGACTAAGAAGAGGTGAACATACATTGTCCTTTATTTTCTTACATAAAAAATATTTAGGACAGAAAACCAAGTCCTTTAAAAAACAAAACTATACAAAAACCCCCAGTGTCCCCAGATTTTTTTGCAAAACTTAATAAGCATCTGCTGAAACAGCCAAAATGATTAAAGGGGTTCCAATAATCCTAGCCCTTCAGTATAATGGCAAAACTTCCACGGTTATTTACATTAAAGATCTGATCTTTCCTATCAGCTGCCCAGAAGAAAACCCCAACCAAACAACAAACAAACCACCAAACAACAAACAAAACAAACCTTAAGAACAAACTAGCTTGTACTGTACAGAGAACTACACAGGCTGTAGGCTGTGTATTTGAACTGCTCTGCTTACGTTCTGGAGAGCTCTTTTAAAGTCAGCATTTTATCTACGTAAACTTCACCAAAGTTTAGAGAACCATTGGCATAAATTCATAGGCACTAAAGCCATTCTTTTTACATTTCACATTTCTAGGAAGAAAAAAACCAATTTCAGATTATTCTCAAGTGTCCTTCAGTTGCGTTCCCTGTACACAGAGTACAGGCAGATCAAAACCATTACTTAAGCAGCATTTTAAAATGCACATAAACACCTGGGAAAGTCAGCAGATAACAACCACAAATATTTTGTTCATTAGCCATTAGTAGAAATTGCATGGGACAAGTCATCCTACAGTTTATAACCTCAGTAAACCACTTAGGCTACTCTAGCACAGCTCTCCAGGGCCAAAATAATAACAAACAGTCATATAAAGTATTTACAAAGCAGAGTTGCTTTCTTATACTATAAACCTTTCTGCTGTCACCAGTACCTGCAGCAATCACTACCAGAAAACTTCAGCCTAACTCTCCATTGCCACTAGTAAATAAAGATAGGCAGCACTGAAATATTGCCATTTGCTGAAAAACTTTAAAGCTTATCCAGACTGCAAGTATCTGCAGTGTACCGGTTCTTTCATTTTAATTAACCTGAATGCATCATGTTTCAGCTAGTAATTAAAACTTGAAAGTTGTTTGTTTTTACAAGCCTTTCTAAGCCAAGTTATCATTAACAAATTATATTATATTGTATAAGCAGAAAAACCAACCACAATTCTGAGTTAAATGCCATTAAAGTAATAAACTGATTAAGATATTTTATTAAAATTCGAACTGTAACAAGAGCATTCTACTTACCATTTTCACTATGTCAGCATAAGCTGATTCAACAATCACTCCACGATTTGTTGAAACATATTCAACCAGTTCATTCAGTGTTGCTCTCTTGATTTCTTTGCTTTTCAGGTCTGAAACAGAGTCCATGAAGTCAAAGAGCACACAACACTGTTGCAACTTCTGACAGAAAAGATCCTGCTGTTCATTGAAGGTGGCATCTATAAAAGAAAACAAAAACCTAAACACTGAAGTCTGTAGAAGCAAACACAGGATTTCTAAGTCTATTTTGTTGACAGGAATTTGCATAGCTACGACTTGTTTTTTTATGTGGAATGGTGTGCTTCATAGTCAGCAAACTAATAGCAAATTAATAAGCAATTTTGTCAAAACTGAAAATATCTGTTGGAATGGAACACCCACCATTCCCAACTTTTGGTACATGAAAGAAATAATGGACAAAGACACGGCAGTAAATATATTTACCAACAATGAGTTCCTGAATTAACTTTATTTGAAATACAGACATTAATGAGTCCCATCTCTCCCTCACCAAAAGTCATATCCAGAAGCAGTGCATCGTACTAACCTTTCATTCATCCGATTTGTCTCATTCTGTTCCCTAATCCTTTATTATGTAACCTGCTTAAAAGCTGTAAAATCTGCTTTGAAGGAACCTTGTCTTTTTACCCCAATGCAAAATGCTTCACATACTTTTGACATCATGTGATCAATGTTTCTCTGAAGAAAGAATTCCAATATTTCGAAAGGATTAATCCTGAGTTTTAATGCTTTGGTCTAAATAATTTATTACAATCCCAGTCATATAAGGGTTTTCCAGATGTTTTGGCCTATTAAGACAATGTGTTTGGCTGTGACTTAGCATTTTCATTTTAGCATTCAGTACCTCTGTAATCTGATAAGCAAAATTCCTCCATTAGCATTTCACATTGACTCTAAAAGAGATGGATTATCAAGCACTACACCTCGAAAATTTAATAAATCCTTAATATATTGTAACTGTTCCAAAGTTGCATGATCCCAACAAAAACAGGCATGGCATTAACTGAAAAATTGCTTTAATGTGCCTTTTGTTCTTAACTGTTTGTAGGGGTTCAAAGCCACTGCAGCAGTACAGCATCACCTCATCTATCAGCCAGTTGGGATTTCACTCACACTGGTGAAAAAATTGTATTCCCAATTTTATCTCCAAATGAAGAATGCTCTCCCCTGTAGAATTTTCATGACTCGTCTACAGCCTGACTACATCCCTTAGCATCATTCATTCACTGCAGTATTGCTATGAGCACTGCTGTTTCATCACCAAAAAAATTATCCAGACAAGAAAAAGGCAATTGAGTACTGAAAAATCTTAAGTCTCACTTTAAAACCTGAACAAATCACGAAAAACCTCACACTTCTCTTTAATGTTTTATGATCATTCTAATGAAACAAACTTCATTAAGTCTACACCTTCAACAGTTCACTCTGTGAACAGAATGCCTGTTTCTCAAGTTTCATACCAAACACCTTTCATTTTGTGGCTGGAACAACAACAGTCAACAGTAGGTTTAATATTCAGTAGTTATCTGGTAGAATTGTTTTGTTTCCATAAGCAAAAAGTAATTACTGAAATGAACTGACATGCCTCCACTGTCATCCATACTGCTCACTCTGCCCTGGAAATTCAGGCACCAGAATACTGTATTGTGTTCCCTTTCCCCACCTGACAGTTCTGATCCTATTAGCTGAGCATAACAACTTCAGGGAGCTTTTGAACAAGCCAGCAATTACTACTCCCTCATGAAGAACGATTCACAGTTTTGAATGTCAATTCTGCAGTTTTAACCATTTTTCTTTTGAATAAAATCCTTGCAAGATGCTTATTTTGCTCAGATAACTACAAAGACATGAATTGTTACACTCTGCAAAATAATGAACATCAGCTGTAAAAACATTTGTAAGTTACATAACATTTCAGCTCAGATCTTCTAATATTCTACAGCGGATTGCATGAGTAAGTATTGTATCATAGCAACAAAGCAGTAACAGTGACATGCTGAGGATAAAATCCAAAAAGCCTAATTTAAGGATCGGACACAGGGAGGGCAGGTTTTTTTGTCACTAGCCCCAAGCTGAGAGCCAGACTAACACAGGAATCGAGCCTACTCTTATTTTCCCTCACTACAAACTCAACTATACTCCAAGTTACAAAGGTCCACAAGTGTGGCACAGTGAGTACAATATAGTTAAATGATAAAAAATTACAAAAATTAAGAAAAAAAAATTTTAAATGAAGTATCACTAAGCAAAATTTACCTAGAAGTTTCAAAAACCTGAATACTTCTAACCATGGTTCAAACTGACTTAAGATTAAAAGCCAGTAACTAGAATTCATACAAAATAATTAAATCACTTATTACCTTCCCTAGGATACCAAATAAATTCCTGCATTAACCACTTTCAGTTACACACCAGAGTAACAGGGAATCTCTCCCCTACCATGCATCACCAGTCCACTTCATTAGCAACCTGAGCTCTCTCAATTTGTCACGTTTCCTCAAATGAAAAACCTGCCCATTAATCTGTTTTGTTACTATTAAAACTTGTAAAGTAAAACCAAAGGAAGTACCTTCTTCTAAGCATATGTCCTTTTTTCATAGTTACAAGGGGAAACACAGTTATTTTATTAACTTACTACTCTAGTCATCTTCAAGAGATGAAAATTATGTGCAACCATGGCAAAAAATAAGGCAACAAGAAAGCCAGTTCTGTTATACCAGCACAACCTGTGTTCATGTGCTCAATCCCTGCTTGACACATTGCACATTTGCCCCAGGAATGTTATGAAAGGTACCATGGGAACCACCAAGTGATTGAGGAAAATTTGTTTGGCAGACGGGGTCCTTAACTTTTCAAAGCCTTGCCTTTAACTATCCCAACACAGTAAAAGTTAGACAACAACAAAATAATACCACAATAGTTCATTCTAGTTCTAAGAATAAAATAAAGTGTGCCACCATAACTGCATAAACACTGGAGCTTTTAGCTTTAGTAGTTGAACAACCCATGGCATGATTTTTGAACTAGCTTCAATCTAATATTCTATGAAGATTTACATCGTACATGTGAAGTGCAAGATAATTGTTACTCTTCAAATACCCTAAATACCATAAAGACCATAGAAGATAAATTAGGTTCAAAGTAGACAGTGGGTGCCTCAATGAAACAACCCTGAATCAAGTATGATGATGGGAAATCCTGAAGACAAAAGCTTAACATCCAGCACCAAAAGAATTATTGCAAATTGTGATCCACTTTAATCATGACTTGCCTCTGGTCATTTCCATGATAGATAGTAGAGATCTTGTACCTGATTAAAATACTTAATTTGATTGTTGCACTTCATAATACTTAAATTCTCCACAGACTACTTCTACTGTTTACAAACCCCCCTCATCACCGACAGTAGCCACAACATTGAAGGACAAAAAGTAGCAAGCAATATGACTTGGAAGTTCTTCCTGAGCAGAAGTTTTAAAACACTGAAACTGTATGATTGTACAGATCTGTCTCTACATTGAATGCTTTCAGATTTGTAAGGGCATCAGTACAAATCTGATCATAGAATATTGAGTTAAGAGACTAATCTTTCTGGGGAAGGCCCAAGCAAAATATGGAAAGGGAAAGAATTCATAAGAGCTACTTCACTGGTTCATAACTGGAGACACAAACACGCTACAACAATGTCTTCCTGCAATATATTTCTCTCTTATGTTTACAGCCTTCCTCCTGGAAGGAAAAGAAAGATAATTCTCCTTTCTCAACACAATTGTTTACTTAAGACTTTCAGTACAAAGCCAGAGAACCTAACATAATCCTTGATTCATCAACAGAAACCAGACTCTAAATCCACAAAAACTCTCTCAAATACACAAATGACAAGTTCAAAATTCATAGTTTCCCTGCCAGCACAAAATAAACCCTCGCAAACATTTGCAAACATTTTCCATTTTTTTTAAGTCTCTCTAATTAAATATTTCTACTTTTTCCTGAAAGAGCTACCCCAGGAAGATGCAGAGGCCAGGGAAACAACCGAGGAGTTTTTGTCTGACAGACACTTAAAGCAGTTCATACACAGCATTTTCAAGCACTTAGAGGACAATGGTATTATGGAATAAAGTACCACACATCTCCTTAGAACCTGGTGACAACCCTACACTTCTACACAATTTCCTGACAAACTGAATACATGAAAAGGATCATGTCATAATTATGCTGCATTCCACAGTGCAAAGTTTAGGATTTAGTCTCTGCTGTCTGGTTATCTTTACTGCACTATATTCAGCTGTACCCAGTGGTGGAGGAATCTGCTCGAGCAGAACAAAGCCTTAACACTGACATGGAGAGAGGATCACGTGGACTATGAGACACCAAAGCTCTGGTTTTGGGGCTTTTAACTTAAAAGACTCAATGTTGTTGTACAGCCCGCTCCTTTCAGAGACACCATTAGTCTGAAAAAGAGGCAGTGTGATAAACTCTGCCCCACTTACATAAACCAAGCACAGGGAGGCCTATTTCACCTAAATTTAATATTTGCGTTTGTTCTGAAGAGCCCTCATGTACATGATTGTTGTGATCTCTCCTAGCATGAGTGTCAGTGCTGATGTCACAGGCATGCTAAAGCATTGTTAAGAGACGCAGTTTTGGTGAAGTTGATGTTACAACAGGGCACAGAGTGTTTCCATGTTCTCAGAAGTCTCCATCTGCAAGCCTGACAGGCAGCAAAGTCGGTGGCTGACCAAGAGATTGAGGAGAGAGGTCTCCCTCCCTGCTACCCCCTTTCCCATTTACTCCTCCCTTCCCCTTCTCTGTTCCAGTCACATCCATCCATCAGCACCGGCTCTGGAACTTGTCAGGCTCTTCCTAAACTGCTTTAACTCAATAACACAGTCATATTAGTGAGGTTAAATGGCTTCTGGAGGGGCCTGATGTGCATCAGCTCAGGCACAGGATTAGCGATGGGAGCAGAAGCTCTCTGCAGTGAGCTGCTAAGTTAGTTTACCATCTCCTCTGGAACCGTATCATCCAACTATTGAGGCATGAGATAATGTGCAGGTAAAATTTTTCAGTTAAGTTAGACACTTTAGAGAATAACACATTTTGGATTTTTTTTGTTTGTTGTGGGGTTTGGTTGTTTTGGGGGGTTTTGTTTTGTTTTAAATCACTTTAAGCTCCTTTTTAAAGAAAAAAATGTATACTGTATACTTGGCTACACTGGTAGTGTACAACATTCCCCAGCAACTCCATATATCCATAAGAGAAGTTCCCAAAATTCCAGCTGTTGGTAGCTCAACAGCCCAGGTGAAACTGATGGGGCTACTCAGATGAGCTCTGTGCAGCACCGTAGGCATCCAGGGAAGTCTTCATCAACAGCTTCAGGTTTTCCACATAAAAAAAGCTTTGTCATCCTAAGGAATAAGTACTATTTTTAGTAGACCAGAGTTGTAGGTTTCCCCTCTGCCCCCTCCAATCAGAATCCAAAGAATATATTTTCAAAGTACCTGTTACCCCAAAATCTACAGCTGTTGCTAGGACTCTGGAAGGGGCTGAGTGAATTTTTCTGCATGTTGTCAGTAAACAGAACTCTGACTTTCCAGGACAGATAAAGGAGTCAGGATAGAATTATGTATCCTAAAAGTTAAGCAGCTCCTTATTCAAAAGTAAGTTTGTTCACTAGAAAAGGAGGTTTGGAAGACAATCAAGAAAAAGGGCATTTTCAATCATTGTTGAAAGGAAATTCATACTACCTATAGGAGATAAACAAAAAACAAAACAAAAAAACCACACAATACAAACAAAAAACGTACTTGCCAAGAATTGCCAAGTTGGTCAATCCTGTCTAGGACCCATGTGCTCATACTAACATTTAACTTCATTTCAGAAATCAGGACTGCAAAGGAACAATCAAGGTAACAAGCTGAGCTTCTCCTGTACTTCCATTTTTAAGTAAACTATTCCACAGATGGTCATCAGGCAAGACTTGCACACTGCGGCACCCTCCACATGATAAGTCTCCATTCTCTTTTGAAATAGTTAAAAAATCAGAAATTTTGCTCATTGGAATATTCTGAATTTAAGATTAATTCTGTGATACATGCCAGGGAAGGAAAAAAAGAAGGAAATCACATATTAGAAGTAAAAGTAGATGAGAACAACAATCAACTATTCCTTTTATTCACATACAGCACTGTGGTTTAGAGAGTTAGTTACAAGTCTAGGCTACAGATAATTTTTAAGTCATTTAGTAAAAAGTACTCCTGGAAAGCTGTCTCCCACCCAGTAAGACACTGTTTGTTCAGAGAGTCTCATCTGCTGCTCCACGTGGCCAGCAGTTGACCTCAACAAATCAGTCCAGAAAATCTGAAAAGCCCACGCTGATCTAACAACATCTGTCACAATTTCTGTGACATGGCTTCTTGCAATGACAATAAACTGCAAGTGTCTTATCTAGATTGTTTCTACTGTCTTCCAGGCTTTCTTATAACATCATATAGTTAAGAGTCTCTAGCTACTACCATGTTAAATCCCTTGATTTTAATTAAGATTTGAGTCAACCAAGATACTGCAGAGAGTAAGAAAGTACCCCACTGAAATGCTTTCGTATTAGTAGCCCTATTTCCTACTGTTTAATTACAGAAGACAACAAGCAGTTAGATGCAAAAACTAATACGAATTATCCTCTTTGGTCCTTAAAAAGTTAGACTCCAGTAACTTGGCCTGCCACAATTCACCTTACTTCTACCACACTTTCTAAAAAAAGGAGACTTAAACCACCATTGATTCTTCAAATAAAAACTCACCAAGCATACCAATCATTGGAATAGGAACAAAAACCACCTTAAAGTCACCCTTAACAAAACGTACAAGTTTAACAATACAAAGGTTACCTCAAGAGCACACCAGCAGTTCAGAATCTAGCTGAAATTCAGTTCCATGCAACAAGGAAAAGCAGGGGAAAAAATTGTTCAATGGACTGACACAGTTGAATCAATGTTGTTTTTGAAAGTACTGAGAAGCTGAAGAATTTGCACATGGCTAACCATATGAAGTTTTGTTCAGAGTGATAGTGTATTTATTGCAAAAGGCAAAGAAGTTTCACTTCTTACACAGCTGAAGTGCTATATTTTCAAAAAACAATAACCCCCCCACTGATCTTGTACTTGAAACAAGCTTTCTCCCACCCAGAAATCAACTATTATGCTCTCCAATGTGTTCATTTATGGTTCTGACACACACTGCTACTTGTATTTGCTGTCTTCATTTGAAACCCATAAAGCAGTTTTAGTGACTGATCATATGGCAGAGTTAAGCCTTTTTTGAATACACTCAGAGCCTCTAAAAATTAATTTAAAACACTAATCTGCCTCTTTAAGGAAGATACTTCTAAATTTAAGGGTGATAAATCCTATCGCAGAATTCACATGCACAGTTCAGGTCATTCAACTGGGAAAAGGAGAGAGTAATTAATTACTTGAATGGGAAATTGTTTCTCAAAAGATGAGAATATGGGATAGAGAGCACCTTTAACTTAAAATTATAGAAAGTGATACAATGGTCCAAGAATTAAAACTGCTTTCCCAAACAGAAAAGACAACTCCCAAACAGCTTTTTTGATATTGAAATGCAACGAAGGTTTTTGTTATGGTAAGACAGAGATGCTTTCAAGAAGTCCTCCTAACAAGAGGGCAAATAAAGGTCCAGGTAAAGCCCTGCATATGTAAATGGGTCTTCCCTTTAAAGTCTAAGTCAGGTTACACTGCATGAACCACAAGGTGAAAGCACCCAGAGAGGCTGCACACAGCAATTTGTTACTCCAGGTAATTCACTCTTGTGCCAGGAAAACTAACCACCAGCAAAACCCAAGAGACTACAGAAATGGAAGGACACTACAGACCAAGCTTCTGAGAGTGTCAAATCAAAAAGATCAGAAGGGATAATTGGTATGGTGCTCCATGTTCCCAAAACAGGAAAACATTTAGATTTTTCCACAAACGGAAGCACTTGCCCTTAGAGAAATACTGTTTATCAAAGCATAATGGTTCTACAAAATTTTGGATTTTCCCATGTAATTTTGAAGATGCAATAAAGCCCTTGACGGTGTGACAAGGCAGACTCAAGAAAGCATTTCGCTCCTACCCTCCTAAGAATTAAAAGAATAATCTGAGCAGCTCTGCTCCCTATTTTATCCCCCAACAGCTGTAGTGCTGTCCACAAATTTTACCAGGGCCCACAGACAGCTGAAAAGCTGGTGACAAAGTTGTGCGCCACACATGCTCAGTAAAAATTTCAGCTTAATACCCATTATCCAGGACATTTTCAAGTAATAGCAACCTAAACACTTTGCTTGATGTTTGACCAAATCAAATTGATTTGCACCTTGTAAGTCTGGAAGGACAGCAACTGTATTTACAACTTAAGTTCCCTTTAGATTAAGTCAACTGCAAAACTCCTGTCTGACTGACATTAAGGTAGTTTATAATGACTGAGTGGTAATTATGAAGTATGCCATAAGTGGATCTGGTGTGGCATTATTAACAGATTAAATATCTATTAACTTGTATTCTTCCCCATCATTTCCTCACCATATCCAAGTATAAAATTAATTTTGAGTAAAATGATGAAGTTGGTCCAGTTTGACATCACACTAGAACATGCAAGTCAACAAATCACGTTTATTTATTTTCCCAGAAACTGAAGAAACACTCATGTAATTTTCACATGGCAATATTAGTGCTAAGTGAAATATAAAAATACCCTTTATTGAAACCAAGTGTAGCTGTTAAACACTATTTAACAGAAGTACAGAAACTCATTTTGCAGTTAATTTAGCACTTAGCTTTTAAAGGTGAAGGAGATGCATAGAAGAGTCATTTAATAGGAAATGTGTGCCAGAGGAAGCAGTCAATCTAACTTCTCAAAAGACAAGGAAAACCCACCTCTTCCCTTGAATTCCTGTGTAAATCTCTGTGGAAGTTACAAGTACTGGATTAGCTCCTTGGATAAATAAGTACTTCACAAATTGGCTCCACCAGTGTTTCTCGCTTTTCCAAGTCTTCAGGGATAAATAATTTAAGGAGATACTTTATAATTGTGTTGCAGTAACAATGTGTGCAATGTTTAAATTAGATGGGGAACAGAGGTGAAAACCTGGTCATGTTGAATTCAGCGACCCAACTCTCACCACCCGAATGAGAACAGCTCATCCTGAGCAGACAAATACCAAACATTGTGGGATTTCTTTGCTTAATTTAACTGAAGTAGACATTTAGCCTCATAAATAAAAGTTTGAGATCATTTTTTTCATCAATTTTAAGCATCCTCTAACAGTTACACACTCTCTACCAAAAACTGTAAACATAAAGTGTTCAGTAATGAGGGATCCTGCACTTTAAGTACTCTCCCATTTGGCAAAATCTCTTGGCTATTTTTAAACTCAACTTACATCACTTTGATGTATTTGGTTTATTTTGATCCTGCTTCCTACTCTTAAGGGAAAATGAAGAAATATGTATTACCAAACCTTGTCCTTCCTGACTTGACTGTGGGACCAAGCCCATGTCACTCAAGAGGGTTCTGATAATCACATCTTAATTTTTCTTCTCCAAACAATAACAACTGTTTGCCTAGAGAATCCAACTAGGCTGAAATACATAAGTTTATTTCCCATACATACTTCAACACCTAAGCTCAGTTCTCACCATTTGTTGCTTTTACATACATGTGGAACCAAAATTTTTGCTGCTTAACAAGACTTCAAGCTTACACATGTCATATGTCAAGCACAGAATTTTTAATGGAAAATATGGTACACTTTTCAAAAGTTACACTAAATTAGAACTCTTTTTTTAAAAGCACTTCCCCCCCCCATACTCTCCCATATAATTTTACTTGGGATGATATTAATAAAATAAAATCTGTGCTTTTGTATTTTGAAGTACCAAGCATCTACAGAAATAAACCTATTAAATCACTTCTAAAAGCTCACTTGTTTATGCAGTGATGAACTCTGCTAATCCTTTAATACAACTGTAGCAGAAATGAAGCTGTTTCCCCCTTCATATTTAGACATGTTGCTGTGACTTTTTATTCCTGCTCTTCTTCAGCTCAGCCTTCCTGCCCCATGCTATACTGTCCTTCTCTAAACTTGCTCAACCCACCTCCTCTTTCAGCTCTGAGAAAATCTACTGTGTCGCTTTCATTGTCTGTTACCCACAGCCTGCCAACTCTCCAAGCATGCAATGGTCTCAGATACAAACTTCTAATCAGTAATTTGAAACTTGCATAACATGTGGAAAGCTTTTCTCTTATGGTAGGGAGTAACTTTACCATCTTTTAAATTCTCAAGAGTTTTAAAAAATTATTTACTAGAGATAGGACATCTTCCTTTTGCAGTGTAGTTCTTGAATATACATGCACAAATATAATTTTTGCTGTTACTCTCACCTTGACCTCCCAACTCCAAAGCAAAATTTGTATTTCTCTTCTGAATCCTATCATATCAAGAAAGCTGACAAAACCCATCAATTTCACCAAAGCTTTGCTTGGTAAGGTCAGGAGAAACCTCTCTCAGAAACCTTGGTAAGGGCAAAGAAAAGCAACTTAAGATGAGAATGAGACAGAAATCTTTTCCCAACAGTAAAAAGCAATGCAATAGCACAATTTTTATTTTTTTAATCTATAGCCTTTTCTTTTCACCATACCCATTGCAGCAATACATGCTACTATTTTAGCAGGATACAGGTCTGCTGAATTCTGATCAGACTGCTGTTTCTTCCCATAGCCTCCAAACCCTTAAAATACTGAGGCCTAGTATTTTACCCAGAATCCTGCACTTACATCTCACCAGTCTTTCCCAGCTTCACTTCCCACCCCCAAATGTACAGTTATGCTCTCCTCCATTTTAAATTCTCAAGAAAAAAACCTTATATGATGAACTAACTCATCAGCAATCAATTCCTGATGTACAGAACAAAAACGCTAAGCCTGTGAAGTTTCAGGAAGATCATGGGAAGTTCAAAATCCACAGCTGCAATGAAAAGTTACAAAGAAATTAGAAGAGAATATGGCAAGAAACATTTCCAGAAAGTTTCACAGCCAACAGGAGTGATGAGACTCCAAACACCAAGCTCCCTGCAGCCACTGGAGAGGACGTGGCTTCTGCCTTCTCTCCCCACTTAAGCTTTTCCATCATCTCACCAGTTCCATACCATCCCTCCACCTGTAATGTACTCCTGGGCTCTTACCTGTAGAAAATAACAGGTTTTCCCTACACTTGTCTTCTGCCCTAGAAGTACCACAGACAAGAAGCCCAAAGAAAGCTACACAGAACACCTCAGAGCATGGCAGATGGGAGCAGCACAGCAGATCCTGAAGGATCTGTACATAACAGCTTAGTAAATACCAACCCATCAGTCTTGCTGCTGAGCTACAACAGCTGCAATGGGACCAAAAAGAATTTGGACCAAATGAGATTCATTTGCATATTTGCATTAAGAACCACGTGCTAAGCTCCAAAGTACTGCAAGCATTAAACCTCAACACAGTTTGTTGGGTTTTTTTAATATTGACACTATACAATTTATTTTTCTTCTAGTCTTCAAAGTAGTCTGAATGGGTTTTGCTGAAACTAAGAAAATCAGCCTGAAGAACAGTTGCAAATAAAATTGTCCATACTTGGCATGGAAAACTTCAGTCCAAACAGTTCAGCAATGTTGTAAGAAGCTGAGAATAAGGTCTTGTGAAGGAAAACTGAAGGCAACCTCAACTATGATGAACTCTGCTTTCAAGTCAGAAATATACTATGAAATAAGCATCTTGTAGACAACATTATTCACTGGCCACAAACTCAGCAAAACTTGAGAGAAACTAATCCAGTAATTCTATCATAGAATCAATGATTCAGACATGAAAAAGAAGCTGTCACCATCCAGTTTCTAGTAGAGCATTTTGCCAAGAGAGTCTTCTAAAACAGGTGTTATTTACTACCTATTCATCTAATTGGGCTGCAGCTCCAACCCTCCAAATCCACATGCTGCTAAAAGCCGTAATTTTAACCTGCTAGATTAAAACAGGAATCAGGACAACAAGGGTATAGAAGCTAAATTTTATGGCCTTCTCAATGGAAGTGTCTTTTTTTCATCAGAACACAAAACATATCCCCTTTGTGCTTAAAAAGAATATCAATCTGTCCAGAACTGTTGGTATGACACCTTTTCAAAAGCACTGAATGATTTCAGGATAGACAGATGTTAAAAAAACCCAAATCTATAGACTGAAGTAATCATCTTTTGATCAGATAGCTTGCAGCAGTAACTAATTCCCTTAGTATTTCCTACAGTAACTAACATTAAATTCAGCACCCGCAAAACTACTATCTGACTAAACCAGAAAGCAATGAATATGGAAAAAGAAATCTGATACTAAGCTGGCACATAGAAGATATGAAAGATTTAAATAGAAAAGTTCATGTGAAGACTGTCAATAGGCTCTATATTTAGGAGCTGCTCTTGATGGAAGTATATTCTAAGACCAAAAATTCAAGTCTACGGATAAAAAAGGTCAATTTGTTAAGAATTAAAGACCAAAACGTTCCACTCCAAAAACTAGGAACAGTTCCTTAATATAGAAAAAAATTCAAACAGCTCATTTTTCATGCAACTACTACAGCTTTTTCATCTATTATAGGTTGTTTATTTCTCAAGGTTGTAACTTCACTAAAAAGGAAGTTTTGACTACTTCACAGTGCACCCTGCTGAGATTATAGTAAGAGTTAAACATAAATTCCTCACAGAACATCCTTATTCTTCATCTGAAGTAAAGATTCTCACTTTTAAGGAAAAACTCATCCAAGATGATCACAAGTTGCAAGGGATGTTGAATACAAAAGGTGGAGGATGGGGGACTACAGAAGAGGAAATAACAATGGATCATGAGGGATATAAAAAAACAAGTGCAAATCTGAGAGAGAAAACTGTCCTTTCACTTACAAATATTTATTAAGGCTGTAGTAAAAGTAAACCATTCTAAAACTCTGAAGCACATTTTCCCTTGGGGAGCGAAGGCAACTTAATATGACAAGAAAATTCCTCTCAGCTGTTTTTAATTCCACTTATTTATGTCACTCTGAAGTACTCACTACGTGACTCAAAGTTTGAGGCTTGAACTGATCCTCGGATTTAGTAACATTAAAATTTTACCTATCCAAGGTTACTAGGTCTCCCTGTAACATTGCCACAAAAGCTTAGCTTGAACGCAGCAACTGGTTTTCAGCCAAACCCAAGCTCTCTCTCAAGGGTTTAAGTAAAGAAAAGACCAGACTTAACACCTATTTTACACCGTGTATTTGAATGCTGACACTACACACTGGGAGGTCTTCTTAAAAACGTCTTATTCCAGCACACTCCACCTCTGTAACTCTCAGCCCCACAGAGATCCCTGTAACTATTGCTAGTCCACGGCTAAGAGATTTCTGGACCACTTTCCAATTCTTCTGCTGTGTGGGTGAGAGGCATCAGGAAATGTTTATTCTTTCCAGCTGCAGCTGACATGTTTGGTACACAGAAAAAAAAAAAAAATTATTTGCTTTACAACCTGACAGGCCATATTAACTATACCAAATAAAAGCAACAAGTTGTGTTTTCTATTCACCACCTTTCACCTGTATTTCTACATGCTTCTTCAACCAAAAATGACAGAGACAAGCATGCATGCATCTACTGGAGAGAGTCAGATCAGGTTCCAAGGTCAAGTTGTAGCTCTTTTTCAAAAATGAGGGTAAATGCCATGTTCTATTGCAGTCTCTTAAAACAATTTCCTATTGGGACAAAATCATCACTTATTAAGACAACAAAAATAACATTCCCTTTGCCAGATTTTTTTAAAAGCAACACTCTCAGAATTGTCCATGAAATGACAAAATTCTGCTGTGTTCCAGCACATTACTTTGGCTGAAGATTCTTCAAAAGACTTATATAATGCAAACTTTAGGTAACAAAATAAAAAGAAGATTGGGGGAGATGAAGCTATTTTTTTTTTCTTTTAAATATAATCATGTCTTCAGTATTCCTTATTCAGTTTTTAAATAATACAGTAAAATGGACACTGTCCTGAATAACAAGTGCTTTAGGAAATCTCCTAAATTAACACAACAACAAAGTACTAATTTATTTTGAGTATCCTGCCATCAGTCAGGTTTTGCTGAGCTTTCATCTAAACAGGATAGATATCATCACACACAAAAATAAGGTGAATATTAATCACAACACACAATCTTACCATCCCTCCTCTCAATCTCTCTCCCGCAACAACACCTCTGAAGGGAAGAGTTCCTGTTACTGGGGTACTACTCAGGACTGTTCCCCATTAGTAAGAGATGCGATGTATCACTGCTTGGAGAAGAAAGACACAGCCAAACTACAGAATTTTGGTAATTCAGAGCAGCAGTACAACGAACTGCAGAAATACATACTTTTAAGATTATCTGTCTAGAGGCTTTGAAACAATACAACTCTGAAAGTGTGTCTCACCATCTGAGCTGGCCATCTCAGTGGCAAACAGAACAGCCCCTAGAGAAAAGGAAAAATACCACAAAACCCTCTACCCAAGAAGGTACTTTCTAAAGTGATAGGTAATTTCTGTTTTTCTTCTGGAACATCTCTCCCTCCAGTAAAATAGATGCAAATGCAGGCCAGTCTGACAAACCTATTGGGGAGTTTTAGAATACTGTTTATTTTAGAATATTTTCTCTTAAAAGTGATGAAATGAGACAGTACCTATAAACAAGATGAAATATTTTACAGCAGCATAATACCAAACTGCTTTTTCATCTAACAATATCCGCTTTTCTCCCAATACAGGTTTGAAATACCAGGTTTAACCATTTATTTGAAGAGGTCTGTAAAAGAAAAAACGTATTCTAATTACATAAGTGTATGCTGAGCACCCGTAGGCATCAGTATAATGACCGTACTTTCCTTTTCCAGCCCCTCCCTGGGAATTCTGGCTCATAATTCTGTAGATGATACTACACTGGCAGCATCAAAACTATCACTGAATTCCATATCAACTTTGAAGAATAAAGCAAAGCTTCATCTTCCCAAGACATATGTGATTAGAACAAATAGTTTTATAAAACGATCCATTTATAGAGAGAGCAAACTCTTTCTAGAACCTTTTTTGGTTTCAGGGGCAAGGAAGGTTTAAGAGGAAAAGGGAGAGAGGGAGCATCAACAGATAAAAAGAAACCATCCCATGTCCATGGTTATGTTCAGCACAAATCAAGCATCACAAACCTAAGGGAGAAAAACAAGCAAAGGAGTGCTGCTTGACTTTCTGCAAACTAGCTACTTGGGATACTACAGCTCATAAAAGTGTATTTTGCTCACAATTTCTGTTCTGAAGCAGGTCTCCAAGGCAAGACTTTACATCTGAATCATAAGCATAAAGACTGATGGGATTTTCCTTTTAGAATTTAAGGCAATAAGGCAATCCAAACTACTATAAAACCCTGCATAACTGAAGAAATTCCTCTGCTGGTTTATGGCTTCAAATTTCCAAATATCTGAGCTGCTGATGCCATGCAAAATTTCTCTGTGCTGTAAGTAAAAAGCTGTAAAATCACACTCACAAAACAACAAGACTTAATAATGCACAGTTAAAAATTTAATATTAAAGTCCCAGCTCAGCAAAGAATGTAAACTTGGACATTTTGCTGATTTAAGCTGGAATTACTCCCTGCATAACACATGTATGTTTAACTGTTTGCTGGACCAGGACTCAAACTTTCTGAAGTCTGCCACCTATGTGCAATATTTACCAAGGGCCTTTACAAGGTCTCAACTGTGGTTTTCTAAAATTCATCTCTAAGGAAAATGTATTGTCTAAACAGCATGGGAACAGCAGAAACTGGATCTTGATTTCAAGCAAATTATCCAGCTTATAAATCCCTCAAATCAAACTAGCACACCAAGACAGGACACAATTTCAGAGAGAAAGGAAAGCCCAAAACAAGCAGCAAGAACACCCCTGCTGTTGTTAAAACTAACACCCAAAACCACTGCAGCAAACATGCCAAAACCAAACAAACAACCCTCCCCCATGTTGCTCCCCTGCCTAAGCTTATTTCTAGTCAATAACACTTCTGCTAAGAGCCAGATTTATGATTCACTTACATCTGCCACTCAAAGAACAGGAAAAAAGGGATTGTCTTGAAATACTATAGACACAACTGTAAATGCCATAAAAATCAAACTGAAAAAAAATACTTAATATCTAGGAGTACTTTTAAGTTTGCTATATCTCATTCAGATTTTGGATATTTGCTGCAAATCAGATTTTTTTTTCCCCTCATCATATGATGCAGCTTCAAAAGCCTTAAGACTTTAAAGCCAGTGGAAGCAAAATTAACATGCTAGGTCAAGTTAGAGTAATCGCCCTCCCTTATTTTTCAGGTCCCTGACAAATGCTTTAATAACAAGTTTTGTATTCTCTGTCCCACAAGTACTTTTTGTAATTTTTGAAATACACAGAAATTTATTCTGATGTTCAAAGATGCAGAAGGTTGCAATGAACTTCGCTTCATTTTTGTAACCTAATCAACTGAGCCTTCTCAGATTTTAGCTGCAGCACAGTGGATAAAACCTGCACGGTCTATTTTCAGTTGCAGCAATGCCAGCATCCAGAGTTTTCATTCACTTGAGAGTGTTTCCACACAGCACTGTGTAGGAGAAAGCCTCCGAAGCAACTCCTGAAGAGCAGCAAAATGTTGTTCAAACAGTGTCCAAGAGCGGTGCGAAAGCACCGAGCAGCCGAACGCAAACTCTCTCCGGTAACTCAAGATGTTGTGCCACGGGCAGAGCTCCTCTTCGCAAAATTCCCCGTGGGAGGAGCCACCGCTCGCTCCCAGGTTTTAGCGCTCAATTCCTTGCTCTCCTGAACACAACTTATCGTCTACATTTTCCTCAATAAGACCTGAAAAAACACGCGAACCAGGCAGAAAAGGGGAGCGGCGAGTTAGCGGGGTCAGCGCCCGGGACAGCGCGGGAGAGCAAACCCGTGCGGCGCTGGTTTGTGTGAGCAGAGGAGGAATTCCTGCCGCGGGGTCCCTACCTGGAAAGCACCGGGGGCAGGGGAGGACACGGCTAAAGGGCAAAGGGTGCGGGGCAGGGGCCAAGCCAGGGCAGGCGGTGTCGGCAGCGGCACCTGCAGCCGGAGGGGAGGGCGGGAGGGCAGGCTCGTACCTTTGAGCTGGGGCAGCGGCGAGAGCTCCACGGGGCTGCCCTGGCTGCGGAACTGCGAGGAGCCCTGCGAGCGCTTCTGCCTCTGCGCCTTGCGCACCGATTTCCGTGTGAAGCCATCCACCTTCTCCGCGGCAGAGATGGCCGCCGACATGGCTGGGCGGCGGGGCGGCTCTCCACGAGCATATATTGTACCGGAGGGAGAAGCGGGCGGGCAAAAAAGAAAGTGGCTTAAAAAAAAACCAAACCAACAAAAAAACACCACCAAAAACGAAGTCCTGGCTGTTCTCACACACCACACCGACGAGGAGAGGAGTGGAGCGAGCTCTGCCGGGCGCTGGGGAGGCTCCCGGGTCGCTCCTCAGTTCCTGCTTCCCTCGCCGTTTCCTCCCCGCGCGGAGCCGGCGGGGGAGCGGAAGGGGGGAGGAGGAGGAGGAAAGGGAAACCAAACAAACAAACCCAAAGACAACTTTGCCCGGCGGGGCGGGGGCGGACGAGCTCCAAACTTTCCCTCCCGGGGTCCCGCTCTCCTCAGGGCAGGCGCGGCGCGACCCGCCGCGGGACGGGCTCGGCGGCGCCGCTAGCCCGCTCCCGCCTCGCTCGCTCCGCGTCCCCTTCAGCCGAGCCCGCTGTCATCGGCCGGACTCGCCCCCGGGCTTCAGCTGCTCGCTTCCACACGCCCCTTCTCCGCCTTCAGCCGCCGCCGGGTGCTCCCCGCGCCTCCGCCGTCATCTCGCCCCGTCACGCTCCGCCGGGGGCCGCCGCGAGTACCGCCACCAGAACCCCAGAGCCACCGGGCAGCGGCCGCGCAACTTGGCGGAGCGAGCGGAGTTGAGCGGAGGGTGGGGGGAAGGGGCGGGACGGGGGCGGCAGCAGCGGCCGCGGTTGGCGGTGCCGTGAGATTGACGGCTCAGAGCAGCCAATGGAAGGAGAGGACCGCGGAACACCCCCCGCTCGGCCCGCGGCGGCCGGAGAGGGACGCGGGAGTTGGGCCGCGCGCCGGGGACTCGATGATTGACAGCCGGCTCCTCCAACCGGGAGCGGGGAAGGCGGGGTGGGCGGGGTTTCCCGGCGGAGGGAAGGGGAAGCGGCGGGATGGCGGGCGGGGCGCGCGCCGGCCAATCCCGCGGCGGAGAGGGAAGCGGCGCAGCGGGCCCGGCGGGTCCCGCGCCGCGGCGTTCCGCGCCCTGCGGAGCCTGCCCGGGGATGCTTCTCACAGGGACACTGCCAAAACGGTGTTTGACCGGGAGCCGAGCGCGCCGGGAGTCGCGGCAGCGCGCGGATGCGCTCCCAAGCGCATCTCCGTGCCATCTCCCGAGTGCTCCTTTTTTTTTTTGCCCACCCTCCCGACGCCTTAGCACTTTATGTCCTCCCTCCGTCTCCGCGTGGACTCGGGTGTTCGACGATCAGCGCTGCCGCGGTGTTTCCTTGCTCGCAGCGAGCCGCCGGCTGCCGTGTCGCGGGCTGGAGGCAGAGCCTTGCCTGAGCCGAGCACGTGCTGCGCTTCCAAGGATGGGTGTGTAGGGAGAAACCGGTCCTGCTGCTTTGTGCGGGTTCTGCGGGTCGGGCTGAAGCCTGGCCGTGAGAAAGGAGAGCTGGGACTGCCGCAGCACGCAAAAGCCGTGACCGTGCGTGCGCTTCGGGGCTGCATTAAATCTCACTTGGGCTGTCCCGTTTCCATGTACAATTCCCCCCTCCCCCGTTTTGAGCTGCAGAAACGTGGGATGCCTTACCTTGTAGCCATTCACGTAGAGCTACGTTTTATGCACATCAGCACATTTCTTTTTACTATATAGTTTTAGATACCAATTCAGCAGTAAGTGTAGTATTTCAAGCACACACTCAAGTTTCAGTAGCTGCGGTAGGGCATAAATACAGTAACATCACTGTAAATGTTTGTAAAATGCCTTCATGAGTTTGACTTTGATCTTTGTGTCTATAAACCATAAATCAAAAGCCAAATGATTATAGCTTTACGTGAACATGAAAGGCTAAGACTGTGGAAGCCTGTTCAGTAGAAACTCTCTGTTTCCTTCTGTCTCTTTTTTTTTTCCTTTCCTCTGTCAACACAGTCTCTAACTTGTGCACTTCCCATCCTTTTTGCTTTTGGTGAAATGATCTTTAGTAGAGAGAGGGAGTATGGGCCATTCACTTAAGAGTGATCCTTGTGGGTCTTTTCCAACTCAGAATATTCTATAACTCCTATCTGCTGAGCTGAGCTCAGAGATTCCTTTTCTGTACACTTTAGATTCAGTTCTGGATACAACATATCTAGAAATTATAGGGTACCAGTGTAATATACTTTTTTCTTTCTTGTAGGTGTGTAGACTTTTTCATTTAATTTTTAAAAAATATATTAGAAAATCCATTTTACAGACAGCATAGCAGTCTTCAGGCGCTTGTCCTTTAAACTGCCAGCTCCTGTATTGTTTCTAGTAAAGGAAATCCTTGCATTCCTTACCTGGTTAATTCACATTTCACTTCAAGGCCCACAGCTCCTACTGAGAGATCACTGGGGCCAAGCCCCTGTATCCTCTGTGTTCCTCTGTTCCTGCCTGCCCCCCAACAGCTGTCATTTTCTTCTGTGGCCATTTTTAGAAACTGACACTGCCCAGCATGTCCTGTGTACTGTTTATTGGCAACTCAAGCCTTGGTGCCAGTTCCCAGTGTAAAAGAGTCTACCTTAGAGCTTCATCAATATTTCTGAGTTTGTTAAGAAAGCCTGCTGCAAGTTCTAGGTAATGTAAAAATGTTTTTCCGAGGTTTAAAATATTTCCTCCAAGGTTGCTTAGGCTTAGAAATGCTGTTTGAAACTGTGCTGTAAAAATCTGTTGGCAGTAGAAATCCATGACACAAAGACCTCCATAAATAATAGGTGTAGTCTTGCAGAGATGGGATTTTCATATTGACTGCACTGGAAGATATTTTCAGACTGCATCTTCATGTATCATTTGTAAAAGAAACATTGGTGAACTCTGAGTCAGCCACACAAAATGAAACTTCTCTCAAATAAGTGAGAAGTGTCTTTAGCCACTGAGTTTTCTTTTGCCTTTTTAATAGAACTCTTCTGTTTCAGAGAAGAATGAGCAGCAGCTCTGGAGACCAGCTACTGTTTCCCAAACTGAAATGGTAATGTTTGCATTAAGTTGTGCTTGCAGTTAGTGGAATTCCATGGATGCATGAAACCATTGGAACATACAGGCCTGCAGGACTGGGGTATTTGGAGATAAAAAATGAAAGTGAGAGCTGTGAGTGGCAGTCTGAAATAACTGTGTTTGAGAAGGCTGGAGATTGCCCTTCCCTGCTTTCTGCACATACTGCTTCCTACACAGCTGTCGGAGCTGCTCTGAGTCAGCTTCTGAAGCCCCTGGTTTTCAGAGTGTATTTAAAGGCACACAGGGACCCTGCCAGGTTACAAGCTGCTGGCTCCAGATTAAATTCATCAAAGTCCACGGTGTCCACAGAGAATGTTTTGAATAGTAATTTTATGCCAAGTTATTCCCTAAATTAGGGCCCTCAATATGCCCTGAAGCCTTGATTCTGCAAAACCTCTCGCATGTCTCTAACTTGGAGGAAGTCTCATTATCATTCATGATCGTTATTCAGAACACAGAAGCAACATTCTGGAGCAGATTTTACTGAAAGTCACATTTACAGTTCTTTTCATTTAGTCACGGAGGATTATTTTCTGCACTTTCTTAGCATCTTTTTACCCAGAAGAGAAACTCTTGGAAAGGTGAACATGAAGCATCATTAACTTGCAGAATCCTGGCCAAGTTGGCTTGCAAGCGTGGTGCTTCAAGTACCAGGTTGCTGCTGGGTTTTTGCTGCTGGGAGCTGCCTCGCTGCCAGCAGATGAGGAGTTAACTACAGCTCTGCTTTCCCATTCTTCTATACAGATGCTTGGAGGCCAAGCTGCCAGAAATCTAGCTCTTCTCAGAGACAGTGGGAGGAATATTTTAGTAAAGAGGATGCCCGAAGTGAGTGAACTCTCAGCCAAGAAGGTTTGTGGAGAAAATTTTATTTCCCTCTCAAAATGAAAATGAAAATGAAAAGCCCCGTTGACTGCAACTGTGCTTATGTTTACTACCGCACAACCCCAGGAGTTTTTCAGGGTATTTCATAGAATCATAGAATGTCCTGGGTTGGAAGGGACCTTAAAGACCATCTCATCCCAAACCCCTTGCCATGGGCAGGAACACCTTCTGCTAGACCAGGTTGCTCAGAGCCCCATCCAACCCGGCCTTAAACTCTCCCAGGGATGAGGCATCCACAGCTTCTCTGGGCAAGCTGTTCCAGTGCCTGACCACCCTCATGGTGATGAACTTCTTAATAATATGTGTTCTAAACCTACCCTTTTTCAGTCTAAAGCCATTGTCCCTTGTCCTGTCACTACATGCCCTTCTAGTCAGTCCCTCTCCAGCTCTTTTGTAGACTGCCTTTAGATACAGGAAGTGCTCTAATTTCTCTCTGGAATCCTCTCTCTTCCAGGATGAACAACTCCAACTCACTCAGCCTGCCTGCAAAGGAGAGGTGCTCAATCCTAGCTTAAAATACTTCTTGGACTAATGCCCCAGTAAAAGCAAGTGAGATATTCACCTAGTTCAGGTTAAATTGTATGTTTACATGTTCTGTAGTCCGTGTTGGGTAGTTGCTGTCTAGCATAAGTGTTCCCGAGCCTTCTGCTTGATAAATCCTTGAATAATACAGCATTAGTTATCTCAGGGCCATCTGTCACCTTCCTCCCAGAGCAGAACTTGAAATTCAGGGATAGGAATTCAGAGATTAGTTGGCAAGATTGTTTTTGTAAGGGTCCTGAGTTTGATTTCCTTCAGCATACCTGTGAATACCTCATTACAGTCTTTCCAGGCAAAATTATGTGTATGGGTTAGTGCAGGCAGTGGATTGTTAAAACTAGCTCTGATTCTTGTTATTTTAAAAACCTTTAAATTGAATCTTCTGTCAGACAACCCAGTGTGATTGTGTTGCAAATAAAAAATGTATTTTAAGAATTTTGTATGCACAGGCACAAATACACTGATTATTGTAACTGATAGTCCAATGAAAATGTATCCCAATTTAACTCCTTAATTCTGCCTGTGTCTTGAACTGTCATTTTGGGTGTAAACAGTGCTGTCTGAGAATTCAACAGCAATCTTTCTGGCTCAGTAAGATGCAAAGCATCCCTTAGGGATATAGGTTTACAACGAAGCTTTCACACTCAGTTAGCATCTTTGCCATAATGACATTTCCTTTGCAAGAGTCTACAGAACATGAGCATATGTTTATTTATTAATCTGTTCTCTGTGCTGAAGATTTGTATTTTACATATATAAAATGGGTAAAGATCTTCAGCAAGAGGAGTGGATTCATAATATTTTTAAATGTAACAAAAGCTATCTGTATTCACTGAAATGCAAAAATGACACCAATCCCCACCAACCAACTGCCACTGCCAACAACAAAAACCACTGTAGCCTTTCCACTACCACTTTCTAAATGTTTTTGTCTGTGGCAAATCAGACCTCTGTAAATGCCCATGAGCACTACCTTCAGCTTTACAGTCTTCTGTAAAGATTGTTCAACACAGAATTAAGGAAATAAGAGGGAACTCCTTCTGGTATGAAATGTTTGCATGTGAAAAAGAACACCTGGAAACCCGAGTTCTTTCAGAAATAATTCCTAATGCTCAGTGAAGGGAATTAAACAAACAGCAAGGTTTATTCTGTCAGCTTCATAGCAGGCTAACAAGAATTACTGCGTGCTAAGAATCAGCTGCTCTTGGAAACTTAATGAATGTGGCAGCCAGAAAAGTACAAAACGTGGCCAAGAGTTGCAAATCAGATATATATAGGCTGTAGTGAAGAAAAATGAAGAGGATAGGCAAAAATCTCTCCCTAAATCCAAGCTGGAAAGGCTTTGCTGTACCAAGGTTTCCAAGCACTTTGATGGTGTAAAATACTTTCTGTCAGGAATTAGGTCTGCATCTAGGACTGTAATTCTATTCCCTTTAGTTCTATTCTCCTTGGAAAGTAATAGCAGAAAAATTTTTTCTATTTCCATGTGTCTCTGCTGTGATTTAGCAACTGGAAACAAAGAGCCAAGTCAGCCGAGCAGCCAGTTCTCCACGGCCCACTGGTGACTGGGCTGGCACCCACTGCCTGCAAATTTACCCTCAAACCAGGCTCAGATCCCAAAAATACCTATTCAGCAGCATTGTTTAACCTCATTTTGCAAAACCAGAATGAGTGATACTAGTAAGGAAGAGTCCTAAATTTTGATTTAATTAAAATCATTTCTTCCACTCCCCAGTTAATGAATGAAATGAAGTCACATGCCCTTGTGGATACTACTGATTTGTTGTATGGGCTACAAAGGTTTTGTGTGCAGTTGTTTCACATTTTGAAGTGTTTTTAGAGCTACAAGAGACTTAAAAGAGACAGCTGTGGCTTTTATGTAATAACATGATTTCCAGAGCTGGACCTTTGAGGAAAAAATTTTAGAAGTAAGACTTGTAATAGAGTCCTAAGTGTGGGCAAGCACACAGAAGAGATTGACACGAGCTTTAGAGAAATGGAAATAATGTTTACAGTAATTTAGTCATTTGTCCTTTTGTCTGTAACATCCAAAAATATCTATTTTTGCAAGCAGATGCACTAAATGGTCTCCCTGGTATTTCAGAAGCCTGTGTCTCCATGTTAGGACTTGTCTACCTCGGGGAAATGCTGCCCTTCCTACAGCACCAGAGCCGTGGTGGTTGAATTAAAGCAGCGCAGTAATGCCCGTGATTTTTCCTTATGTAGATGTGCTCTGAGTCACGAGGGGAAAGGCAGTGGAGCTCGTTTCTGCCCCAGTGAAACGTGACATTACAGCAAAAGCTTTCCCTCACAAGTCACCGTCTGGAGCAGGATCCCGGCGTTTCCCGGCTTTTGCTGAAGGATGGAGCACCGTCGGTGACCCGACTTGCTCTCCTTGCAGCGGATCTGACACCACAATCACTAAGCACAGACCGTGCAGCAAGCTCACTTAATCCTACCCGGCGAACACATGAGCCGCAGTTTGCCTTTCAGTCTGTAAATTGTTCTTTTGTTTTGCAGGCTTTACTGAACACAGTTTTATTTCATGTGACTGTGCTATTTATGGAGGAGTAAATATTGCCGGAGGTCTATTTAAAAAGGCCAATGACCTGGATTTTTTTCCATTTGAATTATCTCCAAGAGTCAGACATGTTTAACAACTGATTTTTTTTTTCCCCCCTCCTTGTTTCTGTAGACTGCAATCATTTCTAACATCTTAGATCAACACCAACTAAAAAGAAAAAGATTTTGAGTGAAATAAAACTGCTTGTAGTATGAATGTGATCAGACAGTATGTGACCTTGCCATTTTTGGAAGAGCTGAATTCCATCCTGATTTACCAGTTAACAACACAGCATGTTTTTAACCTCTGAATATTAGCCTTTTTGTACTGTTGTAGTAATTTGAGTTCATAACTCTGGTTTGTTCCTTTTATTATTTTTTTTACAAAACCAGTTATCAAGTGTGTTTTCACAAATTATAAGTAAATAAATAAACAAGCCATGTTTTCAGAAAGGGAAGATTTGAACAAGCAAATGTTCTTCTTGCTGTTCCTGCATCTAAATAGCAGTATTCCTTTGCTATTTAAGAAAGTCAAACATTGCAGGGGAAATAGGGCTATATTTTCACTTTCAAGAAAGAGCTTTGTAAATGCCAACAGGTAGCCAAATATCTGGAATATTAAATAGATTTGAGTATTCTTAGAAGTTGAGCCAACCATATCTTTTTAAATATATATATATTCTTAACAGTGTACCATGAGTTGATCACAGTAAGTATAATGGGCTTCAACCTGAAATTTTGCTGTAGACGTATTTGCCTTTGCCCAGTCCTGTAAAAGCATGAAAAGATAGAATTTTATACTGAATGCTGTTCAATGTATGTTCTAAAGTCTGAGGGGTTTACCATGTCATTGAAAGGCACCCTGGCTTCAGTGCAAAGCTGGCTTCAGAAGTCACAACCCACTTTTCCCCTGGAGGGGTGGAGCAGGTGGGCAGGGATGGATTCCCTCAGGCTGGTCTTACTACCATCACACCTGATTGCATTTCTTCAAAATTTCATCTTTCCTGGAGGAGGAGCATACTTGACAACACTCAGATAATTCAGTGCTCTGATGGTGTAAATGATGAGCACATCTTCAGCATTGTTCTGGCTTAAATCAGACCACACCAGGGAGCAGCCATGCTGTACAAGGTGCCCCGTGTATACGTACACATTTATATATACATACATTTACATAGACGAGTTCTACCAGTCGTGCTTAGCCCTTTGGGAAAATGCTAAAAAGCAATGGCAAATCTTCTTGTCCTGTTGATGTCATAGGAGAGACAGTTAGTTCAGGGTGTTGGGAAAAATATTCCACACAGCTAGTCAAACTTTCATTTGATATTTCGTCAAAAAACTGATTCCTAGGAGAAGATACTTTACAGAGAAAAAAGCCTTTTTTTAAGGTTTTCCACTTAAGCCCACCACTTTTGACTTCACCGTTCTAATTTTTAGTGGCCCTTTTCAAAGACTGGAGTTTACCAGCAGGTTATTTCGCACTTTAAAAAGATGTTGTCTTCCTTGAGTAAAAATTGTTACTGTGAAATGAACTGCAGTCCATGACACCTACAGCCTCCACTAAGATGAGAAGTACAACTGCTGTTTCATTCTCAGTTGTAACAGGTCTTCAGTTTGTGTTTGTATTACCTAACAAGAGTTTCCAGATTCTAACTGAAACCATCTTTCAAAAATAAATTAGCTAAAGCCTTAATTAGCCAGCAGTGGTCAGAACAGATCACATGGCTGCATATGTTACTCAGTCTATCTCTTTGTTAAAAAGTTGACAACTTAGAAGAAAAGAAAAAATTCAAACTATTTTCTGTCTTTATAGACCTCAGAACTCTCTGAGGTGAAGCAGAATAATTATAGTATGACTGAGCCCCTGCTCTAATTCCTTTCCAGATTATTTAATTTTATGCATGCTCTCATACCTGGCTATTCCTCTTCCATTTTTCCTTTCCTTTGAAAACTGGTGGCCGCATTATTCTCTACTCTAATTTTTGGAGACCACAGAACCACCAAAGTCATCAGATTTACATTGACATAAAATGTACTAATTCATGTCATTAAGGACAAACTTTTGTAATTGAAAACATAAGTTTCCATTTTCTGAAATTAATTTCTTTTTTTTAATATTCAGTTTTCCATTAAAAAAATAATATTAAAGTGGGTTTCTGAAAAGTAAAGCCATGGTAGGCAGCAGAAGTATGAGCTGATGTGTAAGTAAACTCAATGCTGTTCTAAGAGGATCAGTTCTAAACTGATTTCTATAGATTCTATAGTTAAAAAATATCTTCCAGTTTTATTCAGTACAGGCATAGTCAACTGTCTTTTTTCTAGATCATTCTAATGGATAGAAGATGGCATCTCTTCTTATGATAACTTTTATGAATATTCACCACATTTCCAAACTAATGCAGACAAATTGATACACTAACCATATGTATTTGATTTCTGTGGTTCATATCTCTGAATATATATCCTAGATAAAAAATTGTTTTCTGTCTTCCACAATTTTACCACAGAGATTTCAGAGGATGTATGACTTCTTGGCTTTTTGAGATAGAAATGTCTTTGCTGTAGTCCGGTGTTGAATGTACTGCTGTCTACACACATAATTACTAAACACTACAAAACTATTGTGACTGGAATGTCTTTAGTATTTGTTTTCCCTGTCCAACAGGGCGGTGGGGATTTCAAACACTTTTGTTTCTGCAGCTTTATTATTTTTTTGTGGGGGAAAAAAGGGAAAAATTCAAAATCATTGTTACCCAAATCTTACTTAAATATCTGTGTTAATTGACTTGGCTGGTCAGCTGCTGTTTAGAAGGTTAGAGTAGGCCCAGTCTTGCACTCTGTCTTAGAAAAAACCACAAAATATCTCTTTTAATGAAATTTAAACTCTATTTGATCCCAGACATATGGGGTGGCCTGCATGTTCTACACATGTGATGGATTTTGGACAATGTTATTGTAAGTGTCGCGTTTTTAATGTGGAACAGGCAGTTTGCTGCTGGGTCTGTACCACATATTTGTCAGAGTGATGGAGAGGCATTAACTTTAATGGCCTTACCAGATAAAGTGGAAAGTCCTTAAACAGGAAGAAGGAACAGGGATTAAAAGAATACCAGTTCCAGAGGGTCTCACAGAGGGAGCAAAGGGGAAGATTTACGAGTCCTTCAAAGGTTTTGAATTGGAAAGAAAGACAATTTTTTGAAGCAGGAGAAAAGGGCATTTAACATAACATGAGACGCTGCAATGACAAAGAAAGGCACTCTGATTTTGAGGAGACAAGGTGAGATGCAGGAAGCTTGTGGATACTCAATAGGAGATCTGACCTATTGCCAAACAATACCATGGAAAAAACTCCTACAAAGCTGGAGCTATACCAAAGGACAAACAAAAAAATCCTTATCCTGAACCGCAAAACCCATATGTGCTTTGCTGCTCTTTGTCCAGCTGATCTCCCTTCGGGTAGGGGTGCTTCCTTCTTTGTTTCTCACACTTTAGAGCATGGTTGCCACAGCCCAGCCACTTTATGCTTTTCAGGATTATTATTACAGGTTTGAAGAAATTTGGAAGTCTGCACAGATCATGAGAAGAGACTGTCAGCAGTACTTGGAAGAGTGGGGTTATTTGCTTTATAAGTAGAATATTGGAATGTTCTGTTCATCTGATTAATAATAAACACATTATTCAAAGTATTTTTTCTTTTGTTAGATAATGCAAAGTGAAAATAGTTTTCATTAATTTATGTTTTTCCCCCTGCCCTGTACTTTTGTGACCGTCCTAATTTCTAGTACTTGCTTTGGGCCAGTCTTTTTAGCTCCATTACATTAAGGAAGTTCATCACCTTCACCAAAGATATACTGATTCACATTAGTTGAGGATCTGGCAATTTCTTCAGTCTTTTCTGAAGAAGTTTCTTTTTTTTCTGCCCCCAAGCCATATTTAGTTTTTTACATTTGCTGTTTCCACTGACCACTGAACTCTTTTAACAGCAAACACTCTGTCTCTGAAGGAACAGTGGTGGTGTGTGTTTTACTGTTGTTTTTAGCTCCGCAGACCAGAGTTGAAATTCTTTGTAATAATTTCATAGGCCAAGTCATGCTGGGTGCCTTGAATCAAGATTGCATGCTGCTATCATTTGGCTACATCTGAACATTAATTAGGCATTTTGAAGAGTAAATAGTTTTAATACATTTAGGTTAATATTAATAACCTGGTAAGAAAAGGGATCTTTTATGGACCAGGTAACCAAAAGAGCAGGAGCTGCTTTCCAATGTTCAAGCATATGCAAGTAAAGAGGTTTTACTGAGTACAGTTTGCTAAGTGTTTCTGGTTCTGTGAGGAGGGGCAGAAAAAACAGAAGCTGAGACAGGACAGTAAGAAAGGGATCACTGCAGCCACAGAAGCACCAATAGTCTGGCAGTGTTAGAAGTAATTTGAAAAGAAAACCTTTGGCCAGGTTGCTAGCTAAAAAGGGGCTTTGATTTGTAAGCAAAGCCTGCCTCTTCTGCTGCTTGATTGCTTTTGCTTTCAAGGACACAGGATGATTTTCCTCCCTTATAAATAAACAGAACTGAGCAAAGTAATACTGGTTCCAATTTCTTTGTCTATGGAAAGTAAATTTCACATTACCAATTCTAGTTAGGAAATGGTTAAAAGAAGCAACGTGCTATTCTCATGGTTGCTGTCCAAAGTCAGAAACTTTCCATTTCCCTTCCTCCTCAGCCAGTCCAATTGGTGATCCTGGGCTTTCTTTCCCAAGGGCACAGTCCACATCTTCCTGTGGTTGGTACCATAAGGTGTGATGCTTTCCAGGAGATTAGAGTAGCTCTCTGCAGAAAATACTGGTGGGTATAGAGAAGGCAAGGAAATACACATTTTTATGATGCTTTCAAAGTTAGAAAGTGTTATTGTCAGCTGACTGCAAACTGGTGCTAGTGTACTTATCAGATTTCCCTGACTGCTCCCTTCTGTGCCAGGAATTAGTGGTTTCCAAAGATGCATGTTCATCTCCACAAGAGAAAACACTGGAAAAATGCTTAAGTTCTTTGGTTTTCATTCATTGCTGCATCTGAGTTACAGGTCTAAAAGTCTAGTTCAACATAAAATTCCAAATAATGATAAGGCAGTAGAATTCTTTTTTAAAATATCTCTCAGAATGGTAATCTCCAGATTATGTGACCATCAGAAGTTATATTAGAATAGTGTAATGTCTCCATGCTATGTCAGTGTGATGCACTTGAAACTATCAGACATTACAATATTGGCTTCTTGACAACACCTTCTTGCAAACTTACATGTGTTGCTGTGACCTTTAACTGGGATTTTTCTTCTGTAGATTAATACAAAGAAGGGAACAACAAGCTGTGCAGCAGGACCAAAGGGGCTGCGCAGCTTGTTGTTCCCTTCTTTGTATTAATCTACAGAATAATAGGTCCTGCAGCACCTCACCAACCACAGATAATCGTGGTTAGTGGGGTGACTCCCTATGACCTCCCTGGTGCCCCAGTGCTCCTGTGGGCAGGGCACAGGCTGTGCCAGGCCTGGCTCCGGGGCGTGCTGCACTTTGAGCAGAAGAAACCCCTGTCTAAGAGCTGTAGAGCTCTTAGAGCAATTCTCTCATGCTGGAGCAACTGCTGTGGTGTCCCCACCACAACCCACGTGCAGATTTGCATGACATTCAGAAGTTGCTTTTATCTTTCAGACCCCTGCCCTTCTGTGGTTAAACTTGGCCAACAGACTCAGGATTTGTTGTAGGGTACATCTAACAGGCAGGACAAGAGATGCTGTGATTGCATAAGTCCTACTTCCTTGAGAAAGCAGGAAAAGATGTAGCTGCCATTAGGTTTTGGTGTGAGGACTAGCACGACCTGCATTTTACACACTAGCACATCAGTCCAGGTGGGACTGGAGGTGGCACCACCACCCCATTCAGGCCCACAGAGCCCTACACCTCCAGCCTGACCCCTTGTGTGCTCAGCCCTGGCAGGAGCTGTGCCCCACCCTTGGCCACCCCGGCCACCATGCCTGTCCTTGTGCCAGGGAACACCATGGGGCCTGTCGCTCAGCTTGCACAAGCTCTGTCCCCGTAGATCCCTGGCAACTCTGGGGTCACATATGAGGCAGGTCCCAGCTCTGCTGCTTCTGTAACTCTCCTTGTCTACTTCCCAAACTTTTCCACGGGAGCCAGGAAAGGTCCTTAGTCTGTGGTTAATCCTTACTGTGTTCCCAAGAGATAATGACCCTCAGCACTAATATCATCCCGACTCTCAGATTTGTCCCAGACCAGGTCACCCCCTCTGTGGAGCACAATGACCCTCTACTCCAAGACAGGATAGGAACATGATTTTCAAAATGAAAGGGCATTACCAGTGGTGGTCACAATTTGGCTGCTTTGCTGTAGTGCTGCTCCTGGTCTGAGGACAGAGAAAATGAGACAAAACCAATGCATGATGTAGGGGGAAAAATGTAGTATTGTTTGGAAAACAGGCTTACAAAACTTGCTCCTCTGTTTACATAGTTAATTTAGTCTACCAGTGAACAAATTGATTTTTCAAATTTGTCTCTACAGCTCTTTCAGTTGTTACAAATTCCTATGCCTCTTTATCAGGTAAATTGTTCAGCTTATAATGGACATAATTTTACTACCACTATGAATTTTGCATCAGTCTTCTCTAGCATGTTTTTTTTTTCTTTATGAGCTAGTAGAGATTTTTTTTTCATAGACAAAAAACTTTGAAAATACAATTGTACTTATTTCTTGTCAAGATGAAGTTGCCAGCTAAATGGAGTTATGGCTTCTGCACAAGTTACGAGACAACACTCCTCTGAAAAAGCTTGTTTCACTTTCAAGGAGTGTGTGCTCTTAAGTCAGACCTACTGGTTGTTTTAAACAAATGCAACTGATTTAGGAAGATACATAAGCTGCATACTGGGGATATCCCTGTTTTATGGAGTTGCTTTATTTCCACTATCTGAATTGCCAAATGTGTTGCAAGGTCAGCAGTATTTGGTGAAGTTTCTAAATGAGGCAGTGACATGACATGCTTGACTTGTGGAACGTGAATGCTTGCATTTGGTTTTATGCATGACAAAAACCTCAATTTCATATTGTAAGGGATTCATCTACATGTGTTGTGGGAAATTCTTCAATCTAATCAGCTTTGGCAGTATGGTATTAGACAGCTGCCTATGCAAAACTAGATAGAGCCGCTTAACAGTTTATCTTTGGGTGATATTTCTGTTAAATCAGACTTCCAGTGTGGGAAACTTTATGCCTTTTAGAGAAGCCATAAAATATGTGGTAATTCTGATGTTAAAATCCACCCTTTTTTATTTCCTCTTGCTTTATCTCTGTGGGCAGCAAGAAGATAACATCTTTCCGTGCTTGCTACTGCCAGTGCCATTCAGGACCAAAGACAGGCAGTAGTAGTGTTCCCACAGTCTTACAGCAGGAGACAGAAGTCAGTCTTACAAAATAATTTTAAGGAAGGAAAATTTCAGGGTAATTTACTTCTAGATTCCTGTCATCATGTCCAGGCAACGCAGAAGTTAAGAACTGATAGCTCTGAGAAACGTCTGCTCGAATATCTGTCCACACCAATCAGTCAGAGCTTGCATCACATCTCTTTTGAAAAGAGAAGGGTCTGGTACCTGCACAGCAAACCATCACTGGCTGTGAACTGTTAGGATGGGTAGAAATGGGATTTTAGAAATGGGAACTTGACTGTATTTTTAGCTATTAGGTCATTTTGTCCAAAGTCCAGAAAATTTAAATGCAGATAGAAACTCACTGTGATTCATAGTGTGCAGCCAGCATTAGTTCCTCATGTTCTAACAAGGAGCTGCAATGTTTAATATTAGATCCATTTTTATAAGAGAAGAATAAAGCAGCTGGACTATAGTGCTGTTGTGTAGTTTCCACTGAATACTGCTGCTCTTATTTGAGTATTTTTGTGGCTTCAAAGAGTGTTGTGAGCTCTTGTACTTCTTTTTGCTTGCTTTTTTGTTTGCTTGTGCTACCGCCTTGCACTGTTTTTATTTTGCTTTTACAGTGGCCCATTTTTCTTTGTCATTTATTTTGTTTTATGATATATCTCTCTCTGATAATCAGCTGGCCTCTCTTCTGTGATATGTCATCCCAGAGTGTTGCTTCAGCAGTTGAAAAGAAGTGTGAATTTTAACACCTCATGGCTGCAAGCGGTTTTAAACAAAAAAACCCAAAATCCTTGGGCTGTGCTGGCTATCTTACTGTACAATAACTGTACAGAAAAAAATCAGATGTGACTCCAGGGCTCAGAAACACAGAAGAATGTAGTGCTCCTACCGATAGTGGTGAAAAGACTCCTTCATGTTGAATACTGACATCCTCTCACTATTGGTGATGGGGTGTAGAGGACAAGTGCTCTTACCAAGTGCTCACTTGTTTGCTCAGGTAAGAGAATTTAGGATCCAAAGCCACCCATTTTAAAGACCTGGTATATTTGTTTTCCATGAAGCCTGCATCTGATGGTGGGGTTCTGAGATGCAGAACCTGAGCCTGCCAAGCACCCCTTGTTAAGGGCAGTTTTCCTACAAGGACTTGAGACTCTGCACTTCTACACAAGCCAGGCAACTTCTACACACTGTTATTTTGATCTGTGTTCCAGAATAGCTGCAGACCCATTCTCCTGGGTACTGGAAAAGCCCACAGAAATACAAAAATTATTAAATAACATATGTATTTCAGATGGATTCATATAAACTAATCTTGGACACAAATGGTGCCTGAATTAGGGATCTATGCTCCCTCTACAGTCAGTGGAGATGCAGCTGATGGATGTGCTGAAGTTGCGTTCTTGCAAGCTCTCAGTGTGGGGATGATGAGGCATTGATGTTTAAGAGGCTCAACCAACTTTTGGAGTGAAACTGACTTAAAGTTTCCACCTGTGAAAGATGCAGTAAAAAGAGAGCGAGAAAGGTAACTGTGTCACATTGGATGAAAGGCTAATTTGTGTATGCACAGTCATGCTAGTGCAAACCAGGAATGTCACTGCAAAACTTGGAGAGAAGCAGTACAGGTAGGACAAATGGGCACACAATTGTATGACAGGCCTGCTAGAGTCATGGTCAGATGAAGGCAAAGAAAAAGACAATATGCCAGAGAAAAATGTGGTCTGGGTTGTTCAGCCAATGTCATGTCTGAGGTAAAAATTGTGGTTTTGTTGCTGCTGCCTCCTGGGTTTGAGAGACGATAACTGGAAAGTGGTTGAAGGGCAGCCAAGTAATGGATTGGGAATACAGTCTGTGGAAGGACCAATGGGGGATGGCCAGTTTGGGAAAATGTACAAAGATAAAAAGCAGGTCTCAGTTCTGAAGATGAGGTGAGGGCATGAGAATGGGAGGCCTCCCAGTTCTGCTTGTGCTGGGACTACTGGGGCAGCTGGGGAGTCTAACACTTGTACAGGTGCTGCACCTTGGCCCATTTGTGAGGCTGGTGGGGCAGGTGAGCAGCTCTAGAGCATGACCAGAGAGGCCAACTGGACCTTGACATGTCTTTGTTTCTGCTGCAAATACAGACAAGTACATATCGTGCCTGTTTTGAATTATCCGAGTATCTGAAATGTCTGCAAAGCCCTTGTTAATAATTGTATTAACTCAAAATAACACACTTGATAATTGCTGAAATTGTAGGCAAACCATATGTTTTGGTTATGGTTTTGGTACAGTTTGTTCTGCTCAAATTTGAAAGGATGTTATTTTTCATAAACTCTTGAGAACAAGTGAGCGCTATGTGAACATAAGAATGAAGGAACTAATTCATAGGTTTGGAAGTAATCTTCTGCTGCTCAGGTCTGTTATTGATTTTTTGTATTCTTAAATATTTACTCTTTTTATCTGGGCTTCTCTGGTGTGTGTGTTGAAGTCCACTGCAGCTGAGTGATTTATGGGGTCCAAGGGCTTTGCAGAGACGATCATCAATGGCTGAAGTTTCTGAAAGCTCAGGTTCTTTGGGTCTTTCACTGGGCCAGCCTTTATGAATAATGTAGGCTCTCTCCATTTTTTATATTCCTTTATTTGAAACTCTGAATAACATTCTCTGAGTCTCATTTCTGAGCAGTCATTTATTTGGGTGATTGGAACTACCGGGACATTCTGTTGGACATTCAAATTACATTCAGATGAAGTAGTTTTCTTACCTGATTCAACGTTTTATCTCTTAACCTCCTAAATCTGGACTGCAAGTTTTCAAGGTGAGATGAATTTTTTCTGTACCATGTATTTATTCTTGTAACAAATTTCTGTGGGTGCAGCCAAGGTAAGGCTTCCATCTAGAATGCCAGATTAGGTTAAATATTCTAATAAATTTTTCCTATGCAAAGATGAACATGAACTCACCCTCAAAATTAGGGGGTTTTGCATCTTAAGGGATACATAAGATTTGCAAAGTGTGGTGGATTTAGTTCCTAGATCATTGAGACCCAGTTGTGAACTGATGCATTTGCAAAGACAAGCAGGCTGGTGCCAGCAGCAGCTGGTAGAGACCAGCCATCTTCACTCATGAACATAAGCAGGGTTCTCTTACTTTGTGGTTTCTTCTAATTCAGATTCAAATTACCTTTTGAAGCTCAGCTTCTTGCAGCAAGGAAATTTGGGTTTAAAGTGCATCCGGATCCATCTGACTGTTACCATAAATAGCAGCCCAAAACACTGGTGACCTGCAGCTGGGAAAGTAAGAAGAGCCCAGGAAGAGAGAGCCCCATTGTGCCAACAGCTCAGGAATTGCATTGCAGACCCCTGGCCATCCACTGTGCTCTCAGGTGTGGTATTAAGCATGGTACTTTAAGGCATGGCCTTTAGTATAATAAAGTGCACGTTCCTCCACAGACTGTCTTGGCAAGACACTGTTGCAAGGCCCAGGCACTGCATAATTTTCCCTTTTTATGTACAATAAAAAGACAAGATGAAACCCCTCAAGGATGAAGCCTTTTGCTCTGTGGCTCGCTAATTTCAGTTTCCAGGCATCTCTGAGTTAGGAAATGAGTCATATGGTTATTATTTACTCATCAGCTCTGCAGTTTCTGGTGTCTTAATCATTTTGGTTGTAACTGGGAGTGTTACCTTCTTCAAAATAAAGGCTTGAAAGATGAGCAACTAATTGCAGTCTTCACTCCTCTGATTACAAAACAGCAGTATGTACAGGGCTGGCAGCCATGTTAATGCCTGGGATGAGGTACTTTCCTGCAGTGTTTAGAGGGATCTCCCAAGTAATTAGTCCGTAAGGAGATTTAGAAGAGATGCAGACAGTAATACAGGGATATCCAACTACAAAGCCATTGCCCAAGGCCTTCCAGTGCCCCTGTGCCTGGGTGGACCCTGAGCCCTGCCACCTGCTGTGCTCGTGGGGTTGGAGGTGTCAGAGCTGGTCCACAGAAATGCTCCAAAACTGCCATCCTGTCTCCTGTGAGTTAGATGGCCCTGCTGTGATACATTGTTTTCTGTGATTTGTCTCTTCCTAAACAAAATTGTGAAAAAAAACCAAACAAAAAAAACAACATTTTTCTTGTCCTTTATGGTCTCTAGTTTTGACAAGCAGTCTCTCTCACTGCATGACATCCCTTGCAGTCTCGTCCCACTCACATGAAAGTGGATCAAGAGTTTCACAGTGGCTGCTCTCTATGAAACATTTATTGAGCCTGAGCTCGCCTGTGGCAGCCACTGTTGTGGTGTCTGAATACCTCAAACACCACTGCCACGAGCCCTAACTGCTGCTGCTTGCCTAGGCAGAGGTTCAACAAGTGTGGTATATTTCGGGGCTATCTGCAGTTTAAAGTGACCCACGACAATGTCTGATTTGCTTGTGTCATCTTCCTTCTTTGTGCAGCAGTTGGGGAGCTCAAGGTCTCCTTTGCTTTCGCTGGCAAAGCGGTGTGGTGGAGGCACAGGCTTTTCTACAGAGATTTCACACTCACCCACAGCTGCTGGTGCTGTAATTGTTCCTTTGCTAACAAGAGCTGTTAGTGCTTTATTTGCTGTCTCTGTCACTGCCACAGAGCTGTACTAGATGTCACTTATCCATGGATTACTGCCCTTTTCAGTAATCATTAGACTTTCTCACTGCACTGTAGGGCAATCTCCATGTTGGATTTTTCACTTTACTTCTTTTGTGGAAGCACCTATGGGTTCTCCCAGCAAAATACAAGAGCTGCGGTTTGAATCCTGTATGCAAATCCATAAAAATAAGTTGTCCCTGCCCCAGTTAAACAGCTTAGAGTGTAAATAAATAAAAAAATAGCCACTGATTGGAGAAAGTTAAGCCATTTCTGTATTACTGCATTTCTGACATTCAGCATCCCTCTCAGAATTGTTGGCAGGATCAAGACACTCTGAGAGTTTGAGTGCTGGTTCCAGAGAGGCTGAGAAAAAGGGGGAAAAAAAATTCATCAGTTAGCCAAAGAGTTCCTCTTTACTGCAAAATGCACACAAACCATAACCCAAGATTCACACAGTCATTAAGTGCTATCCACTTACCTACTTCTTTAGTTCAGGGATTGTGTTGCTTTTAATCTTTGTGATCTGGGTCATCGCAGGATTCAGGCTGATGTTTGAGCCAATGCGGGGCTTCTGTTTCCTTCTCCTAGAACTGTGTTTTGCAGTGTGTCCTCACTCAAGTGGAGTAAATATGAAGGAAATCACATTTTGAACCTTGGCTTTTTTTCTTTAATAGTCACATCAGTTAGGTTCTTTCCTTGTTTTGTCCCTAGGCTGTTTAAATGACTGACATGAAGTAACCAGGGATCAAACCCCCACCATACTCAGTACTGTGCAGTCCTTTGCTTCCCCAGCTGCTAGAGAAAAAAAGCTTGAAAGTGTTCAGGTGAAAGTGAACTTTCATGTCTGGAGTTGCAGGTTAGTTCCTTGAGTGATGTTTTACAGCAACCTGGTACCTACCCCATCTGCAAGGAGGACATTAGTGCAGTGCAGGCAGCTCTCCTGTGTCCTTCCCATGCTTCCCTTCTGAAAACAGAACTGCTTCTGCAGCTGACACGACCAGCAGAGACATCATCCGTAAGTTTACAAGTCCAAAGAGTTGCAGGACTTCTTCCTGGACAGTCAGGCTGTAGCTAACATAAACAGACAGTTCTCCATACTAATTTGTAATAGATGAGACTGGGCTCTCAGACTTCTCATCAAACTGCCAGTTCCAGCTGTGGCATGGAGACGTGTCCAGAGCTGGTGGCTGTCTTTGCTTCAGATGGAAGATTCTGTCCCTTTTTGCCTCCAGCTCGTGACTGCCTCAGAGAAGGACAAGTTGATGTGTGCACAGGGGCTTGATGGGATGCTGACTCCCTTTGGGAGGCATGGAGGAGTTATTCCAGTAGTGATCTCCTGCTGTCAGGACTAATTATGTCGCTGCTACTAGAGAAGTAGGGAAGAAAGACCTACACATGTAGGTACCTTACCCAGATTTGTGGGGTGGCTGTTAATTGCCGATTCAAATGTCTGATAAACCTGAATGTGCAAGAGCCTCAGAGAGAACTTACATGAGGAAAAACAAGATCTGCACTTAGGTAAACCTCTTTGCAATGGAAAATAGGCTGGTGAGGCAGTCTGATGGTAAGAAGAAAACAACCTCTCTCAAATTGTATTAGTTCCCTACCTTTCTATATGAAAATGCAGGAATAGTCAGGTAACAGTATTGCTTAACATCCACCTGTCCTGCTGGACTAACCAGGCTCATGCTGGCCTTCTGCTCCAGCTGGTTTGTTAACCCAGCTGACAGGAAAGAAGAGGAAGTGAAGGTTGTCAGGAAAAATGGAATTTAGATGATCATACACGTAGGTTTGATCTGAAAATGTGGCAAGAGGACTGGGAGGAGATAAGCCTAGAATCAAACCTGGAGAGAGGTTTGGCAGCTGCAGCAGCACACAGAGAAGTGCAACAGGGAGGGCAAAGGGGTGTCACTGTTATCCCCAGAGAACAGCGAAATCACGACTTAAGTCCAGGTCAGATGATATGGCCGAAGCAGAGCTGAACCATTTAATGAATAGCCCATCTTTTATAGTGTGGTTTGCAATAAAGAAATTATATGATTGGCCTATTCACCCAGCACCTCTCAAGGTGATAGACTGAGCAGTAAGACACCCATTTCCAAATATTATTCTCACAAGACTAAAAACAATTCCACTGTTTTCACAACAACCTGCAGGTGTAGAAATGGTTTACATTCTCTCAAACTGTTGTCCATCCAGTTTGCATGAGAATGAAAGCTTTCAGAGAGAAGCTGAGAGAAGCTGGATTTCTCTAACTGCTCTCTCATGAGAAAGAAAAGTTTCACAGGAAAATTCCTCTGCTCTTGCCTTTTAGCATCCACAAAGAGGGGTTGTCATAAAGAGATCTCCAAAGAAAACCCCAGAAGAACTGATAGAGGACTAAGCAAGTTCAAGTAAAGGTGAATTTAGTTGGGGCTTATACCTAATTGACACAGAGGTTTTATTAACAAGCATATGATTCTTCTTTCGAGATTTATATATATATATATATATATACACATTTAGGCAGTAAAATCTGCACTCTGCATACGAAGGTATTGAAGCAGTATACCCTGCTTCAATGTGTGTAACTGGACTAAACTGTACCAGTATACTTGCTACTGTGCCAGAAAGGCATTATGCTGCTCTGTGTTAGCATAATTAAAGTAGCAGAACTGGTAAGCATAGATGAATCCTTGAAGACCTTGGAATGTTGCTTGAAGTCACGTGGAGCTGCTGGCTTCATTTGTATTTCATTGCTTTTTTAAAATGTTTTTCTGTTTTGGTGTTTCACCCAAAAATATTTCCATATTGCCATATAATCCCACTGAGAGTGCTGTATGCACTTAACAGCACATACTGGTTTGTTTCTGAAAGGTTTCTTTTTCAATGAGCAGGGCTGCTGAAGCTTTGAAGAGAAATCCTGAATCACTTTTTTAATGAGGTGTGGAAAGCGAACTGTGGGAATAAGTGGACTTGGCTGGACTGCAACTTCCCTAGATCCCCTGGGAGTTTTGAGTGTCTGAGAGATGCAAGAGTCCAATGTTAAGAATATCTCAGAAACATGAAGTTCCTGAAGGAAATACTAATCATCATCACATGCATTCTAAACCCTGGCAGCTCCTGAGTTTTGAAGCATTTACCCTGTACCTGCTGCTTCAAAGGAAGTATGCCTGAAGGGAGTAGTAAGAGGGGAGTAGTAGCTTTCACAATAAAGTTCAGAAATATTGTAAGGCAGTAAAAATATGTTCTAAAACAATTAGTAATACTAGTAATTAGTAATAACCTGTCTCAAATACTGTAGCTTCAATAAAATGTATGGGGGAAGATTTTGACCTCCCTCATCCTTTGCAAAAGGCAGAAGCACCATTCTAAACACCAGGGAGAAGAACAGAGAAGGGCTGTCATACCTCAGCCCTTGGGAAAGATAAGCCAGATTCAGAAGGTATGAGAGACATTTTGACACACGTCAGTGAAGAGAGGGGACATTTCTCTGAAGCACTTGAAATATTTATCTGTTTAGGAGGAGTTATAGCAACAGTAATCAATGAGGTATTGGCTAAGAAACGTGTGAAGTAATCTGGAGGATTTTAGATGGAGACAAAATATCCTTGGGGGCCTGGAGGCGTACGTGCAACCATCTTTCTTTGAAGAGAATGAGAAATGGCTTTTTTTTCTGTGGTTCAAGCAGCGCTAAACGCTAATGGGCCTTGTCTTTGCTCCAACTAAAAGGATCTTGCTTCTCTAAGCAGGAATATTTGGATTCTGCCTGGGAGGCTGGCACAGCTTTGTGTGCTCTGTGTCTGCTGAGTGCGCAGCTGGATACCTGCGAAATGCTGGGTGACCACAGACTCATTTCCATGTATACTACAGCATTCCTGTGGGAGGAGAGGCTCTTAATAAGCCTGCTCATAATGGACGTGTAAGCATGCAAGCTTTATTACCTGCCCCTGCCAGCTCACCAGGAAAGTATGCCATTCCTGCACCAACGGATGTGTAACCAGGGCTGTCTAATTATCATGTGCTGCACTGCCAGAAGCACTGGCATGCTCTGTCCTTGGGCTTTTCACTGATATACACAAAGCAGGAGCCTCTTGCTCACTCCTCTGAATTACCACTGGTGTTATTGCAGCCGCTGCAGAACGGAAAGGACATACCAGGAAAGAGCTGGGCTCACTGCTTTATGAAGAAAATTGAGGAGACGCCGATGTCGGTGCAAATCCTTGACTTAAAAAGTCTGTGCCTGCAGCGTGTATGACATTTGAGATACCCTAAAAAAAGTGTATTTAAAGGACTTTCTGCAAACATCGTCCATTATAGTAGTTTAAACGGCAGGATTTAGGCACAGAGGGTTTTTCTCTGCCTCGTCCAATGCTTACAAACTAATGCTCTGAGACAGACCTGCAGTGTTGCCTTTTCAGAAGCTGTGCAGAAGTGTGATTACAGAAACATTATAAGGAGCTTGAGGAGCAAAAATAAAATGCAGCAAAAGAAAGTTGAGGGATTAAGAAGAAAAAGAGAGTATAAACTCCAGCCAAACCAAAGCCACAGGAAATGGAGTCTGAATGTAAGAGCAGGATCTAGACAGAAAGGGATTTGGCAGGAGAGAAATTGTTGCAAAGTGTTCAAGGAGAAATGTAAGGCCCAGTCCTGTAAAACTATGCTCATGATGAATTTTTATGTCTGCAAATGAACCCATTTGCATGACATTGCCATCATTTTGTAGGTCTACGATCTCAGAAAAATATCATCTGTTACAAAAGAGTAGCAACACTGAAAAGATAACGGGGTAAGAAGAGGGCAGTGTATAAGGTAGGGGGATTGCTTGCTTAAACCTCCCTTTGGCTGGGCAGCAAGGATCATATCCACAGAGACAGGTAGTGGCTGTTCTTCAGCAGATGGATAGGGTGTTTGTTGGGAAAACAGTGCCTCTGGTTGTGACAAAAAGGGGTACATTTCACATATGCTTATTTGCCAGTTCTTCTGTTTCTGTCAGGATACTCTTTGTGATGCTGGATTCCTTCCCAGCCTCCTGTAGATTTTGGAAAGCCTCCCATTCAGCTGCCATGTAGAAGGTTTTGAACTTAAAATGAGAACAGCCGAAATGCAACCAGTGCTGGGGGGACCCTCACAATCCTTGTTCCATTTCTTTCTTCCTCATTGGGACCACCAGGAGGGTGGCAGGCATCATCCTGGGACTAGCACTGTTGGCAGTGAGGAAAAGTGGGGATTGCAGCACAAAGTGAAAACTTTTGAAGATGGAGGATTAGATGTTTAGTTGTAGGCTAGTGCCTGATTAGTTTTTAGGATGAAATTAAATCTCTTTGTGGACAGGGAGGCACTTGCCCACAGCTGGGCTCTAGCTGCACAGGGTCTGTTGAAGGGACACCTATTTCAGAGCCATAAGAGTGTGTGTAAAGGCTGAAGAGAGAGGTATTCCCTTACCGTGGAAAAACAGGTATCGTTAGAAATTTTTGGTAGAAAAATCAACAGACTACCTTCCTTTCAAGGAAGACACTGATGCCTTTTCCTGGTCTTAAAATCAAGAGTCATACATGGTTAGAAGGGGAAAAGGGATTTTACCTTGGTATTTATTTTAAGGATCCTTAGGTGCTGAAGAAAATGCCATTTGTGCATCAACTCCCCTCTGACAATAAATGTGTCTGAGGTCAGGAGAAACGGAACTGCAAACTATGTAGCTGATAAGGAAAAGCAATTAATTTAGCTGTGGTGTGCAGTAGGTAGGTCTTACACCAGTGAAAGTTGTGTGCAGCTAAAGCTGGCTCATAAAACAAACATAACTCTGGGCAGCTACTCGGCAAAGTCCTATCCAGCTTCATCCCCTTTGGAAGCTCAGTCACGGCACTGATATGTAACATTTTCATTTGTTGGTATGTCTGATGTTTGCATATAGGGTCTGAACTGGAAAGACAAAGAAATACCCTGAGATGTGATTAATACTGCCCTCGATATCCTTGATACACCCAGAGCTTTTTTTACCTCTCACAGCACATTTAGATCCCCTTCTCACCAGCTTGAGGAGCTCCGGAAAGTTGTTGATGTGAGTGAGACAGCACAACAACCCACTTTCTTCACTTCCTTCCTCACACTCTTGCGTAAAGCTGTGGTCACCAGCACAGGAGTAAAAATAATGCACACTCTTTTTGGTCCTTCTTTTTAAAGACCTTATCAGGTTTTTTGCCTGAGGCAGCAGAATTAGGCTTCAGTTCGCTGCAGGGACCCTCATGGTTGCAAAAGATGGTGTGAAGTGCGGCACCTCACAAGGGAAGGTGTAGCCAGCCCACACATGCCTCTCTCAGCTTGCCTTGGGATGGAGGTTAGAGCACATTTCAGCAGTGATGTAAAAAAGCGTCCCACCATCTTACAGGGATTTCTTGCAGCTTCAAAAGTGGCTGGTCTGTGATAAAGGATATCTCACAAAGGAGGGGTTTGAGCCACACAGGAAATTTAGACATCACAAGGGTGAGTAGTCCATTGTTGTTGGGTTTGTGGAATTTAAACATAGCAGATAAGAGCTTTGTTCCTTTACAAAATACATGGAGTGGGAGCAGGATTTTACAAATACAGCTACCCACCTTTTTTTTTCCTCCAATGCATTTGAAAAAAATATGCTTTTTGTTTTGTTTAAAAATCAGGTTTGTTGTCATGGTCAGAAAAATGCCCAGTTACTAAAATTATATCACTTGCAAGATATAGATACTTTGCCCTGAGATAATGGGCTAATTCACAGATGGGAGGTACTGAGCTTTAAAAATTCATCTGTCAGAATTAGCCAGGTTTACTGGTCCAAGCCTAGTTTAAGGAAATACACTCTAATCTGTCTTTTCTTTCAATTATGTGGAAAAATTAGTAGATTTTAGACTTGAAATGTTCTATTCTTTTGCTTGATAACACCTGTCCAAGTATCTGGATGAGGGAAGTATATTGCTTGACTTGGCCAGTACCAGTGTGTTGTCCTGTTTGTATCTCCCATCAGTTCATAGTTGTTCCTGAAAGAGCACACACACCCCTGGCCAGATGATGCAAAATTGGGGTGATGAACACAAAGCTATCCAGAGGATTCTTGAACTCCTCTCTTACTGTGCATCTTGAGGATGCATTTCACTCCATATCCTCTAAAAAAATATTTAGGTGTTCTACCTCACCCACCCAGGAGAAGAAATTTTGGCACAGTGAGGAGATGCTAAAGCAACTTGGGAAAGGAGCATCACCTTCAGTAACATAATCAAATTCAGCAGATTACCTGGGATTTATATTTTTTCCTGCTGAAATCTCCTCTGCTTTTCACTTGGATACTGTACAGTATCCAGGAAGAGACAAAACTCTCCACAAAGAGAGTTTCTGAAATATAACAGGAGAGAAGATAATTTACTGAGAGCAGTCATGGACAGAAGTTGCAGGGTAGTGCTCTGTTTTACTGGTATTTAACTTTCTGTAATGTGTGTGGGCCAGGAGCTGGTGGCTGTAAGGATATCCTCTGCTACACCAAACTGGGAATTGTTGGAGTCAACAGCACTGATTATGCTTTATGCAAACACAGTAATATCCCCTAATATACCATGAGGGAGAGGATGATTTATTGATGACAGTGATGCAACAGGAATATTTTGGTGCTACCAACCAGAGAGGAGAGCCAGACTGCTGCTGCCTCTGGACAGATGTGTCAGAAGTGCCCTTTGCTTCCTCAGCACACCTGCCCAGGAGAGAACCATTATGCTATGGGCCAGCTAATTTCACTCCTTCTCAAGGCTTTGTCTTAAAAACAAGTATTAGTCATGTGAGAGGTTTGAATACTTGTGTTGGAAGAAGTGCAGAATTCAGGACTTTCTAAACCATGCTGTGTATCCATTTCAAACTACAAAGCATTTGAAAGATCAGTGGTCAGGGATTTATGAAATGATTTATTGAGTCAGTGACCATTTAGATACTTCATATTGATGGATTGTTTTTCTCACAGGAAGAAGATGTGTTTTTATCCATGGGCAAAACCTGAAATCATTATTAATTTTACTACTTAGGCAAAATTCTTAGTAAAGACTTAAGCATTTGGCTTAAGACTCAGTATTTCAAAGGAGAATGTATTTAGAATAGAAAACAGAAGGAAGATCTCTGTAAACATCTGAATGTCTCTTTAAATTCATTCAACAAACACATTAAATCTTTTGCAGGGCAAGCAGAGAAAGTTAATTCAGACGTAATTCCCACCCTTCATCCCTGCCAAGAGATGGATCTGTTTACTCCTTGTGGACATAACTTTGTTTATGCTCTCCCAAGATAGCCTTAGCCTCTCCCCTCGTAGCACCTTCATCAGATGTGAGCCCTGCTAGGCTGCTTTTCAGACCTGTGTGATGCTTATCACACCTGAAAGGATCTCAAATAGCCTCTAAGTAGAAACAACTCGAGCGATAGAGGCTCTCAAGTGTGCTGTCAGTGGACAAATGATGTGGTCATTGAGGAAGCCTAAAATGAAAATAAACAGCGTACAGATTTCAGATTGGCCCAAGGGCCCTGAGAGAAAGATTGAAGGAACACAGTGCAAACCTGTCAGCAAGCATATATGGGCATACGTATTCTCTCCTAAATCAGTTGGAGAAGCTGTATCTGTATAAATACAAGGTACCAGCAGATTCTGCAGGTATGTTTTCAAGTTTAATTGGATATTTCTAAAATATGGTGGTTTACCTGTAATAGGTTATACTTTCATCAGTCAAATAGATATGATAATTCCTTAGGGCAGGAATTATCTTTGGTTGTGGTGCATTTATGGATGACAATTAAAAATTTAGTACTGTGTGGTAGGAGATCTGGAAATGACTGTAACTTGCTTTGTTTTTCTGAAGAGCCTTAAAACTTCTGCACACTGAGACTACAGTAGCTCTCTGTTTGTACAGTGGTGAGCTATCAGATTTCAGTGATCAGCTTTCAGTGTTAGAGTTTCCTCATGTAAATTGTATCACCTGCCATCCTAAAAACACATTCTACCTCTCCCTCCATGTATCAAAGCGTAAAAAGATATTTTTTTCTAAGTTCTCAAAATTGAATTAATGACCAGGAATTGTTTAGGAAGGAGTGACCTAAGTTTCACTTAGTCCAGCTTCTTGATAGCAAAAACAAAGAATGGTTTCCTTGAGTATCCAAAGCAGCATGAGGATGAAGCATCTTCACTTGGTACAGCTTTGATATTTAGAATTCGCACCGTCCTACATGATCTATTGTCCGACAGCTCAGAATGCTGTTTGATTATTCCACAGTGTATTCCCCTTAGTCCAAACATCATTACCTGAAATGACACTCTTGGCTGTTCATCCAGAGATAAATGAGTATAAAGACTAATTTAACCTCAGCTGCAGAGTGAATCTGAGCAGATCTCAAACACTGGTGCGCAGATGTGAGGCAGATCCATCATTCAAATAAAATGTGCATTTGTTAGGCAACCTGCTACTCAGAACCTTGTAAAAGCCATCCACTGTGTTCAGATGAGAATTTTTTCCTCTCTCATATTCACCAAACAGTTGTTATGCATATGGACAGTTGATTTGCCCAGAATTTATTAACCTGGACAACACCTGCATATTTCAGGTATTCCAAAATAAGTATTTTCTATGTCATCTGGGAAAAATAGGTAGCAGAGAGAGATTAATGATCTTCAATATACAATTGCCATATTTAATGTACACCACACACAAAATATTTAATGTCCTTTTACTCATTCTTGTAAGTTGCAAGGGCAAGTGCTCAGGGCTGTTGAAGTGCCAGACATATATACATGTTTTAACCATCTATAATGCATAATTCTGTCTCTTTGTGCGTCTATTAGCACAGCCTCCAACCACTAGTTTTTGGCAAGTGATTGGGCCTGTTTGCGACATCCAGGTGCATGAAAGGGATTTTCCCACTTGGGCCCAGATGAGCCTTTTGGGAATAGGGTATGTGCCCCTGGGGCTGCCCAATGGCCGTGTGAAGATGCCAGGCGGGCAGCTTGGCGTGGCCTGGGAGAGCCGTGCCAGCGGCAAGTGGGTGACCTCTGGATGCTGTAAAGGCGGCCAAGGTCAGCACTCTGCCGCCTCATTTGTGTCCATGGCACAGGGCACAGGCAGGGATCCTGTAGCTCCCAAGCGTGCTGTGCCTGGCCTTGCGCTGTGTGTCCTCGGTGCTGCCCGAAGGAGCAGCCTGGGCAAGCAGCACCAGCCTGGGCAAGCAGCACCAGCCTGGGCAAGCAGCACCAGCCTGGCTGGGAGCAAACACGTCCAGCATGCTCGGTCACTGCCTGTACCGAGGGGCTTTTGTGAGCTTGGAGGAAAGATAAAAAGTGAATTTGGTTTCCAGGGCAGCCTGTAGGTCACCTGTAATAGGTCACCCTTAACAAACAGCGTCGACACAGAGCTGGAACAGGGGCAAGTGAATGAAACTTAGCTCTGTCCTATTTGAGCAATGGAATTTATTCCCAGCTCTGACCTTGTGCAAACTCTGTTACCATATTTATCCCATGGAAAGAATGACCATGGCCTCTGCCAGCACCCTGGGCAGGAGGTCTCCTCAGCCAGGTCCTGGACACCGAGGAGCCATATGACCCACAGTGGTGCTGGGGGATGGAGGGAGGAGGGATGTGCTCTGCTCTCCCACTTGAATCTGGGGATGTCACAAAAGGCTGCTGAACCCAAAAGGCACACGGGGCTGTGCAGGACTCTGGGCATTGCTGCTCCCCAGGGTTTCTCTTCCCTCTCCCTGGGTGCCTCTGGGTGCAGGAGGGCATTACCCCAAGCTTTGCCTCCAGAAAGGGGGTAGGAGAGCTGGCCCAAGCGCCTTTCTCTGCAGTTGAAGGCAGCAGGACAAGGTGGTTGCGACCTTCGTTTCACCCTCACGCTTGAACTCAGCAGCTGCATCTCCAAGGCACGAGTTTGCAACAAGAGATGCTGTGCTCACTCTGCCAGAGCCTCAGGAGGCCTGAAGGGAGGGGGATTTCTGCATGAAAAAAAATTCTTCCCTTTGAGTCCCCTGTACTGTCAGGGGCTACTTAGCTGCTTATACAGAAACTGCCCATCCTGCACTCCCTTCTGTTCTCTATTCCCTTCTCTTCTGGGAATGTGCTTTACCAGAAACAGTGACTGACCTCCCCGAGCATACAGGAAGCATCCTGCTAAAAAAAGAAGGCAGATCATGTGAACAGAGCTAAACTTCCCACAAGGTGTAATTTCTCTCCGTTTGTTACTTTTAAATGCAAATGCATCATGGCAAAAAGATACAGAGGAAGTATAAGAGAGCAGGGGAAAGTTGTTTGAGCTCTTGGGATTCATCTGCTTTGCATTCAGCTGTCCCGAGCCTGGAGAGACATTTGTGCTAAAGGTTATTTCAAAGTAGCTCAAAGGGGAGGCTTATTCATACTTAAGGATTTTTGTTAATCAGCCGTGACGCACCTCGAATCATTCACCTCTTGGGGCTTTATCTGAAATAGACCCATGTTTTTCCCAGTCACCGCAATGGAGGAAGGAAACCTGCTTTGGTTCAAGTGCAGGTTCTGCTGAATAGCAGCGAGACTAAAAGCCAAGCCCAAGGTGCAGGCACTGCGGTGCTGACACTGCTGCTTGGCAGCCCCAGGGACCCTGCTGGAGCCAGGCAGCCTCCTGGGAACACCAGGACAGGATTTGCTGTGGGTGAGGGCTGTGGGGAGGGATTCCCTGGCCCAAGCCTGCTTTTTTTGGTGGCTCGTTGCAGCACTGCAAGAACATGCAAAGAGTGAGAGAGTTTTTTACTGATTAAGAACTTGTTCATTTGGACCATATAACTTTTTTCTGGAGGGTTTCAGCAAACCTGAACCAGTATAACAAAATGTTAACCATAAAGAAATCATCCTGTGAAGCAAACTCCTTTTTATTGCTTTAAGATGTTGGTTTAAATATTATTTCACAGCCCTACTGTAGTGATCCTTTCCTGGGTTTCCCCTCCCCTCACCCACACTGAGATGCCAGAAGGAAGGAGCGTTCATTATGAAGCATCTTTTCTGCTTCCCCAGCTGTGAGCCAGAAAGCCTGTAATTACATTAGCTCTTTGGATTTGGGGGGGCAGTATGCTTTCTCCTCATTCCACCAGTCACCCTGGAGCTGTAAAGTGCATCTCCGTAGATGTCCTTCTGTGCAATGATTTTAAAGCACTTTGCAGTGGGAGATGCCAACAGCATCAGATGAAATAGAGAGGAATAGCTTTACAAAGGAGGAGAAACAAAGAGAAAAATGTCAAACAACCTTCAGAGGACTTGCTGCTGGCAAGAGCAGGGTTCAGCTCCAGCCTCTTGTCCTGTGGGCATCCACAGGTGTGTGGCCACTCTGCTGCCCTGGCTCCTCAGGGTGTGCCTGGCATGAAGCAGCACACAGAGCTTGTGCTGGTGGATCTAATGACTCATCTGCAGGCTTGCTAAGCAAAAAACTTTATTTGTGATAATGCAGATGATAGCTTCCTGCTATACACTAGAGATATGGAAATGCAAGAGACTACCAACAAATTGCAGCCATGGTAGAGCAAAATTTTGTTGTGTATTATGGCTCGGTGAGCAAGTCTTTCCTTTCTCTGTGTCTTGTTTCAAGGTGGGGCTGGGCGCTACTGCAAATTTCACTTCCTCACCATCCGCTTGCATCGTGATTGTGTCAAAGCTGCCCAGAGAAAGTGGAATTGCAGCTGAGATACAGCTGAGCAAGATTAAACTGCTCTTTTTATTTGCTCTGTTTATCTTTTCCCTCACCAGTGCACTTCCCCACATTCCTCTGGTGCACTTTAGAACAAGCAAGCCTTTTGAAACGATTCTTCTAACACACAGAGAAACCAGCTCAGGCAGTCATCAAAAACCCAGGCTCAATTTAAGTGAGGCATACTGGCAAGAAAGAACAAAGGTGGAGATTCTTGCCTTGAAAAAGTGTGAAGCTGATGGTTGCAGTCTGCTGCAGAGGAGGTTTTATTTAGAAACACACACAAATATGGTCATGAAAAATATCACAGAAGACATTCATAATTCTACTGGCATCACTTTCTTGCTAATGATGGTTTGAATCTTAAATTGGACAAGAATAATATGTGATTATTTATCTACTGCTCTTCTGTCTATCCATTGGCTTCACAAAACACTGACTTTATCTTTCCTCTTGTTGTCAGTTCCCCTCTCCATAGTATGGCGCTTCTGCTTACCCCACGCTCTGGCTCTTCAGAAGATTCATAAGAAGCACTGTAGGTCTCTCATATTTAAAGATGAATATTGATTGTATAAAAATACATTGGTACTTAAGAGTTGAGCTGGAAAAATATGCTTCTAAGGTATCATTATTTTGCCATGAATAAGATGCTGCAGAGACTTACCTACGAATGTTTGGTTTAGCACAGCGTGACTTCAGTGTGGAAAATGAGCAATGTGCAAGCGCGTCAGCACAGGGCACCGAGAAAGCAGCCAATGTTTTCATGCATTGATCTGTCCAATGATTTGATAAATCAGTAAGTTCTGCCTTTAAAATAGCATAAAAGAGTTTTGGAGGCTAAAATTGGAAGATGCTAGTCTTTCCCTAGGTAAGATTTTTGTTCGCATTAACTCAACCTTCATAGTTTCCTGTGGTGGAAAAGTTTCCAGTTTGATGACGACAATGTCCGGACTGGATGCTGGGCCAGGAAGGCAGGTGACAGCAGTGGGAAACCAGCTACAGTTACACTGGGAACTGCCACCAGTGGTACCTGGGATACAGAGACCCTATGAGGAAATGATCTCTCCGTGTGCTGAACCTGCTTGGAAGTAAGTGTATGGAAAATAAACAGCTTTGGTCATGCCAGGTTTAGCTGGGACTGCTTCCCCTTTCAACAGCTATTCAAATGCCAATCTATTTTTAACATTCCAAATATTTTTACATCACAGTTTTGGCATGCATTTTCATACCATAGTTTGGAAGGGCTAAGTTAAGGTTTTGCTTTTACTTTTTAGAATGAAACCAGAGGTATAATGCACCATCCTTTTCAGCCAAGAGCCTGCCAATGAATGTGATTTACCTTGTAGTGGGATAGAGAGTGAGTATAAATTAGAATCTAACACCTGAAATACAGTGAGCAACACCTTCTCTTAGTGTGAATGAGCAGAGCTGTGATGTCAGTGGAGCCTGATTGATTTATATCTGTGGGAGTCTGGCTCTTTGCCTGCATAACTCCTCTAAGCTGTGACTGGCAGGTCCCAAAACAGCCTCCTTTTCTGCTTCTGGATAGAGACTTTCCTCTGGCTGCCAGGTGGGACTGGGAGGATATGTCTTGCAGAGTCAGAGCTAACCCATCAGGGGAGTGCTTTCCTCTTCTGCCTAACCCTGATTCTAGCAGGTGATTTTGGCATCAAAAATCACCTGTCTCTGCAGGTATGGGCAGAGCCAGACCCTCAGTGTGGTTCCCTACATTTAACCCCTGCTCTGTTTAGTGAGTCAAGCTTTAATTGAAATGTTTGCTGGTGCCAAAGGTCCTTGGAAGAGAAACTCCTGCTTTCAAACATTGCTGCAAGCCTGCCTGGAAGCTCAGGCAATGATGGCTCCTCAAGGATTCAGGCACTCCTGAAGATGAGTGGGAAGGTGGGAACCAAAAGCTCTAATTTCTGATTCCATCATGTCCTGCCCACACTGCAGTGGCTGATGCTCCCCTACTTTGTTCAATGGTAGAGCTCCCATTTTGTTGTTTTATTTTTATTAGTTCACCAGGGTATAATGTGAAGCAGGGGTGATTTGGGTTGTGAGCTGCCAGCAAGCTGTCAGTCAGCTGCAATGGATGTGTTGTGCCTTGGTCCCTTGGGTGATATTGCAGGAGCAATTGAAAAGGTTTAGTGGGGTGGTATCACTGCACCCCAACCCAGACCACAAGACTCTGTTCTGGTGTTGACAAGAACGATGAACCACAGTGAATTGATGGTGACCCTTTCACCTGGTCGATATGAGATTGAATTAATCTTGCTGTGGGAGCGGGGGCTCACAGCACCCGAGTGTGGCTGAGCAATGGAAACACTGTCAGATGTCAGAGAGGGAAGGGGCTTTTCTACCAAGGATAAATCATCAGCAGGGTTATATCTTGTTTCATAAATAGACTGAGAAGCTGAAGCAAAGCTAAAAAACCACTATACAACCAGAGGTGATCAGGAAACCACGGTGTGCTACAGCTTTGTAAAATTAAATAGCTGCCCTGTTTCGACCCAGACGTGGTTAATCTTCAGCTGCAGATGAGACACTTTGTTTATAGCAGGCAAAGGCAGCCTGCAAGGGGCTTCAGTTAAATGCAGAACCCCTATTGTCAACAAGAATAATCCTTGATTACTAAGAGCTGAAGTCCTTGCCAGGAACAACACATCTCCAAGTTTATACCCTTATGATCAGAAGGCTAATCTATCGATAATCCATTTTTTTTAAGGAAGAAGAACTGGAAAAGCTGTCTGTGAGCAGCTGAGACTGCATTTTGTTGGTTGCCAGTGGTGAAAGGATGTATTATCACAGTCCTGGGCACTTAATCATCGAGTGGCGTACACAAAAATAGCCAGGAGAGTTGCAGGCTGTGCTGAATGGGTTGAAAGGTTGTGGGAACATGTTCTGGCACACCCTTGAGCTGTGGTGAGATACACAATGAGGGGGAAGGGGAGAGAGCAGTGCAGTGGGCCCGAGCAAAGGGGAAACTCTTGTTTCCAAACCCTCTTCTCTCTTTCACTCAGCATCATTTTGCTTCCTGGAGCAGAAATAATTCCCTTTAGTCATTCAGGGTAACACATTTCTAATGCATACAATGTGGAAATGTCTCAGCAGCAAATCTATGGCCCAGTTCAAATGCTGGGAAAAAGCTTTAGTATATTACACAATAAAATATTTGTAAACACAGATGACTTGAGTTTAAGAGGAACTTTGGTCAGCTGGGAAATAAACCAATCCAAAATTACAACACAACAACAAATGAGCCAAGTAGGGAACCTGCCCGTGGCTCTTAAAAAACCACTACCATTGCAAGAAAAACCCAATGCCATTGCTGGAGCAGGTAGGAGAGCAGGTACCCCAAGGAGATTAGGATAAAGAGGCATTTGGTTGGCTACCTGTGATATATATTAAGAAACAGCCCATAAACCCCAGTCATTGTGCCACAGTTAATATCAAGTTAGCCGCCTTGCTGCCAGACCAGCCAAGGCATGAATACTAATGCTGCCCTCAGCTGCCACAGAAATTGTCTCTTTGCATAAGAGGAACGAAGACCTTTTGTCCTTAACTTGCTTGTGCCAGGACTAAGCCAGGAGCTCCAGCTGCATCTGCAATCAGACAGGCTCAGCTTAGCAGCATTGAACTCGCAGCATTATATTTAAAACTCACTCTTCCCCGCCTCCCAGGGAGAAAATGAAAGGGAAGGCTGCACGCACGCCCTGTGGTAAGGGTGGCCCAAGGTGGTGTCCCTGCTGGGTGCACAGCAAGCAGATAAAGGCACAGCCAGAACGTGCTTTTCAGCACTTCAGCTGTGTGAGCACAGTAGGGGACCCACTGTGGGCCCTCTGGGGCAGCAGCGGAGACAGAAGGTGGTGGGAGGCGGCGATGCAGGGCTGTGCTCGGAGGGGTGGAGGTGCAGGGATGCAGGCACAGCCTCAGAGATGCTCTGGGGCCGGGAATGCGGCCACTAAGGGAATACTCCCCATTCCATGGGCCTGTATGTGGTGGGAAAGCAGAGCAGCACAGCTTTGTACAAATCCATAAGCGAATGGAATTCTTTCTCACTCGGCAGAAAGGTGAGGGGGGCTCTGCCACCAGGAAGCAGGGGCAGCAGCAGTGGTCCCTTCAGCCTTGGATGGGCAGAAGCACATCAACAGCCAAACCACAGGTTGTGTGGCCCAACGCCAGAGCCCTTCTCTGTGTCCCTCTTTCACACTGATACAGCTGGGGGTGCCAAGTTAAGGAAATTAAGAAATTAATTTTCATGGAGAAATCTTTCCTGCTGCCTTCATGCTCGAGTATCCTTGCTTTTATGTTATACCACTCCCCTAGCAGTCTCATATGACTTTCTTGAAGATTCGCCTATATGGTGGTGTTACTGTAGGGCTGTTTGAATAGATGTTTTTTCAGAATAGCTGTTTCTGAACAACCCAGTGCAAAACCAGGCTTATTCTGAAACAAGAAAACCCTATTCTGATTAATCTCAGTACTCTGTCAAAACTGACTGCTTTTCAGGAGTCGATTAAGTTAAATTAGAACAGGTGGAGGAAGAGTGTCCACAAAGAGAAGGACCAGGCACAGCCTTCAAATTCACACCCTCTCTTAATCAGAATGAATTGGCAAGCATGGACAACTGTCCCATTGCACAGAGGAAAAAATAAGAGTATATAGATGTGAGTCTGATACAGAAGTGCAGCATGGGCCTCCCAAGCCCTACTCCTTCGTCTAAGCATGTAACAACTGGATGAAGATTAGTTTCTCCCCAGTTGTCTGTCTTACGCAATGTACTTTGCTCTTGTACACTTGTGATTGTTTTCCCCTTACTAACTTGTGCAAACATCAGCTTTCTCTTTATCACTCCTCCAGTCCTGCTTCTTCAAACAACTGGATGTGTACAAACAGCCAATTCCTTATGATGTAACACTTCCAATTTTCACATAATCGCCCTGCTGTCAACTACCTGCAGGAAATCTGTCCATTCAAGCACTCATTGCAGTTATGTCAGTCACAAGTCGTTTTCAAGAATCCAAGGGATCTCTTGATCTCAGTATACAAACTGTCACTTCCTCTGTCAGTGAATCCACAAAAATCAGCAGAACAAAAATAACAGTGACACTGAATAATTCAGTAATACATTCTGACAATATCTGCTAAACTCCTGTCAACACAGCCTACCTTGCTATTGCTGGAGCTGGCTTTACAGTCGCATGGACTATTATTAGTCTGGTTTTTGGGTACTTAACACCTTTTGCAAGAACACAAATAGGAGAATAAACTGATATTTTTATCATAATGATACAATTAGACGGATAAAACCCCTAATCAAACGGGTTTGCCACAGTTATAAGCAAGTCAATGTAAGAATGATCAGCTCTACTAGGTCAGCCCTGTCTTTGCTGCTTGGGTTTATGTCCATCTCCTCCTCTGCCACACACACAATACAACATGAGAGCACACTTATGAAGCAACCAGGGACTTACATAATTTATGACCCAAATGAAAAAATCCAGGGATGGCACAGAAGTGGGTGGTTGAAGATACTTTGCCAAAGGATTCAGTCATTCTTCAGACAAGAGAAGTAAACCACAAACCTGAGTGAAGTAAAGAGTGGCTTTGGTGTTAATCTAAGTGGAGCTACCACTGTGGCTCTTTAATGTGAAGGAATGAAGCTCTTCCTTGGCTGTTCTGGGTTTTGTATGTAGAATCTCTTTAGCTCATGAAAGAGGAGAACAAGAGGTGGTTGTCTCATGTTTGGGCTTTCTACAAATTTGATAAAAGATCTAATGTAGTATAAATATCTTCAATCCAGACCAGAAAGTGAGTAACCTGAGCTAACAGGCAAAAGACAAAGCTAAACAAATCCCAACAATCAGTCTTTTCCCAGTAGCTCAACTCTAGAATAATTTATGTGCAACTGTAATGGACCTGTGATCATGCAAAGTGTTTAAATCAAGGCTGGACAACTTCAAAAATAAGAACTGCTATAGCTTCAGCAGAGTTAAAAATACCATATTGAAAAATTAAGATGGGGTATTCAGACTTCATTAGACATAACGCTTTCTGATCTTTGAGTCTTTGTCTAGCTGCACAAGACTGGAGCAATGTGTCTTTCTGCTGTACTTCTAGTCCCTGGAATTTTTCCATAATGCACAAATTAAGATGGAAAGTTAGTTATTCTGATTAAAAAAATATGTAATTCAGACTGAGGCTTAAAATTGAAAGGTTATCATCGAGTATAATTTTGCTTTTTCCCTTCTGGGTTCATGCTATCCTCGTATCAACTCCGCATTATTCTATAAAACAATTGACATGAAATGTTTAAGTAATTTTAAATTACATATGGACTTTTTCATATTTGCTTTCCCCTCATCCATGCTTTGCATTGTATTTGGCATTTTGCGCAGTGCAGATGAAGAGCAGTTTGTTTTGGGTTAAGCTGTTCTTTGAAGGACAACACATGGATGCTGTATAGTAACAGGATGTATTTTATTTATTGTACACTGGGCCATACATAAATCAGAGAGAGGGAAAACCATGAACCATTGGGTTCTGTGTTCTGTGTAGAGACAGAGGGTGGTAATTTCCACTTGGAAAACTGTTTAGGTCAGCTTCAGGAGGGAAAGAATGAAATTTGATTTTAGTGGACCTGAAGATGAACACCATTTCCCATTTACTGGCAAATAAATATTGGTGATGAAAAACTCTTAATATTTGACCTTGAGGAGCTTCTTTAAAAGAGCCACACACAAACCCTTGAATACCCAGCTACCAAATGCTTTTGGCAAATCCCTGGCTGAAAAGCATCTATTTCTAAACAGAACTTAAGAAATTATATACCACATACAGAGAGCAACTAGAACATTTTTCAATGCCACAGTAGTGCGTTTTTCTGTCACCTCAGTTTACAAGGTGGTGTGGACACTCACCATACTGGAGATTTCAGCCATGTTCAGTGGCTGCAGAAACAACCATGCCAGAGGAAGACTCAAGCACTCCCTGACCAACAAGAAGTGGCCAGCTCTACACATCAAGAGGTAGTTAGACAGCACAGTCCCCTTGGTGGCAATGTTGTCCCCACACGCTCACATCAGTCCCCTCCACGGTTTTGGTCTACAACTATCTGCTGAGGCAGGGAACTGAGGCAATTAAATTTTAGGTTTTCTTGGTAGTTAGCTTCCCCAAGGGACTGTGAAGTGAGTGCTGTTCCCAGCAGAAATGCTTGCCCAGGCTTGCTGACCATGCATCTGTACAGATCCTGGGAGTGCCTGCTCAGTTTTGCCGAGCAGGGTTAGCCCCAGTCGCTGTCAAGCTGCCCTTAATCCAAACTGGTTGGCTGCTCAGAGCTGAGCAGGGAGAGGCACAACTTCCAACAGAGCAGCAGCAACAGCTCTTGGATGCAGCACCATCAGAAACTGCTGTGGTCAGTTCCAAATCGCACTTGGCAGTTAGAGGGTGAACACCGAGGACCGAGACAAGACATCAGGAAGCACTATCATCTGCATGGAAAAACCTGTAAGATACTTAAGGTGGGATTTACATACATATGTAGGATTTGGGAATAATACCTTAAAAGGCTTAATTTGATTGTAACACATGGAGGTCAGAGTTTCTGTAAATCCTTTAGAAAGAAAGAAAATTCAGAGGTATAGGAAAGAAAATTCAGAGGTATAGCTTGCTGGCCAAAAACAATACAAAGCAGCTCTCTGGATGCTTATTTTATCAAGCTTCTCAGGTAAAGGCAGTACTGGGTACTCTGAACCCCGACATAGGATTTGTATCAGCAATTTTTCTGTGCTTTTGCAATTTTGATTTTATCACAGTAAGGTCAAGGCAGTTGGACATAAAAAAATACGTTTTATTTAGTTCTCCTAGACTCTGAACCAGGTTGATACGAGCTTCAGATGAAAAAATTAATGCCTGGTGGTCCATAAAGCAAGTTGTTCCACTAAACAAGTACCATCTGAAAGAAGAAAATCTCACATGGCCACAGAATGTTATTCATCCAAGTGGTAACCCATAAGTGTATATCATCTCTAGGTAGTCATTTACAAGATACAGGAGATAATGGTTTGGCTGCAGAACATTTCTGGAGGAGGAAAATATTGTGGAAGAGTGGAGAAAGATGAAATCCTATTGTTGAAGTGTCTGATGACTCTCATGTATTTCAATAGGGTTCAGATTTCCTTATTCTGCAATGTTTTTTACAAACTGCATGGAAGAATCCTGCATGAAAATCTGGTTGTAGGCAAGGCAGGTTGTACCCCACACAGCCACTATAATAATTAAAATTAAGACTGAATTAAATCCCAAACCTACTTATTTTAGGTTATGTTTCTACTACTTCCATCTACTTCAATATCCAGAAGTAGGTTAAAATTAAACAAGCAGGTTTTTTTATATTCCTGTTTTGCCTAAGGTACTAGATCTATTCAGATAATCACTTTTAAAAAATCAATTTTTTTTAAGAAGAATTATAAAAATATGCCTGAAGCACTACATTGACTTTCATAGGATGATGGCCTGTAATTCAGTAAACAAGAGAAAGCTGCTCTGGCCCCTATTCGTACCCGAGTGCTTCTGCTAAAAGATGCAACATGATAGTAACTACTCTTTTTTTAAAAAGCACACTACACATCTACTTTTGCTTTGTAGCTGTAACAGACCTTTCACAAAAGCCATTTTATCTCAAGTAATTTATTTCCTTGCAAAATACAATCTACCACATAAAATACAGACCAGCATGTTTCCTTCTAATCCCTTTCGGCTACCTTGCTTTCCAATGTTACTCTGAAGTAGGTGTTAAAATTTAGGATAGAAAACATAAGTTAGTGGGATCCTATCCCCTTCAAATACCTCAATTCTTCTGCAGTAGAGAAACTTACTAGGGATTCAGAGGGTTTGGTTTTGAAGTTCACAGGAACTATTACACTAGAAAACAGAGTAAATGCTCCAACCTAAGATGAGGCTCTTCTAACAGAAGATCCTACTTCTACTAGAAGATCCTGGGGAAAGCTTGGCTGAGAAATTAGTGTCATTAGCTAGCAGGACAGTGATCTCATTTCAGTGACCATGTTCTATCAGCACCAGGGATGACTAACAATGGCAAAGCGTTTAAAATTAATATGTAAACGCTCTCAAGTGCTTTCTAAAATGTCAGTTGCCTCTCTCCCAGTTTATAAGGTATCATTTTGTAACTACTGTATTATAAAAGTGTTATGCAGGTATGTTATAAGCAGTTACTAATGCCTTTGCTACAGGCTGAACCTGTAAGAGCTGACTGGCAATGGGCTGCTAGGGGATGGCTATTTAGGATAGACCAAAGTAATTCTTCTAACACACCTCGCCAGTATTTTATTTCATAGAAGTGGTAAACTTTTGGTCTCAAGAGCTGTAGTGCTGATGGTTCAAGAGGCAGCTAAGTAGATAAATACAGTAGTTTCCAGAGTGGAGAAGAAAGGGGATGGCAAGGGGAGTACAGGCATTACGTACTTGATTATACTTTGTCTCTTCTTACATCATAGTCACCATCAGATGGACATGGGGTATTTAAAAGCTTTTTATATTTAATTAACACATTGCTAACTTCCCTGCTGGAAGCAGGCAGTCATTGCACTGCTAGAGGAGTAACTGCAGAAATGCCATTTGGCATGAAGAGGCTCAGCTGTACCTCCAGTAAGTTTCTGTACACACATTCAGGAGAGTGTAATGATTTACACACTACTCTTAAGTAGAGGCAGATTTGAACAGCAGATTAGTAACATAAACTAACAAGCTATATGCGCCTGTCAACAATACACAGCAGAGCTGTTGCTGTCTTTGGACTAGAACAGTTGCCACGTAAAAACCACCTTGTTTATAAGAAAATACATACCCTAAGTCAGAAAGAGACCATGAGTAAGTATTGTGTATATTTTACACACTCAGCTGACTTCAACTGTTAACAACTTTAAAAACAGGAAGACTAAAACCTCAAGTCTGTGAAGTTCTGACAACAAATTGTGTAATCCTGGTGCATCGTTGTTGGCATTGTTAGGTCTGGTCCTGATACCTCGGTGTCAACACCCCTCAGGTGCAACCACTGCACGCTGCTTCAGTCACTCTGTGGCTTCCTGTGGAAGTATGTGCAGATCTTCCTCATGGAAACGGAAGTGGCTGAAGCCTAGCAAGAAATAAAACCAAAACCAACATGAAACACTTCTAGGTTAACAGTTCATATGCTGCAGGAGTCTCAAAGTCTCCCCTCCATCATCGTTCCAGTTTGCTCGGCTTCCCAACTAAGAGAGTAAATGAAAGGCTCTTTATAACTATCTGTCTCACAGATAGGAGGCTTAGTACCTACAGGAGATGCTGTCTAAATCCTCGGGTTGTCCCACTGCCACGAGAAATGCACTCCAGCTGCAGTTTCAGCTTCCCTACAGCAGGTAAGAGAGCTGCAGATTTCCAAGATACAGTAAAATCAAGGAATGCTGTTGGGTATTCCTGGCATCTCCTCAGGCTATGAGAACAACACAGGAGCATCCCAAAATCTGAACCAGAGCATACTGGGCAGAAAAGATAATTGTTCTATAGTAATCTCTCTCCAGGGCAAATCTCTCTGGTGTTTAAACACGTACAGCATGAAGCACAAGTAGTCACAAGTAGCTGTAGGTTTCCTATAGCCACGATTTCTTGGTACAGCCATGACATGAAAAGTACAGCTGCTATGAATAACTTAAGGAGTGATGGCTTGCCCACGTCATATCTGATAGAAGTGTTGGAAGCGATGAAAACAGGTAAATGAAAGAAGCCTCTATGATGGCAACAACTTCTTGCATCCGATATTCAATTGAGAGTACAACTAAAATTTGATGATTGAAAATTTACCTAACATTTACTGAAATAAGACTCAGTCAAAGACACTGGGAGTCCAGTTTCAGAGACAAGTTTGGTTTGTTTTAAAAAATGTAATTGTAATTTCCTAGTTAAACCCTCAGGCCAACGTTTTCAGCTGCTTTATAAGCTTAACTTTCATTTCAGATCCTAGGATGAGCTCTGTGCCAGGCTTCCTGTACACCAAAAGTAGCATGATGTAGGTAGCCTGCCCTCTGACTCTTATACAGCTCTTGTTTTCTGCCAGTTTTCCACTGAAGGAACTGAAGGCATTATTTAATGCCCCACAGTTTTAACGTGGGTAACAAATTCTTTTGCTACCTGAGCTGGCAGAGAATTTAGCTCTTTCTTCCAGTGCTTAAGTAGCTTTCCAGTAACATAAACAGGCAGATGTGATGGTGAACACATAAACAGGAGATCTGCCAGGAAAGCTGTTGGCATTATTGTGCCTCTCAGAGTACAGCTGTATTTAAGATGACGGCTACATCCTTCAAACATCCAGCTGGGAGCCGCAAAGATCTCTGAGCTCCTGCATGCCTTAAGTCCCTTGAAAATGAAGGACACATCATAAAAATTCTGTTCCTGGGTGGAGGGGATTAGTAGATAAAAGCATTAATGTATCTGGCTTATTAGGCCAGAAATCATCCCTTTTGTCCATAGTCTAAGGGATCAGGTAGTTCTTTGTGTCTGAGCAGGAGAGAACAAACAAGGGGAGAGAGGCAGCTAAGGATAACTTCTTTCATGACAATGTTGTTGGCTGCCCTACTTACAGTTTTTGGCGAAGTGGCCACTGCCACAGACTCCTGTCTTTTGGCACCAGGACTGCAGGATGACAGGGGGCTGTTTGATGTGCTCTGGCTGCCAGCTCTGCCAGTCCGTAGCTTCTCTCCCAGAGCAGACAACCAATTTTTTCTTTCAGGAGAACTGTTCTCTTTATCTACTACCTCAGTGTCTTTCCCATGTGGAGATCTGAAAAGCTGGGGGGAAGTTTGAATGCCTGATGGATTAATATGGCTTCCAGAAAGGGAAGGCTCTTTTGGGCTGTGGCTGGAGCTTTCATGGTCGTTAGTCAAGTCAGCCAGGCTGAGAGAGTCTTCATCAGAAGCTTTTTGGTCTGGAACCAAGTGACATAAATTCAGCTTGGATTTCTTAGCTGCATGGTCCAGCTCAGTGACACAGCTACAGGCCTGCAGACACTTCTGCCCCGCATCACCCTCCTTGCTGCAGTCAAGCCTTCTCTTGGCACGCTTTTCAAACTGTGAGTGTGGGACTTTGGGAGGGCAAGCAGCTTCCAGGAGACCCTGGGGGACTTCTGCCAGGGCTTTTCTAGGAGAAGGAGCCTTTTTCTCCACTTCTGGAGGAGAAGAGCACGGAGTCCTTGTAACCCAATGTTTGATGGACATTTTGGAGGAAGGGATCAGTTTGGGAGAGGCACACGGGCTGGCTCCAGGGGGCTTGGCTGGGGTGGAGGCTGTGGTGGTCGGGGTTTTGACAGCGACCGTCGGAGTGTTGGTTGGCAGCGGAAGGTCTCCAGAGTAAGTGGGAGCACAGGCAGCGGGCCGTGGCGAGGAAATGCACATGCTGCCCGCTGTCAAGGCCTTGGCAGGAGTGCTCTGTGGGCTGGCTGGTCGCCCTAAGAGGGGAGAAATAAGTAGTCTGATGAGGAACACAGAACAGCAGACTAAGGACAGTCCTTTTAAAAACACCCCTTCCAACCAGGAGAGGAATCAGTGCTGACCATGTGCCTCAGACCTACCCTTTTGAACTAAGAAGTTGTATAAATCCCTCTGATTTTAGTTAAACTAGTACAAGTCCTTCATAAAATCCTGTATCACACTGATAAAGTATAATACAGTACATTGGAGTAATGTCTGCCATCTATCCCTTCAGTAATAAGCTCTCTTACATGAGCTACAGCCAAAACAAACAGACAAAACAAATCCGGAATCTTCCAAGTTTATCCAGCCTTGCTGGAGCTTTGCATTGGTTCAGTCCAGAGAGCTTCCTGGGAAAAAGGCTGATCCCCACCTGCCCTGCATCTTTAACAGCTGCATAACCGAGCTGAGGGACAAAGGTACTGTAAGCAGGTCCCACAGCTAATTACAGTTCCAAGGAAGCCTTACACTGTGATGCCCCACCATGTGAATAATGCTCCTAGTCAGGTATTACTAGCTGCATATTTTAAAGATTTTTTTAAAGTGTGAGAACAGTGAAAGACATATTTTCATTCTCTCATCTATCTTGCTGGAGGACTTTCTGCAATGCTGTATCAGAATTGAGACAGTAGTTATTTAACACACCCAGGGAAGTTTGAGAAATTCTTCCCCTCCTGAACAAGGACTTATATTCCAAAGGAAATAAAATCTGTCATAGTAGTAAGTTATTCCTTTAAAACAAATGATTCTCAAACAGGTATTTCACAGTGGCTTTTGAGCTTACCAGCCAAGATATAAATGCCTCTGCTTGTAAAAGAGAAGTTCTGAACACCCAGGAAACAGCAGTCATAAGTATGGGCCTAAGGACCTCACTAACAACTGTGGGAATCATACATAGCAAAGATCTTGGTCTGCAGCAATATTAGACAGGGTTCTTTTATTTTTAATTTTTTTTTTAATTTCCAGCCCCCTCCAACAGAGAACATTAGTGGGTTTGTAAGATGCCTGTTTTCTCATTCACCTAACTCAGGCTGATGCAATTAAATAAGGTAGTGCCTTAAGTTACCCTGTGCACGAGAGCACTAAACATTTGGTGTATACCAGGGCTTTAATCCAAACTCCCTGCTCTCAGCACTAGCACTTCATTAGAACAGTGAGAAGTCTAGTGTGAATAACCTGCCATCTTCTTCACTATGCTGGGCTGTCTCACAAACAACATATTGAGTGAGCACCTACATGCCTGGTTATGTACCATACTAAGCCTCTTCTGATCCTTCCTTTCACTGTATTATCTATCTAGTATCCAAAATACACGTACTGCTGCATTAGAACAAAATTGAATAGGACCCCATATTAAAGGATCCCACTACAAATAACTTCAACACACAAAACAGAGTTAAAGGCTCCTTTCCTGATAAAATATGCTAGTCCATAACAACTTACTTCAATGTGGACTACGAGAATGTAACTGCCAAGATTTCTTCTCCTAATCTTTAGTTTAATGAGCACATACAAGACACTAATAACTCAGCTGGGAAATTAGTTGCACTCGAAAATCTGAGCTCCTAGAGGGAGAAGAAAGTAGCAACCTCAGCAATTCTTGATCCCTAATGACCATTACAAATTCATTCAGCAGAAATATTGCATGACTAGTTGGGTATGAACACTCTGAATCCCAAACCAGTCTGAAAGTTGTACTTTGGACATACTGGACAATGGAAAAAAAGTTATCCTGGGAACTGGATGAGTGTCATGACAAGAAGCAAACACAAATTTGAGATAAAGAATAGGAAGATCAGGCTTTTTTTTCTAAGGCTTCATGTATTATTCAGGCTTCTACTAAGCCAGATTAAAGCTGTTTCCATTTATGCTGTCATTGCATGTAATACAATACAGCAAATACCTGCAGTCAACCTGCATCACACCAAAGCAGGTTATTTTGGATGTTTCCTACCTTCTCTGCCACAAATCTTGCAGAATGGTATTATCATTCTCCAGATTTAAGAATCACAAATTGTCCACACACAGGCCTGCTCCAGAAATTTGGTTATACAAAACCACAGTGAAAGTAGTACAACTTAAAGAAACCACAAAAGTAATTGCCAAAGGAAACTCTGCTTGCTACACTTGATGATATAGGTCAACAATCAATACCTCAATCTCACAATTTGTTCCACAAAAATGGGTGGGGAACTACTAGGTTCATCCCAGCAGGTCTGAAATAGTACTCTGTTTGCCAGCTCTGAATCAGTCTCTGCAGATAACTCCTATATTCTAGCAGCACGTGTTTTGTGCTCAAGAGCCAAGGTCAGCAGGAAGCCTGCTGTTGTGTTTGCAGTGTCTGTGTACTTCCTCTTCCCTCCCGTGTTGCTTTAATGCAGCAAGAGCAAGGAGAAATAAGTACTTTTTCTGGTATTATTGCCAAACCTGACTTGTAAAGTTTTAGTGTATAAGATACTTTAGATTTCACGTTTCTGGTCTAGACCTATGCCTACTTCTGTTTTTCTGAAACACGTAAGGGATTTTTGAGCCCTCTCTGAGGAAGAGCGTGTGCACACGCAAAACAATTACCAGCTATGGAGTGGACCTGGCACTCTCCCTCCTATTGTCCTGCAAACTTCCTGCTAGACTTGTTACTCACTGGCGAAAGGTTAGAGGTAATGCTATCCCATTAGTGGGATTTGGAGACCTTCAGCCTTTATTTGCGTTAGCCAAGATGAAATTCATTTGGAGGGTGGCTTGAAAAGATAGGTGGAATGCAGGAAGTCACAGCAGCAGCTGCTGGGAAGCTATTGTATTCTTAGTTCCAGAGCTACTCTGCAGAGAAGCTCATCTTACTTCACTTGGGGGGGGGGGGGGGGGCAGTTCTTCTTTCACCTACTCTACTGCAACAAAATGCAGTTTTCAGACAAATTAAAAGTAATATTATGATTGGGGTTCCTTTGTTCTGGTCTAGGGTACTACCTGCTTAGTGACTACCTTCTCTACAGAGCCCACATCTGCTTGTTAGCTCAGAGCATGCTGCTCAGCTTGTCTGAGTGCCCAGGCTTTGTAGAAAGGTACAGCATTTGTTCACTAGACTTAACACATGAATAATTCTGGGACATTAGAATCATCACAATTGTCTACATGTTTTTTCAAAGTACTTTCACTACAGAGCATTTGGCTGTATATGGTCAGTACCACTGACTAAAGACAAAGAAGGAGACACAATACTGATAACTGTACCTGAGAAATTTGTCCATGATTCAACTATAGGCAGAAACAAACAGTTCAGAGTTCCAAGGCTGTGTATGTGCTGCCAGCCCTTTCCAGCAAACTGGAAAAAGCATATGATCTTATTGCTCTCAGTTATTATTTGATATAAAGAAAGAAAAAGTGTGAGTTTTTGCTACGGTGACATCTCCTTTGGCTGTTCAATTATCAAACCCTGCTGAACCCCACTGAAGATCTGGCTGCCCAACAAGCTGTGTCAATGAATATTTGCTTTGCAGTCTGGCCATACAGACTTTGCCAATACTTGTAAGCTATTTCAGCCAGCCTGTCCTGTTGATGGCAGATGTATTTACAAGTAGAAGTGCCTGTCTGGCTATATGAGTTATTGCCCAATATGAGAAAAACCCCATAAGGTTAATAAGACAAGCCAAAGGCTTTCGCTGGTACAGAGAAAAGACAAAATTCAGCAGCCATGTTGCAGAGCAAAATAGCTCAGGGGCCTCACCTGCTCCATGTTCTTCTGGTTTCTTCTGAGTGACCCAGCCCACCAAGTTGGCTTTTCTGGGTACTGATTTCTCCTCCTCAGGACAACGTCGTAAGCGCCAAATCCTCACAGTGTTGTCATCAGAGCACGTGGCAATCTAAGTATAAATTTGTGTGTTAGAGTAACCAGGGCACATCCTACGGATCACTGGGTGAGTGAACTGGAGCAGCTACACCCAACACAGCATGCCAATATGAATGATGGTGAAGCTTGGCTGAAGGGGTACAAGACTGACCACTAAACAATGAAAGGAACCCAACTCTGTTTCATTACTGTACCAGGCAGCAGTATTTGCTTTAAAGCAGGCAAGGCTGCTGCATCCATGTCTTTCTGCTATAGAAATCTCAGTCACCACCAACCATTTGTGTCACATGGCTGTGTTAAGAGACACTAGTCTGCTCAGCAAGGGTCATGGCACATTTTGAGATTTCAATCCCTTGGTAGACAAAAGCAGCCATGCTCCTTTTTGCACCTGCATCTTGATCTGCCTCTGCTGCTGAGGACATCTTCTGCTTGGGGACAAACATTCGCAACACACCGAGAAGGTGACATTGGAAGGCTGTTGCATGAGCTGTGCTATCTCTTCAGAGTCAGATGTCAGCAGTATCTGGCAGAGAACCCAGCTCTGCCAGGAACACTGGTCTAGAGCCCTGCCACAGCATCACGTGCTCCAAAAGGATCTCTGGAATACCAACCGAAGGAGCAGCACCCATCTAGCCCACATTTTATGGCTCTGTTCAGGCAGATTAGCTGGTGACTCAACAGGGAATCAGTAGAAAGAAAAAGGAAATGCTGGGGTGAAAGTTCACAGCAATCTGAATGGGAAAGTGTCTCTACTCTGACCTTTTTCACACCAATGTTGTCCCTACAGAAAGCAACCTTGCCTCTCAAATCACACCAAGCAGCTTCCTGACATGTCTTAGCACCACATTTTCCATTTTTGGCATCTGAACAATGGCTGACTATTTCTTCCCTGTGTCAGTAACAGTTTGAAAGGCTGAATTGGTCTGCATTTCCAACACATCACGATCAGGATGCTGGACTACCTCTAGATCACAGGTTTCATCTGAAATGCCAGTTCTCATATTGTGCCTCTTATGAAACTAGAACAATTCCTCATGTTTGCCTGCAGGACTTCCAACCTCCTACACTGTAATGCTTTTCTGAAGCCCTGGTGCTGCCTTGCAAGCCAGGAAAAGCAGCTGACCTCTTTAATATTGTGGGGTGGAAGAAACTCTTAGGACATTGTTCAGGATTTTTCAGGGTTATTTCTAGTTTTGAGCTAGGCCAAACATTTGAACAAACTTCCTACTTCAGTTGTTTTCCTTATAGTGATACCTGGTGCATAATTACTGACCCAATATCACTGGAGGCTCTTTTTGTCGTAAAAACAGCTCAGATTTTGAAAAGAGGTCACAATGTTTTTTGAAAAGGGTCCATATGGTTTTTAAAAGGCGTTCAAAACTTCTTGCCACTCTGTACAAGACTAGCAGGTGTATCAATGGTCAGGGGAAAGGAAGATGTGAGTATGGAACAACAAAACAAGCCTTTGGTTTATGAAAGCCCTGATTAAATTATTTCACTTTTTTGTCTCTTATAGGTAGTATCACGATCTTATCAGGAGAAGTCTTTGCTGATTTGCAATTTCTTAGGACTTCTCAGCCTAAATCATCTGAAAGTAATAAAAAGGTTCTGATACATTGTGCTCATACGACACAGTCGGATTACTGTCCCCTAAATGAACATTTTTAGAAGTAATTGGCTAAAACTTTCCTCCCAAAACAACAAATGCTGCTGCCATTTTGAAAAGCAAATGTTGTCACATCACATCTATTGTTTCACAGTAAAGACAGAAAACAAACCTTAGTGAAGTCTGAAGGACACCAAGCAATGGAGGTAACTTCTTGAGAGTGACCAAGGAGTATCCGTGGAGGAAGGCTGGGCTCAGAAACCTTAAAAATTCCACAGAAAAACAAGCAAACAGTCAGAAGGCACACAGGCTAATATACATCTCTAAGAAAAGACCCCATAGCCCACCTGGGAAGCATACTTCCCATCTTTCTTGTATGAAATGCATAAATCAAATGCTCTCAGCCTGTCATCATGAGGCAACAACTGAGGAAGCCCTAAGCAGACGTTCGTGGAAACTTGTTCAATTCCTGCTACACACGGGAATTCTGACTCCTGAGTTGTCAGCCCAAAACATGACACAAGCATTTAAAGTACCTCTACCTGTTCCAGGCAGGATGCTTAAATGTTGGGAGGGTCATATTTTGCATCAGGTTAGGCAAATAGTTTCTGCTGCCATTTTACCAATGTCCCAATCAAAGGTCAATGGTTTTATTAAAAAACCAAAACCATTGCCAACAAAATCCCATAGATGAACCTTCACTGGCTTCAGGACTGGCATTTGTGCAACTGCCAAGTGCCTGTTCCTCCTCCAACCAATCAGTTGGACCAGACACCCTCTTAAGAGTCCATAAAAAAGCTCTCTAAATCACCCACATTCATTCAACTGATCTCCATTTCTCTCACACTCTTCATAAACATCTTTCTCCTGTTCTACGGTATTGCTACTTATCTTCGACTCCAGCTCTTGTAAGTGACAGACAGAGCTGAAGCCAGAATTAAGTGGCCCAAAGAAGAAAACACACACACACAGATTCTGTCCAAGCTTTGCTTGCTTTCAGCAGGCAATCCTTTCTGGAGCTGTGAGTCACCATCATTGATGTGACATTATCAAGGGGATTTGCATAAATGACTAAAGGAATGAACAGATCCTTTACTATGTGGGAAAAGGAGTAGACATTACATATAGGTTTCAAAGATGGAAGAAAGGCTTCTGATTTACACATATTTTTCTCTTGTGGAACATCATCTACAACAGTCTGCAAAACTGCAGCTGAATATCCAGCTTCAGAACTTAAGTTGTTCTGATACAAACAGGTTCATCTTAACAGGACGCTTTTTTTTTCCCATGGCATGATAGAGGCAAGCACTTGACTAAATATCCACTAAATGCTTTGGTCAGAGCATTCCCTTCACTGCCAAAACATGCAATGCCATGGAAACTAAATCCCTATTTAGGGAATAAACAACAGATCTTGGTGCAGAGAACACCTTGACTTACAATTAACAGCAGTCTTACTATTATACACTCATAACAGACACAACAGTGGTCCAGTAGCCACTGATTGCTGGAAGGAAAGCAGCAGAAGGGAATTACTCTTTCTAGGACACGGTGGTTTTACACTATAGCAGTGTAAATTAAATCAACTACACCCAGTTCACATTACTGTGAAGGGAAGAAGAGTGCAGAGTTATGGCTGTGTCCACTGTGTTTGGCAAAAGACTGTCGGCCAGTCTGTGCATGTTAAGGCAGGATCAGCCACGGCACAGGCTGCTTTTTGTGCCTGAATTGGCAGGATATTGTTGGGGAAGTGAGGCCTATTGTGGAAAGGTTAAAAAGAGAAACCTAGGAAATGAGACTTTTTTTAGTTGCTCTCCTCACAGCTGTTACATCCATCTTCAAGAGGCAGCATAGAATGGTGTCCATGGTTTTGTGCACCCTATGGCACAGAAGCACGTACATTCCAGGGCTGGGACAGACCAAAGCATAACTTGATACGGTTTCCTGGGAGTGATCCACATCAAAGGATTGAAAGAACAATGGAAGTACATGTCTACAAACAGTACTTTTTTATTACCAGGAAGGCACCCCAGGTGCCATCTTCGTGGAGAAAAACCTCTCTGCCCTTCAGTTTTTATAATCTTAACAGTTGTTCAAGAGTGAGATTTCATTAATTAATAAACTTCTAATTTAAAAAAAAAAACCAAACCCAACACAATAAAGGAAGCGTTCATTGCCTGGAAGTGACTTACATATGAAAACAGACTCAAACAGCATCCTTGTCAGCAATAATTTCTATCCACAGTGTTCCTCACCCAAACACAAACTTAGCACTGATGCTAAAGTTTCTCAAAGAAATCATCTAAATGGAAAAGGTCTTCCTCTGCCTTTCATTCCTCTCTAGCTACAGAAAGAGCTCTTCATTAAGGTCTTTAGAATGTTACCTGTTAACTGCTCACGCAACATCTAACCACTTTTTTTTTCCACAGTATAGTAAGTCTTCATGCCATGAAAAGATATATATGTTTCAGAGTCAAATCTGCCAACATTTAAACTAAGAAGCCTCTGAATATGACAGATCTTGGAAGAGACAAATTCATTGGAAGTCCCACTTTCTAGTATGACCATGGGATTAAAATAAAAGTAATTGTCTGATGATTTATTTTATAAATATGCAATATGATCTGTCACTCATATGCGATAGCAACACAAGCCTTCTGTACATTAATACATTTTAAATGTACCTAAATGCTTAAATTTTGAGATATAATGACATCCTCGAATACTCTCAACTGAGTCCCAGCCTGTGTTCCAAGAAAGTATCAAAAAACATGAATGCAGAGTGTGCAACTCAAGTTCACACAGCCATTTTTGCTGAACTTGCATGGAACACAAGGAAGGTTAAAATTACACCACTTGGCACAGTAGTCACGCTACCACACTCCTGCCTCTACTGAGTGAGCAACCCAGCTGCTTACAAGTGTTCTCCAAATTAAAGAGGCTACATGCTCAAACCACAACCTCAGCAGGCTGACCCTCTCCTCTGAGAGGTCTGCATTTTACTTTCAAATTCGTTGTGAAATGGATACACAAGTCAACATTCCCTAAAAATTATCCCAAACCTGAAAAAGGCAGCCACCTGTGGTTTCTGTCTATTCTACTTCAGCAACTCTACTCTGTTCCCATTTGGGGAACACGGAGAACAGACCTCAAAGCATGCCTTATTCTGAGGTGCCTGCTATTACCTTGGTGACATTTGCAATTCCTACACATCACTGCAAAATGTTAAGTGACGAAGCCTCTCAGCTGTCAGACAGTGCTTTGGAATTTTGCTGAAGGCTCTGCCTGAGCCCTTGCTGTAATACAAAGGCTTTAACTACTGTAAATTAGGCATGAGAAAAAGCTACGGCTGAGGCAGGAGCTGGAAAAGGGAGAGGTGGAGGGAAAGAGTGCCCTTTAAAACAATTAAACTTTCAGGTTTCTGCTAATGTGCTCCACTGCTAAATATGAACTGAGAACTGTCTACTTGTCATAGCTGCCTGAATCAACAGGACTGAAAGAGGATTTTAATGCCCATTAAAACCAGATTAAGAACAGCACTTGCAACAAGCAGCAGCGATGAGAGACGTACCAATGGCAGGAGGTTAGCTCTGTTTTACATTAAACAATTACATGAAGCCTTGACAGCAACATACACGCTCCAGGCACAACATGCCAGGAGGTAACCCCATGCTGCTTGGGGCAGGACTGGGAAGCAAGGAGGGTTCTATGTGAACATGAAAGGCAAAAGCAGCTCCAAGCTGCATGCTTGGGTCTCCCCCCATTGCCTCACCTTCCAGATGTATGCATTGCAGTCACTCGAGCCACTGACCAGGAACTGGTCATCTGGGCTGGTGCTGGATTTAATGTAAAAGGTTGAATTCTGGTGTCCGCTGAAAACAGCCACTGTGAAGAGAAAACAAAATAAAAAGATAAATAAAAGCCCCACTCAATGCACAGCCCTGCAGTCAGTTGTGCAAGGAGGGCTGATCTTACAGGCTTTTCCTGCCTAGCCACATATCCTTTGGAGAAAGTGGTTGCACTGCTCCCTTGCTCTGGGGCTCTGGCAGCAGGAAGTTTTTATTATTCAACTGGAGCCCTTCAGGCTTCCCAAACAAAGCAACGGCACTTTCATTAAAGCTCTAGCTTGACCCATAACACAGGCAGGCTCAGCCATCACCTGGGCTGCCCCCCTACTCTGGTTCAGGTTCCTTGTCTCTTCCTCCCTCAGTGCCACCACCAGTGCCACCACATCAACAAGGGCAGTCCCACAGCAAGGGTCTTCTTCCACCCAGGTGGCAACAAAGGCACTGGCTGCTCCTTGTTCCAGCTGCCAGCAGCTTTATTTCATCAACAAAACTTGCATTTTGTCAGTCATGCTCTCCTGTATTTAAAGCCTCGGTAGTGTTTGCTAAAGCCTTGAAACCATCACCCCAAATGGCTGACATTCCCGCTAACCACAAGGGCCTTCAGCTGGCATGAGAGCAGAGTGTGGATCTGGAGGGCTTGGCTGCACCATGTCCTGTCCTCTCGTGGGGCACAAAGGACAAGTTGCCCAGTGTAGCCCCAGGCTGGGCTGGCACCCTCTCCTCCAGCCCTGTTTTAGTAATGGCTCTCGAAAAGGAAACAATCCACAGCCCACAGGACACGTGGCTGCCTTCAGTGGCTTTTGAAGAGTTGTGAGACCCCAAAACACCCTTTGAATTTTTTTGCCCACAGCTCTCCCAGTGCAGTGGCCACCAGACAGCGAATCCCTTCCCAAACCAGGCAGCCAGTGCTGTTCCAGGAGGATTTCCTGACGAACTAAAGCTGCCTCAGCGCTGGATAAGAGCGGCTGCAGCCGCGGTGAGGGCGCAGTGAGAGCGGCACAAGGGCGGGCAGGCGCTGCCCTCTGCGGGAGCGCTCCGAGGAGCCGCAGCACACGAGTTCCACGCAGCTGGAGCCATGGAGACTGCTCGCCTCGGCTGCACACGTGAGGCAAGAGCTCCATGAGGAGGCCGAGGGCTGCGCTGGCGAGAGCCTGCTCCTGTGAGAGGACAGGCCGGGCAGCCCACTCCCACAGAGCAGCCGGCGGTGACACACGGGGTTAGCCTCAACAAACAAGCTATTAATATTTACTACTTGCAGCACTCTTCCACTCTGGAAGCATTCCCACCCACCAGACTGCCTTCCTGAAGAGCAGACAGTAGGACACATTGTTCATTTAACTTCAGTTAACTGAGACACTGAGAAAAGGCAATGGAAAATAAATTACGTGTCTGGCTGGAATGCATCTAACAAGTTTTGCCACTTTCTGGGAAGTGGCCACTGGCCTATGACAAAGCAGCTTCGTGCACCAAAGGCTCTGGGCCATCTTTTGCATGTAAAGGTCACAGACGCAGAGTTGAAGGAATCCGAAAGGCTGAAACTTCTCAATATGCTGGGGATCCTTTCTCCCAGAAACTGTGGTAGAAGTTAAATTTAAAAGACACCTTAAAATATCTGAAGTTATCAGGTGATCACTTTTAATGGATTCATAGCTAGAAGTCTGACAAATCAGTGACTGCCAGTAAGGAAAAGATTCAAACTGGCTTCAGGCTGGATAGCAGCCATTCCTCACTGGATAACGAGAGCTAATGTGCAAACTACCATCAGTCTGTCTGGGTGAACCAGTACCTGCACTCATAAAAGTTTTTGTGCTATCAATTTCATGTAAATGGCTTAACACAAAATACAGATCTCTCCTGCATAGCTTTAGAGATAAGAGCATTGAATAGGCCTCCTCTTAAGTGTAGAACTTGGTCCCTGTCTCTCTATGTCAGAGGGACAAACTTGCCTTTCTACACTCTGTAACATCTGGTATTTTGGAGCTAGTTCCACAGATATCATGCTTACCTGGAGTGGTCCTTAAACTTGTCATATTGAACATGTAGATACTATCATCAGTGCAGTTAGCAAAGAGATTAGCACCAGTGGAATCCAAAACCAGGCTAGAATATCCTACAGACAAAGACAGAAGTTCTTCATAAGGAAAAAAAAATTGGAAAAGAGACATTCTCAAAGAAATGCCCAGAGAAGGAAATTTGGAAAGGGTCTGTAACATCTATGAGATTTTCATGGTAAAGTTTCTACGTTTGACAGAGCACTTGCTGAGTAAGAAATGTTTCTAGAATAACACCCACATTTTCTCATGAGGATTCAGGGTGGTATTTAGAAAGGAATTGCACCTTCAGAGCAGGCAAGTGATTTATTTGATCGTTTCAAACAGATAACAGGAACAACCAATAGTAGAAGTGGAGGTCAAAAATAAAGAGAAACCCTCATGCTTTTGTAGAATAAACCATCCTCTGATTTTCTAGTGATTCAGGTTCAAGAAAAATCTTTCCCTGCAGGCAAATTATTTCACAAATGCCTGCTCAAGGATTTCCCTCGTGTTCCTGGGACTGATGCTGACCATTACCACATTGATTAGACAAGTCATCAGGAATTACTGTGTTGTATCAGAGCATTGTAAGGCATTAAAGGCACAAAGAAGACAGAGAAACACGAACAAGTGTGGTACTGTTTTTGATAACAGCTTCAAGAGGCGAAAATACAAAACCCCCGTCCAGTCTGTTGTCTTTGCAAGCTATAATGCAAAGGAAGTTCAATCTGAATTTTACTCATGTATCAAAATGACTAGCTAAATTCCTCATCAAGAGCTCTACTGTTCCTCATCTCTGTTTAAGAAAATGGACTGCTGAAACTTTAGCTAGTTTTCGTCATTGGTGCAGTGATACAAAAGTTGGGGATGTTTGCTCTTCAACTTGAAAATTTGGTATTGGCTATCAAAATACCCTGCAGAGTTTTCCAGTGTGATCAACAATTGGCTATAAGGATAAGAAATGTCACTTGCAGTACTTCTTAAATTCACTCTGCACTCTAACAAATCCATGTCCAGTGCCCTACCAAGCTTGCGAGTGCTGGTTCCAGGGTAGCAGAAAGACCTGATGGGCAGCGGGTCCTGACGGAAGGCGGCGTAGTTCCTGCGCAAGTCCCACACTTTGATCACACTGCAATAGAAAAGCACGAGTGTGTTCAGCTTCCAAATTTCCCTTGCCATGCTGATAAAGCCTTTTAGGAGCACAGGAAGTCAGGTTGCTCATGACTGAGGAGTGTTCAGTGCTAAAGAGACAACAACTGAGAAGCAGAGCAGAGCTGTGTTGAAAGCAGAACAATTCCTCTGCTGGCCTTGAGTGAGGAGGCAGCACTGCCTTCTGTAACTAACAGAAGACAGAACAAGAGCCTACAAGCCAACTTCCTTCAACTAGTAAAAGGAAATATAAGGATGCCTTTATACTTAGGACAAGTAGTTTTAGTTTGCAGTTTTAAAAATCAAGTCTTCCAGTTTTTCCCTTGCTCTTTGGGAGCAAGTCTCTGTCACGAACCATAGGTAGGAGAGTCAATCTTATCTGCCTCAGAAAGGCTCTGACCACATGGAAGCTGCTAAAGAATCGAGTCCAAGAGGGTCGTTTCCATGCTAATCAATAAGACAGTTTGCTTGAGCTCCAAGATGCTGCAAGAGATCTGCCACCTAAGAGAATGAATCTTTTGTAACTCAAAGCAACATTTTCTCAAGCACACCTACACATATCCAGGCCCTGACCACCCACCCACATCCAAAAAGGCTGTCTAACAATAGTCTGTCTGTGTGTGGTCTCATAGGTCCATGAGAACAGAGAGAGAGATAAGAATTGCTCTCATTCTGCCCCGTAGTTAAGACAGTAAAATGAGCATTTACCACATATGCACAATTTGTCCAGTGCTGCAATCTCCAGCAAGGAAGTAAAGCCAATGCAAGCTGACAGCGTAGCTGTTGATTCCACCTAGCAGTAACTCTAGCCTTGTTGGCCACTGATTGATCTTAGAGAAAAAACGTCTGTATCTTTTTACGCCACTGAGCACACAGAATAGGCAGGAAAGCAGGCATCCTCCCTCCTTACCCATCAACAGCTCCTGCAGAGATCAGAGTATGCTCGTCCTGAAGCAGCACCACAGTTACACTCTGCTGGAAATCCTTAAAAAGAAAAGAAAAAAGCACTTTATTTTCTTTTAAGGTCAGCAAGATCTTGCTGCTTAGTTCAAGGCCATGTGAATGCAGGGAAAACCTCCTTCTAGCCAGGCAGGAGAACCTAGAAACACCAGATGTCACTTAGGACACAACAATCCTTTGAACACTCCCACCAGTGAAATTGCCACTGAGAGATAAGTGTTTGGGCAGCAGTTTGAGATTACACCTTTCAAGTCACAGATAAGAGAGCTGCATTCATCACAAGATTTAATATATTAAAAATGATCAAGTCTTACTCCAGTAAGGCAGTAATTTGTTTGGTCAAATTAGGGGGGGTAAAAAGAGACAGGAAAAAAAAATTACAACCCTTCATATCTCCCCCCTCAAAAATGGAATGCTGGCCACTCCTTTCCTCTCTGGAAAAAAAAAAACAAAAAACAAAAAACAAAAAACAAGATGTATTTTCACATAGCACTTGCCCAAAGTTGGCTTTTATGATGCATGGGTTGTTAGGCAACTAAACAATGTCTAAAATTAGCCACAGCAAATGACCATGACAAAAAAACCTATCTCTGCAAAGATAAATGGAAGCATTTACCACATACAAGCCACATATTTCTCACTATATTTAATTAGGAAGAATTCTGTGAACAACACTGTCCTCAGAAGACACATTTTGTTTGTTCCCCAGATACCTACCACCAAGGGAGCAAGTCCTCTCAGGTTCTGCCTCTTCTTCTTCTGTTTGGAAGGAGTCTGCTTGTCAGCCACGTTGTGTGCTCCACTGATTTGATTCACCTGTCTGTAGAAGCCATCTGAAAGAAATCAAAGACATCTCAGTTAGTAGTTTACACGCAATTTTTTATCACTTTAATAAAACAGACATCAGCTTGGAATTGGTCCTAAAAGGTGGCTGAGGCTAACCTTTAAAGTCATTACTGTATTCTGAAAAGAAAAAATTGTTACTTAAATACAAAACCAGTGAAAAGAACATGGTGCAAAAAATTACAGAGATCAGTGCAGCATGGACAACAAAGGCAAAACTGATCTAGGCAGGCTACCTTTGGCAATCATCACCCCTTGGTCTGTTTTTCACATCTTACATCTTGCTCCGGAGCATTCAACCCATCTCATCCCAAGCAGAACTGTGCTCACTGGAAGGTTTCCAGTGCTTTTCCACTCTATTTTATAATTTTCTGTCTAGCCTTTTGTCTGTTATTTTATGAAATGTGCTCCTTTACTAGATTGATGCACTTTTCTACTTTTTTTTTTCCTATACCTTCCAGTTCAGTTATGTGGAGTCACTCTTTTCCTCCACTTGCCTGTTTGGAAAAGCCAGGAAATCTGGGACAGATGGAAGAGCAAGACATGTTCAGGCAAAGAAACTGATGTGGTAGGGCAGGGAACTAGGAAAAGGCATAAGGGGAAGGGGCTGGAGAAGGAAAAGCTCCAGAAAACAGAAAGAGGAGCAGAATGAGCTCACACCGTATTTATAGCAGGTGTTCCCACAATATATTCATTGCTGCCAGCACTCACAAGCTCCTTTTTTTCTACACTTTCTGCCTTCCTTCCTACTCTGGCAGGAACCTTCCCAGCTTTTCTTCACCCCTCTGGATGGCTCTGACCTAAGCAATCTCTCCCATCTCATCTGCTTTTGTGCTGCCCTAACAGGGATGCACTCTGTACCCCCTCATCTCCTTGCCAACACACAGGGAATTATCAAACCAGCCTGTGTATCATGATGCAAATCTGGGACTGCTGTAAAGTGGAAAAATGTATTATGCATAGCAGAGATACCCATTCCATCCTTTCACAGTACTAAAGCAGTACAGTTATCTGAGACTCCTCTGCTGCCTATATTGTAATCAAAAGTGTCAGTCCAACAAGTCCATCTGAGCGGGACTTTCATGTGAGACACCAAGCTTTTTTGGTACATATCTGAAAGTTTATTTACCTTTCTTGTTGCACCTGGTATCCCAAACCATGATGTTTCCATCTCTGCCTCCAGTACAGAAGACAGCTGAGAGAAAAAGAGTGTTATTAGTTTCCAAAAGCATTAATTTAATTAACTGAATGCAGTACAACGCCATCTATGTACCTCTGGCCCTTCTGTCCCAACACTTGGGATACCAGTCCTGGAAATACAAAACTCAGGCTATTGTTTTGCCATGCTTTTTGACTAGCTTCCTTACTCCTGCTATTCTTTTCTCACTCCCACTAGAGAAACCAGCCCATGAAAAGCATATTCACACACTTAGGTATGGAAGTAGATATCCTATCTTATCTTTGCCCCAGATCAGAAATGTGCAGATTTTAGGATCAGGACACCATCAAGTTCCAACAAAGACAGTTTTGCTTTACTGGCTGGGTCACTGCTCAGTCAGCCTGTGCTATTTCTACCTGTCAGTTTCCAAAGCCCTTTTTGAGCCCTTAAAGTACATTGCCAAGGGGAAAGAAGAAGGAAAAAACCAGACAACAGGGAATATCAACATTTACCTTTCTCAAATCTAGAAAAAGCAACTGACTTGAGGCTACACTGGTGACCTTTGCATATGCCAAGAAGCTCGCCAGCTCTCACATCCCACACCTTGGCTGTCTGGTCTCCTGAAGCAGTGACCTTCAGAGGGAAAAATAAAAAGTTTTAGTCATTTTCTGTACACAGTTGCCAAATCATTAAAAATAAAGTTAGATGGCAAAAGACTGCTTACAATCCTGTGTTCCCCTGGCACCCAGGCAAGGTCAAATACAGCATTTGAGTGAGCCTGCCATTCTAACAAGAAAACAAAAGCCAAGATTAGTTCAGTGCATCGCAGAATGATATTTTGCAGAAGACTAAACGACATCAGACACTGAAATCAGAAATCTTGTCAACAGTTTGCCTTAGGATGAAAACCAACACAGAACAATTCATCTACTACTGCTGTTTGAAGAGCACATGCATGCTGCTGCTTTGTAAAGAAGACTCAGCTAAGTATATGGAAGGATTTAAGTACTGAAATTGTAATTTATGTTTTAAGAACTTGCAAAAAGCTCTCTTTGATTCCAGCGAATCCCATACTTGTCACATCAAATGAAGATCACCTTCTATACAACATTTACCTTTAAAAACGAGCTTGCTGGTGGTCTGTGCTTCAGTATCATACAGTCTAACAAACCCTTCTTCATTTGCAACTGCCAGTACGTGCTCCAAATTTGGGGCTGAAATAAATTGAAATGTATTATATTATGTAGCTAATACATAATCATGCCCATGCTCTTTGTGAAAGGCCACAGATGCTTTAAATAGGGAATGCAGCAAATATATGGCTGTGGAATAAACAGCATTTACACGGCAACCTAAATGTTAAAATACAGAAATACTGGCAAGCATTTTTTCTGGATGTTCCACTCAGGAACGACCATACATGAGCAATCAAATGGCTCCAGGAGCAACTTTTGAGCCTCTCTGACCAGCTATAATAGTTCTCTAGTTACCGTTTTCTCTATCTATAGTAAATATCATCTACAGCTTCCAGCATTTTCCACGACCTAAGTTGGAAAAGCAGGAAGCCACCTTGGAGAAAAGTAAAATCTCATGCCAAAACTAGAGTACAATGAATGAAAGAGTTTTGCCCTGAAGATCCGGGAGCTTCACTGCTTACTCCTACCCCCATCATGGGGAAACGCTGTGTTTAACTGCCTGGTGACATCCATCCACCTCTGATTTCCACCTAACGTTCTCCACCCTGTTATAGTTTTCCTGTATTTTGAACAAAGCCCAGTCTTTCATCTATGTAGCCTCACGCTGTCACCAAGAGGACATACCTTGAAACAGACACAGACGAAACAAAGGCACATTAAAATAAATGCTTTGCAGTTGCTTCTATGAGGGAATACTTTCCAACAGTATATCTAGGAGCACCACAAGCCAATGTTTATCACGTGCAGGAGCAAGTGCACTGTTATCAGCTCACTTTAAAACAAGGAACTCTGCTGACAGCAGAGCCCATACCCTGCCCCCCAAAAGGGCTTTCAGAAGGTGACTTTACCTGTAGAAAAGGTGCAGCCGAAAGGAGGGACCGGCATTCCCGTTTCTCCGTAAGACAGGTGGTCATCTTCTTGGCTGCACTGGTAGTTCTCCAAGAGATGCTGCAGGGGAAGCGCTGAGGACGGACCTACAATGGGACAGACGGACAGTGAGCGCACCAGACGCCACAGGCTCGGGGGCCAGGAGCGGCGAGGCGGCCGGGCACGGCCGGGCCCGGGAGGGTATGCGGGAAGGCGCGGTACTCGCGGCAAGGCGCGGTACTCGCGGCAAGGCGCGGTACTCACGGGCGGGCGCGGCGGCGGCGCGGCGGAGCAGCGCGCGGCACAGCATGGCCACGGGGACACGGCCGGCGCGCGCCGCGCCAGCTCCCGCCAAACCACCGGCCCGCCAAGCGCGCCGCGCGCCCCCATTGGCCAGCGGCGAGCGCGCCGCGCCGCGCCCGCCTCCTGTGATTGGGCGGCGAGGGGGCGGGGGGCGGGGCCTCAAGGCCGCACCCGCCGCCGGTTCCCGCGGTGGCGGCGGGCGGGCGGGGTCAGGCGCGCGCCTGCGCGGGACCGGCGCGGCGGAGGCGGGAGCGCGGCTGCGCGTGCGCGGGGCCGGCGGCGAGCGGCTGCAATGGCGGCCAGCGCCAAGTCCTTCCTGGCCGACGCGGGCTATGGCGAGCAGGAGCTGGACGCCAACTCCGCCCTCATGGAGCTGGACAAAGGTGAGCCCGCGCGGGCTCGGGGCTGTCGCCGGCCCGGGCAGCGGGGCCGGGGTGGGAGCTTTGCTTGGTGCCGCTTTATCCACGGCGGGGGGCGGAGGAAGGACCCGGGGCTGGAGGTACCTGCTATAATTCCTGCTGTCTCCTTTAGGCCTCAGGTCTGGCAAACTCGGGGAGCAGTGCGAAGCCGTCGTTCGCTTTCCCAGGCTCTTCCAGAAATACCCGTTCCCTATTCTCATCAACTCGGCGTTCCTAAAGCTAGCCGATGTTTTCAGAGTGGGGTGAGTACTGTCGGGCAGGTCTTGTCCATTCCGGTCTGAGCCGTAGGAACGCCCTGTGCCTTGGAGTGTCGCTGCATCGGAGTCTGGGATGTCGTGCTTGCCTGATAACACCGCTGCAGTACCCAGTCTGTTGAGGTTGTGCTTGATTTAAACTTGTTTTCCAATTCTTTAGTGGGTTTAAGTGGCTGTGAGTGATACCGACAGTTCCTTTCCTTCTGTCCTGATTTGAGGATTCTTTCCCTGACTAAGTTCACTCCCTGACTAAGTTTTGCTCCCTAAGCACGTTCAAATTATAATTCATAAATGGATGAATGATCATACGTGCAAATTTAATCTCTAACAAAGCTCGAAGTAGAGCTTTCCAAGTGCCTACTGTCTAAGTGATGTATATAGTGGAATCAAAGCTGCTTTCTAAAAGCTTACAAAAGTTTTTGTTGATGTAGTGGAATCTTCGCCGTTGTCTTCAGGAAGGAAAATAAATTTGCTCAACACTTGACAGTGATAATTAGACTTCTCTGTCTTGGTCTTGGATGTGTTTTTCTAGTAGATTTGGATCCCTGTGTGTGCACAAAACAGGCATTTGCTTACACTCCTCCTCACTGGTGTCAACAGGTTCATTTCCCTGGAACTGGGCTTTAGTTTGACACTACCTGAACTAGAAAATAAAGCAATAGTATATTAACAGTGTCTTTTTTACTGTATCAGTGTACTCAAATGTTTCTAAAGCATAGATATTTCCTTGTTTTAATTTGCCCTCAAAAGTTATATTTAACTAATTTAGTATTTGAAGTGCTTGAATTTTCATTACAGAACAGCCTGACAAAGAAATGTGTGTATTTTCTAACAGCAACAACTTCCTGAGGCTGTGTGTACTGAAAGTTACCCAGCAGAGTGAGAAGCACTTAGAGAAGATCCTAAATGTGGATGAATTTGTCAAGAGAGTTTTCTCAGTAATCCATAGCAATGATCCGGTTGCTCGGGCTATTACACTCCGGTATGTATGGCATGAGCCATCCTGATTTCCTTCAAATCTGTTGGTAACTATCAAAGTGCTCATCTGAAATAAAAAGACAAGTACAATATGGGCCAGGGCAACCCCTGGTATCAATCCAGGCTGGGGGATGAACAGATCAAGAGCAGCCCTGCTGAGGAGTTGGGGGTGCTGGTGGATGTAAAGCTGGACATGACCCAGCAATGTGCACTGGCAGCCCAGAAAGCCAAACGGGTTCTGGGCTACATCAAAAGGATGCTCTAGGCCAAGGAAGGGGAGATTCTGCCTTCTCTGGTGAGAGCCCTCCTGCAGTGTTGTGTCCAGCTCTGGAGTTCTCAGCACAGGAAGTACATGGGGCTGTTGGAAGGAGTCCAGAGGAGGCCACAAAGATGGTTAAAGGGATGGAGCACCTCTCCTATGAGGAAAGGCTGAGAGAATGGGGATTGTTCAGCCTGGAGAAGAGAAGGCTTTGGGGTGACCTTCAGCCTTCCAGTACCCGAAGGGACCCTACAAGAATGATAGAGAGGGACTTTTTACAAGAGCATGCAGTGACAGGACAAGGGGGAATGGCTTCAAACTGAAAGAGAGTAGGTTTAGATTAGATATTGGGAAGAAATTCTTTATTATGAGTATGATGAAGCACTGGAACAGATTACCCAGAGAAGTTATGGAGGCCTCATCCATGAAAGTGTTCAAAGCCAGGTTGGATGGGGCTCTGAGCAACCTGATCTAGTGGAGGGTGTCCCTGCCCATGGCAGAGGGGTTGCAACTGCATGGTCTTTAAGGTCTTTTCCAACCCAGGCCATTCTATGACTCTATGGGTGAAATAAAGGAGGCTTTTTATACATTGCTCATAGAGTTAAAAGCAAAACAATGTCTTTAAAAGGGGTGAATGATAAGGAGCAGTGCTAACAAGAATAAGGGTATTAACCTTTTATGATGGTGAGAATTTTGTGGATGGATCCGGCAAAACAGAATTTGCGGTGTTGAAATTTTGTGTGCTCAAGAGAAGAACACTGAATCTGTTGTATGCATAATCCACACAGTAGCTATATGCAATATATCTATCACATGTTGCCTATGATGTGTTTAGACTAAGTGAAAGTGCTTCCTTTTGTGGCAAAGTAGTTTTTGTTAACTTGTAACCAAAATTTACACAAACCTTGTTACTTTTTCATTCAGTATTGTCCTAGAAGTTTACTGCTTGTTGGTCTCTGATCAATAACTTCTAAGGAAGTGCTGTTATATTACTGATTGCTTTGAACTTCTGGGAATCAAGTGGGAAAACAAATAAAATTAATCTGTCTTTAACATCCCTGTCCTGCTGGTTTGTCTCTGGTGTGTCTCTAACGCTATCCAACATGATCCTCTTAACTGCATCTTCCAGACCCTGTGCAGGTGAAATCAAATGTGAAGAGAGCACTTTCCTTTCTCCCTTTATATTCTTTTCTTATCTCCATCTAGAACTGTTACTGATTTCACTCTTGGGAAATGGGAGGCATTAACAGGCATTTGATTGATTAGCTCATATGTCCATTTCTTTTTTCTTTTGACATTTCATTTGAGATTATACTTTCATGCCCTGGTATCTGAGAAATCTGTAAATACAATATGTCTGCATGTTTTCTTGTAGTTCCACTTCAGTGTTCTAACATAAGATTGCAGTTGTGCAATTGAGGGTTATCTGCTTAAGTCCCAGGAATCCTCTCAGTTTGCAAAAATACTTAAATTACTAATAAATTCACAGGATACATCAAATAAAATCTTAAAATACCTGTTGGTTCAGCAATTTTAGTGTAAAATCTTCTGTTGATTTGGTTTTGTCCTTCTTGAATAGTGTCAATAAAGAAGAACATGTTGAAAGAAAGATCTGGTGACACTGAACCATGCCATAAATCAAATCCCTCCTGATGGGAGAGAATTTTCTAAAAGTCCTTGCAAGGAGTTTCAAAGATAAACCGAGGCTTTTCCTGGAGTTTCAGTGCTGCTGGACAGTTGTTTATTAAGTCTTATCAGAGGAACAGAGCCACTAGCATGACCCAGGTACAGCATAGAGCACAGAAAGCAGGAGTGAAGTCTCTAATTATCAATACTTACACAGCCTTTTAAAGATAATTTAAGTAATGGTTACTAAAAATGAATACTATTTTCACTTTCCTACCAATTATTCAGTAACACAGGCAGGAACTGCGGAATTCTCTGTCCAGTCATTCCAAACTACTTTTACTGCAGAACATGGAGTAGTAGAAGAAGGAGAAGAAGGTTTAGAGAACAACAACAATCCTCCATTTTGATATTTTTTACTCTTATCTATTTACTACAAAGAGAAGCCCAAAACCTCTAAATTTTTCACCCTGTGACAATCTTACATAGTAGTCTATCACCTAATTCACACCACTGTATTTTCTAGTTCTTGTCTGATCATTGGTAATTTTTTCCAAGGTTGGAGGTTGAAACAGTGTTGTTCAGGGGGGTAAGAAACCTTAAAAACAGGCAGAGAAATATTCTCGGCACTCTGCGTTCCTACAATCTGGTAAAACAAAATTTTGTCTGTGGAATTTTATCGGTAGATAACCGTGTGTAAATATTTGCACAGAACTCTTGCTAAAATTACCATCAGTATAAATCCTGCATTCATTCTTCTTTTAATTGGATTATGCTAAATATGCCTGAAAGGTATCTTGGAGATATTTTTGGCAAAGTTGATCTGCTACTTTTTTAGCAGTTACACAAAAGGTGTTGCACTATTTTAACTAGTAACCTTATGTTACATCAGGGAAAGATGTTGGAAACAAATCATTCCATAGTGCACTCTTAATTTTAAAAGAGTTTTTGGTAAGTTTCTCACTGTGTCAATTTCAAGCTAAAAGCTATCAAAATGTAATTTTTATCAAACCACTGATACAACCCACATGATGAAATCTGTTACATTTAATTATATGCTTACTTTTAGCATTTGTTTATTTCTGTAGCCAACATGAAAGAGCACACACTTAGATAAAATATAAATACTTTAACCAGTTTTTTTACATTTTTATCTGGTTCCATCATTTCTTCATGATCATTTTTCTTCCTGACTTTGCTGTGATTGATTTCTGTAGGATGCTAGGCAGCATGGCATCTATCATTCCAGAAAGGAAGAATGCACATCACAGTATTCGTCAGAGTTTGGATTCCCATGATAATGTGGAAGTTGAAGCTGCTATATTTGCTGCTGCCAACTTTTCTGCACAATCTAAGTAAGATCTATTTTTTTTCACTTTTTCATATTACAGAAAATGGAAACTCCATTAACACTGCCATTCACAAACCTTACTGTCTTCTGTTGTGCTGTCCTTTATAGCAAAACACTTAATTATGTGCAGTAACAGTATTGTAAGGAAATCTGAATACAAGTTCAGCAGATTTTTTTTTTCTAAAATGGAAAGCTCATAAATATGAGAATGAAAAATGGAATAGCAGCTTTTATTATGAATTATTTTATGGATGGCATATTAGGGAGCAAAATGTAGTGCAGCTTGTCAGTTTTTGAAAGCTTTCGTTTTATCATTTGATCATGCCTGTGTGCAGGGGTTCTGAAAAGGACAGGTTTTGGCAGGCACTCTTTTGTGTAACTTTTAATCGTTAAAACACAGTGTTTGGTAGGTCAGTTGAATTTTTTCTTAAATTTTTAATTACTTAATTTTTTGTTTTTCATTTCACCTGGTACTTTCTTTTCTCCACAGGGATTTTGCTGTTGGAATATGTAATAAAATCAGCGAGATGATTCAAGGTACATGTGTATGTTGAATGATAAAGAGGAAAAGCTTTAATTTCTCTGAAAATTCTTTATTATTCATATTTACATATTAGATATCAGAATGCTGTTGCCCTCAGATGATTCCAGTTTTTAAATTAGCCGATCAATAATCTCTCTGGTTATCTTAAATCCTCTTAAAAATTAAGTTTTCGAAGCACCTGTTTGGTACAGAATAAAAGCCCATCTCTAGTGTGATTAATAAACTTGCATAGACTCTCACAGGTTGCTTCAGATGAGTTAATTTGTGTGTTACCTGCAGTGAAGCAAGGAGCAGCTTTCTCAACCAGCCATGAAAGTGCTTGGTAGTGCTGTCGTTTCACACCTAGCTAGGACATGGGTTACTGGAAGCTACTGCAGGTGTTTGCACCATCTGCTTTCAGCAGCAGTAGCAATCCAGACATACTCTGTGCCTCAGAACTGCCAAAAAAAGCCAGCCCAAGGACTAACTCTGCCTGTGTTTCTTTCCTTGTTGTAGGTTTGGCCACACCTGTGGACTTGAAGCTGAAGTTGATCCCTATTCTGCAGCACATGCACCACGACGCGAGCTTGGCCTCCAGCTCCCGGCAGCTGCTGCAGCAGCTGGTGACATCCTACCCCTCCACCAAGATGGTCATTGTCACCCTGCACACCTTTACTCTGCTTGCTGCTTCTTCTTTGGTTGATATTCCCAAGCAGGTAATTCTTCCTCAGGCATGCCTTCCACTTGAAGTACAAAGTTCATTTAAGAAACACTCAGATTCTGGCTGCTGATAAAAAGAAATGTGATGGCTGTGCTGGATTGGTTGCTCCCAACCATTGAGGAAGAGTACCTTGAAAATTGCTGCTGCTTTCATAGTTTTTGCCTTTTCTGGTTCCATTTTCAGGTGACCCCATCAAACCCACTAAGCCTTTTTTACAGATCATAACTTATCTTTCTCTAAATCAGCTGGGATTCAAATCAATTAGGATAGATCGCATGCAGGAAAATAAACACCCTGACTTTTTCTGAAAACTCTTCAACTTGCCTGTAGAAGCCAGGCTTCACTTTGCACTTCTGTATATTGTCTTGGGTTGTGGGTGTGCCTTTTGCCTTTCTTTCATGCAAGTAAATGAATATTTCAATAGCACAGAATGCATTTAAAATGTATTTTTTGGGGAACTTTGAGGAATTTCAATTGGTTGCTTAAATTCAGGACTATAAACCAAGTAATGAGAAAGCAGTGATAGAAAAATACAATGCTTCTATGCTCTGATAATGAGCTTTGTGGATGTGATTTATAGAGCAGGTCTGAGCACAGTGATACTTGAGACTCATCCAACTAATCCTTGTAAAGGAGTCACGAAAATCAATTTGCTTTCTTTCAGCCCTGTACAGCTGTGGAAGGCTGGTGTCTGTGACTATTAGATAATAGCATTGATCTGTCTGAAACTCTCTGCTGTGGCTCACTTCTGTATTTCAGATGATGCTTTTGATGGTACTGAATCTAAGACTACTGAAACAACATGAGAACACTTAATATGCTGCTTTCATTTTTTTTTAATGGCAGTGAGCATGGAGATTTAGGCTCTACTTCTGCAGCACAACAGCCAATACTGCTTAAAACTGATGTAACCAGGGTGGGAGTGGAGACTAAAACCAGGGCTGGTGTGTTCATGCTTTTTCAAGTTAGTTTTGGCTCAGTGTGCTCAGCATTTCTTCCTGAGTGCTTTCGAAGAGACTTCTTTCTAGCAGCATCTCTCTTAAACAATGAATTTATTTTGTTGCAGATCCAACTTCTGTTGCAGTACTTGAAAAATGACCCCAGGAAGGCTGTGAAGAGGCTTGCAATCCAGGATTTGAAGTTATTGGCCAACAAGACACCACATACATGGAGCAGAGAAAATATTCAGGTCTATATGTTTTTTAAGCTAAAGTTTATTATGAAACTTCCCAGTGAATTGTAGAATTCTTTCCAGAAGAATTATTTGGGAGATAAAGAAAGGAATAACATTCATCCCCATATCCTTAAGTTAGGTTACTCTGCCAAGTAGAGTTGCCAAGTATTAATGAGCAATTCATAGAACGTCTTCAAGTGGATAAGTTGACACTCAAGGATTAAAGTTGAACTATTATGACTGAGGGAAGGCATGTGCCATGTAGTAGGACTTTGTACAGTGAGGAAGTAGCTTTTCCATCGGACAAACTCATCTCAGATAACAGGCATGAATGTTTACACTGATCTTACCACACTGAGGACAAACCAAAGCTCTGGAGCAAAACAGAGCCTCTAGGATTTGTCAAAACATATCATCCAGCGAGGTGTACTTGAAAGGTCAAATGGAATTTTGATTTCATTTCTTAGAATTCATGGCTTATCTTCAATAGTAGCTTTGTGACTGCTGTTGTATGAAGAAGAGAGTGTTTATAGTGCACCTGTGCTATTTGGGGAAACTAGTGTTATAGTGTAGGTATTACTGCTGCCTTCTTTCAGTCACAGTTGCAGATGAACTCTTTTTTTTCTCCTTTCTCTTTTTCCAGTAGAAATGACTATGGAAAATAACTTCAGTTTAGATTAATGGGAAAGTAAATATTTCAAGAACTTAGTGGCACAGGGTTACAGCTCTACTTTTTCCTGGGTCATATTTTCTTTGCTTTTGTTACTCTTGGAAGCTACTTTTGTTCTATGCTGTTGGAGCATAAGGCAGCTGGGAGGAAAAACTATGCTGGGTTTTGTTAACAATCATCTGAGAAGTAAAGCATGTTCTGCTTTGTCCCCAGTTCTTGGAGATGATGATTTGGAGTGTGCAGAGGTTTTTGTGTTAGTGAAGTGCTTTATTCTTCTTAATGGGTTAACTCCAGAAATGTATTTCCTTTTAGGAATTTTAAGGGATTGCTTTATGGATTGCTCTATGGATTTTTTGCAGAGAAAATGCTACTCTATCCCATTATATCTGGTTAGTAGTTATCTCAATACGAGTGAGAGACATTGATAACATGGCTTTCACCATCAGGTAGTGTCTTGAAGTAAAGTGGGTGTCCTGATGGTTGAAATGCATAGGAAAAAGTTCTACTGATGTCAGAACTAAAACAGTGACTAGATTAATACAAAACTAATTGTCTGAAGCTCGTTACTGCTTTCTGAATGGCATGCAGAAATAATAAAAGTTTTTCTGACTTCTGAAATAAAAAGTCATCCTTTTGAGTTGGGAAATTGTTCTCCATAGTAATGTTTATACAGCAGGGACTGGAACAGACTCTGCCTTTCCCATGGCAAGATGTGCCTCTTGTACCTTTTTACCAACAAACATTGGTTCGTTTCTTCAGCATTTTAAGTCTGTCCTGTGTAGGTCAGTTGGGAAGTTTGGTCTTTGCATTATGGAGGCTTCACTGATTTCTAGACATCAGCTTCAGAAGCTGTTGCTGCCTGTGCTATGGAATTAGCAGTCCATCCTGCTAATTCCTCTGTGCTCCTGGCACTCTTCGCAGTTACTGTTTCAGATATGCCGTGAGAGCTGATCTAATAGCACTGAGTAAAGCATCAGTGTCTTGGGAGACATCAAGACTCAATTTCTACCCCAGTCATTGGATCTTTCTCTGTCTGTTGATGCCACACTATTCAGTGGATTAGCAAAATACTAATTGGTACAAACCACAGATGTATTTAGAATTTAACCCTTACACAATATGTATGCCTGATAAGAACACCATGGAGGTTTTTTATGTTCTATGGAACTAATTGTGTTGTTTTTCTTTATTCAGGGTCTTTGTCACTCAGTTTTGGCACACTCTAAAGCAGAATATACTTATATTTTCTATTTGTGTCTCATATTGCCATCCCTCCTGTTGGCTAAAAAAGCATCCAGAATCAGTGAATGACTAAATTGTTTGCAGTGTTGGCATAAGGAATTGAGAAAAATGTGCATTTTAAGACTTATTCAAACCTAGATGTCATAAGGCCTGTGATGGGTTCTGGCAAAAGGCACAAAAGTATGGCAGGAGCTCTACTACAAATGAGTTAAAATATAAAATACACCTTAATATATTTATCAAGAACCTTAAAAGTCCTGTTGGACACCAATACTTCTAAAGGAAATGACACTTGAAACTTAGCTCTTCTAAGGTGTATATTTATATAAAACCTTGCAGATTGTTACAAGGAAAAATAATCAGTAGGCCTCAAACTGTCGTAAAGTCTTTTATAGTATTGGATCAATGAGACCTGATAATACTTTTGCCACTGATGTTTAATCAACAAATGACTTGTAATTGATGTTTTCTAGTGTATAAAACCCACTGTCACTTTTCTGCAAGCTGCATGTTCAGTCCTCTAAACCAGCTGCTTCAGGACTTGACTTTTGATTTTAGTACAGTATTTTCTGTGGGAAAACCTTGACTCTCAAAACTTTTCAGAGAAGTGCAGCTAAATTTTTCATACAGATAGCTCATGGGACTTCTTACCTCTGTACCTTTTTTCCTGCTGATTTTTAGGCACTCTGTGAATCTGCTCTTAACACTCCTTATGACAGCTTGAAAATGGGCATGTTATCTGTTCTTTCCACATTATCAGGGACCATTGCCATTAAACAGTACTTCAGCAGTGCTCCAGGTAAGAAAACTGGCTTAGATGGTTACCTTTGGCATTTTAATAGGTTGGTTTTCTACTGATGATCAGTTTCATCTAAACACTTTGTAGGATTTTCTAGAAGTATTTTTGAACTTCAGAACACCGAGAGTCACACTGTGTTCATCATATGTAAACTTCAAACGGGACACTGTATAGTCATGGATAATCATGGTCTCAGGTTTTGTTTTGTGGGTACTGTGGTATATGAAAATGGTTTTTGCCTTTGGGTCTTTAAGTTTTCTTCATTTTGTGAAGAAATGTATTGCCTCTCAAATGGCTGACCTGCATTCTGCTTAAGGTGTTTTAAAACCATGGATTTGCATAAGTTTTGAGTAGCAGGGAGGCTTCATGGTGTGAGAGTGGGCTGGCATGTTACCCTGCCACCCTTGTGAGCATGACCTGCAGCAGTACCAGATGAACCTTTCTGCTTTGTGACAATGTACTGGAGAAATTGGAGAAGAAGAGTAGACTTTAAAAGTGATTCAAGGTATCTTGTTCTCAAAATTATGATCACACTGTTTTCTTTTTTCTTCTTGAAAGCCAGACTGCCCTAATGAGTATTATGAGCTCAAATACATGGGCTGCAGAAATGGGGGAAAAAAAATAGTACATCCTCTTCAGTCATTCTGGCATGGCTTAATAATTAATACACTCACCAGCTTTTTTTATTCAGACATAATATTTCTTAAGGCAATATTTCTCTGAGAAATCAACCTGAAACATCAACCTTTAGATCCAAATGTTCTTTCTCATGTGTCTAACTTGTGTAGTGTTCAAGAATGAGAGTCTGGTTTTGCCTGAGGAGAGAAAGCTATTTTCATCCTATTGTTTAAACAGAAGAAAGAACCCTAAATCAATATAATTGTTTTGCAGAAAGGTACTTAAAGATCTGTGGTATATTTATGAACCGTGCAGTTTTATGTTCCATTTGCCTTGCTTTTATTTAGGAGCAGCAGCTACAACTGCAAGATTTGATTTGGTAAAACTAGCACAGGAGTGCTGTTACCACAATAACCGTGGCATTGCAGCTCATGGAGTGAGAATCCTGACCAATATATCAGCCTCTTGCCAGGAGAAAGGTAAGGGAAAGCAAGGGCAATGAAGAGGCTCTGTTTACAGTCAGGCTTATGCACTTAACATGTATTAACTCGTCCTGACTGTGAACCTGTCTGTAAATCTGTCTGATCCCTCATGCTGGTTAGGGAGAGTGGGGACTATAATCTAGTAGGAAATACTCTGTCTGATTTTATGAATGTTTGGGAAGATTCCATCTTTGTCTAATTTAGAGAAAATTACTGGGTAGAGTAGAAGTGGTGCTAAATAAATGCTTGTTTTACCTCTGCTGTAAGACTGCTGAAGTGTTGGTCAATCCTTGAAAGCCCTTTGCACAGAGTCTGTTGCAAAATAATAACAGGCCATTTAGAAGTCTTTAGTCCCAAGATTTATGCATGGTTTACACATCACTGTGACTGCTGAATAGTTAACCGTTAAGACATGGAATGGCAGAATTGTTTCTCATCAAAGTAAGGTAAAGCAGACACGTTAGGAAGATTCTTAATTGTCATGGCTGCAACAGCAGTGCAAGCATTACACCAGCTATGGTCAGAGAACAAACTAACCCTTTTAAACTCTTTTTAACTCTTTTTTCTTTTTGTAGATCTTCTGCCTTTGGAGCAAGATGCAGTTTTTGGCTTAGAAGCTCTTCTTGTTCTTTGTAGTCAAGATGACAGCCCAGGAGCCCAGGCTACCTTAAAGGTGACATTACTGTTGTCTTCCCCTTCACAGCTGGAAGTTATAACAACAGCTTGTACAACAGAGAGGCTGGTGTGCACCACATCCTTTTTGGTGGAAGCATAACAGACTGGAGGGAAAAGAAGATTTTTCTAGTTTGTCCATAACCAGAGTTCAGAGCAGTAGAGAAACTGAGCATAGCTATAGTACAACTCCTCTCAGCTCTAGAGTAAGTGAATTGTTGTGGGGGGCAGGGAGCATTCCTCTCAGAGGAACAGCTGTAATAAAACATGAACATTGGATGGCAGTATCTCTGGAGGACAAAGAGAATCTTGGAGAGAACTTGCTTTTTGGAGATGGAGATGCAGTGTACATGGTCACAACACTTCTATAAATAATTATTCTTATTTTCCTACTTCAGAAACTATCAGTAATTTTTCTAGTTATTTACCTGTAAAGGCTGGTGATGTGAGAGACTACTGTTGTTTCTTGAATTTGTGGTGTGTCTTTGTTCAGGGAGCTCGGGGATAAAGGCTTGGGCTCTTAGAAAAATCTCACCTTTTTGTAGAGAACATGGCTGTGGAAATAGCAGATCTGTATTTCTGCAGTCATACTTGCAGATAAGTAAGTGTGCCTGGCTTTTTTGGTTTTGAAGACATGGTGTTGATTGTACCTGTTGACTGTGTGAGTTGCAGATCACGCTGACTTGCATGGTGAAGCTGGTGAAGTGCCGCCCTCACCTGAGCCAGTCCGTGGTGGAATCCCTGCTGACACAGCTGCACAGTGCCCAGGACAATGCCAGGATCCTCATGTGCCACTGCTTAGCAGCCATTGCCATGCAGCTGCCTGTCTTGGCAGATGGGATCCTAGGAGACCTAATGGACCTCTATAAATTAATTGGACAATCTGCCACAGATAAAAAACAGGAACTCTTGGTAAGACCTCCCTTGATGGGTAAAGTCTGTAGGAAAAGCTGTGGATGGATTGTATTTTGAAAGGCAGCTAAGGCATTTGTTATGTCCAGGTTGATGTGCCCGTCTGTAGCCACTATTCTCAGTTTTGTTTTAACTTTAGACCTCCATATGTCAGTGTTCAGTATAGAGATAGCTCCTAGATGGAGCCTGAACTATGCAGTGTATTCCATTAGATTTTCCAGCAGATGGCACTGCTTAGGCAAGCCTGGCTATTGAAATTATTGGGGTATCTCTAAAGTAGTGGTTGAAGGCCAAATGGCAGCTAGCTCTATTTATATAGGGTGCTCTGAAGCAAATGACTTAATATACTGTAAGAGAAAAATGCTTTCATCACATCTATTTGGAGAAGAATTTGAATTTTAAAAAGAAATTACAAGCTTTCTGTTAATTTATTTGGAGCATTTGAAATATCTCAGCTAAAAGGCAGAGAAGAGATTCTTTGAATGAAAATTACTTTTATCTGCAAGAAGTACTTGGATTGCTGTAACTACTTAAAAGATAATGACTGAGAAGTTTTGCAGTTAAAACATATATATGTAATTTTCTATGTAGTTTTGGGTCCAAAATAAAACAGAATTGGCTTGGTTTTTTTTTCTTTTCTTTAGTTACTGAAATATAACTTTCTTCCTCACTCCTCCACTCTCTACTAGGTTTCTCTTGCCACAGTGATATTTGTTTCCAGTCAGAAAGCTTTGTCCACAGAAATCAAAACTGTTATTAAACAGCAGCTTGAGAATGCCTCCAATGGATGGACAGCCTACAGGATAGCCAGGCAGGCTTCCAGGATGGTAAGTGAAAATACCTGGAGAAAAATGGTTTGCTGTGATTGAAGGGATGTTAGGGATTTCTTTGAATTGGGTAAGGGAATAAGGAAGATCGTAGGACTTGGGAGGAGGAAGTGAATGGGGAAAAAAATAAAAATCACTTTCCCTCTTAATTCCCTGGAATGCTCATTCAGATATGTATCATTTAGGACACTCATCCCATCAAAATGTTTTTTCATTTGTGTTTTTGAAGTATTTGAGAAGGAAGTAAGTGATGTGCTGGCACTTTCTTGAACACACACCTAATCTGTATTGTCTGACTGTTCTTCAGAATGTGATACAGGTCATCCTGATGTATGCTTCTCTTTCTTCAATGTGAAGAAAGGAAGAAAAAGATACTGTTGCCCTTTTCCCTTCAGTAGCTTCACATTTGGGGTTAGAATTACACAGAAACCCTAATATGAGATGATGAGGTAAACTTCCATGTTTGTTTCTCATCTTACTGAATTGGCTTGTGTAAATAAATACTACACTTTATACAGGCTGGCATTTCCATAAAATAAGCATTTGTGCTTTTATGTATTGTTAAGATTGCCATGATCAGATGATTGGTAAAAGTTTCATTGTTTCTCTTTTGAAGCTGGGAGTAGTCCTGGAGATGTTCTTGTTTTCTTATTTGTGTAAGTTTTGTAGAAAACCCCAGCCTTGCTTCATGTCCTGTTTCAGAAACATTCTTGTCATTACAGGGCAACCACGACATGGCCAGAGAACTGTATCAAAGCCTGCTGACTCAGGTGGCTTCAGAACACTTCTACTTCTGGCTGAACAGCCTGAAGGAGTTCTCCCATGCAGAGCAGTGCCTGACAGGCCTGCAGGAGGACAACTACAGCTCCGCGCTCTCCTGCATTGCCGAAGCCTTAAAATCCTACCACAAAGGAATAGCGTCACTGACGGTCAGCACACATCTTTCGTGGTGATGTTTCTGTGTACTGCATCATGGCTCTTTGGTTTCTGCTCTTAACTCTCTGAAAAGTTCTTAAATATGTCTGGCATCTGCCAGACTCTCTGGTTCTTCTCTGCAGGCATCTCAGTTGTAACACACTGCATCTTGAGAGAAAAGATCCTGTAGCTCAGCCAAGTGTGACTAGCTAGATTTCTCTTTGCTTTTTCTTCTCCTTCCACCCCTCATTTCCTGCCTTGATTAGATCATAGGAAATGTGACAGATCTTGTTTAATTAAAGTTATCATTTTATAATTTTCCACTCCTTGCTTTGGCTGAGTAAAAACTATTGTAATAGCCAAGCCTGGGAATTGGCCTAAATTGGCTGCTGTCTTCTTGAAATACAGAGAAGGATTCAATTGTCTTCCTCCCTCCTTCTGAGTTCATGTTGCCTTGTATTTGACATTGTGATCTCACAGAATCCTAACAGCAAGTTAGTAAGAGGAGGAAAGACAATTCAGTTTCATCAAATCCAACTGGTACCTGCTTTTTATGCAAATGCTTTCTGCTTCTCCAAAGTGGTAAAAATAGCAAGAAGCTGTATGATGTCTGTGAATGTAAACAAAGAAAAAAAAAAAGGCATTAATGAATAGGGACCTTCAGTTCCTACTGGAAAGCTGCTTCTTAACAAAAGATGATCCAGCTTCACACAATGCTTTCTTTCATATTTTAGTTTCCATGAAGAAATCTTTACATACAGTTTTCTGTATGCCTCTTCAGTGAAGCTGCTTTGTTGTTTTAGTTACTGGACTGTTAGGGTCATGACAATTCAGACATTCGTTTTTAATAAAGTTCAGATATTATTATTTATTAATAAAACGTTCCAGAATAAGCTGAAATGACATAAATTGCTACTTTTGTCCTCAGTGAGAAAAACTCATCAGCCCTGAAGTGTTTGTCTTTAACTGTTGGCTGAGTGAATAAGACACTTAATTCAACACTTCAAGATTTCTCTAACATAGAGAAGACATTGAGAAGAGGACCTCATCTAATTAGATGTTAATATTTAATACAGGCAGGAAAATAACTTGCTTAAATAGGTCATTCTGTGATCCAGTAATTTAATTACCCTTTCCCTGGAGTTCAGGGCTTTTTTTATGTTGAAGGATTCCCGTCTTCATCTCTTCTGATGACATCAGTTCCTGCATGTTGCACATAGTGCTTTTCTGGGTGCAGTGCCCTCCTTGTGGATGATTGAGGGCCAGAGGAGTAAGTAGAGGTTTTGTAGGTGAGAGAGGAAGAAATCAGGTTTTACTGCTGGTTGTTGCTGACTTGTTGCCTCACTCTGAACAATTTCCCAACCATGCTTGAGTGTAGCAGCTGTAAAAGGAGCCGCTCACTGCTTGTCTATAGAACTCAGCCTCTCCAAGGGGAGCAAAGTGCCATAAAATGCACGTGACAGCCTTCCTGCTGAAGGCTTTTGCTGTCTCTTCTCTCTTACTCGAGCTTTCCTGTTGCTGCTGTTTCAGTGCAGAGCATGACTCAGCACTGCTGGTACCACAGACCAGTGGTGCATGTGATGAACCTTGTGTAGCTGCTCCACTTTGTAGCTGGAAAACACAGTGTCAGTAAATGTCTTGCAGATGTTCAGTCAGCCCCGTTGAGCAATGATGAAATATTCAGACAGTGCTTGATCTTGTCAGAAAATTTCTCAATTCCTCCTTGATACACATAAAACTCTATCTTGCACTGCAGAGTGTTCTTTCATTGGAATTAGTGCACTTGAGGGAAAGAAGTCCCACTGCTTTATGGATAAGAGGTTCTCCCTTACCCTGTGGGAGAACAGGGACTTACTTGTCAGGGAGCATATTGACCACAGTCCCCATCGGTCTTGCTGTGTACTTCGTTGTAGGATTAGCAAAGGTTTTGAATGGGTCCTGCTCCTTCTGGCACAGATCATGTGTCTCAGTGGAAGCACTGGGTTTATTTTTCACTGCTGGTAATCTAAAGAAGATACAGAACTTGAACAAAGCACTAATACAGCCATTGGTTAAGTAGTACTAATTCCAAATATCTCGATAGCAAGTGGTGGTATTTGAAGAACTTGGCTGAGCCAAAGAAATTTTTCTGTCACTTTCAAAAAAGAATTATAATTCATTTATTGCCCACAGCAGATCAGGTAAATTGCAGTATTAATGAGATGAGCTTGTATTTCCATTTACAAGAATCAAGTCCAATTTGTGCTACTAAAAATGTCTGGATTTTTTGATATAAGTACTTTACTCTTTAAAAGCATGTAGTCTCTCTGGAGCAATTACAGTGCAGTGTAGCCCTCTTCCACAGAAGGTTTTCTGAAACCATCCTTGCAGAATAAACTGAACAATTCCAATTCAAAAGAGATTTTTTTGTGCCCTTGGAGAAGGAAAAGCAAAGTGATAGATAAGAGAGGCTTAATGGCTCGAGTATGAAATGGTCTTATTTTTTCAGTTGAAATCTAATTCAGTAGTTTAAACTGGTTGCAGTGGGCTGATGTTTCCTCACTTTAGTCAGTAGTGGGCCACTTCTCAGATGATGGGATGTTCTGTGAGAAACTAGTTCTCTGGTCTTCTGCCAGGAAAGAAATGGTTCTTAGTAAGGTTTTGGGGTAGGTTATAACTTCCTGCTTTGGGAAATGACCTGGTGGGGAATAAGGAGCACGGGGGAAGATAGGCATGAGTCTGAGAAATAGTCCCAGTGCTTTGTTTTGCAGAGGGCTTGTTCTTCTCAAAATCCATCAGTTTAGGAAAAATAAATAGTGTATTTTTGGCTTAACTAGTATCAAACCTTGGGTACTGCAGCTTACCCCCTCCTGGGTGTCCTAAGCTGTCACAGATGCTTCTACCAGTCAGATAAGCTCTTAGGGAGCAAAGCTTCACAGAACTGTATTTTCTGAACAATAGCAGCTTGTCTACCCTCCTGGAGTTCTGTTATTTACTGTTCTTAGTTACCACTAGACTGTGTCTCTTCATCAAATGCAAGGTTCCGTGCTTTCACAATGTTCCCATCCAGGTCACAGTTCCAAAAAAATCACCCCTTCCTCTTGCTGTGGGTTACTTCAGCCAATTTTTTCTCTTCTGGCTGATGCAGAGAATTACTTTTTCAGTCCTCGTGTTTCTGTTTGCCATCCAATTCAGTGTACACTTTCTTATGGTAAAGACTATCTGGGCTAATGTCATTTGAAGCCCAATGGCTTGGCCTAGGAAAAAGGAAATAGGTGCCCTAATAGCATTTTAACTGCTTAAGTTGCATTTGGTACAAGGGTGATATGCTTGGAATATGACTTAGTAATTGTGTAACTTCTGTCATTTATATTTAGTGTGATTGAAATTGAGCAACCTGTTAAATGTCGTTTTAAAACACCAGCTTTTAGAATTGAACTTAAGAATTCAGTTGTCTGATGAGACTGTTCAGCGACACTGCAGTGTAATTTTATCACTTTTGCTTTTGACCTAGTTTGCCAACATCCCTATTATTGTATTTCAGGCTGCTAGTACACCACTTAATCCTCTGAGCTTTCAGTGTGGGTTTGTGAAACTCAGGATTGACCTTCTGCAAGCTTTTTCTCAACTTATTTGTACCTGCAACAGCCTAAAAACAAGTCCACCACCAGCTATTGCCACAACGATTGCTATGACATCGGGAAACGATCTCCAAAGGTGTGGACGCATCTCTAACCAGGCATGTGCTCCCGTTCCGCTCTTGTGCAGTTATGTTTGTGACTCTGGTATGAATTCTGCTTCTCAGCAAACTTGTATGACAAAAGAAATGAAAAGTAGTTGTGAAGTGGGTTTTTTTGAATAGTGGACCTTGGTTTTCACCTGTAGCTCTGAAAACACCTGCCTGTAGCAGGCTGTGTTTTGAAGCTGAGTGTGCACGTGTGTTTTCTCCTCCAGTGACACACACAGCTTCCAAGGAAATGCATGTGGCAAGTCACTTGGTTCACTCAAACTTGCAGCAAGGCTTTTCACACCTTGATTTGAAACACCTCAGACACTCTGAGTACACCAAGGAAGAATACATGCATATACCTGAGGATCATTCTGCAACTCCTTTTGCTGAGTGTTGGCAACTGCCTTGGTACTGTATGGAACACCAAGAAGGTTTGCTTCTAAATGCACATGGTCTGCCAGAAGCAACCAGTGGGTAGTCCTTGAAAGACATAGCAGTTTGCTTTATCAGTTATTTTTATTTTTATTTATTTTTTATTTTTACTTATTGATGGAGGAGGTTGTTGATGGAGTTTTTTTTGTTTGCTTTGTTTTTAACCCAAGGAGGTTTTGTTGGTGTAGGAAAAGTAGCTGTTTAATGCATGGATGAGAGTCTGTCACTTTGGTAATCTTTATCCGAGTGAAGAAGCAAGAACTTAATGAATTTTTCTCAAATATGCCACCTTATTCCTTCAGTGTTGTATGCTACAGTGTAGTGGTTTTCTGGATATGTGGGGTTTTGTTTGTTTTGCTTTGCTTTGTGTTTTTGCCTAGTAACATTGTCTCTGCAGATGAAACACTCCATGGAGGAATTCCGAAACTTGGCTACACGGTACGGAGATCTGTATCAGTCATCTTTTGATGCAGACTCAGCAACTCTAAGGAATGTAGAACTGTATCCTTTTAAAAATCTTACAATTTGTCCACTTTCCTTCTCGTAAAAATCCTCTTTTCTGTGAAGACTGCCATAAAGTCATTTTGAAAGTTAATAACATAAAAATTAGCTGTCATTTGCTTCAAACCTATTTGAAAATAATCATTACCGTACTATTGTTTGGAATTACTTCATAAACAACACACAAAAATTGGAGCAGCATATAACTTGGTATTTTCACAGTTCTTGCTCTTTGTTTACTAAATTAGTAATGACTGTAGGATTACTTCTCAGATGCAAGGAAGAGTGCCACTAAATACACTACATTTCTTGCTTTAGGTGCCAACTTTGAAAGTCTTTTAACTCCTTAGTGTTGACATCAGACAACAGCAGAGCTGCCTGTTGATTTCACATGCAATAGAAGCTCTGATTTTGGATCCAGAATCTGCAAGGTGGGTTTGATGGTTAACTGCATACTCCTTTTCTGCGTATTAATGAATCCTTGAAGCTTTAAACCTAGGAATTCAAGGAATGCTCAGAAAGTTTCTCAGTAGACCCTTCTAATTATATTCTGGGCAGGCTTGAGGATCTGTTGCTGCTGTGCTGTACCTGGCAGGCTGGGGACTCTCTTTTGAGTTCTGTATTTTATACTGATTTTGCTCTTGACAGCACTATAATAGACTTATCTTAAATATAGACTTGAACTTTTAATCTCTCCTTTAGCCACTTATTTTGTGTCATTGTGTGTTAGATCCCATACCTGTTGCTTGCACTTGTAAGTGCATCTTAGCTTCCTTCAAAGTTGTGAAAGTACATGCACTAAACTAGTTCAAATTTTTAAATGTGAAGCCATCACCTCTGGCTCTTTTTCTAACAGTGGACTTCAATCCACTAGAAAACAACCTTGAAGTACTGATGAACTGAATCACTGTTTAAAACACCCAGAGTTTAAATGGAGATTAAATGGAAAATACTGTGGATAAAATCTTTTTGTGATTTTATAGCTGGTGATAAAGGTGAACATCCTAAGTGTCTGTAGTACTCGTTATGAATTAAGCATTGCTTAAAGGTGTATTAGTCAAATTTGTATGAAGCTGGGTGTCTAGGAGATGGAATTGTCTTCAAAGCAGGAGATGATAAACTTCCAGATTTAGTCTCAATTCTGACTGGCATTCTTTCTTTGTGTGGTGAGTTTCTCGTAACTGTTATAAACACTGCAGGGTTAAATAAAGGCCAGGGGAAGTAAGTATGCTGAGTCTGTTAGAACTGTCACTGCTTCAAGTGAGAGGGTGGGGACAGAAAGTGGTGGGTGAGTGGTAGTTAAGAAAGATTTAAATATAAAGGGCAAGTGTTATAGTGGAAAAATAGTAAAAAACTTAGAGTAAACAATTTGAAAGACATTTCTTAATGGATTTCAGGTTGTAATGTCTTTTTGGGTCTGTCTGGTAGTGTGCCTTCCAGGTTATGATGAGAAAAGTAAGTTAGACACAATGAAAAGGTTGGGGTTTTTTGTTGTTATTTTTTTTTCAGTTTCCAGGAATATAGCTCAAATGGAACAGCTCATGTTGAAAGTGAATATGAAAGAAGAATGATGTCTGTATTTAATCATGTACTAGAGGAAGTGGAATCCCTCAACAGGAAATATGCTCCTGTGTCTTACTTGGCAAGTAACAGTTTTAAATGTATATTGTATAGAGAAAGGGGGCAAAACCCCATCAACTCCATATATCTGTGCTTGGCAAGAAACTGGGAAGCATTCTCAGTTATTTAACATTACTGACACAAACAGTCTCTACAGAGACACACTTGTTTAAAAACACTTCAAAAACAGTTTTGCTAAAACATCTGTAACCTTACTGGTCTGATTAAAAGTAATCTTTTAAAAATTTCCATGCTAACAGCACAGCAGATGCTGATAAGGTAACTACAAATACTGTCAGGTCTTTGCCAGACCCCCTCACCACACTCACTGTCAAACCTGGAGCACGTTGTCTTCGTTCACGTTCTTGCTGTGAAGGGATTCTCCCCCTCCCACACAGCAGCCTAGCTTTAGTCCCTGAGCTGGTGGTGGTGAACTGTGCTTTGTGAGCGTAGCATTTCTCTTATCAAAGCAGATCATCAGAGAGCACGAAGTGGAGTGTGCCAGGTGCAAGCAGTGAGCTGATAACGCTCTCCTTTACAGGGCTGGTGGGTTTGTCTCTTCCTGCTAGTGAACATCATAAAGCTGAAGTGCATGTTAGTGGGAACAAGGTAGTTTGTTTGTCATGGCTGGCATTTATTTGCCTGGTTTCCAAATTCAACAGTCTTTACCAGTTCCAAATAGAATAGAGGAATGAGTCATGTAAACCACAGCAAAGGTAAACCTTGTAAACGTAGTTGTGACTGGCTCCACACCAGGGCAGCTTGGGGACTTCAGTGGCACTGCTTGTGTTCATCTGAGCCAGAGGCATGGTGCAGCAGGGAAAAGAAGAGTAGACAAGGCTTAAAACTTAATTACTGCATTGCATTAAGTCATGATAGATGCCAGTGTTGTTTGCTTGGAGGGGAGTTGTTTATTTGAGGGTTTGTGTGTGCTGGTTTTGTGTATGAGTGTTTTAAGCAGATCCTGCTCTGCCGACTCTAACACTAGGACTGGAAAGATTTGTATTTTTCTTTTGCTTGGCCACCTTGTTCTTTCCAGAGCAGAATACCTCCTTCAATAAGGGGCAGAACATAAACAGAGAGGCTGAATGTAGTCACTGTCATCTTAGTGGCTGTAATTCTATGACTGTATTAATATATTTTTGGACTTATAATGGAAATTCCTGCTGTTTCAGTACCTCAAACACATGTCTTTTTCCTGTGTCATGAATGATAATTTTTCTCAATTGTTTTGGCTCTGTTTCTTGCAGCATACAGCTTGTCTGTGCAATGCTGTCATTGCCTTGTTGAAGGTGCCCCTTTCATTTCAAAGGTACTTTTTCCAAAAGCTGCAGTCTACAAGTATTAAGGTATGTACTGCTCAAATATGGCCTCAAATTTCTCTTTACAGAGTCTTTACTTCTTGAGAAGCCCTACTGAAGGCACAAAGCTTCAGCATTTTTAATCAAGATACATAACTGCAAATAGCATTTGGGTTAATCTGTTAGGAATAACTTGAATAACATGTATGGATGGTTGTTCAGAGCCACTAGGCTGTGACGTAGGCAAGTGGGATTCAGTTGTTTGATTGCAAAGCCTTAAAGATAAAATGTAGCTGGAATTTTTGTTGATTCTGAGTCTGCAAAGCGAAATAATTCTGGTCCTAGGAAGGCAGCTTTTATAGATTTGTATCGTTTTTTTTCTTTTCCTTTAAAAAGCAATATTTACTGCCTTGGAAGAAAATTGTCATATATATCAGCACACTGACTGAGAATAACTATATATGACTATGGTCATGGGTTTTTTTGTTTTAGTCAAGTGCTTCTTTTTTCTGGGAAAAGTGAAAGCCTTAAGTTTTTAAATATTCAATCTTACTGCATTTTGCTTCTTTGTTCAGCTTAATATACCTGTGGCTATTCTGTGGAAGATCTTTTTCCACATCTTTTGAAGAAGTGTAGTGAACGAAACTGATATAAAGATATTATCTGCTATTGCTGATGATGTTTATTAAATAAAATAGTAATGAGTCTCTGATAATGTCTGTGTTTCCATTTGCTGCTTCTCCTACCCACCCTCTCCTTGGAAATTTTTCTATAAGAAGGTGTCCTGTTTCATCCTTGAATTTTGTTTGCTTTTCTGGAGGCTTATAATGACATTTTGCTCTGTTTACTTGTGTTCCAGCTTGCTCTATCCCCGTCTCCAAGGAACCCAGCAGAACCTATAGCAGTACAAAACAACCAGCAATTGGCCCTCAAGGTGGAAGGAGTGGTTCAGCACGGATCTAAACCAGGCCTTTTCCGTAAAATCCAGTCTGTCTGTCTAAATGTCTCTTCAGTGCTGCAGAGCAAATCTGGACAAGACTATAAGGTATGGATGGAATAGAGCCAGGAGGAGTCTTAAGTTTTTTTGCTGTGTTTTTCTTTTCTTTTGTTTGACTCTGGGCAGCAGAATTTTCAGGTTTTCCAGGTTGAGATGAATGTGTGGTTCTGTAATCCTTTCACTCCTGACAGTTGCCATTCAAGCGCTGGTCAGAGCCAAGCATAACGTGTGGAGGGGGATCTGGGATTTTTAAAGCTGCAATATGTCAATACCTTTTTGTAACAGCTCTTCTTCCAAGCAAAGAGGCTTTGTGATGTTCAGAACAAGTCATTAGGAATCAGTTTGAGATGAGGAAAACTCGGCCTAGTTATATATCATACAAAACTCCACAGGGGAAAAAAACCAAACCAGGAGTAGATTATTCTCTACCGTATAGTCTCTTGAAATTTTTTATAGTCATTTTAAGGTTCTTTTGTTTATGGAAATTGTTAGGACAGACTGTCCACATGAAATAGCATCTGAGGAGGCACATATTAAAGTCAACAGTTTTATCAAAGATTGCATGACTGAGATTTAGGTTCTGCTAATGTGATGCTTAGTGAAAGGGCTGTTTTGGTGGGTTTTGGGGTTGGGTTTTTGTTTGTTTTGTTGTTGTTTGGTGTTTTTTTTGAGGGGGAATAGGAGAAAGTCAATGGCTTGTGAAAGAACAGGACTGGGAAGTGTGTAATCTTTGACTCACATTACTTTGTGGAAAAGTAGAACCTCGGGTAGAAGATGACTTGTTAGCTTGTCAAGCTGTCTCAAGCATACATATGTATTGGTTTAGAAAAATTGAGGACAGATTTTTCCTTTTTTCTCCTCTCTCCTTCAAGTGGAGAGCTGAAAACTTATTTTTGGCAGGCTTATATAAAATGGTGTTTTAACCTTCCATCTGTGTTCTCAGATTCCTATCGACAACATGACCAATGAAATGGAGCAGAGGGTGGAACCGCACAACGACTACTTCAGCACTCAGTTTCTGTTAAACTTTGTGATCCTTGGCACCCACAACATCACTGTGGAGTCCTCTGTGATAGATTCAAATGGTATTGTCTGGAAAACTGGGCCTAAAACAACTATTTTTGTTAAGTCTCTTGAGGACCCGTACTCGCAGCAGGTTCGTCTCCAGCAGCAGCAAGGACAGCCTCCATCCCAGCAGCAGCAGCAGAGAACCGCCTACTCACGGTTTTGATTCCCAGAAGTGACTCCGTCCTGCTCAATTGGTATTGCAGTTTTTCTTGGACATTTTTTTTTTTTAATTTTTTTGGAAGACTTTTTATTATAACCTTCTCCTAGAAAGTCTCAGATGCCAATTTGTTGCTTTTTAAATTATCTGGGGTAAATTTGAACTTGATTCAGCCGAGGCAGCTGTTCAAATTTGGAGTTGTGCTCTTACTATAAACTTCTACCTGTTCTCTAACTTTGTTTACAAACCTGTTCCAGCAGACTTCATAAACTATGATAGCAGGGGACACTAAGAGCTTGCTGACTGGTACTTTCCATGCTATTGCTTTTTGAAGCACATAGGTTCTAATGTTAGGCGTACAGGATGTTGGGAAACACTTCACTTTGGCTGGTTATACAGCAATGAGTGTAATACCAAGTGTGTATCTTTTAATGTGAAGGAATGGGCAGGAATATCCATAGATTTTTTTTCTGACATTTTAATAGCAAGTTCCAGTATTTGGCTGGTGTATGTGTGTTGTTACAATTCATCAGCACTACTTAATGCATGCAGCTGAAAGGAAAAAAACTGCAGCTCACTTGTGATACCCAGTCCTGCAGAGGGAGGAGATTGCTTGAGGGGCTGCTGTCTGGGGAGTCTTGCAAGAGGCAGAGTTTTACAGGTGGGAATAATCACTGTCTCTCAGATGATATAGAAAATATTACCATGTTGTTTTTAAATTTTCATGCATCTGTATTTCTGAAGCCTTTCATTTTGTTGGGGGTTTTTTTATTTGCTCTTTTAAGAGGGAAATTTAAATGAATGACAACTTGCAAGTTAACAGCTTTGTTCCTTAAAAGGAGTCTTCTATACCAAAGGCTTTGTAATCTTGTGTAGTCTTTGACCAGCTTTCTAATCTTAATTGTTAATTTTACAAGATAACTTGAAATAGAATTTTGCCAATACTAGAAATCGATCCAGAATAATTTTGGAAATACACTGCTTCATACATAATTTTCATGCTTCCTTTGTGATATAAAAGGCTGAACTCTGTGTCCAGACTTTCAGGCAGTAGATCACATAACATGACCTTCACCTTCTCTTCATAAAAAGTCTCTGCTTATCACTCTGCAGGAAAGTAGGACCCACTTGAGTGAGGAGGAGGAAGGATGGCTCTTACAGACTTCAGCTTGTAAATGGCTTAATCCCTCTCGCTGGAGCAGAAATTTTTATTGTTATTTTCTCAGCAAATTCCCATGATACTGTCATTTCTTCAAGGTGATTTCACTGTGGAGCCGACTGGAGCTTACAGATTTTGCTCGCTTCAAGTGCAGAGAATATGATAATGAATTGCTGTAAGCCGAGGCTTCCTTTGCATAGCAGGATGAAGAATTTTTTTCTGTGTTACTCATAGTAGTTCCTTTTGGCTTGAGACTCTCTAAAAAAAATAAAAATTGAAGTGATGATGCTAGATGTCATAATATCTTAGTCAGGCTGTAATCCTAACTAGAAAAGATAATTGGGATGAAAGGTTGAAACAGAAGACACAAAAGTGGGGAGAAGTTGAGCAGCATACTCCTTAAATGATTTTGCTTTTGAACAGGAGACACAAAGTGCCACTGCCTTTCAAGCTGACTGAGGAAATTGGTGGTTTCTGTCCCAGTTTTGTGGTTCCATGCCTACAGCTTTGTGTGTGTGTTTATACATACAGCTGTGTGCACACATGCATATATGTACCTGTAGCTACATCTAGTTAAATGGTCCAGAAAGAGGTGATTGACCTGGTGTTATGTATGCTCTCTGTCAGATTGAAGATCTGAACTCCTTGTGGTCAGCTGGGTTTTTTCATTAAAGCCATAGATCAGTGTCTTTACCACAAAACCCTCTGTATTTTAATGCAAAAAAAAAAAAAGGAGGACTAAGAGGTCAAACAGTTCCTTTTATCCTGCATAATGAATGTGTGTTTCTTTCTCTGTTATTGACCAATATGTTGGTGGAAATCTTTGATGGTGCCATTCCAAAACAACTCAGAAATTACAAGACACTGTTCTACACTGGGGAACAAACTTTTCTCGTAAGTCATGTGATGTTCCCAGTGCATAGATAAACTTATGAGAAGCCTAGCAGGAACAAGCCCAGACTCATCCAGGGAAAGCCCTGCTCTGGCCTGAAGCTTAACTGTCTGTGAGCTGGTAAGATTAACCCTAGTACAGCTGAAAAAAGTGTTCCTTCTTTAAACAAGTCTGCTCACCTGATCTGAGAGGCCTCTAGAACTCCAAGAACTTGTATCAGTTTTAAAGCCAAGCAAATACTAATTGAAGCCTGAGAATGTGGATGTTAGGTATGGGAGATTGCAGGGGGAGGAAAATTGCAATTACTACTTATTGGAAATTAGCTCGTATAGGAAGTTGGATTGCTGTGCAAATACCTGTATTTCTAACAAACTCTGAAGGATTTCTCATGCTGGCTCATTTGCAGGTTAATTATATGTGTGTGCTGATCAGGAAAGGCCCTGGACCTTTAGTAAATTGTCCTTTTATGTAAGCACAGTGTTTTATGTTTTGTTAGATTTGTAGTGAGGTTATTCTTGGGGGTGTATTTTGTTTGTTTTCTAACATGGTGTATTTTTATTCCTAATACACTGGGAAATACACTTGTCAATTCAACAGAAACCACGTGTTCCATGGCAGACAATTGCTCAAAATACCTAAAGAGAAGTGAGGAAGCAATATGCAGAAAGCTGCTGTTGGAGCTATCAGCAGTGAATGTGATCCTTGACTATTAGTGGAAGCAGGGAGGTTATTCTTGCTAGATTCCTGCGTTCTGTTTCTGGTGCCTGTACTTGAAGATGTGCAACAAAGAATTTGGAAAGCACTTCTGACATACGGACCCAACTTAAATCTCCTTAGTGCTTCTCAGTAAACAAAGCAGTAACTTGATTACTATGCATAGCTGCACACTGATAATGGAAGACAATTCAGATCTGTTTCACTTACTGGCAGAAGAAAGAAAATATTCAGTGGCTAGACATTGGTCCTGAGACAGCTGCTAAGAATTCAAACAACAGAAGGGCTTATGCAGACAGCTACGTCATGATCTGTTCCTAATCACTGAGATACGCTTTCATCTAGCTGGGATAAATTGTTGGGCTGAGCAGGAGGAGAGATGATTGAATGAAGATGACTGGAGGTGCTGGTAATATGTGCAGTTCAGCGTTAAGACAATAGTTTGTGGTGCTTAGGCTCTGTAATGTGACCTGGCTTCTCCTCAGATGGTGGAGGATGGTGTAGCCAGTTACTCTCGGAAGTACTTGCTGCTCACATTCCTGTGAACATGTGCTCAGGCATGCCAGAAAGTGTCATTTCTAGATTCCTGGCTGATCCCTTGCTCCAGGCAATGTGGAACTGGATGCAAGGCAGGGAAGGAATGTCCGCTGTCAGATTCTACCTTCCCCTGGAATTTAGAGTGTAATCTCCTGCTAAGGTCATTCAAGTGTATTTCAAAAATGATTCCCAAAGTTGCACTCATCGTGGGTATTCATGGAATCTTAGACTTCCTTTCCTATTTTTGTTTCCTTGGATATGCCCTCATCTTACCCAAGGACTGATATGCCTGAATATAGCTGAAGTTTTTGTATTTTATAGGGGATATATTTTGACTTAAATCCTGTGAAACTGTACTGGAATTGCACAGGTCTAGAAGCAAGTTTAATGGTTCTTTAAACAGGTGCATAAACTTTTAAGAATTATTTATTTAGTGATACCACAACTTTAGTTTAAAACCCCACCAACCTACTGAAAGAATTGATAGGATTTGAATGAATTATATTGCTTTCCTAAAATATCTTCTGAGTGATATTCAGTGCGTGTGTGTATGCATACAGAGAAAGAGAGATCTCATACAACACAGTATGGAGGCATCTTGCCTTCGAATTGGCTTCATTTCTTTTCTGGTTGTTGTCTTTCTGTTTGCCTAAAGTACTTGCTGTGTCCTTGGTCAGCATATTTACACACACGTCCTTTGAGTTCCTAACAGCATCTTCCCTGAACAATCTGTTCCCTTTGTGGCAGTGCAGGTGTACTCAGGTGTCTGCACTGTGCAAACCAAGATGGCAGGGGGGAAAAAATAGAGGGGGGGGGAACTTAGGAGCCCTGCCAGCTCTCAAAGCAGTTCTGAGTTGTGTAAAGCCCAAGAACTGGTAGCTCTCTCTGCTTGACTGCTGCAGCTCTGTGTCCAGCACTATGGGAGCTGCTCTTGCTTCACAAACATAGGTGCCTCCAAGGACACAACCTGGGATGCTGAGCAAAAGCAGACTTACCCAGAACCTTGACATTTTCACCTCCAAAGCAGAGAGAGTGATTGAGACAAAAACACTTCTTGAAATCAAAGGAAAATTGAATGCTACACTGCTTTTTTAACAAGGCATATTATGCAGTGTTGCAGTTGCCCTCTCCCCCTCTGAATTTTTAAGCCAGGTGCTGTTTTGTGTTACCAGGAAACAAGCCTATCTTAGCGACCCCTGATAGTTCCTGAGTTGTTTGTACTCCAAGGAACATCTCTCTGACAAACAGCAGCTGCTCAAACTCACTACTGAAGTTACAGATTACTGCATTTCAGTGAGCAGTCATCCCAGGTCTGCACTTCAGAAAGTTGCTCTACTCTGCTGATTGTCAGCTGAGAAATAAGAAGCTTTTTTTTGTTTCTTTGTTTTCTTATTTGCATTTAGGATAAAGTCTTTACCTCTTGCTTGCCCACCTCCAAGTGATGGTATCAAAATTAAGGGCAGCTTGGTCGTATGTTAATAAAGTTTGCACTTAGCCTCCTGATCCAAGGATCTTAGATAAGGTAAGAGCAGTGTTCAGTGAATTTTGAGAGAAATTCTGAGGTTAGAAAGAGCCTGTAACAATGCCTTAAACACTTTAGTCTGCTGGACACCTAACTATAGTAAAAAGCTGATTTTTCTTCTTGTCAGTGCTGAACCAGTGACTCAGTAGAGCAGTCAAGGAGATACTGAAGCTCTTTTATTGTATAGATATAAAACTTAGGCCATAGCCACTTCACAGACGTAAAAATAATCCTTTTTTTTCCCCTATAGACAGGGAGTGTTACATTTACATTCCCTCAGATATGAGTGTGGAGTTCTCCAGAAGTCTCTTAAAACTGTGATTAATAAAAGCAATTGTTTGGAAGGTTTTTTAAATGGGTATCAATGGTGACTACAAAGCTTGAAAGAAGATAGCATAAAATAAGAGACTTGTGTGGGTTGGCTGATTTAAAATACTTTTGCTCAACAGTTTAAGTATGTGACTTGCTGGCAATCCACTTTATGGAGCCCTTCCTTGCTTCCTAGAAGCTCTAAATTTAGGAATGCAGTTAATGTGAAATTAAGAGCTGTCCGTGCTTAACACACAGCTAAGTACAGAGAAAATCCAAGGAGTAGCAGTTGAGCTGGAAGAGACTGAGATAAATATAAACTGAGTGTGATGTGGATGGGTGGACTCTGCCAAACATGGTGGGGGAATCTTCAGGGTACAGTTTCATGCTTCACTTGACACCGTCTAGGTGTGTGGCAGTGCTGAAAAGGGACTCTCTTGTGCTTATTCCTGACTCCAGCGTTGCTCTTTGGATCAGATCATGAGTTTATCCACTTAAAACAGTTCCATTTGGCTAGGGTGTTTTTTCAGCTGGTTTGTGTTGTCTGGCTGTACAGCGACTTGGTCAATGCAGGCAGTACAAGAAAGGTGCTGGGGAAGATGTGTGGTGTATCCTGGAAATAATAGTGAGCTGTTGGACTGGCTGACTGTGCACCTGCAGTGTATTTCTGTATTTAACAGGAGTCTGGAGGAAACAATGTGTTCATGTCCATCTGAACTGTGGCTTTTCTGCATGGGCAGCAGGAGTGGGCAGAGAGCACTGCAGTCATTCCCAGCCAGCTGCGCAGCCTTCCCGGCTGCTCTGAGTCACCCCCACGAGTGAGTGAGGCAACAGGAGGGAAGGAAGGCCCTTTGGAGCAGTGGCTGGGGCCAAGCCTGTGTGAGTGTCAGTCTCTGCTCTGGAGCAGCTGAGGTGTGCTTGAATATGTCCAGATTTGCCAGCAATGCGTGTGGGCAGCAGCTCACAGTGGTGAGTGATGAGGGCTTCTGACTCGCCTTTTTTCACCAAGTCCCAAGGTGTGCAGAGGTCAAGGTTTCATGTATTGCAGTTTGTACCAGTGTTATTCCTACATGAATACTCAAAAGTTCTGGCTAAAGCTAGGCTTTTATCCCTTAGCCTGAAATCCACTGGCACTAGTTTCATATTTGCAGAAATTGGTCTGTGCAAATGACAGTGTCCAGACTAGATCGCTGAGTGAAGTGGATGGAGACCCCCTCAGAGCTGGTCACCCACTTCAGACACAGAGGAAATTTCAGGAGTTGTAATAATTGACAAAAAATGTATGACTTCTTCAGAAGGTCTTTCCCTCATTCCACGAGGGAGAAACAAAAGCAATTTTAACTAATTAGGCTAATTATTGCTGCTCATCAGTGAAGCTGACACATGTAAGCAGTGAGCTGGTCCTTCCTCCAATGTACAAACTCTAATAGTTTATTTCCTTTATCTCTGTCTGTCACCAGTAGTGAATTGATGTGCATTTTCACCCTTGCAGAGGAAAAGGTTTTCCTGACAGCCTTCTGTGCCATGTGAGAGAGATGCAGGAGCTTTCCTTGTTTCTCCTGTTGTAAGGGTTTAAGTTTTAATGTGGACAAAGTCTTTGTTAGTTGGGTAGGAATTTCTGAGAGTGCATCTGGGTAGTACAAGCCACATCACAGATCCACTACAGAGATTTGTATTTCTGTTAGCCTATGTAAATTCGGTCAAGAACAAATATATACACTGATTTTCATTTTTGGGGGAGTGGGTCAATAGAGATGAACCAGAAGAATAGCTTGAAGGCTTTAGGTTTAGTTGTAGTTCTGGTATTTCAGCCTGACCCTAAAAAAAGCACCCAATTGTGCTGGCTTTCCTATTTAAAACAAAACCAAACCAGATAACAACAACAAACCCCTAATTCTTTGTTTTGCTGTTTAGAGCTTTAGGAAATCACTATGGTCATACAAAATACTGTTCTGTTTTGTGGAGGGATATTTTTTCTTCTTGTGTAGGAAAAGAGAGGATACAACCCATGACTCTTAACTGTGCTGCAATGCCTCCAGTAGTTCAACTTGGCAAGATAACAAAACCACTGCAGAACTTAAAAGGTAATTAATGCATTTGAGAAAAAATATTTTTAAATGCCATGCTGATGAATCAGTTTGTTGGATTTTTTTTATTAAACCTTTTTTCAACAAAAACCAGTATTGCAGATCAGGTACTCATGTTCAGGTCTGCCCTTTAGGGATGTGAGTGTACTAAATAGCAGATGGGAATGTTGATGATTCACTGAATATGTGTAAACACTACCTCACCAGAAAGCTTAACAAGAGGGATATGGAACTTGAAATTTGTTTTCAATGAGGCCTGCTCTGTAGTACAAATACAGTGAGTTCTTGCTGTGAGAAGACAGATGGGAAAGCCCTCTGTGATGCCTGTCTAATCACCTGAGATGTGCCTTTCTGCTGCTCTTTGTGCTTTCTGGGCACTGCCCTTCCAGTCATGGCTAATAACAGCACTTAGAGGCTGTTCTGGTTTCAGACATCCACTGCCAAGTCAGCCCCTGTTTACCTGTGATGTGGTTTTTCTGATTCATGAGTTCTCACCTGTGTGTGACCACTTATCTCCTCCTGGCAGAGATGAAAATATTCTTTGCTATGAAAAACTGCTGGGAGCTTGACATCCTCTTCCTGTAAATCTTTGACCACTTCCAGCAGCTTCAAGGCAGCCCAGGGAGAAGTTGGCATTGACCACTTCAAGTACTCTGCTGTGCAATCTGAATAAATTTGAAAAATGCCTCTTTTAATCTCTTGAGCTTTTACTTTCAGCTGCTTCTCTCCAATGATGACAGCCATAAATCATGCTTAGCATAATCTCATTCCTCATTTTTATTTTTAGTAATTGACTCCAGGAAGCGTGGCTTAAAAAAAATAAGTTTAAAAAGAGCCAAATGCTCAGTAAAATCTGTCCTTCCAAAAAAAAAAATCTGTCCTTCCACCAGGATTGTTTGACAATTCAGTTAGTTTTGGTTTGACCTTCAAATGCCCAGTCTTGCTGGGCTGTGCCTGATACTTGGCCATTCAAGGAGTAAACGATAAGCAGCACAGGAACTTGAAAGAAGTTTTACAAGCCAAGTGTCTTCCACTCCATCCTGTGGGTGGGACTTGGGTAGCACTTGCATGACCCGCAGTTGATAAAAGTTGATGGCAAATTAGTAATTGAAAAATTTATCACTGTAATTATCATCTGGTTTGTTTCCTCATCTCCACCCTTTGGAAGAGATAAAAAACCCCAGCATCCTCTGGTTGTGCTCACAGAAATGATTACAAGTAATAAATTTATTTAGTACACTAGAGTATAGAAATACTGAGATCACTGTGAAGAAAAACACAACTCCCTTTGTCCTTTATCTTTACTTCAGGAAGACTTTGACCAGTGTTTTAAAGAAGCTGTGGAGCCTGGGTTAGTCACAGCAGTTCAGCTGTTTGAGCAGTGATTCATTTGTACCCATTCTTAGTTCTAGCTGTGGTGTTGGTAATGAAAAACTGACAGCTGAAATTAGAGGACTGAGGTGGAAAGGACTTTGTCCAGCAGGAGAGCATCAATCTACAGCTGTTCTTCCTGAGATATAATTTGTTCACCAGTGATTTGATTACTCAACAGTCTACATGGATTCACAAGCCATTCACAGGAATTGAATTTCTAAACAAAATGTAGACAAAAGTTTCCTTTAATGTAGGACAAATCCCCCTAACGCTGTAGTAGGGTTGACACTGGGCACAGGATGTCTGCCATAGTTCTATGTTGGACTGCTGTTAAAATGAGGTGCATAATTCATGTTCAGCACAGGCAGTTGAGACCATGACTCATTTGTGCCTCACTAAAATATTAAACTTCCAGGCCACTTCAATTACAAGCCTGGCAAGACATACAACCTGATACAGTAAAATATTTATCTGTGTTATCCAGGCAATGGCAAAAGAATCCAGTTGTGACAAAGAATGGTACTTGTGATTAATTATTTAATTAGTTTCTTTAATCATTTTGGCTACCTAGGAGTAGAAGGAGCTGCAGTTGCATGGACATTCCACTTACTAAAGTATTTTGGAGATGCATGAAAGCTTTGTATCTTCAGGAATGTAAGCTTTTAAAGTATTTGTGCATATGTAAACAACTGTTACTCTGAAGGAGGGTGGAAGATAAGAGAAACTGGACAAACTTACACTTCTATAATAGCAAAGATTAAAGATGAATTCTAAAAGAGAATCTGAAAAAGAGCTCGAGGTATCTGAGTTTTGAGGAGGGGGAAATACAGTGCATTTAATAAATGCACTCAAATAGCACATGTTAAGTAATGAAGCTCTGCTGATTAAAGACTAATTTAAATGTTCTCAATGATTAGGTCTAATGTAACAGAATTAGTGCTTCTGAACTGCTAAAACAGGAACCTTGTCCATGAGCATTCTTTTTCCTCTAGCTGGAAGCAATAGCTAGATTTTACATGCATTGTATCGTAGATCCAAAATTCAATTTTTTTGTGTTTAAATAGGCAGCCCTGTTGAGGTCTGTTTGCAGACAACAGATGTACTTAGCAGTGGACTTTGCCTGGAACTGAATGCATGCAAATGGCTCCACATGTGAAACTGTAGAATGCACTGAAAAATCTGAGTATTCCAGCTCATGTTTCCCTGCATAATGAAGTCACTGACTAGGATGATCAGATTATAAAAAGTCATCTTTGGTGTTTATATAATACCTAGGTTCAGCTGAACTGTTTTTAATCAGGAATTCATATTGTTTATCTTGTATGTTCATTTATATCCTTTCATCATGCATTTGCATACATTGTGCTGACCTTTTGTGGAAACCCTGCAGGATTTTTATAACAGTTCAGCTGAAATTCGATGTGAACTTGATCAGCTGTTACAGGCTGGGTAGGATCTCAGCAACACAGCTCACAGGGTGAAGAGCTTCTGTGAACAAGGGTACAGAGAGTTTTTCTCTGGTACTCAATGCTTTTCTACTGGAACAGAATGTTAATCCATTTATTTTGTAAGGATATTTAATTTTTCATCTGTTTTTAAAGATGGTGACCAGAGACTGCGGGGTTTTGGCAGCTGCTGATCTCTGAGCTGCAGCATTGCAAGACTCAAGTTGCAAGTCGATGTTTTTATCTTTTTGTTTTGATCATAAAGTCAAGTAGTGGTGTTTTCTAAGGCCTCTGGCAAATAGAGGTGAAGAATGACTGCTCCTGGGTGTGTTGGTTACAGCAGTGATTTGCAAGTCTTCCTGACTTTATGCAATGGTTTAGACTTCTCCAGGGTGTATTACGTAGTGTATTTGAGCAATCTTGATCAACTTTTTTCCCTGCAATCTATTACCTTCATTCTACAAATTAACAAGTGGAATTCTACTCAGTTGTGTCTTCATTCAGCTGCCAACTTGCACTTTTTCATCCATCTCCTCGAGACATAATTTGTAGCTTCTAACAGGTCATCCTGCACAGCAGTGCTTGCACGCAGTCCTTCCAAATATACCTACTGATTCTGTAATTCCCTGAAGTTACCTTTGCAAAAGTTGTGATGCTTATGAGTTTCTGTCAGAGAGGAGGAGGAGCAGAATGAGGTGGGAAAAGCTGTGCATGTGTGTGGTGGGCAGCAGTACAGATCAGCCTCGCAGCTTGACAGTCAGTGGCTGCCTCTGCCTGACCGTGCGTGTTAGGGCTGCTCCCTTCCTTGCTCACCTTTCACAGGGAAAATTTAGTGGCCAGGAGCAAGTGTGAAGGCACCTGGCAGCATAATGAATGGCAGAGATTCCTCAACTGGAATGTGAGCCTTTCTGCTGTGGATTTGGACAGGTGTAATTTATGTTTGCTTGCAGTCCTAGATACTGTTGCTGCCATCTTGGAGAGCGGAGCCCAGGGAATGTTTTTGTCCATTCATCTAACGACTGATGTTGGTTTAGGTTTGGGGTTGGTTGGCTGGGGGTGTTGTTTGTTTGTTTTTTAATGTGTACCACATCCCTAGGGGAGGGATGATCAATATTCAAGGAATGTAACAACTCCTATACTACCTCCACTTGGAGACAGAAGTTACCACAATAAGAGCATGTGTTGTAGGGAGTGGAATGTGCAATATAATTTACATACTCCAAATTACCGGCCTCCACCCCAACCTGAGACAGCAATAGCTGCTGTGGAACTAGAAGGTGTCAAGCCTCTGCTTCCATTCCTCCCTGCCATCAGGAAAAGAAAGAGTTTATCACTGGGCATGGTAGATACTCCTGGAGATGCTCATGTCTGAGACACTGCCCTGGCCACGGCTGCTCCCTGCTAGGTTGTCAGCTGGTAATCTCAGGCACCAAGATAGGCTGGAATTCAAGGACCACCCCATAGTATGTCCTGTTTCTTCACCAGTCAAGCTTGAGACCCCTTATTAACAAGCTGTAACAAATGCAACATAATTTGTTCTTCAACTGTTGTTTATTTTTGTGTTCATCTTTGGTGGCGTTGCCTTGGTAAGTGTCTAACTCAGTCATCACTGAGTACTAACAATGGAAAAGAGGATGCAAGGCTGGGTTTGGGAGGCAATATTCCCTGGAATACACAAGTACAGAGAAGAGAACATTAAGTAGTGGGTTAAATACTCAAGCCTACGCTCTGCTGTATCTAGCTATTCCTCCAGCATATTACTGCTTTGATCCATACTTACAGTTTGCCAGTCAAGACACATTTTATGACAAGATAACATTTTACTTACTTTTTTCCCATTCTTGCTCTGACTGGCACTTTCTGCTTCTCTGTAAATGTTTGGCCTAAAAGGTTTGAATTAATGTCTTCTCTTTAGACAGATGCTGCCATTTAGAAGTGTTATCTGAAAGGCATGCAATTAATTCTTGACCTCAATTAAGTCAGTACAAAGTTCTCACAGCTGAGTGTGATAAGCAGTTATGGTTCTATGATACTGAATTTGCTGTGATGTACCATTCAGCATTAACACAAGGCACATCTTGTTTGATAATTTTTCAGAATCTCAACACATCAGCTTGTTGTCTTCTCCTTCCTCCTCCCCTCCAAATCTAATTATAGTGGCTTCCACTGCTGTCTGTCAGTCTTGACAGCTTTAAGTGGAAGCAAGTGGAAAGATCTGAGTTCTACCACTAACCAGACTTTATTTATCAATCTCCAAATGACATTTAATACAATTTTTCAACCTTAAAGCTGGGGATGGATCCCCACCTGAACAACATGGTGGATGGTGGGTGTCCTGCTCAGAGCCTACAATTTCCACTGGAAACCTCGGGGCTGTAGAGCAGGGAGGTGAAAGCTGGGACCTTAGAGAAACTTGCATTTGAGACAGTGTGAGATGAGGCATAAAGCACTGGTAGGTGCTCCAGCCTGGGCCACGTGGGATTGACAAGGGGGTGTACAGATTCAGAGGAGCTCAGTGAAACTGGGACTACTGATATTTCTATATGGAGAAAAAGAGAGAAGAGTGGAGCAGATGGTTGAAAGGGTTTTTATCTTCTACTTGCATCACTTCTGTTTAATAAAAGGAGTTTCTGTTGTGTTTTTACTTTCTTTAATAACTTTTCTTTCTAAATACATAGTAGATTAATAAATCTAAGCAAAAATAGCATTACAGTTACATCTGTAACTATGAAACTATATCTATAATTTTGAAATCTTACTTTTGTTTCCTTCTGCCTTTTTGTTATGAGACCGAGGCTGAACAAATCAAACTATGTAATCCCTTGCGGTCTGGCTGGATTCATCCATGCCATTAGGATTGCTTTTCTTAGCCACAGTTAACAATGGTGCAATGGATTTTATAACATTTTATTAAGTTGAAATGCATCAGTAGCACTAATGAGAAACAATTGTGGTATTTTAGGAAGAACAATTTCCAGCTCTTACTGCACATGCCAACCTATGGAGCTTTTGGGCAACACTTGACTGTGTGGCATTAAAATAGGCAGTAATTCTCCCTTACAAACACGTTTGTGCTGTGGCACAGACTTAAGCAAACTGGTCTTGGATGTCTGTGGTAAAAAATATATAACAGCATTACTACCATCTAGATTAAAATTCCTCTTTGACTGTTGCCTAAGTCTGTGCTGTTGGCTGGTGTGAATCAGGATAAAGTGGTTTGGATTGGCTGTGGGGAGGACAGGAAGGGGCTTTATTGTTGATGCCAATCACAGTACAGGGCATGGTGCCTCCTCCCTTCCTCTCCTTCTGAGGATGTTGGGCCTGCCCCTGACTTAGGATGATAAACTTAATATGAAACTACAGATAAGATGTATAAGGATTTTCTGGAATTCAACCTTCTCCTGCATCTTCAGAAAAAGGAAGGCTTTGTTTAAGACCTAATCATGGCTTTGCGGTACCTGAAGGGAGCCTACAAGGAAGATGGAGAGGGACTTTTTACAAGGGCCTGGAGTGACAGGACAAGGGGGAATGGCTTCAAACTGAGAGTAGGTTTAGATTAGATAGTGGGAAGAAATTCTTTACTGTGAGGGTGGTGAGGCACTGGAACAGCTTTCCAAGAGAAGTTGTAGATGTCCCACCCCTGGAAGTGCTCAAGGCCAGGTTGGATGGGGCTTTGAGCAACCTGGTCTAGTGGAAGGTGTCCCTGCACAGGGCAGGAGGGTTGGAACTGGATGATCTTTAAGGTCCCTTCCAATTGAAGCTATTCTGTGATTCTATGATCTTTCTCTGGAGGAAAAATAAACAAACCAGGATACCTTTTAATGCCTAACTGATAGTGTTGTCTACCTTAATTAATGATTACTCACTAACCAGTGCCAACAGTATCTTTAACTGAACTTTTCCCAAAGAAATGATTAATTCCTGTTAACAGTGGACATCAGTATTCTACATTCAGCAGAGAGACAGCATTAGTGTTTTTCAGCCAGGTAGCGAGGCGGCAGAGGATGTGGGTAGCTTAAATGCAAATTATGGCGTGACTTCTCCTTTTGGATTTCCCAGTGCTGCATTATTTCTTCAGTCAGCTTGAGCTTGTGCAAAAACTTTATAAGCAGCTTGCAACATGGATGTGTTCATGACCTTCTTTGGGTAACCAAGTTAAACATAGTCTTGAGGAAGTTCAGCAGAACAGTTGCAAAGCTGCATATGGCATCATAAGACAAGGGGGTTGCGTGCCATGCTAAACTGGGGGAGGGAAGATGAGTTTTTTAATAGACCTCTGTCCTTACCAGATTTCAGTGATGGTAATTATTTTACAATACCTGCTTCCTGGAAATGCACAGTGGACCTTGGATCAGACCTGATTAGTTTGTCCCCAGGTCTTCAGTCAGCTCAAATAGGATGGATCTTTGCACTTTGCCCAGTGCTGTCTGAAATCACTGGAATTCAGCACATGGACAAACAGACTCCCCCTCAAAGGCAGCTGTCGTTGTTACATTGGACTCTTTACTTCCTTTTTCAACTAGAAAAAACCACCACTTTCATGAAACATCAATATTAATTTTAGATTGTAACGATAGAGAATTCAACAAACGTAAGAAGGATAAAGTGGTCTGAATAACTCTTTAATTTTGTAACAAGCTGTTCACTGGGGATTTAAGTGTGAGAATCATCTTAATAACAGTGATAAGTATTTATTTAGTTCTCTTATATTTATGGTTTGGTCTACAAACACTGGCTTGGTGTTAAGAATTTACCAAAACCCAAGTAGGTCAGTCTGGTAAATGTTGACTTGAAGTGAACTTGAATGAAAATAAGAGCCTCATCTGATCTTTATGCAACATACGAACTTTATGATCAGTGTAGTGCTTAATTTGCCAGTACAGATGGAGAAAAATATTAGAGATTAATTCAGGGCAGTCAAATTCCTGTTTTTTCTATATATATATTTTTTTTTTAAATGGCTAATCACAAAACAGTGTGATAACTAGAAAATGTTAGGGGTCCCATCTGCCTAAAGATGGGTTGGCTTCATCTCTGTGTTTGTGCCATGCTTCCGTATGCAAACTTAATGGGCTTACAAAAAAATCTTGCAAAGTGCAAGCTTACATATAATCAGCATGTTCTCATTGCCTGAAGTAATAAGATTCTGTAGATGGGACTGAATTAAATCAATGTTATGGATAAAAGATTTCATAACCAAGCTAACAAATAAGTTAAAGATTAATTAGTTGGAGTAACTCTAGAGCTCCTTTCTTTCAAAAAAAGCCAACAAACCAACACAAAACAAAAAAAGACCCCACAAAACAAATCAAAAGCAAACCCTCAGCTCAAACTTACCTTGGTGACAGTAGTGTCAAGGGGGGGGGAAGGAGGGGGAGAAAATACACCCATGTAACTGAGAACTCAGCTCTGTTGTGCTCAAGCTGCCCATTGACTGGCACACGGAGTATGGCAGAAACACTTTCCATGCAGCAGCAGATGAAAGCGTTGCTCACTGACCACCTGGTTGCATTGTGCTGTATTTGTTACCCCTCTTTAATAAGAGGCCTCTGTCAAAGTCTTCAGTTTAGCTTTAATGAGAAATCAGACACCTCAAAACACCTGAATTATTCAGCTCACAATTACAGGTATGGGGACTTTATTATGGGATGAAAAGGCATTGTAATAGCAGGAACAACCTCTCTGAATTTTGAGATTATATTGATTTGGACAACTGTGAAATACATTATGAGTGACCTTACCAGGTCTGCATATGAGTTACAGAACATGTAGCTGCAATAAGAGGGCTTATATTCCTCATATGCTGGACCAAGAGTAACCCAAAAAATTACAAATATGACATGTACATCTTATGTAAAAGATTGAAATGGAAAACCCAAGAGTGGCATTGTGTGAAGGTTAGCAAGCTCTGCCTAAGTGGAAAATTATGAAATTTGCATATAGCTGGTAGAAGAAAAGGAGCGATGGCTACATCTGCCTCACCTGCCAGTCTTGACTAACTGGCAAGTTGTTCAAGTGTGATATATTCTGGGTTTTGCCTGTCTTACAAATGGTGAAGGTCATGAACAAGATGACTGCACTGTTCTTAACCAGCTCCAAGATTCCTTGATTTGCTCCTGCTTTGCTGTAGAAAGAAGAAGTACATTCAGATATTAATGTACCCAAATTCCCTTGGGAGAACAAGATAGCCTTCACTGAAGCATCATATGGTTTTGTTCCCCTCTGCAGCTTACACTTAGAGTCTGTTTAGATTGTTTGTGGTGGAAGTAGTACAGATGCTGGTTATCACACTGCTCGTGTGCCACAAAGGAAGTAAATGCATCCAAAAATAGTTAAAAACAAACCCCTGACAAATCCTAAAGAACAGAGTGCCGCTAAATATTAGAACATGATCTCCACCTGAAAAAGTTTAGAAATGATCACTTTTTATGTTTCCATACCCAGTAAATCTATTTTGACACCACCTTGGACTCAGCAAACAATTGGAAAGCATGTGATAAATAAGAGTTAGGTATTAAATGGGACAAAAATACATTGCCACAGAGAATGCCCAATTATGCTGGCCAATTAAATTGAGCAGCAGCAATCCAGCAGGTGAGCTCCATCTGAAATGCAGAGCCGGGAGGATGCAGTACACATGTTCTTGACAATCTCACTGTATAAAGACCCAGTTTGATGCAGGACTTAGTAGATGGAGTGATGGGAGCACAGCCAGCCCCAGCATCAGACATGAGCTGTCTTCCCTCTTCCCCAGTATTTTTGATACACTGATATTTTTGTACACTGATATTGTGTGGCTGTGTCTTCCACGTCACACAGCCTCTCTAGTTATGCCTTGGTTTACTCTGAGGACACCCCAGAAGCTGTTTGTCAAACTTTATTTTTTACTTTGTGTAGGACAGAACTTCAAGCATTGCACTGGAGTTGCCTCACTGGAGCCAGAGTTTCTTCTTCTGTCTGTGTCTAACTGTATAAAATCCCCTTGGGTAAAATTACAAATGCAATAATGCCTGGTTATAAAATGTTTACTTGATCTCATTTAGGCTTACAAAAATTTTGGAATGAAATATTAACTTAAAGAGCCATGTAACAATTCAACTTGCATCGTATTTAATGATTCCTGGTTAAAAAAAATAAAACAAACAGCAAGAACCAAAACCTATTTCAGGTCAAATGCTGCTATTTCAATGCTATTTTTTATTCACTCGGGAAAAAATACATTTTGTTTAGTCTCTCTTACACTAGTAATAGAAAAATGTCCCTAAAACAACTCAAGGCCTTAACCTGGCATCCTGCAGTCTTGTTAAACAAGCACTGTCTAAGATCTGATGTCAACTCAAGCTAGTAGAAGGGAGAAGAAAAGTGTGCATTTATTGTAAGCCTGCAATCTTTGGTCACACTTGTGAGATTTTATCTGAGGCCTATAATTTTTTTAATGTAAAAAAGCCTTTCATTCAAGGGTTTAAATATTAGAGAAAACGAGCAAAAATGACAACTCTGTATGCTAGAGCCAAGGGAGCTGGCAAGGCTGACTTGTCTGCAGCTGGCTGATCTTGGTGAAAGGATCTGGAGGTGCAAGCAAGGGAAGGAAGCTTGTCAGGGGGCTGAGATTCAGTGTCAGCTCAGTTAAAGCCTTTTTATATAAATTCAGGAATGTGACAAGTGTTAAAGTCAATGCCACAATTTACTTCCTTTTTAACTTCTGCTTCGTGTTACCCTGAAGTGCCCTTAAAAGAATTAAAGTACAAACAAAAGCATCTTTGACTAAAAGGTCAAATAGTCTGATAACTTTTACTTCCTGGAGAGAAATGGCAAAAGGAAAGTGGCCTGGGTTTTACATTTTGTGTGTGATAAATGAATGCAAGCCTTCAAAATGAACTTGTGTGTCTGAAAGATTACTGAAAATAGATCTCTTAAAAAGCATGTCTACTGTTGGATGACAACAGGAAAGAATTTGAGATCAGCTTGCCACTGAAGATCAAGGGACTTCGACAAGTATGGTTCCGCCTGAGGGGCAGCTGGTGGAGATGGAGTAACTGATACTGCCCTGTAAATTTAAGAATTTACTTGGAGAATGGAGGTGATTTTGCCTCTCTTACAGAGGTTGCAGTAGAAGCTACTGTACAGAGTATTTTGGAAGGTTTAACTGTTGTAATGAAAATGTTAAATGTTCTGAAGACAGTAATGCAAAAATCCTTCACACTGGAGTATTTGACACTGTAAAGCAGCTCGGAATTAAAGGTTAAATGTAATTAATTTATTTCCAGATCCTAAAACTTCCTCCCTTTTTTGCTTTGTTTTGGCTTTATCTTTTTCTCCCCTTTCTTTATCGCAGATTATAGAAAACATAGTTAGGTTCTTGATGCTTCTTTACACTGTGACTTTTCCAAATCCAATGCTAACTACTTAATTCACTTGAGATGCTTTCTGTATTTATGCTCCCCTGAGTATATTCCCTATTTCATATTATGCATCTTCCAGCAGTCTGTGCTCTGCCTGTTCCCATCTCTGTAGTTCCTCATGGCAATTTAGTGTACTTTCATGTTTCCTATCATGATTTTTTTTTTTAATAAAATTTTATTTAATTCCCCAAGTCACCAGTTGTTTTTTCAGAGAGGCTGGAAGCAGTAGTTGTTTTCTGTTCTGTAGAATTTCTGAGATTTCTCAGGCTATTTTCTTGTCCTTGCTCTCTGTATGACAGATTATGATTTGCAAAGGCCATTTTGTTTTTACAGTCATCAGCACACGAGTGCATCCTCCTAACCCTTTTTTCTCCAACCATATGGCATCTGCAGCTTCAGTTTGCTACAGTGAAAGCAAGCAGGGAGGGCTGACTGAATCTGGTCGTGACAAATGAGCGGCTTTTTATTTGCCAATCTTTGACCAAGACAGAGGTTCAAAAGCATTCCAAAACTTGCTGTTTCCTAACTCCAGAAACCAATCTTTCAGCTAGCTGGTGTTTACAGCTCCAAGCCTGGATTCCATTATGGCTGTGACTCGTGGACTGCTTGAATGTCTGCGCTGCATTTCCCCCTCGCAGCTACGCTCGCAGGCAGCTCTAATGCTACAGCAAAGTTGGAATGCAAAGATGTGCCACTGAAGGGCAGAGTATGACAATGACAGTGGCTTAATCACTTCTGGAAGTGTACCCAGACATGGAAAACGTTACCTTCTTCAAAAGGCTTTCAAGGAGTTTATGACTGACACCTGACTGGAATCTTGCAACCAGATCCAGTGTTCAGATGCAGCCTGTGTGGATTAAACATCTTCCAGCCTATGCAGTAACCTGGGTATTGTTTAGGATTACTTGTTAAAGTAGCCAAATAGAACAGATGTTTGTTTATTACTATGACACATTCACACCTCTAACATGTTTTGCCTTCTTACTGGCAGGAATTAACCTGTGTTTTTGGTCTGTAGATTTTTATGAAGGTAAGTGGGAGACGACTCCAATATTTACTTATCTGCTCCAGCAATCGTTGACATCAGTTAATCACCTAATTTTACCAATGTTCATATCTCTATCTACCAGTTAATAAGCACATTAAAATGTATTTTACATCCCTGTCAGTATTTCTGTGAGGGTGAAAAGAGAAAGTTATAGGGAGGTATTCAGTCAAAAAACATGTAAACTTTAGAGAAATTATTAAAAAGGCCATAAAGTGAGAGCTGTTTATATTAACACTTTGCCCTTTTTTTTCCATATATGGTAGTAAAATGACAAACTATGTATAATGAAAGCTCATGAAGCTCAGAGACTGAGGAATTTCTTCCAGAAATTGGAATTTATTTTTTTAAAACCAAAACAAAAAATCACTTGTGATACTTCTGGGCTTCAGAGTTACTGACCTAATAAAAAATTGCTGCTTTTAGTTGTTTCCTTCTTTGTGTTTGCAGCAACAGCACACACGTACATGTAACTTTGTACCAGAAAGGATTCTTCAGAGGCTCAGGCTGGGTGACACAGCTGGCTTCCCAAGAGCAGTGAGGTTATTTCATTGTGCATGCTTCCTAGGACCTGGGATGTCCATGGGAAGGCCAGGAAATGAGGAATAGGGGTGGGTCTTTGCTACGAGCTCATTCAGCAGAATGCTAAACCACAGCTTCCTAAGCTCTAAGGCAGTCACTGACAAAGAATGAATGCTTTGTACAGCTGCTTCCCCATGTGTAATTCCTTTCTGCAGGATAAATTGCCTAATTCATTACTTGTCTAACATAATTTCTGCAGTCTCTCATTGGATGCATCAGATTTCAGAATAGTATTCCAAACTGTGCAGTGTGAATAAAATTAAGATACATAAAATTTTCTAAAAATTTATTATAATTATAATGAATATTTTTAATCTTGGAATTATACATAAACTAAGCTTCATTTTGCTGTTGTATGTAAAAAATTTAAATATATCCTTAATTATGGTCTAAAAATGGTTCTTTTTCTACCTGAGGATTCTGGAGCAAAATTTTGCTGAGAATAACTTCAAGAGTATACCCAGAGTTGTTTGTATGAAATATATTGAAAAAAAACCCAAAACCAACATAAAACTCAAGTTCTACTGATGCTGGTAACACTTCAGAACAGCTCAAGCTGACTGCATAATGATTACTGAGCACAACTGTCAGATTTAACCTAGATATAAAAATAACATGGACAAAAAACGCCCGGACTTGGAAACACTTAGGCAAGATGTGGCCTTTTTGTCAAAAAGGTCAGCAGTTTAGTTTTGTTTTGTTTTGTTCAAATAGAACACGATGGTACTATTCAGTTGTTTGCATTTTTAAGTTCTCAAATTAAATTTATCTGCAATAACAACTTTGTTTGCTTCCTGGAATGGAGGTTGGGATTTAATTTTGTTGATGGCACAGTCATCTCGGAAGCCTCATTGTCTAGGAAACGGTAGACTAGTTTTACACATGGCATGGTTAGTATGTGAAAACAATATGTTTTTCAGTCCACACATTACAATTTGAACTTTTTTTTTCTTTTCTCAGCACAAAAGACCCTCTAGCATGTTTCCTTGTTAAGGTGGTTTCAGCTGCTGCTCTTCCTTAAGAACACAAGCAGAGTTGAAATCACTTGCAAAAGCCATTCTGTTCAGTGTAAGTATTTTAACAGTTGAAGTAAGCTGAGGCCGCCTCAGTAAGCTCAGGCCAGAGAGGGCTGAAGGAGGTCTGGCAGTGCTCCTCCATGGCCTCTTCAGGGGTTACAGAGAAGGCAGGAGCAGACCTGTATCTGCACAGTGAACAGACAAGAGGCAACAGTCCTGTATTGCCACAACGATGATGCAGTTACACAAGAGGCAAAAAATCCTCACCCTGGAGTGGTTTTGTAAAGGTGCAGGGTCTCTGAGTGGGGCTGTAAAGTCTCTGCCCTCAGCTGCTTCTCTGCTGGGGTCAGGTGTCTCTCTAGGTTGGAGACCACTGCAGAGTTACTTTGGGGGTAGATAATGATGTTTGTGGCTGCTGGGGAGGGATGAGAGAGAAGAAAACTGGAGAAGTTGATCTGTAAAAAGCATGCACAAGGGACTTATGACTACAAGGACAAGACAAAATGCGCTGTTGCTGTCTGGGCCCAAAGGGTCTTTCTGATAGTGCTGAGGGAACCTGTGGCAGCATCCTCTTCTACCTTCCCCGACTGCCCAAGGAACCAAAAAACAAGGGTGAGCGGGTGTCATGCGGCCGAGCCATGCTGCTCCTTGGTCACAGAACCACAGTTAGAATGGGATCCACAAGGGTCATCGAATCCAACTCCCGGCCCTGCACGGGACATCCCCAGGAATCACACCATGTGCCTGAGAGCGTTGCCCAAACATTTCTTGAGCTCTGCCAGGTTTGGTGCTGTGACCACTGCCCTGGGCAGCCTGTGCCAGTGCCCAACCACCCTCTCGGTGAAGAGCCTTTTCCTAACATCCAGCTTAAACCTCCCCTGACACAACTTCAGGCCGTTCCCCCGTTCGTCCCAGTCTCGCCCCGCCGGGCTCCGGGACGGGAGAAGAAGCCCTGGGGGCAGCCCCTGCCCGTGCCCCCTCCGCGGAGCGCGGGCGTCCCGTGGGCCGGCCCGGGATGCGCTGCGGCGGGGCCGGCTGCGCTCCGGGATCCGTCCCGGTGTGTGTGCGTGTGAGCGGGAGGGTGCGGGGGCTGCGCGCTGCCCGGCGGGGGCGGCGCTCGCTGCAGCGCCAGCCCCGCTCCCGGGCGGTCACGGAGGACGCGGCGGGGGCGGGGAGCGCGGCCCCAGCGCCCGGCATGAACCCGCGTCGGGGGCTCGCAGGCGGCGGCGGTGCCGAGGTACGAACCCCCGCCCCTGGCAGGTGCAGGGTCCTCCCCCCGCCCGCGACACCGCCTGCCCTTGCGGGGCCGGGGTTCGGCGCGGTCCCGCCCGCGGGGCGCCGAGCCGAGCCGGCGGGGAGGGGAAGGGTGAGAGAGGGGAAGGGAAGGGAAAGCAAAGCGTGCCAGGCCCGGGCGCGGGAGAACCGAGGTGAACTCGCGGTCTGCGCCTGCCCGCCCGGCCCGGCGCTCCCGCCTCCCCCGCGCTCACGCCGCCCGCCCCCGTCTCTCCCTCCGCAGGGAGCCGCAGGGCGAGCAGCGCTGCCGCGGCCGGGCCAGCCACCTCCGGGTCCATGAGCCGCCGCCAGCCGCCGCCGCCAGCCGGGACCGCCGCCGCCGGGCCCAGCTCCCCCAGCCCCGCCGCTTCCGCCGCCGCTCCGCCGCCCCGCCGGAGGTGAGTCCCGCGGCCGGGCCGCCGCCGCCGCCCGCTGCCTTCCCGCCCCGCGGCCCCGGGCTCCTGTCAGCCGGAGCGGGGGAGAGGCCGCCGGCAGCCGCTGTAGCGCCCGCCGCCGTTTTGGGGAGGGGGAGATGGAGGGCGGCTGGGAGCACGGGTGTGTGCCCCGGCGGGAGTGCGGGCTGGGGTCCCCCGGAGCCCGGGGACGGAGGCGGTGCCGGCCGGAGGGTCGCGCCGCAGCCTTCGTGCCCCCGGGGCGGGGGTCGCTGCCTCCCCCGGTGACTCACGGCGGAGGCGGGCTGGGGCAGGGCTGGCGGACAGCCGCGCCTCGCCCCCTCGGGGAGCGCTACCTGTGCCACCTTGTTCTCCCTCTGCCCACAGGACGGTCCCGCGCCCTCCGCTGTGAAGAGCATGGCCGTGACTCTAGAGCAGGCCCGGCGGGTGGGCTATACCTGCCTGAAAGCACTCCTCAGGTTCGCTTTTATGGTCGCCAATAACCTGGTTGCTATTCCGTCCTACGTCTTGTATTTAATTATGCTGCAGCCTCTCCGAATATTGGACAGTAAAAGCTTCTGGTATATCGAAGGAGTGTTATTTAAATGGCTTTTAGCTATGGTGGCTTCCTGGGGCTGGTGGGCAGGATACACAGGTAAGAATATCTTATTAATTTAAAAAGTACTAATATGTTAAGAGACTGTTTTCATATGGGGCTGTATAGGGGAATGTCTGAATATTGTAGATATGCAGGATGTTTTTCTTTCAGGTTCCTTACACAGATGCGTTTCTGGGTTGACATGCTGTATGCATTTTTTAAATCATAGCTAGAAACTTACTGCTTTGCAGTCAGTATTTTTTCCTAGTAAAATGAGAAATACGAGTTTTCCTTAGTATCTTGATCATGTTATTTTAGTGTTACATGAAAAAGATACATCCCTTCAAAAACGGGTTGATTCGTACTGTGCATGTAGCTGGTAGAATTAACTTTTCTTATATAAAGTCTGTGTATCTCTAAATCATCTCCCCTTAGAAATATCAGGAGACAAGGCTAAGAAGTTTGACATGAAGCTCATGTCAGAAGAGTAGGTCTTCTATTCCTTCCAGCAGCAACTGTTTTCTGCCGTCTCAGAACGGAGGGAAACAGAGGGAACCTCTTCCATTCAAGTAATGATATGCAATATTTCTCAACTGTATGACTCTTCATTTACTGTTAGCAGTGCTAATTACAGTATCTGTAGGGTTTTTCCCTCTGCATGCTTGCTTTGCGGTTATTATTGGACTTGTTTTTGCTCGTTTAGTATTCATAGGCTCATCAAGGTGATGGACTGAACTGAAATATTAAGGAAGGCTCTGGTCTTGTCCTCAAATGCACTGATTTTCATCCTGGCTACTGCACTTTGTGCAAGCAAACAGTCATCAATTCTTTGTATGTGCTTTGGAAAGGGAAGAAATGAATCTACTGAGTGCAAAATATGAGCAGCCCTCCTAAAATTCTTTCCCTCTCTTCTGCCCAGGCTGCATCTGCAGGTCTTGTGTAAACAAGAAAAACAAGGAATGGCAGCACACAGCTCTGGAGTCTGGTCAGACTCCTGATTAGTCAGAAAGTCAGTGTTGACCCAGACGGAGTCTTGTTAGGCAACAAGAGCTGAAGCCTCTGTGCCAGTGTGGCTTTTGGTACCCTGTCGTGTGCCTTTCCGAGATGCACAAAGTTTCTATGGATACTCTAGGTGAGCTTCCCGTTCTTCTTCAGGAGATGGTGGCAGCAGCAGCAGCAAGCTAGGCTCTGATCTCTCGGGCTAGAACTGTCGCAACGTTGCACTGCTTCAAAACTGCCTTGCCTGGTACAGCTCAAGCTTATCCAGATCTGCTGTTTATAAACCTTTTTATATGTTTGCTCATTAAAAGAAGTCCACATAGTGTTTGCAGTGGCAGGTACACTTGTAAAAGTCTGCTTTATGTCTTAAAGGACAAAGGCCTTCCAGAAGGAAGGATTGACTTTCAAGGTGTCGTGTGTATTATTAATTGGAAATGGGAAAGTTTATGGACATAATGGTGATGTTAAGGTCATACAGCAAATGACCTCGAGGATTCACTGTGTATACTGAATGTGCTGGTTAAAATTCATTGTCCTGTGACAACTTTTGAAAGCCATTTCCTCAGGGTAGTTCTACTGCTGACTGCAGAACTGTGTGGTTTCTTTTGCCTATTGCTTGGGAGGTGGTCTTAGCATGATCTGCACATCCTAGAGTCTTCCTGAAGCATCTGTTGGTTGGTGTTGCTGATGTATCTTGACAATTTGAAATCATTTGTTTTACAGTCCTGAAATGTCTTAGTATATTTGTTTGAAGTATTTACAGACTGCTATGCAGAAGTGTTTTATGGGATGGTGTACGGGTAAGGAGGCCCTTCTTTTCGCTTTTCACTATGAAGCATGGCTTTTGGGGAGGATTTTAAGCAAATGCTTGTATGAAATTTTAGTTTAAATGCATTTTATTCGACACAAAGGCGTTAACATGTTTTATACTGAAAGCTATGAACTAGCAAGAACAGCTTATTTCTTTGTCCTTTCTTTAACCACATCAGTGCTCATCACCACATGCAGAGGAAACCTGGAGAGTGTATCTTTCTGGCTTCAAGCTATGTAGACAGGGTAATCTGTGTGTCTTTTTTCTGATTAACAGAGTTACAAAAAATTGCCACTAGGTCCCCTGTTTTTTATCGAGTATGACACAACTAACTCAGAACTGAAATACTGCTTTATTAGAGTTGGTGTCCAAGACTTGCAGTGGTGCATCTGAAAGAGACACTGCTCTGGAATCTTTTTTTTTTTTAATTCCAAAAAACTAAGTGAAAGGTAGGCTTCGGGGTGTTCTATCCTTGCAAAAGTAAATACAAGATAGTAGGTAAATAGTATGGGTTCATTGAAAAGATTAAAGATTTTTCTTTCGTCTAGCATAGTAGTTGGTGAGGGGGTTTTTTGTTGGTTTGTTCGTCTTTAAGAGGGTAAACGGATAAATAAGTTTACTTGTCTCTTAATTGGCAGGAGTGGTCTGCTTCAGTTGTGTCGAAAGTGTGTTTTAGTTCTTTAGTTTATTTATTTTTTCCTTTTCCGAGCTTGGGTAATCTCTTGGCTAAGAAGTGACATAAAACATTTGTAATTAGGAACTTAAACTCAGCCTGCAAAATAGATTCAGGGCGGACTTTTTTGCTCCTGTAATTTGTGTGTAATGTGTAGGAGGAAGCTCGACACCAAAGGAAGAAAATGTGATGAGTGCTAGCTTATTCTTCTGGGCTTTGCTGCTGTTGCATAATTGTTGGTGTATTTTATTGAATGTAGCTGGAAGAGCTGAGGAAGAACTCATGAACTGGGTCTGCCCATCTCTTCCTTGCCCCTGTCTAAACCTGGGGGTTTTTGTTAGGATCATAGAGGATTTATTACAGAAATTACCTGATCTGTGTCTGTATCAGTAGCTCTAATCTGTGCTTTTTGATAAATGTAGGTGTTTTGATAAATGTAGGTGTTTCTATTTGCAGATGCACTTGATATTATGTAAAGAGGTAGCGTATGACTGGACAAGCAAAATAAAGAAAAGAATGGGAAGAGAAATTGTAAAGGTCACTGTCCTCTCCCTAATCTTTTTCTTCTTAAGATGCAAGTATGAGAGAGAACTTGTGCATAATTGGTTTACTTTGATTTCTAAAGGGCAGAGTATGATAAATATCTCTGTTGTTCTCTTGAGCTCTATAGGGTTTCTTACGAAAATGAAAACTGAGTATGTTTTTATGAAGAGTGTACAGACAGTCTAGCAATGTTACTTTATTTTTATATTATTTCAAAAAGGCTTTCTTATAACTCTTCTAAATCTCCTTTTTTTTTAAAGGCTTTTTTTATAAATGCATTGCTCTTGTAGGAGCTGTTCAGCCAGGGCACTCGGAATCTGCATATTAGTGCGATTTGAAAGGCACCTTTGGATAATACTTCTAAATATTTTCCCGCATTTGTTGGAAGATGCATTCTAAAAAAAGCAAACTCGAGAGTGCTTGATCCTTTGTTGGCAAGTACCTTTTTCCCCTGTACTATAATTTGTCATTTAATAGATGAGTACACCAGATAGCACTAAATAGTGCAGTAGATGGGAGGGAGATGGAGCATATCTGTGGTGGTGAATTTCTGATGACCTTTTGCTCACCTACAAAACTAGTTTTAAAGCAGTTGTCTCACAGATTGAATCTTGTTTGGTCAAGTATTGCAGACTAAGTGTACTATCCATATACCTAATCAAATCACCAAAAACAGGACTGCTAGAGAGAAGCTTGCTTAATTTATTACACAGAGACAAACTGTTTTGTTGCCTTTCCTGCTATCTGAATGCAGAAGTCGGTAGGAGCCTGTGATGGTGTTGTTTCAGTATTGCAATTAGGAGTCTCTAGGACCGCAGAGTAATCAGTTGGCAGTGCAGTCCTGACACTCAGGGTGCTGATGTTCTGTTCCACTGCTCCACGCAGCTCGGTCCCGCTGTAGGGAGCAGTGCTTGTGCCCAGCCTGCGCCTCTGGCTGCGGATGTGGAGGAGCTGGCGGAGTGTGAGTGTCCTCTGGCTGCAGCAATCATCAGCTCCTCTGTCAGAGCACCAGGGGAGAGAAGCTGTGGGCTCTACAGGGTCGTGTGCACCTGGGGAGTGGGTTTCTTCAGAGCTGTGCCTGGAGTATTTGATATTCCAGCAGCAAAGAGGACACTTTGACAAAACCTTGTGTTTCAGCCTCTCAGTGACACGCAGAGCCTTGCAGTAATATTGGATAGGTCAGTGGTCTGTGGGCAGGTGGAAGAGAGTTATTCACCTCTTACCACATGCAAAAACTCTTAGTGCTGTGAGTATGCTTGCTAGTATAATGATGCAGCGCTTAATTAAAAGTGAACCAATCCTATGGTGTTGCTGTTCTGTGTCAGCCAGGATGATGACTAATTTTAAAGAGTGTCTGTAAGAATTGTCAGGTTTTGTCAAGTGAGGAGAATTTCTCTTTCCTTCTCTGTTGTTCAGCCAAGTAAAGAAAAACTGAGATTGAGATTTTGATTTTTAATTGTCCCCGTCTCCTCTCCTCCCAAGTGATTTAACTTTTATTGGCTGTTACATACGTGATTAGGATGTGACCACTCTGTAATTTTTTCAGCAGTCATACTTTTTTTTTCCTTCTAATGCAAAATCTTGTTTCCGTTTTATGAGTCAACAGCCTTAATTCCTCTAATCTTCTAAGAATGCAAATATTTTTGCCTTCCAGAGCTGTAAAAGATACAGGTGGAGTTGCTGTGACAACACTTCCTTGGTGCAGACAACATTTGCTGTCTGCGCTGCTTCTCATGACGGGTCAGCCCCTCTCCTTGGGCAGGAAGTGCAGCAGAAGCTGAAGGACAGCAGATGAGATAAAGTAAATTTTTTCTCCCAAATAAGGCAGGCAGTGTTATTTCAGGAGACCTATGTATGCCTCTAACCCTGCCATTGGTTCTACCCTCCTCAGTTCCTACAGTGTGATTTTTCATTGTCAGTATTTTGGTTTTAGGTCCAGTCACTACTCTGAGGACTGGGCAGGGAGAAGCACAGCAAAACAGCTTCTGGTTTTGGGGTCAGGCAGTGTGTGAAATGGAGAAGGAAAATTGTTCTTGTTAACGTTTTCTTAGAATGTGCAAAAATACCTGATGTGACTCAGTAGATTTGGGTAGCAATGTACTGCACATAAACTTCTGGTTTATGCTGTGGGCGTGTGTTGAGTTTCTAGGCAATCTCTGACTTAAATGAAGCTTTCCCTGATGTGAAGGTTATACTGAGATCAAGCAGGAGTCTTTGAATTCATTTTGCTGCTTGTAAGAGGAGGTTTGTGTGTAACTTTGGAGCTGTCTCGATAAGAAAAGGTCAGAGTTGAATGAGCTGGGGACACTGGAGCTGTTTCCACCATGGCCTCAGAGCAAACACCCATTGCAGCTTTGCGTAAGAGGAGGGAAAGTGTACAGTGAACTCAGTGTCAATTTCTCCATGCATGTGATGTGTCTGCAAAGAGTGCTATACAAAGACCCTTGTCCTTTTCTGATGACATGAGAAATCACATCAGGAAATCCCCGTATCTCCTTTTGGGAACATGGGTTACAGTTACCATACTTCTTTGTAGTTCATCTAATGCCAGCAAATGTAATCTAGTGTGTCAAAAGCAGTAAAGCTTGTATTTTATTTTTCTGTTGTATCATTTCACTGTAAAGGGTCATTCTAAAAGATTAGATAGTGAAATATTCTCTGAGTTTTATTTTCAGAAAGCTGCTGCCTCCTGGCACAAAACTTAGAGTAAAAGCACACACTCTTGTTTTTGTTGTTTGTTGATATTTTAGTCCTTTTTTTATTTTTGTTTGTTTAGGGGTTTTTTCCTTTTTTTTTTTTAGAGCAGGTTGGTCTCTGCTCCTGTTTCACCTACTCTGGATAATACAAGAGCTATTGGAAGCCTACCAAAGCATAGTAAAGATGAAATTATTGATGAATACCTATACAGAAAGGTGTGATTCTATACTTTTAAGTCCAGCAATGGCTGTGGGATGCATCTAAATTAGCTCATGTGCTAACAGCCAAAGGAAAACAAAGTTTTAGGAATTCTGGGTTCTGTTCCGCCTTATTGCCAAGTTTGCTATTTTTAGCATGTGTTTTATCCCTCCTAGTTCTTCTGGGCCTTTTTTTTTAACATATCTATTCACATTAGTCTTCTTACTTCTCCCTTCATTACTGAAAGGATATGACTAAGAATACCTGAGAGGTGTGTCTCTGTTCTCTTCACCTTTTCCTGTTCTGTTCCTTGATCGTAGGCTTTTAGGAACCATGTGAAATAATTACAGGAAAGCTTTGTCCAGCTTTGATTTGGACAAGCAAAATCTTAGTTAAATTCTTTGTCCACAAATTCTTTGAAGTGATTTTTTTTTTCCACTTGAGCAGTGTCATCGTGTGTATTGGGACGTGTCAGAGATTATGCCTTTATGTCAAAGATGCAATTTCTCACACTCATTTAGTGTAACTGTTCTAAAGCATGAAAGTTTTAGAGATTTTCAAGAAAGCTGGAGAAAAAAATTGAATGTTTAATGTGGAGAAGAAAATTTATTTTCTCTGATGTTTTGTTCTGGGAAGTTACTTTTTTAGAATGAGGCTCAAACAGACAAACAGAATACATCAGTTGCCCTTTTTCTCTCGTGTCTGAGAGGGATAGAAAAGTCTTGCCAAAGGTTAGTTTGGCAAGGTTTTAAGGTGCTGAAAAATTGAAGAGTTGTGCAACCTTAATTAGACAGGATAGTCAGTAAATCCTTTATGGAATACAGTCTTAGTGGTATAACTCTCCAGTGTGACCTGAGCTGAAGTACAGCTCCAAGATACGTAACTGGCTGGCATTTGTTGCAGTGGGATGTAAACTCTGATGTGGAGGATGACCTGTCAAATGCATGAGTGCATAGGCATGGAATTGCACTGCTCCTGCAGCCAGCACAGCTCAGATAAAAGTCCAGCCATTGGATGTGCACTTACTGAAATAAATAAGGCTAATGTGTTTGCATTCCCAAAAATGTTCTGTGACACCAGTGAGGGATTCTGTGTATGAGGCTGGTCTGTGTTTTTTCCTCTCCACTCCCCCCCCACCAAAGCATTTCAAGCAGGCAGTGCTGCAGAAGAAAGCCAATCTCAGCCTTTCAGACTCATCCTAGCACCATTGCTTCAGTTCAATTGGCCAAATATTTAATGATTGTATGGTGATCTGTATCACATCTGGCCCTGGCCCACGCTAAAACTACCCACCCCTTTTTTTGCTGGGTGAATTAGAAAACACAATCACTAACCCAGTCCATTTTGTGGGTGTGGTGAGAGAAGGTAGGTACAAACAGCAAGGAGAAAGAGGAAGGAAATGCATGTTTTGGTGACAGTACCAGCTTTAGTGTATTTTTTTAACTACTGATTATGGCCCCAGTTCAAGAGAGCAGTCCTGTGCAGGATAGGGCTTTAGTGTGTGAATAAAATGTCACTGAAGTAGACTTCTTCATCTTTTCTGACTATTTTCTTAACTGGTTAATATTGTTTAGATTGGAAAAGTGCCTTCTGCCAAATTCTTTTAGAGAAGAAAACTAAGCTTAGGGTGAGAACAAAGGACTAGGGTGAACTGAAAACTAGTTGATAAAGGAATAAGAAGACCAGTGGTTCTAGTGCAAGCTCAGCAGTGGGGTTCCTCTAAAGTTATTTATGTGTACTATTTGAATTTGTCAGCTACAGAGACAATTCAAGAGAACTTCAAAAGTACTTAAGCTGCACGAATAGCCAACACGTTGCAGAAGTTGTTTAGTGTTGAACATTATAAAGTAATAAACATTTAAGTAAAGTAGCAGTTCAGAAAAGAAATGAGAACCATCATGGAGAGCTTAGGGAAAGTTTTGTCTCAATGAACAACTATACCTTCTGTTCTAAAATATGTAAAGGACAGGATGGAGAATAATACTAAAAAAATATCAGTGGTTCACCTTCACAGTTCAATAGTTTTGTCTCAGTTGTTCTAAAGCTACTGAAGAATTAAGACCTCTCTAAGAGAGTCATGAGCCTCATTAGTGCAGGCTGAAATCAAACCAGAACCATTTCACTCACAGCCTAACTTGAAGTAGAACCAAATTGGGCAAGTCAGTGATTCTGTTTCCTAGCCAGAATAAAAGAGATTCAATCTCCTTGACTCTTTGTAAAGAAGAAGGGAATTTTTAGTGTCCCCCTTAAAATGTAGAACATTTCAAATCTTTAAGATTTAGTAAGACAGTAGTACATGGAGGTTTTGTTTAATTTTTTTCTTAAATACTTTCATTATGCCTTTTCCCAGTGCTTTACCAGATAATGCCAATGGTGTTAGTTCTTTTGATTCATACAGCATAACCTGAAAACTTCTTGTTTAAATGTTATAGTTGTAAAGGGTAAGGAAATGTCCCTGTTTAAGGAGTTTAATAGTTCATAGCTTAGAGACTCACCTCAGCTTTGTAATTTAAGTAAAGGAGGGGAGGAAAGATTAATAGCTTTATTACTGCTGCTCACTTATGTGGAACTAAAAATAGAAATGGTGTTCTAAGAGCAAGGGGCAGAGCTGCTACTATTTGGGAGGACATGAGTTCAGGAAAGCTGCTTCTTTCGGACAGTGGCATCAGTGCTTGTGGATTTGGGGTATTTTTGGTGGCAAAAGGGAGGCCTGTGACTTCTCTTAAAATTTAGTTTAATTGGTTTTCTAGGATCACGTAGTTACAAGCTTGTGGAGTTTCTGTGAGAGTCCATAGTGTCTGTGTGTGCTTGCCAGAACTGGGGGGGAGAAAAAACCCCATCAATATTAAGAATGCATACTTTTGGTTAATTTAAGCATCAGTTATGTTTGAGTGTGGTGGGCCATCAAACACCATTTTAATATAATTTTGTGACTTGGGTTTTTATTACCCATGTAGATAAATGTGACCATGTTTAAGTATAGTTTCCTGATAAGATTAAGGTACTTGTTTAACAGCTATTCTTTCTCTCACCTCTCCCACACTTCTGATTTGCTTCCTTGCAAATCTGTCTGCAGTTGACCAGATGGTTCGGATTTCAGGCATAATTGTGTTCTCATGAGTTTTGTGAAAATTGACAGCTGAGCGGAGGAGAGAGACCCAAGTTTGTGCCTCAGCTGAGGGTAGTGCAGGCAGACTCAGCCATTGTATGTCTTGTTTGACATCTGCTGCTTGTTCAAACAGTGCATCAATGATTTAGGGTTTGCCACAGTGCCAGCATATCTTGTCCATCTTGTTGGGGAGAAGGAGGTTAGACAACAAGGTTTCGGGAAGTCAGCATTTGTTACTTCTGCTTCTGAAGCAACACATTAACCTGGCAGTGGCAGATGGTGCTGGAAGCAGCATTCTTTCCTGTAGGGTTTAGTACACCTTGCTTAGCACAGCCTTTTAGGTCCAAAAGGCATGTGCAGAAAACTCTTTAGTCTTAATGTTAGGAAAAAGGCTAACTGGTAAAAGAACTTAATGTATTGAGCTTTCAATACCCTCTGCTCTAAATTGAACAGTAGTTCAGGTAGCCTCCTAAAAAGAGGACTGGGAGGACATCAACCTGACTGAAATTCCATCCTGATTTTGTCCAGGACAGTGTTAATTTTCCTCTTAAAACCACAACAAACTCTCAAGAAAGAACAGTGATGCTCAGATTACTCTAGGCAGATCAAAGTAAAAAACAGTTGTGAATCTGACCCAGGGACATGTAAAAACATGAAGGTCAAGGTATATTTGAGTATATTTGGGAAAACCTGGGAGAGAGCAGTGGTGTGGGTTGTAAGCAGCATGAGAGTCTGTCAATAAGGGTTCTCTACCACTGTGCAGCACTTGTGAAGGCATCAGATTAGAAGTGTGGCCTCTTGAGTTTTGTACCTGAACCTGTCCTGTTTTGATATGCATAAATATATATAGATGGCCTGGAAAATCTCCAACTCTGGTACCTGCCAGTTTGCTTTCCAAATGCATTCTTCTTTCTTACCCATTTTTATTTCCTGTGGTTTTCTCTGGCATAAAACTCAGTTGATGTTTCTCCTGTCAGCAGCATTACTTGGAAGTAAATATAACTGTAGCCTGTGTATACATTAATAGAGAATGAAGGACCTGTGAGGTTCAGTTTACATTTGTAAAAATGCTTCCAGATGCAGGCGTGGTTAATATAAATGTCTGTTAAACCTCTTGCATGGATGATACGAAAGTGAACAGATGAATATTTTTTGTGTTTGGAACTCTTCTGTTCGTATTATCAAACCTAATACTTTGGTCTTCTAACTTAGTAACAGAGGAAGGGAATGTGGCAACGGTGAGGTCTTTGCCCAGGTAATTCTGTTGTCTTGGTTAACGCGTCGCGAAACCCTCAAGATCATTTGATGCCTATCTTGGGCTTCTGGAGTTTGACAAGATTTCTGCAGGCTGGAAGAGCACTTTTGTTCCTCCTCTGTTTCAAAGGGAGAAAATACTGAAGCATACCTTTTTTTTTCCTCTTCATTGCTTACATTCTCTGATTTGTTTTAACATCCTACTGAACTTAAAAAGCCAAAATGCAGAGCTGAGTTCATGTAACCACAAGTGGTGTCCCTGTAGGAGGGCAAAGGGTTATTTTGGGTGGCTGCTGTGGGAAGGAGCTGTAGCAGGTGGTCTCCTCCCTTCTTTTCCAGTCCCCTTGCCACCCTTTCCTGATACTTAGCAAAAACTGTATGGCAAATCTGAGTGTCTGGTTGCTCACTGGGTTTGATCTGAGGCAGTTTTCTTTGAGCAAAATACGGCGGATTTGGTTGGATAGGTAGAATTCAATGTTGGACCTGTATTGACCAAAGCTCTTACTCTGTGGGAGTGCTAGACTTCTGTAGCCCTACTATTTTTTTTTTTTTTTTTTTTTTTTTTTTTTTTTTTGCCTAGTTTTCTTTTTGTTTGAAGAAAAAGTCATTTGTAAGACTTCTGGCAAGAGTTTCAGGAGGAGAGTAAGCCAAGGCACTAGTAGCCACAGATCATAACAAGTTGCATTTAAAGTGCTTACAGTGCCTATTGCTACCCACAGACTTACAAGTATTCACATTAATCATTTAATTGTAAAGTAGAAGTTCGAGAGTCATCAAATCTTTCATTTGTGGCACCCTTCTATATTTGAAATGGAGAAGCCTATTTCCACAGTCTCTTTCACAACTCTGTTGTTAAACCCCTTTATGGGTGCTCTCCAGAGAAACTGCTCTGCACCGAAGTAGCTTTTAATTGAAGTACTTTGAAGTCTGTTCTTTTTCTTTTTTTGTTTCACAGCATTTTCCTGCTGTCATTTTCACCATTTGTTCCAAATCTATAGAAATTTTTTAATATTTGAGCTGTGGAATTCTTTTTTAATTTGAGGAGCGAGAAGAGCGGGAGAAGGAGAAGCGTCAATTACTGTCATTGTAGAAACATATTTCACAATTTGAGACTGGGTATTTCATTGAAGGTGCATTGTATACTGATCTGTGCCCCAAGTACGAAGGATAGATACTGAAATCATCCATTCAGAATGTTTGAATAAATTTGTTTCTGTAGAGTGACCATTTTATATTTGTGAAAAGTACTACTGAAATTCCAAGTAGTTGCTGTTGGCCACAAATCCAAGGTACTTCTTGCAGCTGTCAGCAGGTGTAAGAGGATTATTTGTTTTGTAATAGTAACAGATGCCAGAGAGCTAAACTTTTTTAAAATTAGGAGCAGTAAACTTTCTGCTGCTGCTGCTTTGAGGTACATCAGCAATAATAATAAAATGACAGGCTGTTTTTTCCTGCTAATTACTTAATTTGTGATAGCCTGAGTGTGCCATTAAAGGTATTACTTCTGATTTTATGATGGGCTTCTGCTTACTGTCAACCTGAAACCTGGCCACGCATTTAATTCTTAAAAGTCGCTGAACTGGTATAGCATAACCTCGGGCAAATTTAATAAGAGGTTTTGTTCTCTTGAATCATTTGTTGTGTCATACCAACAAAAGTAATACTTAAGTTCCCAGCCAGAATTGGTGTCATACACATTCCAGCATGCTTCTCAAACTTTCTGTGGCCTCTTGTAATGGGATTTGCATAAACAGAAACATAAAACTAAATATAGGAATTTACTATTATATTTATTTGCACCATTAGCTTCTAATTGGTTTATGATTAAATTATTTCATTAAATTTGTGGTAACCGAACATCATTTTCCCCCTGGCCTTTATAAAATCCATTATTTGGAAAAAATTAACCTGGTATCTAACAAGTCCAAGGGACAATGTTTTCACAGTTCTTGTTCATGTCACAACTTCCTTGTTGTAAAGACTGTTACTTTTAGCGTGGATGAGAAGTTTTTCAAAGTCCTTGAAACCTAATGGTAGAAACATTTAAGGCTTCTCTTAAAAGGTTTATCTTTCTTTCTTGCATCTGTACCCAGTTATTTTTTGATTCTTTGCAGGCCTTTCATTTTTAAGTGTCCCCCTCCACACTGCAACTTGAGACTGCCCAGTGCCTGGGTGTGTTCTGTGGTTTATGGCCACGCTATCCCGCTGGAACTGGAGAATGGCACAGAGGTGTGTGGGTGGAGAAGAGAGTAATGCTGCAGCTGTTGATTAGTAGTCTGTTTTATGGCTTGAGGATATTAATTTTCAGATTATGCTGCATCTGCATTCTCAGTGTTCTTGTGATCATTCAGGCGCTCAGTAGCTGTTCTTTCTGTCCAGACTTGACTAAGTTGAAAAGATTTAAATGGTCAGTGTCCTTCAAGTAGAGACAAGCTCCTCAGTTCTGAGGTCACTGTAAGCAGACAACAAATAAGTGCACTGAAAGGCCTTTTGCCTTTCCCATTTAACCCAGTTAATCTGAAAGTAAAGGGTTTTCCAAATACATCTGGCACAACTTTTATGTGGTGATTATTTGTACTGGACAATGAGCTGGGCTGGAAAACATCAGCTGTATAACAAGACATCATCATGTCTTGTGGTAACCTAGGCAAGACCTGAAGAATATGAAAAGGTAACTGCAAGGTGTCAACTTGGTTTGGGTAAACAGAAGTTAATGATCAGAGCTGGGATATAAGGGGTGATCTTACCGCAGTTAGAATCTTGACTTCCAGTAATAGTATTGTTTTCTTGACTTGAACCTTCAGCCAGTGGTTAAAGTCATGCAGCTTGCTTCCCTGAGGAGGAAGAGTAGATTGAGATCTGGTTTTGTTTGTTTGTATTTAATCAATATGACTTATTTAAAGGATATACGAAATACCATGGTTTTCTGAGCCCAGTTGATTTGAACACTGAGAAAATGATTTCCTTGCTCAGTAGTGTAATTAGTTGGTTTTTTTTAACATAGCATATCTTTTGAAAAGCATAGTCTTAGTCCTTAACTGTTGTTACTCTGGCAGCTTTTCTTGATGTGTACCCTCTTGGTGTAACCCTTGCCTGTGCTCAGACCCAGGGGTGCAGTTCAGAGCTAAGCAGTTGAATGTTTGGGGGCTGATCAGGCTTTTCACCATGCTATTAATTAGGGTTTGTATGTACAGAGAGATGAATGCAAACTCTCACTTGGAGTTTTAGGCAAGTTCCACATCTTGTTTAAAGAAAAGCAATGCTTGCTCACTTGCAGTCCTATTGCAGTTTTCTGGTTCCTGTATTGCATAAACCTCAAGGCACTTCAGAGGATGTTTCATGGGTACCAGAAAACCCTTGAGTTACCTCTCTAACTACTAGTGCACTAGAATAGCTGTGTTCTATCAGTTTCCTATGAGAAATTGCTTTCTCTCTTCCTGCAGTCCAGTGACAGTTTGCTGCATTCTGCATACCTTTTACCTCAAAAAGAGCCTCTTGTGTAGTGCTCTGAAAAGTTGGTGGTCCCAAATCATACAGTAACTTAAAACTTGCAGTAAAAAATGTGAATGAGACTTACAACTAGTGTATTTTCATTGCTGGCCACCCTCTCCAGTCCCTCGTGCAGTATGTAATAACTAAATTTGGCTGAGTTCTTCTGTCCCCAGGAAGACTTGATATTGCATGGCCTTGGGATACTTGTTGGAAAATTGCTGCATATGTCATGTCATTTCTGCAGCTGTGTTCTTTGAGAAAAGCTTCAAGATGCCCTGGTTTCCTTGTTATTATATTGGAAGCTTGCAATCTGCAAATCTTGAAAGGAGAGGAAATGGCCATCTCTTCCTGGGCAGGTTCATTGCTATATGCCACCAGTTACTTGCTCTTTAAAGCCCTACTTTCAACTGGGATGACTGGAGAATCTAGATTAAGTGAGAGCAGAGTTTTCTGTATGGCTGGAACTGTGGCTTTCAAAATACCTCACTTTCCCCCCTGTAGGTGCTGGGTGTGGGCTCGGCAATCACGGTGGGCGCCAGACTGTAGGTTACGGGGGTTCTGGGGTCCTGTCGGGACGGCCGGACGTAGACGGTGACGGATGGAGACGAGAGATCTCTATAGGCAGGTCTTGGGACACAGCCGGTTTATTGTAAAGGGCGTGGGTATTGGGGCACTGCTCAGAGCTGCTAGACTCAGCTCTGAGCAGGCCCAAGAGAGCAAGAGAGTGAACGGGTGAGAGAGAGAGTGTAAGAGCAAGAGTGGAAGAGAGAGCAGGAGAATAGAATGGAAGAGAGAATGAGAAAGAGAATGAGAATGAATAGAAGAGAGAGAATGTCTGAAGTCCTGGTTACAATACAATAAATCATCTTCTGCACTGAATATTCTAATTGTCACTAACCAATCTAATACAAGATACAAATCCTATAGCATTTACATACAGCCTATAAGAGTTCTTATATTACCATAGAGTGTTACATCTTAACTTCTAAAAACTACTCTTTGGACCCCTTCTGCTGAGCTAGTAGGGTCTGCTCTGACCCTTGGACCTGTTTGCAAGCAGAGGGTATTGTTCCATCAAGAGGGGATTACTTCAGTGGCCATACCATTGTTTTCTAGTTGTTCAGTAACTAAGACCTGGTATTTCAAAAGTGGCTTTCATTTCGATGTTGCCTGTAGTTTTCATATTCCCAAAATCTTTTGTCAGGCAATCATATTTCCAAGGCTTTCCTGTTTCATCTTCCCCAACACCCCCCCACTCCCAAAGAGTAAACTAGCAGTTTTTGCAGAACTTTTTAGTGATAGAGCTTGCTCCCTCTTAAGTAACAATGAAAATTTTATGCAGTCTTTATCAGGATTTGATTTTGAACAGCTCAACAGTTATCAGTGAATATACAGTGATAGTAGATTTTTCTTATCTTTATTTCTTTATGGCCATCAGGCTCTGCTCGTGTCTTATTTTCTTCTTGAAACAGCATTACAGATTTTCCCCAATTATTTAAAGCCTTGCTTTCACCCTGTGGGTGCATGTTTTTCAGTGAATCTTTGTCCAGTTTCCCCATTATTTATATTATTCTGGATTACATAATGCAGACCCTATTTCTGCCATACAAAGAAGAAGATTTGATCCCTAACAGAGTCCTGCAGCATGCACCTCTGCAGAAGCAGCTCAACAGTTGAATGGGAGCTGTGGGAGTGCTGTGTTCCTGTATGGTGACTTGTTGATTATTAGTTTTGGCCAGCTTGTTCTAGGCTGACTAGTTTACATCAGGATTATCAGAGTGAACAGCTGAGGCTGCAAAGCAGGTTTCAGCCTTTCCCCACTTTGAAAGAGAGAGTTTTCTGTCTGTAAGAAACAGGCCTGCAATTTCACAAGTCATTTGTTCTGCATAGACCATTCTCCTAATGGGATTTTTCACCCAGTTGGTTTGGATATACTGTTTTTTGGTGTTGATGACACAGTCTGAAATGTTTCCCTTCACTCTAGGGCCAAAAACCTGGCTCTGTTTTCTGGGCATTGTCTCCTCTGGAGATTGGATTTTGTCTGACTGCTTTAGTCCTGTATCTATTAGCTTTTTAAGGCTATATGATATGTTAGCTGTACTTCTTGAGCCACCTTAACAGTTGAGTTAATGAATGAGTCTTTTTGGCATCGTGGGGAATTTCACATCTGGAAAGACAAGCAACATTAGTAGTGCATACCATTGCTGGTGACTCAGAAGGAAACTAGTAGTGGTATTGTAGTTTTTGATACTGCCTCTGGGTAATTTCTGCTGTCTAGTCGGTTGATTCTGCAAAGACAGCTCAGGTTATTGCAGGATGCAGTACTTTAACTGTGACAGGCTGTGCTTTCAGACTGCTGTCTTAGGGAGAAATATTTTTCTTTGATTTTCTTTCCCCAAAAAAATCCAAAGCTCACTAAAAATTAAGCAGCTGTCACCCTGTCCCTGCCTAAATAGTGGCTCTGTAGTCTCTGTGACACATGGCTACAAAAATTTTATACCGAGGATGTTTTGCTTTCTCTTGTACATAAGCTTACAGAAACAGAGTGGGGAGGTTGCAGGTTTTTAGCATGTTCTAAACATGTTCTTTAAAAGAACAAAACTCTACACTTGCTGTGCTCCAGAGACCACAACATGCCTAACAGGTTTGTTTCAAAAAGAAATTCACAGCAATTTTGAAGGTAACCCGGGTGACTCGAACTGATTGTGCTTTTCTTGTTGGGCCAACCAGACTTGCCCAGCAGGTCTTCCAGTGTAGCAAACCACAATTCTGTAAGGATTCATCCTGGTTCAACTGGTGCTTGCTGCCCCATCATGCCATCTTTTGATAGCCCTGATTGTGCTGGCTTGCCCCTCCTATTTTTTTTTTTCCACCAGCACAGATGCTCCCATGATGTTGCAGTGACTCTTTTTCTGCTTCTCAAGTATAAGAGCAACTTAGGAAACTATTTTAGATAAATATCATAGATAAAGGTAATAATTGAGGCCTTCCCACTTTACATGTTGGGGTCCTCTGTTTACTTGTTTTTTACTCTTACGTTTTGTGTTTAAGTAGGTGTCAGTAGCTGTATCTTAGTATTAAGTAATAATTTGAATATCTTGGTGTTTGAGTAACTTAAAGTAGCTCAGTTTCAATGTAGCTGCTTACATGTGTTGTGTTTGTCATGCAGACAAAACAGGCTCAATAGAGGAGTTTACTTTTCCATAATATAGCTAAAGATATAAATATCTAAATAAAGATGTTCAGATGAAAGTATCAAGACTTCCTAGCAGTGAACACAATGGCTTATTGTGGCTAAAATGCATTTTTGCCTCAAGCTTCTGGGTTGGTCCCACTTTTTTGCCTGAGTTTGATGATCCCAGATGAATCATACTCCGCTTCTTTCATATTAAGGTTTGAACTGTCTTTCAGATGTATGTCTTTGCTGCAGTTCTGCAGCAGTAAGACAGAAAAACCTTACCAGTTTGTATTTGCAGCGTGTGCTTTGTGATTATAAAGGCTGTTCTTTCTCATGTTGCAGGATGAAGCTGTAGGTTTTGTTGTAGTTGAACATATCCACTAAGAGAGAATTCTGTTAACACTGTGTTTTTCCTCCTGGTATCAAGCTGTTAGAATTGTTTAGGTTGGAAAGGACTTCTGAGGATCATATAGCTGAACCCCCTGCTCAAAGCAAGGTCAGTTAGAACAGGTTGCACAGGTTCATGTCCTGTCAGGGTTTGAATAGCTCCAAGGATGGACATTTCACAACCTCATTGTGCAACCCAGAAACATACTATAGTACAAATGTTTGGTGGTTTGGTTGTTGGGGGTTTTTTTGCCTTATGTTGATGTGGGATATCCTGTGTTTTTTTTATTTGTCCCTGTTACCTCTCAACCTGTCACTGGATACTTCAGGGAAGAGTCTGGCTAAGTCATGTTCACACCTCTCTCTGTGCCCTTATCAGGTACTGACACATGGGTGCGATTTTCCATCTGAAGCCTTTTCTTCTCCAGGCTGAACATTCCCAGCTCCCTCAGCCTCTCCTGTGAAAGATGCTCTGGTCCCTTAATCGTCTCAGTGACTCTTTGTTGGCCTGTCATGGTTTAACCCCAGCCACCCAAGCCCCACACAGCTGCCTGGTCGCTCCCCCGCCAGCAGGATCTGGGAGAGAATTGATTGTGTAAAAGTGAGAAAACCCATGGGTTGAAGCAAAGGCAGTTTAATAGGGAAAGCTAGAGCTGGGCCCACAAGCAAAGCAAAACAAGGAAGTCTTTCACCACTTCCCATGGCAGGCACGTAGGTGTTCAGCCATCCCTGGGAAAGCAGGGCTCCATCACACACAGTGTTTGCTTGGGAACACAAGCACCATCACTCCAAACATCCCACTTCTTCCCTCTTCTCCTCACTTTATATACTGAGCATGAAGTCATTTGGTATTTTCTGACTTGAATCCAGGAGGGAACAAGTTCTCCAGCTCATGCAGCAGATGGGTATTTTTTTTTTAAGATACTGGTAGTTTTTAAAGGGAAAATAATGACAAAAGTGCTGTAGCACTTTTATTCCTGCCTGTTGGTGTTTGCTGAGTCAGACCCTGTTCATCAGCTCGGTTCCCGCTTTGTTAGTGGCACAGCAGTAGTGATGGGGCACGATGAGTATGGGTAAAGTACTGTAGCAACCTGCTGGGTTCAAGTTATTAAAAATACAGAGCCTCAGCCAACTGTTATTTGCTTGAAAGGGTGATAAGGGTAACAATAATAGGAAGCTTTGTATTTGTAGCATATTTTCCTTACCCAGCTGCACTGGTATGTTTTTTTACCAGAGAAAACCAATACTCCTTCCTCCTCTCTCGCTCTTCTGCAGTACTTAACCTTTTGCTAAAAGCATGCTTGAAATGTTGTGGTGTTGTATTCCAGAATTGCTGCTTTCAGTGCAACTTTTCTTTTTAATTCTAGAAAAGCCAGGCTGTTTTTCATAAAGCAGTGTTACAGATACAGTTTTCTTTGAGATTAGGATACGTTTTGCATTGTAACCATAGTTAAATTACTGTGGTTTCAGTGTACAGTACACTGAAAAGGACTTTACAGATATCAACTTAGGGTAGTCCAACATCACATTTGCCTCTTGTTAAAAGTAAACATCAGTGTTACAGGTGAAACCCTGAGAGTTTGACTGTTGCATTTTAAAACAATGGAAAAGTATTATGTGCATTCAGTATTTAAAGTCATGTGCTTAATTGGTGAGAACCCTTCTTCACTTATAAAAATTATTCTTGTGGATAAAGAGACTGAAATGCAGGACCCACAGCCTTGTCTGACAACAGGTCTAGTTAAGCAAGTGCTGACCTCTGTGATGAGAGATTGCCTGTGGTGTTTCCATCCTTGTCTCTGACCTTGGACTTGAATCACAAAGTGCATAGTGGTAAAAAAAAACCTATATGTCTTGGTTGTCTTTTAAAATCTGTACTCCCGCTTTAAGGAGGATTAAAACATCTCTGGACCAAAATTCCATGGCAGATTTTTTTCATATGATAGATTTTGTGGTCAGTGATTGTCAAATGATGTTTCTTCCCGTGTAAAATTGTGCAGTTTTAGTAAGCTGCAAATCTTGTCTTTGCTCTACGTAACAACTTAGCTGAGATCCTTCTATTCAGAATCTCTTTGATGTTTGTTTTATGAAAATATGTTTCTTTGCTTCTGTCACTTATGACATTACAACCTTTTGGTCATCCCCAGTGTTTAGAAGCTTTTGACCAGGAAAAGGCAAAAGTTCATCTTTAGCTTACATACCTTTTTTGGTTTATGGTAATCTTGAAGACAGTCCTGTAAATTTAGTCTTTATTTCATAAATAAAATGAAATAGACATTTTTGAGCATAGGTTGACATTATTTCTTTCCACACTGTAACTAGGAATGACCCAAATGGTACAGGATGTCAGCTTTGCACATAAACTGAAGTGGTGGCAGTTAATCTGGAGTGTGTTCACTCTTGGCTCAGGTTCACCTGCCTTTTTAGGACCTTGGTGACGATGTGCTACTAACTAGGTAATTTTTTGTGTGCATACTTTAAAACTTGTCAGGATAATTTTCAACTTCTAGGCCTGAGCATTTGATTGCAGTATCCCTTAATAACCTTTACTTGTTCTGATGTTTTATTTTGAAGTGTTCTTTAATGGTGAGAAAAAATTGCCAGACTACCCCACTGTTTTGCTTCCCCTTCTAGACTTCAAACAAAGTTTTTTTTTTTTCCTGGCCGTTATAACATGTGCAATATGTAAGGTATTAGAGCATTAGGATATTAGCTCATGAATGCACTGATGTTCCTCTGGGTGGTTAATATATTTTATCTGTCACCGGGGAGGAATGTGCTGTTCAGCTCCCTCCTTCTGCGAGTGCTCTGACTCATGAGCGCGAGGTACTTCAAAAGGATTTCAGCACTCCATCTCCTTCTTCAGTCTTGCAGTTGCTTTTCTAAGAATAGAAGCAGCAAAACAGACAGCGGGGTTCCTTCTCAGCTGCTACAGTTCATTACCACTGTAGTCATGAAAGCTGACATCAATGGCAATCTTCACGTCTCACTGTTCCCATTTACCTGTGTGGCTACAAACACTGTGACTTGTGCTACTCCTTGGGAGCAGGAACCACCATCTACAGCTGAGCTTCCAATTTGGATGATCAAAACTATGAGCTGTGGGACTTGGGTGCCTGTACATTTCAAGCAGTGTTGTGGGAGCGGCATAAAATAACTGAGACCTCCAGAAAATGTGGAGGGTGTGTTTCATGCAAGACATGTTCTTGTAATATTTGAGATATATCGGAACTCTTCCTTAAATATCTGCTGTGATCATAGCTTGTGTATTGTGATAATATCTGTTAATTTTAAAAGTTTTCTCATCATATAAACTGCTTGCCTGGTACAACTGCTAAGTGCTGAAGCTCTTGAAATGGTATTGCCAGTACTTAGGTCGGGCAGAAGTTTGCTTCCTTGAAGGTGAGCTAAGGTTTTGCTGATTATTCATTCTCATTCACATATGGGTAAAAGGAGCCCTCTTTTCAGCCACAGGCATCATCTCTTGTGCCAGTGAATTATAGAACTCAAGTAAACTGTACCCATGAGGTCTTGAATGTGCACTCAAGGAAAACTAAGTCAGTCTTCAAAAGCAGTCATTGCTAGAGCCTGTTTCCAAAAGGAACTTCTGTGCTTTAGGTAAAACATGGCTCCTGGGTTGGTTAGGAAGGTGACGGAGCCAGGGCATCTCTGTTGTAATTGTCTCCTGTTTTTAACACTTCTGACTGTTGGTTAATTGAAGTAAGAGGGTGGGTTGACTTAGGGAATAAATGTTGTGACTGCTAGTGCTCTTGTCCACAAAGCAGATCTGACTTTGAACTGCAGAAGGAGAGGATGGAAGCTAAGAAGAACTGAAAGCAAAAAGAAAATTTGTATTGTGTCCTACAATGAAGTGTAGAGGTGTGCAGAATGGTTTGTTGCAGAAAAACGAAGATCGTGACTGGGACATCTTAAGCCCAACCTGGGTTTATTAAAATATATTGTAGGAACAACCTCCCTTTATTTGCAGCCTTCCCTTCCCCAGCTGCTGCTCCTACTCTGAATTTTCTATTGTCAGTTTTTCTTAATGGAAATAAACGGACCTGCACTGGCAGGTTTTTCCTGTCATCATCATAAAATTCTGAATTGAGTTACTTGTAAAGGATGTTCTTTTTGTTATCAAAATCTGGTTTGAAACTACATGTTTACAACCTAAAGATACGTATTGAAATCAACAATACTTTTGTTAGGAAGGGTACATTCTTTAATAGAAAAAGGATAGTATGTTAAGCAAAGCCGTGTTTAATGAGATGTGATATTGTATGTGTGTTTTTTACCTCCTTTTCTGTGCTCTATTTTTATTCATCATCTGTACATCTTGTGTGTTATTAAAAGCAAGACATGAGGTCTTCCTTGGCAGTAGGAATTTTGGAAGGAATGGGTGGGATAGGAAGAGCTGTTTTTCCAGTAGTACATGTCTGATTTTATGTAGGTGTTTTGGAATACATTCTGACCTTAAAATACATTCTTAATAAAAGTAAAAGACTAACTATATGATAATTAGCTTAGTCCATTGTTTGTTTTCCTTTTTTTTTCACTGTAGGCAACCAATTCCCAGAGATAAATACCTTTAACCTTTTTGTGAAGGGCGAAAAACATCTAAGTAGTATTTAACCTCTGACATCACTTCTGGGATTTTGTAATGCCTGCTATCAAAGAATCCCATCTATAAAGGAGAGACAAATGAGTTGAACAACTCTACATGGCTACTCCAGCTGAAACGTGCTTTGACAAGTCATTTGTGAATAACAGTAAAGCAGGATTGCAACTTGCCAGACATAAATGCTTGAGTAAGAGGGGAAATGCTTAAAGCATAGAAACCTGGTTGTCAGGCGTTAGTCACTGCTGAACACCTAACAATAACATTCTTTCTGCTAGAAAGCAGGGTGGCTTTTGAGGAAGGCTGTTCCTCAGTAATGCTCTTTATTTGCTGCTGAAGGTTTCCAAGCGATCGACTAAAGGTGGTTCTGTTCAGTTCCAAGAGTTGCCAGTCTTTTGGCATGGATGCAAGTGATTGCAAGTGATCAGAAGGGAAAATAAGCTATGGATGGCTCTAAAAAGGCAGGGTCCTGCACCTGGGGAGGAATAACCCCATGCACCAGCAGCAGTCTGGGAGGTGGAAAGCAGCTCTGCAGAGAGGGACCTGGAGGTCCTGGTGGACAACAAGCTGTCCCTGAGCCAGCAGTGCCCTTGTGCCAAGAAGGCCAACGGTGTCCTGGGGTGCATTAGGAAGAGCATTGGCAGCAGGTTGAGGGAGGTCATCCTGCCCCTCAATTCTGCTCTAGTGAGGCCACATCTGGAGTGCTGTGTCCAGGTCTGGGCTCCTCAGTGCAAAAGAGACATGGAGCTGCTGGAGCTGCTCCAGTGAGGGGCTACAGAGATGATGGAGCATCTTTCTTAGGAGGAAAGAATGAGAGAGGTGACTGAGAGGGAACCTCATCAATCTGTTTAGGTATCTGAAGGGAGATGTCAGAAGATGGACCAGGCTCTGCTCAGTGGTGTCAAGCAACAGTACAAGGACAATGGGCAGAAACTGATGCACAGGAAGTTCCACCTGAACATGAGGAAGAACTTCTTTACTGTGTGGGTGACCAAGCAGTGGAACAGGTTGCCCAAAGAGGTTGTGGAGTCTCTCTCACTGGAGATATTGCACAACTGTCAGGGTGCAATCCTGTGCCATGTGCTCTCAGATGACCCTGCCTGAGCAGGAAGGTTGGACCCGATGAGCCACTGTGGTGCCTTCCAACCTGACCCATTCTGTCATCTTGTGGAAAGTTCTGGAGTGCAAGTTCTTAACTTCTCCCAGTTTCTAGAGAAAGTTGTGAATATTGTGTGGACTCAAGTCTAATTAGCAAATAAAGTGGATATCCAAATCAATTACATATACTGTAACTTTAGGTGATATGTGTTTCAATATTTGTGATTAGAGTGCTTAAGGTCACTTCCCAGACCTTGCCATAAAAAGTCAGTCTTTTAAAACTCAGTGCCTTTTGAAAGAATAAATTAGGACTTAAGTTGTTATGATGCCAAAAAGATCTGTGCCAATTCTTAGGGCACACACTGTAGTGAAACTGCTGACTGTAACAAAGAAGAGATGGTGAAAATTTCAGACCATTTTTAAGGTTTTAAAATACAGTATGTAAAATGAAGTTGTTCATATTAATGGCTGGGCAGTTGCACAGATCAGTAGACTGCCATTCTTCCAGGTATATTGAAAACTATAAAATAAATTACTGAATTTTTAGTTAGGTTAGTAGTACTTTGCTCAGCCTAGTGCCATACTGTAATTAAAGTGCTTGAATATTTATTCATAGCATCACTTGCATGCACACGGTTACATTAAGGACATGATTGCAAAGTAGCCAAGTGTTCTGAGAACTCTCAACAGCTAGTAATAGTTCAGTAAAAATATGGAAAAAACTTTATTACTTTTGTTTTCTTCTTTAAGCTCTGCAAAGATTAGCTCATAAAAAGCTATGTCTGCAGCTCATTAGATGAAATATTTTCTTGATGTTCTACATCTTGGACTTCTTGTTATGAGAGAGGAATAAATATTTCTGTCTTAGGGTTCATGTAATTGCAAGTAAATTTGTCTTCATCCTTTCCTGGAGAGGCCTTTTGTTCACAACCCAAAGTCACAAGTGAAGTCCTGTGAAGCTAAGTCACATATGTCTTGCCACATTAAAATGATTCCTGCTCTTTTCTCCCTTTGTGTTATTTTACTATGTTAAACTGCATTTGCAGAAATCTAACTTTTGTCAGGCTGTAGACACAGAACTGGTGTCCTTGTAAAATGTGCTCTGACAATAGAAAGAAGCTGTGGAGGAATGTTTGCAGGATCTCAGGCCCCTGAATGCCAAATACTTGTCTTTGAGCTGTTTTCTGTCTTTTTACAGTGGAGCAAAGCAGTGGCTTTGGTTCTGCTGCCATGCAGCTGAGGTTTTGATTTCAGTGTTTCCAACTGCAGTGGAGGATTATAATAGTGCAACTATTTCTTAAAGCCAAATGTTCTTCTTTGGAAAATTTCAGTGTGGGGAGAAAATTGAAGACAAGCGTTTATCCCCCCCACTGAATTTAAAGGGACACTGTGAACTTACAATTTTAAGAGACGTGAGGATTTGTTTTATTCTTCTTTAAAAAACTGTAGTAATGGCATTAGTTTTTCTCTGCACTCCCGTGGTTTGCTGTTCTCTTTTCAATCTAGAAAAGCTCTGTGAAGGACTTGCACAAAGTGATTCTTTTCTCCTTGATAATCAGGTCAATCAATTGACCATAAAGCGTTATTAAGCATAAGAGACAGCCTGCTTGCCTTGAGGAGGAATGACAGAGGGGAAAGAAGCTAGAGGAAGGCTAGCTGATACCCTGGGATTTAATAACCCACTACCTGTCAGCTGAGTGGCACAAGTTGAGCTGTTAGCCTGGCTGGTTGATAGGTAAAATGAATTGAGTAAACCAGTTGAAGAATTAAATCGAACTTCAGATTTCTTCACCTTACATTTGGAGTGGGATCACAGAGCCCACCTTTTTCTTACTTCTCAGCTGAAACCTGTTAGTGCATTGTAAGCTGTTTGTTTGTTTTATACCCTCTTGTATTCAACAGCAGTGGGTAAAATAGGCAACCAGAGAAGCTTTTTTCCCTGTGTTTCTTTGACTGGGGCCTATCTGAAAGTTTCAAAGTCAGACATTAGTTGTCACCTAGTATGTTAAAAGTGTACTTTTTTATAGCAAATTAAGCTTCGTAAGTTCTCCTCTTTTGTTGTTTTCACTTGTGTGCTGCTTCTCACGGCTTGTATTTTCCAGTCATGAGCCAATGTAAAGTTAGATCTCTGAATCATTTTTGAAGAGTTTCTTCAAAACTGTTCTACGTTGTTCTACGGTTTAAATTATTATTATTTAATTGCTACGTTCCAGGGAAATATCTATAGTAAAGGAATGTGTTTATTTTCTCTGGCTTTTGTATATTGGCTGCTTAATAGAAACACTGAAGTAATAATTTCGAAGTTGGTACGTGGTTGATTCATTTCCCTTTAAAACAATTCTCATTTCATCTTAGTTTCCTGCTCTGTGGGTTACTGCCATAGTGAGATACATGAAATACTTGATAAGGAAGGTGCACAGTCAACTACGACTGCCATGGCCAAGCATTTTCCAACTTCCATGGGGTTAGAGAGGACATTAGAGGGAATTTGCACATAATGAGGAGGAGGGATAAAGGGGATCTTCCAAGTTCATGGTGGGAAGAATAAGAAGAGATCTCTGCTTAGCTTTCCCAGGGAAAGGAAAAGAGATGGAACATTATGGAATGAATAGTCCTCTTCACCTTCATATCTCTAGTCTGATTTTATCTACCTGTGAGCAAATACAGCATTTTATTTTATTTTTTTACTTTGTGTTCAAGTCTCAATTCAGTACTAATTTGGGAGCTGTTAGAAAGGAATAAAGTGGCAGTTTTCAAAAGTGTGATGCTAATTGCTTTCTTCAAGGACAGGGAAGCTATGCATGGGTTATTGCTTCTTGTCTTCAGTGTGTAGGCTATTACCTTTGCGTCAGTTAAACCATCTATTAAAAGACAGATAGTAGTAAAATAATTGTCCTGTTCTGAGAGTTTTTCACTGCCTAAAGAACTGCTAACAGTACAAAAGAGTCAGTAGTGCAGGTGAAATACTTCCTTTGTTGTCAGAACTGAAAATAATAGCCAGTAAGAACCACTTAAGGTACTGAACAAACACAGAAAAATAGTTATGTCCTACATGCACAGGCAATGCCTCTTATTTTCCTTTTGGAACTTAATAGAGCTCCTCTGCCTGTCCATCCTTTCCCTTTACCCTGCACTGCGGTGTCCATCCCTTTCATTGAAGAAAGACAGACTCTTTATCCCAATGGCAGCATTAGACACAGCCTGGTCTTTAATTTACAGCACACATTTCCTAGTTTTCCATCCTGGGTTCTTTGGGAGGCAGTCTTCTCTTTCTCCACGTAGTTACTTGGTGATGATGGAATTACCAATTTTAACCCCTCTTCCTTATCTCAGCATGGTTTTGATAGTGTAAATGCTGGATGATAAACAACTAACTGTATCTTCCTTCTGACATCATTCTTGCTGCTGGAGCATCTGGTCTCTGGTCTGCAAAAGAGTGACTAATAGTTTCTGTCATCTGAGCAGCATTTTCTGAACCCACTTTCTTGCCTATAGCTAACTTGTTTAGATTTTAATGAATGAGCTTGTTTAACGTAGCATTTTAAACCTAATGATCCAAATACAGATCTTTTTGTTTTGCTTTTACTGGAGTAGAATAATAATAGTGAGTGTAGAAATGAAAAAAAATTGCTAGGTTTAAAAAACCTCAAACAAACCCAGCTAGAAAAACCCACTGTTGACAATATCATTTTCTTTTTAATCTAGTGGGGTGAGATAGATGAGTATGAAAGCTGGGTCAAAAAGCTTATGTAATTTTCAGACCCTAAATAGAGAATGGTGTAATGACACAAAGAGATCAATCTCTGTGCACATGTTCTGGTAGAGTATTTTTGTTTTGTTCTTATTCTGTGCATGCAATTTAGAACTAAGCTGGATACCCCCTGCTTGGAAAAATGGTCTTGCTAATATTCCTGCCTTATGCTATGTACCGATTTAAATTGACATGTAGCATGTAGGTTTCTTTATGATAATAGTCTGGGTGTAGGGTCGTTTTGTTTTGTTGATAGAAAGATTTCCCTGTGCTCACTGTTTAATTTACCTTTTTGGTTTTTTTTTAATAGTAGTGGAATGGGGTGATGACGTTAAAGCAGTGTCAGAAGATGAAGCCATGGTGCTGGTGAACCACCAAGCGACGGGTGACGTCTGCACTCTGATGATGTGCCTTCAGGATAAAGGCACGGTAGGCTACACCCGGGGCGTGGGGTGCTGCTGTGTGTGCCGTGTTCCCTCGGGACTGCTCGCATCCATGTGTGGCCCTAATGGCTCACTTTGGGGTGTAACCCACCAGATCATCTCCCTAGGGAGGTTTTTGTTTGGATTTGGTCCAACGTGACAGCCAGTAGCTTGGAGCAGGTACAGACCCTGAATGTTGTCTTTGGAGAAGGTCAGATGTGGGCTGAGTCGCTGTGCATCCAGTTGAGGTTAATGCAGAGGGAAGCAGATCTCCTTGCATGTAATCATGGACTTGACTCCTTCCTCTCACCTCATGCCCTTGTGCAACTCATGCCAACTTTGCTCAGACCAACACAGGTCTGGCTTCTTGGTTATGACTTTATTCCAGCATGGAATTTTTCTCAAAGTTAGAGCACGCTGTGGATGGGATTTTGGTAGGAGTGAGGGCATGCCAAAGTTAAGCTACCTAGCAAAGGTCAAAATTGCATGAGCTCTTATTTCACAAACCCTTAAGCATTTCTTGGTGAGAAGTGTAACTAAGGTTAATTGTTTCATGCATTACTGTTCAGAAAATTCATATCTAAGGAGTGAACACCAGAGTATAGAATCTAAACAGGAGATCATATTTATATACAAATTAGGTAGAAGGGGATGTGTGCAAGATTAGGCTACAAAGAGTGGGAAGCATACCTGTCAAGCTGAAAAAATGCATCAGCTGCATGTGTCTTAGTGTTGTCTTCTTTCTTGAAGTGTCTTAGTGTTGCCTTCCTTCATCATCATCTGGTGAAGAAACAAGGAAACAAGAAGAGCTTTTTGTTGCATCTGCACAATTTTTAACTAGCACTGTTTTTCTTAGTGCAAATTAATATAGTTAAGTATACACTTACCTTCATCAGTGATGTACCATTTTGTAGAAAGTTTTCCAGATCTTTCTTATGACAGCAGAGCTGTTTAAGAAAAAACAATAAAAAAACCCTTTCAAACAACCCAACCTCACAAAGTATGAAAATGCCATTCAAGATGGAGCAGACTCCTTCCTTTCTTTCTTTCTACTCTAGCCTAGAGCAGATTGTTTTAAAAGTACTTTTAATTGCTTTTGTTTCTTTTGGAATTGAGAGAATTGGATCTCTATGGTGTTCTGTGCTGTATGCAAAGGATTAGAATGAGAGAATAAACTCTTCGATTCCCTTCATCAAAATAGTGCATAGGACAATCTTGTGATAAAGATATGGCTGTGAGGGTGTAGTCCTGTTGATATGTATGGCATATGATCATGATCACTAGTATATATATATAAATCTAAATAATATTTATCCGTTTGACCCCATAGTTTGAAAGTTTCAGTCAAGACAGAGTAAGTTTCAGTGACTGTAGGAGATGCTAAAAATGGAAGAAGGCATTGAGATCACGGTCTTCACCACAGAAATTACTAGGTTTGCATGTTTTCAGAAAAGCAGAACATCCTTAAAATCACTATTTTTTCCCTTAAGTAGTTGTGGTAATTGCTCTTGCAGTGTGCATGTCCAGAGCCTAATTGGCTTTGTTTTCAGCTAATAAAGAAATAAAACAATGTGAGCTTCAATACATGCTTAAAATACAGCAGGAGTAGTACAAGTGGCTGAAAATAATGAAGAAGATCAGGATAGTTTATCCTTGCTAGAACTTGCTGAATCAGGTGCTTTTAAATAGCATGCTTCATATTTCTAAAGATAAGAGACTTGTCATTACTTAGAGTGACTGTGAAAGTAAGTATTGGAGGAAAAAAAATAAACCTACCTGTCCAGAAATAATCATTATACAGTATGCAAGTGCTTAAATTAGTCAGCTTTCCTTAAATCCAGTGTAAACTTAACATGGAGTCCTTCACAAGCTTGATACTCATCTGTCAGCAAAACAGTGATTTTCAATAATGATTTTTTTTGTTAAGGAGGGTTAATCCTGTGCCAGTCCCAAATGTCTTTCGCTTGCTTTTGCCAGCCAGTACAGACCAAAACCAGATGTAATCTGCAAGCACTTAATGCTGCTTTTAAAAAAAAGAAATGTTCATTTAAGACACCAGGAGCATTCAATTTAAAGTTCTGGGTTTTTCTGTATAGTGAGGTAAACTCATGAGACAGTTTTGCAACTTGACAGTGTTTCCCAAGGGTCATGTCAGGAACCATCATGGTATTTTTTTCTAGCATTCTATAAATACTTACATACCAGTGATGGTGTAGCCTGTCTGTTTTAAGTAAATCTAATCTCACCAAGCAGTAAGATAAAATACATGTGCTGAGATATTTCTGGTTTTTTAGATTAACTTACATGAATAAGAAAAAAGTGATCTCTTACTAGAAAAGTGGAATGTTAGCTGAAAATTAGAATTTTAGGACTGGATTGGCATTGTTTGATTAATACATTATATGATAATATAAGCCAAACAGCAAAGTTTCAGGTGAACCAGAAGTGACCTAATTACACTTTTTATAAAGTTTGAGAAATTGCTCCAATTTCTTTGTGAAAGGAAGTGTTAAAAAAATTAACTAAGTTGTGGTCTCATAAATATTGAAGGTTATGTGTTTCACAAAAAGAAGTAGGTGAAAATGTTGCTATTGCTGCTTTCTGACTGGATTAGGACTGATAAATGTGGGGTTTTTTTCTGATTCGGAACAGAAAGCAGTGCCAGGAAGGGTGCAGTGGAGAAAAAAGTGCAGCTTGTAGATTTCAAGACGTGTTTCATTGTTAAGTTAGAGACACTTGAAAGATGAAAGTCAGTCTATCCAGGTTGCGTTGTGAAATCTGTGTAGACTGAAATGAAAGTGGGCCTGTGTAATAGGAGGCACCTAGATTATTTTTTATATAGTTGTTAAAAGCTTTTTCTAGCTTCTGAACTTAGTTAACCACGAAGCACGAAGGAAAAAGGACCTGAAGTGGCATCCAAAAGTTCTTTGAATCCGTTAACAACTATGAATTTGTGTTCAAAACACTTCTGAGTGTCTTTGTTTAAACCTCCTTCAAATGCAAGTGATAAGAGGCTCATCTCATAAGTGTTGTTTCATTCCTGAGGATACTAAATAGAGGAGTCACTAAATAGAAGAGTTACCAACAAAATTTTGCAGTGTCCTCTACTCTGCCCTTGGTAGCAGAATAAAATGATTATCCATTAATCTCGTTTGCCTTTTGATTGCAAACAAAATAACTGTGTCCTATTCTTTGAACTGCTTTTTGATTTGATATGTTAGTGTGTGTATATATTAATCCATACATAAAAATAGTTTCTCTTTGTACTTCCTACCATTGCCTGGGCTTGCAGATAGATTTATGATCACTGAACTCTGAAGTTTGTCTCTTTGTAGCCCACACGCAGCAACCTGTGTGTGTCTTAGTTATAATTTGCATGTCACACTTACCTTTGACAAAATCTCATCACTCCTTCTCAGGAAAGACTGAGGAAGCCCAGGGATGCTAGTTAGAAGCCCTGTGTCACCTAAAACAAGGTGAGATGGACTTCAGACTCCGAAGAGCAGTGATCAACTTGCAGGATAGACCTACCATCATCTAAAGAAAAAGACAGTAACATGTGGTATGGTAGGGGAGAAGCACTAGCGTTGCTGGGCAGGAGTTCCTCATCCACGATTGCCATAGAACATCTGGAACCAGTGCTGACTCCTCGAAAGACACGTTTTCTTTCCAGCAAAGCAGAGTATTAAGCTTGCTTATCTCCTCCAGTAAAATAAGATTATGTTGGTTCAGCTTCTGCTTGATATAATAGAACAGCAGATGTCAAAGTGCCGAAGTAGTAGATGAACACTGGCAGGCCTGAGTACTGCTGCAGGCTAAATCATCATTAGTGAAATTTTGGTGGTGTTTTTATCAAAGGATGTGGTTCCCTACACCAGCCTGTCACCTTTGGGTGATGCGTGGGCACGAGCTCATTGTAGTGCCTTGGAGAGCAGTAACACCTCTCAGTGATGCTTTTTTAAACTCTTGTCCTTAGGGCACACCTTTTCCTTCTTGTTTTTTCCTCCATAAAGCTTTTTAATTTACTGAAATGGAAAGAATGTTAATGTCTGCAGAGAAGAATTTTGCTTTAAGATCCTCACTTTTATTTAACATAGGCCTGGAGATAGCTGTAGGATAAACAATTTCACCAATGTTAGTCGCAAGTAAGGAATTGTATCTAGGAACTAATTTTTCTTTTGTCACTCACAAATACATAGTGTGCCTTTGGTCCTTCGGATGTGTAGCATCTAGTAAGGAATACCATTGGCAGATAGGAAGAGATACTAGCAAGTCATCTTTATTTCTTAGGCTGCTTTTTTTTGTCTTTGCCTCAAAATACGTGAGAAAGATGCAAAGCAGAAGGTGCTTGAATGATCATCTGACCACCAGAGAAATGTCACAGTCTTTCATATTCTTTTTTGATAGTGGTAAATGGAAGAGTACTGTGTTACATGACTTCAATTTCACTGAGCTTGAATCAGTCTTGATGTGGCCTCATAACACAGGGAAGAGAAAAGGTAGACTAGCCTAAGATTGGGAGCATGTAAGGGACACTGGATTTTCCAGTTTTGGAGACCCACTTCCTACCCCTCTCAAAAACTACATGTAGAAGTGATAGAGGAAAAAGACCTTGTGGGAAAAGAAGCTTTTCCCTTCTCTTACTTACTTGGTTGGGAGTAGGTCTCCTATTTTAAATCTCGAAGGACTGAACAGGTAAACTGTCTGCCTTTACTGTCCTGTAAGAAGTGATGGTCAAGTGAATCAATTGGCTCAACCTCTGTTTTTGCCTTCCCACTGTGCTGCTTGCCTGGGACAAGCAGCAGGGTTTAATTAAATTCTCAAGGATACATGTGGCTGCTCTGCCACGGCTAATATTGTAGAACTGTATATTACATTACAAAAAGGCAGCTATTTAATCTTACTCTTGAGGGAGAAGCATAGCACCTGTGCTGCTTTATGTTTTGGGGCGTAAAGGACCTTATTCTATCTATTTGCTAGTTTTATTGCTGTTGTGAGAGTGACAAGAATGTGACCAGGATATTCATAATTCTCTGCACCTGATATTCACTCACTCTTTTAATTTATTTTTACTTTTCAGGCTGTCCGTCAGATGATGTGGCTGATGGATCATATTTTTAAGTATACAAACTTTGGCATTGTGTCTCTAATCCATGGAGACTTCTTTATAAGACAGGTAAATGGAAACACATAATAGTGCTTTGATTTATCCTTATATTTGGAACACTGTGGTGTTACAGGACTTACTTCTCATCTCCTGGTTGGTTTGCATGATGAAATAACTATGCTGTAAAGTGTATATTTGGGAGGTCTTTGTTCTAAAAAAGCTTAATTTTCCAAGCTAATTTTATTATTTGCACAGCACAAATGCTTATGAAATCCAGTTGTGATGGGAGCCTATTATGAGAGAGGTGTACAAGCAAAATACATGGGCAGTCCTTTTTGTCTCTGTTTCTGAGCACACCTCTCATCTTTCCTTAGTGACCTTGAAGCCATGGAGAGAGTCTGTCTGGTTAGGTCGCTGTTGTGGCTGTCAAAGTTCCAAATTAGGAAAGGCAGGACCGTCCCTTTTGATGGTGACATAGTAGTGGATCAGTTTAAAGTGGTGATGGACCTATGCAAATAGGAATTAATTGATTCTTGAAGGTTAATTATTATTTGAGTGTTAGGAAGGAATGTTGAGCTCAGCATCTGAAATACTAATGAGTGAGACCCTCAGATTATTTCATGCAGTTTGGGTAGGGTTTTTTGTTGTTTGATGGCTGTTGGTCAAGCTGCACCCTCAAAGCAGAAACTCAGGAGGCCAATGAAAAGCATGAACTGCAATATCCACCACACATGTTTCGTTCCTCTCCTCATTACTTTGCCTGGACATAAAATATGTGGAGAGCCAGAGAGAAATAATGAATTTTCACATGGCAGAGAAGAAGATAATTTACTCAGAATGAAGTAAAGAAATGCTTAATCACAGCAGAACACGGCTAAAGTGAGATTTCTCGCTAACACTAGAGGCATAGTTAGACAGCCTCAGGCACAATTAGATAAAACAAAGGTCTCTAGAGGCACACCACTGTGTGTTGTGAGAGGATGGAAGGAAACAAGGTTGGATGCTTTGTAAAATACCAATCTGTTCCAGCAGTTAGGATTTACAAGATGCACATTTTGAGATACACAGGACTATCAGTTTGTTAGTTGTAATTTCTGCATGTGGGGTTGCAATTCCAGTTACAAACCAAACAGTTGCTGAGTTGTGCAAACAAAGGCTTTTCCTCATTTTTGTAAGGTGGTTGCTATACACAACATCAGAAATAAAATGACATCATCGTGGTTCTAAGTATAAACCAATTGAAAATAAAATGTTTCTAGGCTGTCAGCCTTTGGGTGTGGCAAAATACTTCATGTGAGTGAGTAATGGTCTTTTGCCTGACTCTAGAAAGGCCCTAGTAATACTTGGATGGTTACTGTTCCTGCTCTTGTCTTAACTGCTGTGCTATCTTGGAGTCCTGTGGTCTGATGAGAAAGGACTGGCTTAACTGAGGAACTTTTATATTGTTCTATAATTGCATTAATATGAGCAGGCAGAGCCTTTTTCATCCCTCTCATGTGGGAAGTTGGTGAGACTTAAAGCTAGGAGAAACACTTTCACAAAACTCACCTTCAGTAAAGTATTGTTTCTTCTTGTCTTTGATTCATCTCCACTCTTCCCATCTTCCTTCCTCTGACCAAAAAAACCCAGCCAACCAACAAACAGGGGAAAGTTTGTGGCAGTTTTGTTGACATTTCAGAGAATTAAAACCACCTCTGCTGAGGAGAGCTTTAATTTTGCCCTCCTGTGTCTTTTGAGTGATTTGACAAAGTCACTTTGGAGCACTCCAAAATGCTAATTAATGTGAATAGATTCCTCTGAAAATTTGGGTAGCTTGGTGCGTGCAGAGATGGGAAAAGATTGTTTTTGAAGATATTTCTGCAGTAATTAAGGATGTATCTTACTGTTCTTAAGTGAAGAAGTCGTCCTAATACATCAAAGAGGAGACATGAACGAGTCATTGGAGCGGTGCAGATTTGAGTGAGGTCTGTGGTTCTGCTGTGGTAACCCAACTGAGGCCTGGTCTGTTGGCCTCCAGTAGGTACTCCAAGGAGAACATTGCTTTTTGTTGTCTCAGGGGATTATTTTTATCTCTGAAAAGAGAGAAACCTTAGAAATAAAATAATTATGTCTGATGTTGTCTCCTTAAAGCATTCATTTTATTTAGATAATGTTTTATCCTTTCAGGGGAGAGCACACCGTGACCAGCAGCTTGTGTTACTCAAAGATCATCTAGAAAAGTATTACAGGAGCCGCAATCGGAAATGGATTGTTTTATTTCCAGAGGGTGGCTTTCTTAGGAAAAGGAGAGAAACAAGCCAGGCATTTGCAAAGAAAAACAACTTGCCATTTCTTAAACATGTCACCCTGCCAAGAGTTGGGGCAACACAAGTAATTCTGAAAACGCTTGTAGCGCCGCAAGAAAATGGAACTCCATCAGGTGGAGACACTGTGAGAAAAGGTAAAGATCACTTCACTCTGTGGGTAAAAAGAAAGTTAAGTATCAAAGATTCAAGTTAAGAAAAACATTGTGTTGAATTGGTCTCTTGAAATATCAAATACATTCATAATGAGCCATTGTATTTTATATAAATGTTTGCATATTTAGTTTTAGTTCTGCTAACTTTATTTTTCACCTTCAGACAAAAAAAAATCCCCTTAGTTTTAATTTGATTTAGTCTGTGATATGGCTGCATGAATGCTTGGTGTGGCTCACATGATGGTGAAGCAGATACTGGACTAGGCACCCAGAGTGAGCAAGAAGGTGATCCACTCCTTTCAGCAAGATCGATGGTTTGCACTGGTTTGTGATAGCATGGAACTATAGTAAAAGTATTTTTGGAATACACTGAGTTCATGTTTTTATTCTGGGCTTTAAAAGTTTCTTTGCATCCACTGCTTATACTTTATCCCTCTTCTTGAACTGCTTTCTGTTCAGCTCAAGTTCTTCTCTTCTGTACCGATCTTTGTGTTGCCTGTCCCCATTGTGGCTGGAGTTAACTATCACTGATTGCTAGATTTGAAGGATTGTTTGGCTGTCATGTCAGAAGAGTTACGAGGGAATAAGAATAATCCTGCAACATTTTTGTTCTGGGATGCCTGGGCTGTAGGGGAGAGTATAGCTGGGGTATAAATAATGCCTATCGTTATGGGACATGGTGCTTTAGTCTCTCAGTTTTTAAAATTAACTTGTTGGCATGTTCAAGAGCAGGGTTAGATCTTAATTAACTTCCTTGTGGATTCCTGTTACTTATTACAGAAACAATGGGTTGGGGAGTTGTGGTAGTTTCTTATTGATGAGTAGTGCTGGTGTTTCCATAGGCAAATTCTGATAATCATTTAGCAATTTGAAACAAAGATCCTTACTAATGAAGCCACATAGGCAGAGGACTTTGGATTATTTTCTGTCTGAAGTTCGAATCTCAGGGTTAGCAAGAATCCTCATATAGAAATTGCTTCCAGATTTTAGATTTGAAGTTATTCTTGTCAACGTAGGAAATAAATTGAGATGATGTTGTTGGAGAAGTAAAGGTAGGATTTAAAATGAGCTGAAAAACCAAGCTGTGGAATGCATCAGGGTGTTTCCTGTCAGACTACATTCAGAAAAGAAAGGCTGAAGAAAGCTCTTGTTGTCATAAAACATTTTAGGTTTAAAAGAGAGAAACTGAATACCCTGATCCTTGTTAAAAAGTTTGAATTTTTTTGAGGAGAAAAGTTTGGCCTGTTCTGTTCTATTTCTTGCCATCTCAAAAAGATATGAAGAGTAAGAAGTTCCCCAAATTAATTACAAGTCTTCTAGTTCTGGAAGGAGACCAAAAGTTCTTGTCAAATACCAATTTTATATTTTCCTATTCTTGGGTTGCAGTCAACTTAGCTGAACATCAAACTGGCTTCCTGGTTTTTTGTTTCCACTTTGAGTGGCATGATTCAGACTCTAGAGAAATGAGCATTTGATAGTAGTTGACCTAACAGGGTAGTAAAATAAAGGAATTCCCTCAGAAATAAAATGAAACCATATTGTCCATCCTACTCAAGGAAAGATAAATGGGCAAAAAATAGGAATGAAATGCGTGGGTTTAGCTGTCATTCTTTCATAGTAATGGACTTGAAAGCATACTAAAAAGGATGAAAAAGAAAAGTGAAAGTAAATTTTATATGCTAGGAAAAAGTAGTATTTGGTACATAGTGACACTGATGTATTTTATGTCCTCTCTTCTTTTAAGCTCACAAAAATGTTTCTAGCATTGTAAAACTTCCCTTTTAGAGATGTATGAAATCTTAGCTCTTGGTTTGTGTCTTGTATAAAAGATTCTTCCTCTAATCTATTGCTTTCTGAATGCTTTTATTGTTCTCTTGCCATGCTAGAAAATGTTCAGTTGAATGAAATACAGTTGTGTAAATTGATAAGGTTATATTATAAAGTTAGAAGCCTTACAAGTCAGTGAACATTTTTACTTTTAATCTCTCTTTCCCTGTTTTTAATCACATGGAAAACCCATCTCAGTGAAATCAAGCTTCCCTCCTGTTCATGTGACCATTGTTGAGATGTGGGTGCTAGAGCCAGGTGTAGTGCCCACAGTAAAGGTTTTGCCAGGGACTTGCATGGAGACTGCCTATAAACCTTTTGTACATTATAATTTTACTCCTTTGCTTGGGAAGTGGCTTCTTTATCAGAAGCATCACACTTTTGAACTTCATGGTTTGCTGGACACATTTTTCATCTGCAGTACTTCTTGTGCTCTCTATACTGTTGTAACAATGTTCCTGGAGTCCTGGGTTGCCAAATTATTCCGCTTACTATAATAAGCTTTCTACTCCATTATTTATTATTCTCCCTGTCTTTTTGTTTCCACCAAGCTTTACTGATACTCATGGGAAATCACCTTCCTCTCCCACCTGATTCTCATTAAATTGGTTTGTAGATTGAGTTCTCCTCATCAAAAATTATGTCCCCTCCTGTTGAGTTTCCTGGGTAGCTATGTTATGTTGAGTCATGATACACAGTTCTGTTCTTGACTGCTCTCATTTTATTAGTGCTTAATTCATTTTAAATGATCCTTGTAGCTTTTATGCTATTATAAATTTGATACCATTCTACTTTTTCAGCTGGAGTGATGCGTAAAACTGGGTGAAAGAAGAAAAGATGACAAAAGCTACTATAATAAAAGATGGTTCATCCTTAAAATACTGTTATCACAGTTTGACACAAACCGAGTCAGATACAATTGTTTGATCATGTCACGCCCCAGCTCCTCAGCCCAGCTGGCTTTTGTATGTCACATGTCACTGAAGCTGTGGCCTTTGAGTTGTAGTTCAAGAGTTGGGCTAATTGTAGCTCAGTGCTACATCATCTGTCCTGCTATAAGGTCTCTGATTTGATTTATGGCATCCCTGTGGTAGAGGTGCGTTTATGTTGAGAAAGGTAACCTCCCCAAAGATTCATTAGTCTTAATTATGATACTGGTATTCTTTATATCCAATCCCCTTTGCAATTTATTTTTATACTAGTAATGAACTGCCCACAGTTTAGTAGCTGATTTCTCCTCTGTAAAGTGACAGGAAGAACAAGTGTTCCTGAGCTGGACAATTAATACTGTTTGATAATACTTGTACTTAAACTGCTCAGTTCTTTATCAGTGGCTTTTCCAGGACAAGCAGCCTCTATTGTCTTAATTTTCTCCTCTTAACAGTTTTCTTTCATATTTAAAATCCTAAGTACCAGCTTTCATCAGAGTGAATTTTAACTTACTGCTGGTAAACACTAAATTAAGTTACTAAAATGCTTGTTGCTTCTGCTGCCTTTTGAAACTCTAGTTTAATTTAACAAAATAATGTAATTTTATTCCTAAATAAATAGAAGGATGGAAAACCATAGGAAAGGTAGTACAGTCATTTGATAGCATGACCACTGTTGAAGGTAAACAGTGCAGAGAGTGTAGCTAAGTGGTGTCTGTCCCTGAAAAGAGAGTTTAAGGTACTTCTGGTGTCTGATGAAAGCCTCCAGATGGGACAGATGGGCCAGCACTGCTGCCAGCACCTGCATTCCAGAAGAAGATTTTAATGCAGGATAGAAATACGGGCAGCATAAAAATACTTCATCACCCTAACCCTGTAGTGACCCAGGTGTGTGTTTGCAGGGGTATTTTACTGGTTTGAGTTTTTGAATTTTTTTTAGCACAACACTTAGTCTTTGACATGGTTGCAAATACAGTGTTTTTTCAGTTGATAAGAATTGATTTTGTGAGTTTTAGAACTATCAAAATGTTCTAAATGCCCGAAACTGGCAATTCAAAGGAGTTTGGAGCTATTGTTCTTCAAAGGTGCACATTCCAGAGTGTATTTTTGATCACACTTGCTCTAGTCTGTTTTTTTAAATTGTTTTATTTTACCATGCAGCAGTTTGTTGTCTGATAAGCTGTTGCTATGAGCTTTGTTGGAGTCATACTGAAATCTTACCTTGCTGTTCCCAAATGCAGCAGAGTACATTCAATTCTGATGCTGTTTCTCAGAGAAATTAAATTTTCACTTCTGCAAGGCTGTACATTGAACTTCATAATTGATTTTTTTAAAAATCAAACTTTCTGATTTGCTGTTACATGAGGAATGTGACTTGAATAACATGTGGAAAAGCTTTTGATGGTTGTTTTTATTTCCCCCTGGAAAAAGGGCTTCTTGTTTTGTTCCAGGTGGTCTGTTATGTCAGGATTTTGGAATGATTAGTGAGATGCTCAGTCTGAAAGTTAATCTTTGGAGAAAAAAAGTTAATTCTGAGGTCAGTGATCCAGTTGATCACACAAGGACAAGCAGAGAACAAGGGACACATTTCGAGAACGGATTGCTATGCATGGAGAGCCACCAGCCTCTTTTGGCTGCATTCTGAGTGCTCAGGAAACCACACCTGAATTCTGGTGAATGCTGGCAAATATTTTCTGTTTCAAGTGCAAGCTGCAGGCCTCAGGTGCACACCTGGTTGGTGCATTTTCTTTCCCACTCTGGATCCAGTCTGGCAGGGTGACACCATCCAGAGCTTGGCTGAAGGCGAGGTTTCCCACTGAAATCTGTCTATGACTTGTTCTGTTTCTCAGTGGCAAGCACTGACAGTCTGCTGGTGGGTTTGAGGGGCTCTGCACATCGTCTAATCTGGTGTTTTAGCATCAGTTGACCCTAGGAAGTAGCAACCCCAGGGAGGACAAAGAGGGGGAACGAAGAGAAGCTCTGAACCCAGATAAATTGGTGATTGTAGACAGTCAAGTATCTGCTGTGAGAGGACTTTGGAGGATGACAGATCATGAAGTGTCTTGAAGACACTGATGGTAAGTTGCTTCTTAAGTGAAGATGGAGCAACTGAATATCACTGAATCCACAGTGAAGAAAATAGTTGTGAAGATTTGCCTCTGCTGATGATTGGAAAAAAAACCCCAAACCCCCAAACGACAAGCAAGTTAGGAAGCTGTTTAAATTTTATTTTTGATCTTTTTTGTGTAGGCCAGAAAGCTGCTGCTCCATGTGATTGTTCAGTTTTGTCTCAGCACTCATAAGGCAAGAATGTACCATTCACACTGAGGTACATCACTGCTGTGTGATTTGGGTGCTGTTGTGTAGGGCAGGTGCACAGAATGTTTATGTGCTATTTAAGAAGAATCAGACTGTTAACATTTTGAAGCAGTTGGAGAAATCAAAATCTTCCACCTGTGCTGAAAGTGGCAAGCAGACTGACACGGCAGAAAAAAAAACTGTGCTTGGAAAGATCAGCCTAAGTATGGCCTCTGCAGCAGCTGCTTCTGCTGAGGTCTCTGACAGTCAGGCTGCTCAGTCTTTCAGCAAGTACTAGAAATGAAGGAGAAGAGTGTCTTTTAATGATAGGTAGAAAGTTGGAAGAGTTTGGCTGTCAGAACCATGCAGCCGAGTTGGCCAAGCCAAGCTGTGTGAGAGGGAGTTCTTGAGCACAGATACAGGGAGCTCCCTGATTTTCAGCTACAAATGCCAGACCTGAGATTCACACCACGTTATAACTAATGCAGCAATCTTTGTTTTGAGCTCCTGTTTATGTGCTCTATTTAAAAAATAATAGGGTTTATCCTTTGTCAAAGGTCTGCTTAAAGCTGAAAGCAGCATCCTTGGAGATATTTAGGTACCACTCCTCTGTGTTTTGTGCGGTTGTCATATTCTTTTCCAGTTTCAGGATCTGTCAGAGCTCCCTGGCTTTAAAATAAATTTGCTCATGAGCAGGTTGCAACACAGTATAACCCCCCCAAAAAAGATAGCAAGATGTATTTCAAAATTAATTTTCTTAAATCCTTGGTGACTTATATTTTTTTGGCAGTCTGATATCTTGGATGATTATGTAAAGCTTATTTTAAACCAGAGCATGCACAAATACTGTGATTTGAGAGCACGTGGAGGTAGCTGCACTAACACCTGCTTGCTCTAAAAGAAGGTCTATAGAGGCTGATGTTACTGTCACAATTTTTTTTTCTGGCCTGGGATTTCTGGTGGGCTGTCAGAATTTTTTCCCCCCACCCTGCCCTGAAAAGGGTTGGAGGTGAGTTTGGAGCTGGATTCAGGAATCGAGTGCAGTAGCAGCTCTCCTCCACAAAAGCAGAAGGTAGGAAATCAGCACAGCAGAGAACTGCAGGAGTCTTCCCTTAATGAAGTGCAAACCATTATCCACTGAAAGAACAGCTTTAAATACAGCTAAATATTGAATAAATTATTTTGAAACGCTTTACTGTAAATAATAAGAAAATGTGCCCATATTCATCTGGCACTTTTTAATTGCAATTAATGATCTTTTTTGCTTACTCACTTAGGCAATTTGCTTGTCTTTATCCATTCTTGCTTTACATCTGGGAAAATAATAACTTGAATGACTTTGTTTCAAAATCTATTTCTAAATTAATAGTTCTGTTGATTTAATATTAATTTCATATTGGCTCTTCTCTGAATCATTGCTACTTTTAAAATGGAGCACTCTGTAGTTAGTGCTTTTCTTAAGAGAGATTCGACAAGCACTCTGTCATGATGCTGGCAAGCCTGCAGCCTCCACTTCTCATTTCACATGTCTGTCAGGGGTTTAAAATACTGTATTTCCAGAAGGTAACACTGAATGTTTCAGCTTGACCTGAGCAGCTTGCCCTGGGTCAAATTTTAGACTAGCATGTTGCATGCTACTAAGAACTCATAACCTAAATTTTAGGAGATGCTGTCTAGCCCTGTTGGAGTAGTGCATTTGTAACGAAGCACTACAACTCCACTGATGAGCAGACACCAAGAAAACACTGGCTGCTTGTTAAAATAATTGATAGATACATGTGATGGCATTGCTGTAATTTTCTTTTCACACTTAATTAAATTAAATCAAATGCAAATTAAATGAAATTAAATGCAGGTAGAAACTGGCAAGCCAGTGCTTGCATGTACATTCTAGCTGGAGTCAGTAACTGAGGCTTTCAGGGTGCTGCTCAGACTGAGTGCTGCACATCTCTTCAGGTGTGTGGTAGGGCTGCTGTAAAATTAGAGCGGCGACTCTGGGCGAGGCCACACATCTGTCTAGCCCAACATCTTGTCCATGACTCCAGGTGGATTCCAGAGGAAGAGTGTGAACACAGCACACTTGCATCATACTTCTCCCACATATTCTCCAAGCTTCTGACAGTTTCCTGTGTGGTGGGTTTCCCCAAGGTGGGGGTTTCTGCCTGGTCAGTTAACCCTCCATGTACTTACTCAATTTCCTCTTGAACCTGACTCTTGGCATCCTTGATGTCCTTTAGCAAGGAATTCCCCACAGTTCCCCCCTCCCCCCCCAAGAATAATTTTTCTGTTTGCTTTGAAAACTTTTCCTCTTGGTTGAATTTTGAGTGTCTGTTCTTGTATTGAGAAGGATGGTGAACAGTCAATCCCCATACATGTTCTTGGTGCTGACAGTGTTCTTGTCAACCTCTATTACATTCCTTTTGTAGCTTTCTCTGCTGCAGGCTTGAAGAGTATTGTGCTTTGTACTAAAAGCTAACACTTCTTACATGCTCTTGCCCATGGGTGGCTGTTTCTGATAGTCAGTTTTTTAAATCCTCAAAAATACTGCCTGGTGTGGTGTGAGCATATTGCTGTACTGGTGTCTCAAGCAGTAGGTGAGCATTACTCTGCTGGCCTGGGCATAACATGAGCTCAAACACAAGACAGCTCTAGAACAGAGAGAAAATTGACAAGCTAAACTCAAAGTGCCATCTTGGCAGTGTGGCCTTCCTTCTTGGTTTGCTCTACAGATCTGCTGCTCTCCCTCTTAGCAAACCTGTGAATTGAAGATGTGCCAGAGAGGGGTCATGGCTAGGTTGATTTATGACCTAGACTGTTGCTGGTAGTAACCTATATTCAGATTTTATACAGAATCACAGAATATTCTGAGTTGGAAGGGACCCACAGATTTGATTCTCTTCAATAATCTTAGTAGCAAATATTTTCACCTCCTTTGATCCTTTTTTCAGTTTCTAAGTAAGCTGAGTGGCATATGAACATGGACTGGTGTCAGCCTTTCCTGGAACCTCGTGGGTGCAGTATCCTCCCCACTGTGAAAACTGACCATCTTCTGTTCCTTGCCTTCTTACCCTGAATACACCCTGAAAGTGGTGTATTTCCTCTGTATTTCCTGCACCTCACATTTTTAAGAACCTTTGAGGGGTCTGCATGGCTGCTGCTCCATCAATGATCTTTTAGAAAGGACCAGGTGTAAATGTGCTTGAAGTGCAGACCAGGGAGCTTGGATGTTTATGTTGGGATTTTTCCTTCTAGTGAATGGGGGGAAGCATCTGACTTTGGGGCCAAGATGTTGTGTGACTGTACTCATACCTGGTGAGTGAACTTGTTCTGTTCTGCGTACCACAGTATGTAAGAGCAACAGAAATAACCACGAAAATAAAATCTAGGTCTAGCTGAAGTTTGTAAGAGTATTTCTGTGCTCTGTAATGAAATCTGGATTTGATTTTTGATGGTCTCGTGCCTCATACTTCATGAAGTAATATAAAAATTGAATAACTCTCAAATAAGTGACATGCAATTTGCTTTTTATTCCTAGAGAGCAAATCCAAAGGCCTCCAGTGGGTGATAGATACAACCATTGCATATCCCAAAGCTGAACCTATAGACATCCAAACTTGGATTCTTGGCTACCGACAACCAACAGTGACACATGTACATTACAGGTAGGAAATAAACCTGCTCCTCCTACACTGAACTTAAATATTCACAAATCAGTTGTATCAGTTCAGGATATGGGAAATCAGTAGCAGTGTGAGTGGGATTTTGTGTCTCATAAAGGTGGGCAACTCATTTAAACACGATCTGTTTTTTTTTTTAAAAAGTTCAGTGACTATTCCTTATCATAGGACAGACAGTTAAGTTTTGGATTAATGTCTTGTGGTTGAATAGAGTTGTGAGGAATATTTTTGAAGGCTAGCTAGGTCATCTTTTCCACCTTAATGTTAAGGTGTTGGTAAACCCAACTTGAATTTTTTTAATTTTGTTTTTTAGTAATGACAACAAATTAAAAATCACTGTTGTTAAATAAACAGATTTCCTAATAGATTATTATATCTAACTTTCTGACAAAGAAAAGCTTTTTCACTCAAAGAATACTTTAAATAGTTGAGGAAAGCAACTGGAAAAAGCAGCTGGAAAGTGTTACAACTCTCATTGACAGCTAGGATGGGAGACCATTAAAACTTTTCTCCTCAGCAGTTACTTGACTCGAGACCTAAACTGGTGGAGAGAGAAGTTGCATTTTGCTTTTAGATTACAGTTAATGCAAGTCTGAAATCTCCAGGAGTATTGTAACACTTTTCCTAAACCAAATAAGTTGTTGCATTTTATCCCAGAATCACATTATTTTGTCTTACTCCCGTCTGATGATTTGGAGAGTTTTTAGACTTTTACAGAAAGCTTTCAAGTATCCCTGTGGATCCCCTGGGTGGCAGTTTAAGTGGGAATGACCTTCTCCAGCATCACTGCTGTGTCAGTGTTATGTGGTGCAGAATACAGGCTGCTCGCTGGAGCTCCTTTCCACAGCCATGTTTAAATCTGTCCTTACTTTTTATAGAAAGCTACCTTCCAAGTTTCCCTGAAGGTGAACATACTTACACCCTAATTTATATAAGATAGCATTGTATCTGTTGTGCTTTATTCAGGTCACCTTAGTACTCTCTCAGATCTCTGGCTTAATTGCAAGTTGAATGTATTTAGAATTCTACTAAAGAGTATTTCCAAAAATACTTTCTTTAAAAACAACAGCAAATTAACTTGAATTCATTTCCTGCTTCTGAATGTATATTCACACTTATTTTTGAGCACAAGCTTAAATATGATGTAACCTTTCTTGCACTGAACCACTTTAACCTGCTTAGACTGCTACAATTTCCCATGGCACAATGTGTAGCTGCTCGGGAGGGTGGTGGCCAGGAGCGTTTCTGTTTGATCCTGCTAAGTTCTCCACTTGATGCCTTCAGCAGGAGCACCCCATTTCCCCTCTCCTGCCAGGAGTGGATGAGTGGTCCCCCAGTGATGCTCTATGATTTTACAGAGTTTGCTCATATCCTGCCTTAGCTGCCCCCAGCTGTTCCTCAGTAGTTCTTAATTTTGATAACAATTGAGTATTGACTACTCCTTGCCCTTAACAGTGTAGGCAGGGATTAAATCAGTGACTGAGGTCTGAAAAGGCCTGTGTGGTGTTGAGGCCTGAGATGTCCCTTGTAAAGGTTGTGCTAAAGTTGTTAAAGAGGTAAAGAAGTTCTTTGAAACAAGCTCAGTTAGCAAAGGAAAACCCAAGATAAAATGAACTTTGTCTTTAAAAATATGGAAATTGTCAGAGGTGTGTTTCTATTTTCCTGCATTTGACATGGATATCCTCTGAAATTTTCTTTAAAAGTACATCAAGTCTGTCTGCATAGGTATTATACTCCACTTTTCCTGCATTTATTGCAATAAAATTTTGCTCTTTTTTTTGTAATTTGGAATGTCTTGAGAGATTACATTTGAAATAAATTTTAAGGGTAATTTTTGAATAACTGGAAAGAGAGCACAATAGCTTCTCATGTAATTTCTTTTAACTGAGTTAACAGGGGGAAAAAGCAGCACCCTTTGGAAAAAGCAAAGAATAGTTTTGTCCAGATGCCATCTCTGCTATATGAAAGAAGAATCAGGATTTAAACATGCTTATTCCCTTTTAGAGTAGTCCACAGCAAGGTACTGATGTATGACAGCAGTGGGGAAGAAAGGAACATTTTCTGTGCCACTCAAACTGGAGCAGAAGAGACTGCAGAGCTGCTTTTGTTGTGGTGGCTCACTCAGTCCCTTCTGCTGTGCCCTTTGATCACCACCTGTCTCTTTTTGCCTTACAGACTTTCTAATCTAGTGATTCCTTTTCTCATAGCCTGGGCCTTTGCTGCAGGATTATTTCTTTTTCATTCTACTCAGGGAGCAACAGAAAAGTGTAGAGAGCACAGCAAGGAGCCTTATGTTATCATTTTTAGGTGGTTTTCTAGCTGATGGAAATGGCAGAGAAGGCTTGGTTTAATCCAGTAATCTTTTTTTTTGAAAGCTCAATTTTGATAATGAGTTGAACCTTGCTTTTCAAGCCTCGATTTCAGTCCCAATGACACATTTCTCAGAAGTTTATAATTAGGCTAAGCTGTGGCCTGGTTTTCCTCTGGATGTCAAAAGAAACTTAAAATGAACAATTACCAAGTTTGAATCTAAAAACACAAGGTGTGAGAGCTTCACCCATCTATTGAATAACTTTTTGACCCTGACTGACTTGTCTCAGAACTTACTGGAAAGTGCTGCAATACTGGGTTTGCTCTCTGAAACAAAACACTCAAGGAAAATACCTAATGAACTTGCTCCAGGTCAAATGGCACTGGGATTTTAGTGGGAGATTTCAGTCCATCTGGTGCAAGGCATGTCAAACTAGAGGCCATCACTATGAGATCTGCCTTGTAATGAGTCTGTTGGAAAGGTTTGTTTGCTCTTCTCAAATGGCTTAGCTTTATGCTCGGGTCATTGCGTGGTGTGTGCTGACCAGAAATGCAGCCTCACTGCACTTCCACTCAGCAGAAATAAGCTGAGTTGTTTGGTGTCCGTGTTTGGTGTCCAGTGAGGCCACGGACTGACTGGCTGCAGTTCTCAGCTCCCACCATTTCTGTGCCAGGAGTCAGGTCTGCAGTTTATTTCTTTTCCTCTTGCACCAGGCACTTCATTAGTGTGATTGGCTTGGTGTTTCTCAGCCAGTCAAGTTTGTCCAGCAGTAATTTCTCAAGTGCTGCAGTCTTGTGTGCAAAACCCGAGACTTACAAATTGAAAACACCCTGGGTATGAAGCTGACTCGGTGCTTAGCATCCCTTCAGTCAGGAATGGTGTAGGGCTGGGTTTTTTGCCCTGGTTTTCCACGGGGTGATGCCCTTGGATGCCCACATCCCACGCTGGGGCTGTGTGATGGTGGCTGTGGTGCAGCAGCCCTGACGTCAAAGCCAGCCCGAGTCAGCTCTGACGCAGGGGTGGCTGTGCATGAAGTGCCACACGGGCTGTTCCCAGCTCTGTCACCTTTCTTCTCCGTGCCAGCTTTTGTGCTGTGCTGCTGCTGCTGAAACAAGCCTTCAGCTGCTGAGGAAGTTCTATTTTTGTGTCTGCATTGATACAGATTTATTGAAATAAGCCAGGCTCCGAGCTATAAATAAGATGAAATGCATTGTGGTTGCTGGATGAGTGTTGCAGAAGGGCATCCCATTTGGCAGTGTATTTTAATGCACTTTTTTACGCAAGTAACTTTTTTTTGGTCATGCCTGACATCTACCAACAGCCTCCACTGTCCTGGATTTATTTAGAGCCATTGAAGCAGCAAATAATATCATGACTTACATGGAGTAGCGAGTAATACAGAACTTCAGGGTAGGACAGGTGATAAAAGGCAATTAGTACTTAAAGTGGTAGCTGTGAACTTCAGAATTTAAATACAGAATCAGAGGTAGTTTCTCCAATAAGGACCAGTTAAAAGAAATGAAATGTTTCTAAATATGCCTTATTTCTGAAAATTCTTTGGTGTCTTCTGAGAAACGGCCTATCAGTACCTAATTCCCCACAATTTCTCACATATGCCAACATGTCTTTGGCAGTTACATCTCCTGTTTTTAACAATCCTTTCTTCTTTCCTGGACTGTCATTTATTCTAATATATTCTGGTTTGGGACATGGACACAAATCTGTGCAGTGGTTTAAGAAGTTGCTGTTCCCCAGTCAGGTACCTGGAGTGTCCCGCAGGTGTTGTCACCTTGCAGCTGCCAGTAGGTGCCTCCAGCTGGAGGATAATGCTTCATTACTGAAAAAAGATTCTTTCACAGATTCCCTCTGGAATGTGTCTTTATTTCCACCACCACTTCTAACTTCCCAGGGTGCAGCCTGTGCTGTGACTACTTTTACCCCTTTCCCACTTTCCCCAGTGACAGAAGAGCAGCTGTTCCCATGATGAGAAGCAAAAAAAAGGTATTTCCATTCTCCTTGAATTTTCTGGTCAAGTTCTTATCCAGTCCTATTAAATTCTTTGTTTGCCACACCAGGAACAAAGATGCTCTTATTTTTAATGCAGTGTTAGGTTAGTTTTGCCCAAAAGCTAGAAAGATGCAAGTGCCCAAGAAACTCCAGGAGCTTCAGATGTTACGTGTTGACCTTATTCTTTGCCGTGGCAGTTCTGTTTGATGATATTTTATTTTCCTGAGGAGATCAGCAAACTGTTTGCTTCTAATGGTATTCCTCATGCTGCAGACCCAAAGGTGGGGTAGAGCCAAGGTGATGCTCGTGCCCTGACCACATGGACACCTTTTTACATATCTCATTGAAATAAGGAGCTGTTTCCTGCATCTTTTAACACTGGACCTGGCAGATGTCAGCGTCCAGTGGCTGGGGATGACCCTGCTCCCATTGGGGCAGTGGCTCTCTGCCATTGTTTTGGATCTCCTGTATGGGGAGTTTTGTAACAGTAGACTTGATCAATTACGTTCCTGAACCCAGTCTCCTTCAAGAGAGTGTTCTTGTAAAACACAGATGCCAGCTGAGCCATCTGATGGGCAGAGAACCGTGGCATTATCAGTATGTTTAGTTTAAATATAGGGGGGGGTTAGCTTTGCCTTATCGAGTACAGAAAGGGCTTCTTTCCAGAGTTTGAGGATTTTTTTAAAAAATACTTAATCTCTAATTTAGATCAGTCATTAGTAAGAATGTTCTGCTGGTAAAAATAACTCAGGATAATCTAAAAATACATTTGAAAATGCTTCTAAATACACTAGCACTTATCATTGCTAAGTTGGGGCTGCCAGTGTAGCATTATTGGAAAACCAGTTGTTTTTCATTCTGTTCGTATTCATTCAAACTCAGTGTAGCAGTGATTGCTTCCCAGACTTCTAAGCAGCAGTTTATATCCAGAGATTGAAGCATTCTGGCAGTGTTATTGATTCACACAAGAGCTGGATGGGTTCAAGCAGGGAAGTGGTGTGCAGCATTCCATTAGTCTCTCAGAGTGCTGGTATCACCTGTGCCACTTTGCTGCTCCATTAAAGCACAGCTCAAAAATTGTTCCTAACAGGTATCTTGCAAGATCCTGTGATGTTTTCAGACTTTTTGTTTCTTGGCAAAACAAAGTTGTTACCCATTAGGTCAGGGAGAGGTGAAGGCAGAGGTGAAGAGTATCTTAGACTTTACAATGGAGGCTGCATGTGAAGCCAGGTAACCCTACACTTCTGTCCTGAGGCAACACACGTTCTCGTAGTTCTGAAACCTCTTAAAACCTGCGTAAGCAAGCATCTATCCTTCAAAAATACTCTGTGAAACACAATATTCAGTTGCTGAGCCTTTTATCTCTTCACAGCAGATAGGCAGAAGAGAGTAAAAATAGTGCTTGGCATCTTGGTTGTGTTTGGGGACACAGAGTAAGTCTTTCTTAGTGTTCTACCCTCAACAAAATGGTCCTTGCTCTGTGGGTGTGTTTTTTTACTTGCTGCTACGTGGTTTAATTTTAACCTGCTGTACAGCATCTGGGCTTCAAGATAAAATAGTTTTTTATTGTTTGTCTTTGTTCTTAATATGCAGACTGAAAACTTGAGCAGCTTACTGAAGCACCATTTCATAACATTTGTCTTTGGCCAAAGACTCTTCTTCCAGCTGCTTTATCTGAGATAACAGTTGCTAATTTCTGGTTACCAAGACTGGCTTTACTGGAGCATAGAGAACTCCAGTGTGAGGAAGACGTAGGTAGAATTACTTCAAGGGCTGCAGAGATAGCTGAGTTCATGTTGATACCATAGTTTGTAAATAAAGTTGCTCATCTCCTTATGTTGAGGTTGTCTCTGTATGCCAAAGCACTGTGATTTGTAATTCACTCCTTAGAGCAATACTTTGCTGTTTGACTCCCCCACTTACAGCTTATTTTTCCATGCATCAAACTGAAAGGAAGAAGGACAAATGACTTGGCAACAAAGCAGGCAGAGATTTTGAAAACTGTAACAGCAACAAAAGCATTCTTCAGAAGTGCCTTATTTTCTTATTCTGACATTCCCATATCTGTCCAGAGGCTACCCAGGTGATTGTGGTGTTGCTTCCAATTTCTTGCAGTATTATCAATTAAGACTATTGAAAATGAAATGAAAATCCACTAATGAAAATAGAAGCATGATGTAGATGAGAGGCTAAGTGGGAGCTCACCTGGAAACAGAAACCTACAGTAAAGGCCTTGCATTTCAGAGTGGGAATTTTTCAGGTTAGCCTGATACACAAACCTCTTCTGCATTGGCCTCCCAGTACAACACAGTGGATATTTAAGTTCTTGTATACATCAAAAGACACTGAGGGTCTGCTGAGGAGGTTTCACAGCTACTGTAAGACTGGAAGTTCTACTTTGAAAAAAAACCCAGTGAGGTATGGTGGGTTATTTGAGGGTTTCGGGCTGTGTGTACCACAGTGAATACTGCCCTCGTTATGTTTTTCTAAGCAGACCTAATATTCAGCGTCGAAGTACCAAAGCACTGGCAATTCTTCCATGGGTGTTTTTAAGACAGAGCAGCAATATCTGACTACAGGGTCAGTTTTCAGTGTAAAACCTGCCTTGGAAATTTCAGAGAAAGCTGCCAACATCCTTTGAAAAGCACAGAGAGCTTGTTTTCTGGGATGTGGGAGAGCTCTTGGTGCTTAGTGATGTCATTATGTGGCTTCTGCCTGCTGAATTGTTTCTTCAAAGCTGTGGATGAACTTTCTTATTTTTTATTTCTTTCCTTCCTCCTTGGTTTGTATTTTTTGGGGGGGTAGTAATATAGTGTGGGGGCATTCTATTAAAAAAAACCCAGCAACTTAGTAGCTTTTATTAAAAGCTGTAGTACAGCATTTGATGGAGACTGATGCTGGTGTCTTCTGTGTGCTTCTGGATGGGAACCTGGAGTTTTCCACTTCTGTATCTTTAATGCCTCTGTGATCTCTGAGTTGGAGAGAGTGCAAATCATGCAGTTAGATTTACACAAAAGTTCTGTTCTCTGTGTTTTGTGGTGGGCTGGGGCAGAAGAAGAGTTTTGTTCTCCACATGCAGAATACATTTGCTAGGTTTAATTTGTGTTTGTTTCTTTGATAGGATTTTTCCAGTGAAAGATGTACCTGCAGAGCCTGAAGCTCTTACAAACTGGCTATATCAACGATTCATTGAAAAGGAGGACCTCCTGACACATTTCTATGAAACAGGTAGGATGATACCCAGCAAAGAGAACTGGGCTTTGCTAATGACTTCTCTTACAAGGATCTCAGAATGGTTTAAGGATGTGTAAGCATTCTTCACAGGCATACAGGAGATACAAGTATTATTATTATTATTATTATTATTATTATTATTATTACTGCTTCTTACGTGCCAAAAAAGTATGATTGAAGAATTATCTAGGAAAGGTAAGTTACCTAGGCAACGTCAGAATTAGGGTAGTGTTTGGAAGCTGTCAAACAGTAACACACAGTTTAGCTGTGAAAGGTGGCATTTCATGGAGTGGGATAATTTAGCAATGTGCAAAGATCCATGGTTGGAAGGATGATTGGAAGGATCTGTGAGAATTACATGGCATACAGTCTTTGGAGCTGTGATCTGTGCTGTCAGTGCTGGCCTCCTTGCTGCCAGGATCACTCCTGTCATCATACACTTCCCATGCTAATGGAGCAGAGGAATTGGAATAAACTTGGGGCATCAGTAACATCACTGAAGGGATACTGGCACACATGTGATTTAAAATACTGTAGAGGGGTTTGCTCAGGGCTCTTTACTCCATCAGTTGATACTGAAGTTTGTCACTTGCCCTTCAGTGGGAGGGAGAGTGGGGAACGGGATTTGGAAATGCGTGTTCAGCGTAGAAAATACAGGAATGCATCATAATAATGCAGAAAAACAAAAGTCCAGAGAGGAAAAATTTGGGGTTTATTTTGATATAGAGTCAAGGAAGTTTATAAAACGTAGAGTGAGTAGGAAAACTCCAGATGAAGTAATATAACTTGTCTCTAAAGAAAAATATTCTCTTCATTAGCAAATCACAGTTGTTGATGGGGAGAGTGTTCGGTGTCTCAAATCAGCTGAGTTTAGTATTCCTGGATGACTGTGTTAAAGATGCCTCTTTTGTGAGATGATTTATTACAAAGGCTGCTTTAATTTAGTTTTGAGTGCTTAATTTATCAATCCAAGTGCTTAAAGAGATTAATAGAATTCTTTAACAACTCAGTTGTATTTTGTTTTATGAAATACTGCTGTTACTCAGCCATCATTGATGGCAAAGTCACACCCTGCTATATAAATCACATCCAAATGCATATGTTGCACTTTATTAGACAAATGACTTTGTGAATATCTTTAAAAATACAAGTGTAGCAAATAGATTGTAAAGAAGTCTTGGGTTTGTGACATTATTTTATGCTATTGAAATAAGACATACCCAGAAAATCTAACTAGTCCAGAATTTCTGAGAGTATAATTAATATAATCAGATTTATTCATTAAAATGCACTTCCAAAATAGGGTAATCGGTATTAATTTGCCAGTGCAATCAGTATGAATTAATAAAGACATGTTTTAAATGTAAATGCTGTGACATAGGGCCTTATTAGGCATAAATTAGCATAATTCAAAGTTACTGCCATTTATACTTTTTTGAGAACTTGCTGGCATTGCTTTAGTTGGCCTACTGAAAAAGTGCTGCTACAGTTTTTGGAAACCCCTTGGAAAGGTGCTGAGGTTGAATGTGAGGGGAATCCCTGAGGCTGCTGAAGAGCCAGCTTTGTACTGACCTGGTACATGGTCACAAGTGGGTGTGGTTTTAAGACTTAGAGCTGTTTCAATTGTTATTATTAATCATTATTATTGTTATCATTATCATCATTATATTATTTTACAATTCACACTGCCGAGGAACTTCTCTTAATAAAGCTTACTTCATAAAGCTGGAGTGACATTTAATGCTCCATGAAACTTCAAAAGTTTGCATTGACAGTATAGTTGGTAAGGATACATTCTCTTGGCATATTTTTATTTGGGAAGAGAAGGAAACAAAGCCTAAAGCACCTTTCTCAATTTTGCTATATTCTTAAGTGTTAAGAACTTAAATCACCTGGGGAAAACCTGTAATAATAGACCTCTGGAAATCAAACCAAAAAAAGGATGCCTAAAATTTCACATGAAACTATCCCATAATTTTTTACAGGTGCATTTTACACTTTCCATTTCTAAAATTAAAACCATTTCGAGTTAATAGCTGTAGGTAACAGACTCCTGTTTAGGCAGCTAGTGAAAAATTTGTTCTTGATTTCCCTGAACTCTTCTTCAGCAGGATGACTTTGAAGCCCACAGTAACACACGTGAGATTACATTTAGCAGGACAAAAACACTCAGGAACTAATTAAGGAAGAAAACCCAACCATAATCTAGGAGCACTTGGAAATGAGTGATTGCATCCTGAAGTCATCATGCTCCTCATTCCCTGTGCTCAGAAGCCAAGTGGTGTGAGTTGATGAAAAAAGTAAGGAATGGCATCCCCAGTGCTATGGAAACACTTTGTTGTAGCAGGTCTGAAACCTCATCTGGAAATCCAGTGTACAGGTCCATCATCCATGTCGAGAAACACAAATTGAACTGGGATGAGGGAAAGGTAACGGGAGCTGAGATTAAGGGGAAGGTAGAGTCATTTCTGTGAAGGTCAACTAAAAGTACTTGGCTTGTCTCAGCTGGGAAAGGGAAGGGTCAAAGATGGCTTGGGAGCGGGGGGAAGACCCAGCTCTCTGTATCTACCAGGGAACAAGGAAAGGTATTTAAACCAGAGGTCAGTGGTTGTACAGAAAAACAAATGGGCCATGGAAGAACAAATCCAGCGTAGAGTGAACAGATAGAAGCTTAGCTGTGAGTTACTGGGGAATAAAGATGTGACAAATCTGCCCAAGTGTGAAATACCTATCAGGGAGAGGTGGATGGGGCTCATCAAGGGGGTTTTTAGGCTTTTTCTTTGTTTGCTTTGGTGTTCCGTTTTTTTTTTTTTTTTTTTTTTTTAAATTAAGAGCATGGAGCATTCATGCAGGAAGAAAAGCTTTGTCTTAAATGCTTGATTGCAGTTCCTCCAGTGATTGCAAATGTGAAGCACAGAGATAAGCTGCTGATGGTATCTAATTGCCCAAATTGTGTGGTTCCTAAGATTAAAAATTGACACTGCTGCATCTTTACTCTTTGAATCATTAATTTCATGTTCTTCTGAGAGAAGTTGAGACTCCATAATGCTGCAGCAAGTACATCATCTTCTCTGGTATATTCAGAGTTTTATATCCCATGTTCAGGATTAATAATAACCAAAGTGCTTCGTGTCATCAAGGCTTTATGCATCTCAGTGAAATGTAACACAAATGATTTAATATGCTGATGTAAATATATGCAAATAGTTTGCTTATGATCATAAAGTTCGGATGTATTCAGGCACATTTAATTTAGTGTTGCAAGTCAGAAAAAGTCAAAGTATGGAAAAACCAAATTTTACTGTCAGCTGAATCTCTTTCAGTCTTTCCCATCGAAGCAAGGATTTCAGTAAAGAATTTCTGGAAAACTCCATGGCAAATTACAGTGTTTCCTTAGTATGACTGAGCGTTCAAACAATATGTGGAAGCTGTTCTTTTAAAGAAGTGTATGTGTGTATTTACCTTTTCAAGAGGAATCTCAGGAATGTGTGTGTGTTGCTTCTTCACAGTACACAATATCAGCACCAAACAGCTGTAAAGTTTAATATGGAATCCATTCAATTTGATCATGGAGATACTAATAAAACTTCAGAAATAACACAAAACTTAGTTGACAATTGGATCTCTCTGCAAAGGTTGAGTACAGTGATAGCAGCTTCTAAGGAATGCTTTCAGGCTTATACTTAAAGCTTATAAGGCAATTAAAATTGTTCATAGTAATGAAGATACGGGGTCGTGTTTTGTTTTGAGGTATTTTATTTTCTTGAAGGTGTCTGGTAATGCTGGAGAGTCTTTCATAAGTTTGACAGCATAATAGAGCAGTGCCCAATTAATTGTGTGTGGGCACCATTGCTGGGACAAGCAGTGGTGGTAAAGAATCATGCAGTAAGGCTGTCATTCCTGTGCAAAGCATTCAGTGTCTTTTCTTTTCTCTTGTAGGAGCTTTTCCACCGCCCCAGGGTCAGACAAAGGCGATTTCTCGGGAGATGACCCTCAGTAACCTGTGGCTGGTTGCCATACAATCATTTGCATTTTTGTCAGGAGGGATGTGGTACTGCCTCTTTCAGTATTTGTACCATTGCCTATTTTAAAAGCGGAATGGGACCTGAGGACACAATGGGAATCCAGGCTCTTGCAAATGAGTATCATGTTGTATGTGCAAATGTGAATATTCAAGAGTAAAGGAAAATACTGGATGGACTTTTACCTCTCTTTGGGGGAATTTTAAACTCCACTAAAAGTGAAGATCAGTAACATAGTGACCTGATGATGTATTATTTTAAGAATTGTCTGTATTTTTAAAAATGTATACTCTCACCCACACTTAAGCAAATTCAGCATTTGGACAAAAGGTGCAATTGTACAACCACCGTAGAAGAATGTCTGTGACAAGAAAGCTTTGTCACCACAAGTATTTCTTGGCATTGTAGTTAGAGCTCAGAAAATTCAGCAACTTGTCTCTTCAGTAGTGTGTACAGCATTGGTGTGGTAGAGATTCCTCATTTGCACAACGTGTACTTTATTGCAGCTCATTGTGCTGGAGTCAGAGATCCTCGACAGAGCTGGTGGAGGTGTCTTTGTGGCTATGCAGTCAGCAGCTGTTGTACCAGACACATTGATCTAAACCAAACACCCAAATAAGATCCAGTGTCAGGTCTGTCCTGTGAGGAGCTGGTCCTCAAAAAGCATTGCAGCATCACAGTGTGATTAAAAGCTGTCCGCATGGGATGAATCAGCCCATCCCTGCTGTGGTCTTGCCATCAGCTCTCTGAGTTCTGTGGGCTACCAGCATCTCGTGTTATAGGGAAACTTGGAAAATACAAAGTCACTCGGTTAAAGTCCCTTTTTGTTCAGAATACAGCTCAACCCTCATCATCAGTTTCAAAAATGCACTTTTAAAGGTGAAAAAACAGTGAAGGAAAGACATAAAACTTAGGGAACAGAGGGAAGCTTTGTCACGCATTGGAGGGCACAGCAATTCTAGCTGTTTCTGAAGGTCTGCTGGTGCTGCTGGTGATTTTTAGCCACCTTTGTATTTTGTATACTGCAGTCCAACCAAGGTGACCTTGGAGTGGTTTATAGAGGCCTTTTTCTCCCCGCTAGTTGCAACAGTGCTAAATATACTTGTGGGAGAGTTTAAATAATTCAATGCCAACCATCTTAATGTTTTGCTAAAGAGTAATAGAAGAAAAACTAGTTTCGTAAAAAGAAAAAATAGGTGTAATTGCTATCATAAATCTGTAGGAAGATACTACTGAAAAAATAAGTATGGTAAATATTCTGAATAACTACATGGAGGGCAGTATTAATTAGCTCACCACTAAAATCCTACTGCTAGAATCTTACTGGAAGAAGGATGGGTAGAACTGAAGGGCAGATGGGAACAGAAGACACTTTCAGATGTGTAGTGCAGGATCCTTTTGAAAGGATGTCTGTGATGTACAGCCTTACTTCTGGCAGGTCTGGTTGGCATTGTGTTTATGTGATTATGCACAGATTTGTGAGAACTGTTCCTAAAATAAAACTAATCTCTCTAAATACAGGCAGGGTAGCCAGAACTTCAGATGTTGGCATACTGCCTTTGACAGAGTAATTTTGTTGAGAACAAAGTAAGCCCTCAGTAGTTTTGGCTCTGAGCTAGCAATATTGATTCCCCTTCTGTCTCCCTCTGCTGCTACATGAATCACAGGAGGTGGTGTGCAGAATACAAAACCTTGCCAGTGTTCCCGTTTGGGGGTGGGGGGGCAAAGAGCATACCAAAACATGAGGCAGTGCCAATTTCCATGGCTTTGTGGAAGAATACCTTGTCAAATATGCCATCCCTGCCCCCCCCCACATGCAGCAGTGGTTGCTCAGTGGGGATGGATGCAAAATGACACACCACAGTAAGGTCCCCTGAAGTGTGTGTTCCCTCCCTGACTCCACAAAACCACTGCAGGCTGGAGGCAAAGGACAGTGGTTGCCAATAGCTTTGTGTTTTAGGCAAGATGCTGTTCATAAATACCATCTCTGCACCTGAATCCTGGTGTAACCATTAAAAAGAGGTAGGTATGCCCTGATAGGGAGGGAGTCTGGGGAGTATTTGTTGTTCTACATTGCTCTTGCTAAAGTTCAGCTGATGGAATGAATGTATTTAATCTGTCATTGTACAGGGGGGTGGTGGGGCAGCCCAGCACTGTTATGTGTAAGTGGTTATTTCTGCTGCCCATGGGACTGACTCTAAAGACTGCAAAAGGCAGGTGGCAAGCTACTCACTGCTGTCCTCCCCCACGTAGTTTGATCAGAACCACAGAGATGCCCAGAGTACAGCTCATTTTATTTTGAGCTAGGACAGACTGGAGTGATGCAAAAAGGGAAGTTTATATAAGCAGATTGCACAGCAGTTACTCACATCAGGAGATTGTTCCTTATAGACCCTGTGAACTCCATGTAAGAGCATCTTGTTTTTTCAAATGCAGTATTTTTATTTTCTTTCCCCAGTGGGTTGCAGTCAATAGTGAGTGTTCACGTGCTGCCTCAAGAAACTAGCACTGCGCAGTGATGTTTCAGACAAGCGTTTGATTGATCTGGTCCTGTTCATTTTCACTTTGTTCCTCTGTAGTTCTTACTCTTGCGAGATGTTTGTTTCCAAGCGCTGGTTGTTGTTTCAGTAGGGTGAGGAAATGGTGTCAGGTGGCAGGCTTCCCCTCCTGCCTGTGCTGGAAAACGGGAAAAGCACCTGACACCGTGGCTCCTTATGGCCGAGTTGCTGTGGGTGACACCAGAACGAAACCATTGGAAAGCAGCTCTGAAGGACCCTCCCAGCATCATCCTGGATGCTGCTTCATGAAAGACAGTAAGTGAGAGAAAAGTTTTGCTATGAAGGGAAAAACGTACAATGGATACAGTATGTAGGAAATTCTGTGCTAAAAATACCGTGCTGCTCCAGACTGGAGCTTAGCAGGCGAGTCTTTAAAACATGAATTCCTGTCGGTTGCAGTTCAGTTCTACCTTCTGGCAGTTGGCTGCAGTTCTGGATGTAGTGGGCATTTTGCTTTGCTATCTATGGGTTGCCTTCTCTGGAGAGTTCAAAATGTATTTTGATTGTGATGTTAATGAACCATACAGTTGATCACAAATTAATATAACACTGAATTTATATGAGGGGAAAAATAATGGAAAAATGTGTAAAATGATCAAAAATGAAAAGCCCACAGAAAAAATTCTAACTGAAAGCTGTTGCACGCAGAAGTGAGAACAGAGCAATTTGTGTGCATTGCGAATAATAAGGATGGTTCTCTGCCAGGGTTGCCCACAAAACATCTCCACGTTCCTGTGTTTAATTGTTCATAAAGAAGTTGTTAGAGTTGAAGTTGTGTCAGTCCTCACGGTTTAGTTTTGCTGCTCTGTGAATCCCATGATGTGAAGAGCACATGCCCATCCATGCCAAGCAGTTTCTTCAGTGCCCTGGGGTGAGTGTGCCTTCATTTCGGTCTCACTTGGGTTCCACACGTGGTTCTGTTGAGTCTTGCAACCATGGTGTCTCTTCTTCTTCTTTTTTTCTTTCCTTTTTTTTTTTTTAAGTTGCTCTCAGCAGATGTTGAAAAGTGAATTTTCAGTTTACCTTGCTTTCCTGGACAATTAAAAGCTTCCCTCTCCCTCCTCCCCCAGCGTCACAAATAAGGTGCATCTTCTTGCAGTAAAAATAAAGCTATCACTGTGGTACTGTTCATTGTTCACTTGGTTTGCAGATGATGTAACTTTTTGTTGTGTGACACTGCCATAAAGTGCTGATAACTTTTCTCACCTGTTTGTACAAGATAATAACAGATACCGATCACTGTGTGTGACAGGATTCAACTGCTCCGCTTTGCCTTGACATAAATTTTGGGACCAAAGGTACTTAAAACTGGGATTTCCAAATCACAAGCCCAGGGTTGGATGCATTCTCTTGACAGTCAGCTGGAGATTCTGTGGTGATCTGATACAATCACACAAAAATAATTATACATCTGGGATTCTGTATTTTTTTGGAAATAATGGAGCCATATGAAATAAAGGGTTATTTTGCAAAATTGCATATTTGATAGTTTTTACACTTCTTTTAAAAAATACAGAGCAACAATGGGAAGAGCAAAATGGAAACCATACTCTGGTTTAAAATGTCTGCATACATTAGAAATGCTTCTGAGCAGCTCTGCTTTTTCTGTAAGAACTGTAAGCTGCCTGGCTGTGATAGAAGTCATTGAAAGGATTCTATGCATTTTAAAGTTAGACCTTTTACTTTATCATGAGATAATGACGTAATTATTCACTGAACAACTGTCCTATTAAAATGAGTGAGTTCCTTAAAATTACTCCACCATGATGCTCATATTGTATGATGAACAGGCTTTTTTTTATACCAGTTATCTTCACCTCAATTGTCTCCTTCCCTTCTCTGTTACCTGCATTTTTGTTTTGTGTGATAAAATGGATGTGGAAGCCTGGAGTGACTGTCAGTGGTTTTGCGAAGGGCTGGTCATGTTTGGAATTATTTTGCTGAATTCATTTCATTGGGTTTTTTTTATAAAATCTTTCCAGTAGCCAAGATGTTTTTCAGAAATGTAGACAGATACCAGAAGCAGCATTTCTCTTTTCCCTGGGCTTTTTTTTTTTCCCTGTGGCAAAAATGGAGTTGATTTTTTTTCCAAGACTGTTTCATGTGATTCTGATACTTAATAGATGAGAAGATTTTCTTTGATGGTTGTATTTATTGTGCTTATAACTAATGGATACACAACCTTTACTGTGCTTACCATAAACACAACAAATAGTAAAATAACACTTTGGTTCACTGTCCAGCTGCAGTGTTAATTTGTGATAGATTGTTTATTAGGAAGGACAGAGAGACAAATGTTTCAGTGCCAGAAGTGGTAAGGGGAGGAGTGGAGCAGTAGGGGGGAGAGGGGACAGCAGCTTCTGCAGCCCTCACTTGTTCCAGCACCCGCTGGAAGCTGTGCCGGTGCCTGGGCTGCAGAGTTTCTCTGCAAGTCACTGTAGCAATGAGTCTCCTTAAAGTTTCTGAGAGCATAGAGTGTGCCAAGAGCAGAACCTGAGCCCCCTTGACCCTGGTTTGCCTCCTAGAAGGACGTGACTCCAGCCTTGTTGGAAGCAAGGCTATCGTTGGTGTGACACCGCACAGTTTTAACGAGGGATCTGTTTTTAAGCAACTGCAGCTGGGCAGAGCAGCACCAGGTGGGACAGCCCCGCTCACTCTGCAGCCCTGGCAGCTCTCGCTGGCGATGGCTCTTGGCTCCTGTCACCTCTCATGTTCACTGCTGGGGCCCAGCTCTGCAACTCTTAACGAAGGGAAAAGGAACTCCTTGGAGCATCACGAGACATCTCGCACAATTTCCAAAGCAGCGCCATGGTTGTAGTGACGTCTACCTCTTTGTTTCCCTTCTGGGTTTTGTCTTGTTTTTCTGTGTGGTGTTTTTCTGTGAGGGGTGGGGGGAATTAGGGAGCAGGGGGGAAAACTTGAAATCTGAATATTAAGACACTGGTGGGGGATCCAGTGCTTAACCAGCCGTGTTGTCATATTGAAAAAGCCATTGTTTTTAATTCCTGCCTAGTATGAAATGTTTGTTTTAAAAAAAATCCTTCCTGCTGGAAAGAAAAATGTATTTTTAAAAAGAAAAAACATCCTTCTTGGCTATGTCAGCTGTATGAGTTGTGACCATATCATGACATGCTGATCAGATAAATAAATTTTTATCTCTCAGGACTGTACTGTATTTTTGCTGTTCTGGTAACTGTCAGCTTTTCTGAAAAGATGCTCTCCATTTTTAAATACCACTAATTTCAGCTGAAACAGCAAATAAAAAAGGTGTGTGAATGTCATGTGCTTACTCTGGTTTACAAAAAACCATTTTTGTCTCTATTTAACAAAAAAAAATTGTTCAAAAAAAGATACTAAAAAGCTACAGGTAAAAAACCAGGCACATGAGGGGGTCAGGTGTGTAATGTGCTGCAGTTACTTCCATCTCAAAGGTAAAGAAAAAGTATCTCCTGGGGGAGAAAAAAATAAGGTTTTCTTGTCAATACCTTTCTATAGCTAGAATCTGTTAGTACTTCCCATATATCCTTGGGCTCTCTGTGGCATAAGGAAGAAGTCTCTTGGGTTGGTTGTCCTTTCTAATGTTGGTCTGGTTTTGTACCAGGTTTGATGAACGCTTCTCCATGGGCTTGGAGAAGTGGTGCATCAGAAGTTTCAGAGCAGCTAGTACTGGGATTTGGTGCAGCTGAATAAAGGCTGCCAATAATTTTGCTTAAAAATAAATCATCGAGTTTGTTGTAAATGACATTATTGTATAAGTATTAAAGGCTGATAAGAACAGAAAAATGGTGGATTTATGTGGATTAAAGGTGGCAAGGAGCTCACTGGATGTTTATGTGAGGATTTTTAAGTTTACCTTGGGAAACTTAAAAGTTCCAAAAAAGTGGGTATTGTGAAAGGGATCAATAAGATCAAACTCTGGGTCTATACAAAGAATAAATAATAAGCTAACCTCAGTAGGGCTCTTCTGTGTGCCTTTGGGAAAAAGCAACACTGGTCTTGCTCAACAAAACTACAGGACTAAACCAGATGGCAAATGTAGCTGATTATAGTTGTTGACAGAATATAGTTGTTGCTTTTTTATAATCTCACTTGAGAACATCAAGGAGAAAAACTAAAAAATAAGTTTATACTGAATTACTTTTGAAGAGGAAATTTTTCATTTGCAGATGGCTAGTATAATTCTGCAAGTCTGTTCAACTGTGTACAGTATTTTCATAAATTATATGAAATAAACCACAATTTTTTTATTACCAGTTTGTTGTTAGTGAGGACAAGTTACTGAGCGGTCCAAATCACTTAGTGCAGTGTATGTTTGATACTGAGCAAAAGAAAGGTCATCTAGCCACAAGGAGTAGATGTCTCCCAGGAAGAGAAACTATCCCAGAACACAAGAGTTGAGAGATTCTGGTAACTGAGGGTTGCATTGGCATCTCCACTGTAAATAAATACATAGCAATAAATAAAAGGGCCGATTTGACCCTTTGAGCAGATAGACCACGGAGGAGCAGAGGGTAGTAGGATTTCCCTCTGCAGCATTAGTGAGACCATATATTGAATATTGGCTCAAAACAGCAAGGCAAGATGGAAGGGAAGAGTTTCTAATGCAGTGTTTCCTTCCCCACAGCCTCCTTGTCTCCAGGTGAGGCCTGGCTGGCTCTGAGCTGAAATGAATGCTGCCCAGTCCCTTAGTGAGGGTTTCTCCACCTCTGAGGGGTGGCTGGCTGCTGCTTCCAGCTCTTCCCTTTGGTGCAGCTGCCATGACTCTCCCAGCTCACTGGCTTCCTACACACTGGACCTTCTTTTGATGCTTTTGCCTCACAATCGTAGTTGGTTTTCATCTGCTCAGAAGCAGCAGACGCCATCACACAACATGGTAGAAGGTGAAATGCCGGATTCAGATGCACTGGCATTAAACACTCCTCCTGATTAACCTCTGTCTCACCCTCACCTACCATCCCTTTGGAGGGGATGGGACCAGTAGCACTGTGAAACCCACAGCCTGACAGTGCTTTCCCCCAGGGAGAAGCTGTTGGGTTTTCTACTCCCTCTGCGCTTTTGGAAACACTGAAGATGCTTTTGATACTGTTCTTGTTGTGTTCCCTCCTCTCTGCATTTCTTTTAGGCAGACACACTGGGTCTTCCTCATCAGCAAGGATTTGAAGGGGAGAAACCCAGAGCTGTTGGATAGGGACTGTCCTGCACCTCTGCCTTTAAGTGCACAAGATGTCAGGCATCCTGAAAGAGAAAACTCCCTTCATTGGATGAGACGGTAATTTTCCTGCACTGAAATGCCACACTTAGAATCTGTTAGAACAGAACTGATGGTTTGGTTTGCTTTTTGGTTTTGGGTTTGGTTTGGTTTGGGGTTTTTTTGCCACTACTCTGACTAAATAACTTTCTTGCAGCTGGCAAAACCAGTGGAACATTTTATGTGCAATGCTCTGCTCTGTTACACCATGGCTGAATGATTTACAGGACCTCACCTGACAAGCAATTTTAAGAGCCTTCAGAGCTGAACCTTGTATCCTATAACTAGGGTGGGATTGCTTTTCCAAGAAACTCCTAAGCCAAAACTAGTGACAAAAATAGGTGTAAATAATAATTAATATTTAGTAGAGTCTTAAAACTAAGCTCTGTTAATTGCCCACAGGCCTGCAGTAATATTTGCTGAAGCAGTTTTGCATAACTAGCACTGGATTAATTTCTGTCAAATAAATTTTCTCCCACTTCTGTTTATTCCAATATTAAGTGTTGATTCCACTGTCACTTAAGGTGGTAGCTAATGGGTTTTCTTACTCCAGCCATTCCTCTAGGGAAATACTCACAAGATGCTGTTTGATGTTCCATGTTTGCACCACAGCTGTTCCCTAAAGTTCAGAACAGTCAGCCAAGGATTTGCTAAGTTGGGCAGAAGCACCTGTAGGTGAGAACAGTCACCAAAAGTTGTGTCTAACACCTGCTCCTGGTGAGGCCCTTACCCAAGTCTCTCTGTTGTGCTGAGAGAAGGATCTAGGTCAAGATTGATTTTTAACATTAATCTTTGAATAAGCCTTACACACACAAAGTGAAGCTGTACCAACACAACCCCTAAAAGACCCCAGGCAGAGAGAGTTAAAGCTACAAAGTTAATCTGGAAAAACTTAGTTAAGAGAAAGAAGGAAGTCTTGTCTGCTTAGCTTATCCAAGGGTTAAGTAAAGTACGACTGTGTTATGTACAAGTACTCAGCAGGTGCTGTCAGTCATAGACTCCAGGCTGGAAAAAAAGGCTGAAGATGCAGCAGTTCCGTGCAATGAGCTGAGCTCAGGATGAGGAAGGGAAAGAAAGCCCCAGCTTGGGCATGTGTTCAGTTCTCCATCCCTTAAGTCTTGAAATCAGAGTTGTTGCCTTACATGTTTTATTACAGAGCGGAAATAGAAGTAGGTACTGTTTAGCCTAATTACAGAGGGAGGTTGTGACCTACATTATGCAGGTAACAAGACTAAATAATTCATGGGCTTTGGCCCAGAAGTCTGTGAAACTTAGATTAGCAGCTAGATGGCAAATTGCTTTTCTGTGCTTTTACCTTCTCAATGCAACATTCCTGTTTTCTGCTCCAGGCTTACACACCCTGATTCTGCAAGAAATAGCAATAAATACCATGCTAAATTTTCAGATTAATAATTTTCATCTGTGGAGTAACTATTGAAATGTCTTCCTTTCTTATGTAAACACAGATGATTGGGGCTGCATAGAGAATCAGGGCCCAGATATGTCTGAGCCATTATCCTCATACCCAGAATAGCCAGGACAAGTGCCTCAGGGAAAATTGTAAGGATCCCTGGAGTGGACAAGCGTCAAATAACCTTGCTATATATAGGAATTTTCTTCCTAACCCTTCCATTAGGAGTTGGCTTATGTCCTGGCCCACTGAAATTTACATCCCTGTTTCGTTTTAGTTTTCCTCCTCACTGTCAAGGCTTTGTTGGTTTTCTCTTTGGGGTTTTTTTGTTGACCTGATGATTTTTGAGCTTTGGAAGGTTAATGAATCCTGCAGGCCGTAGAGAAGCTCTGTCAGAAGTCCACTTACTTTCAGAAAAAGCTTCATTCTTTATAAATCTTCTGTGTTTTCATTGGTTCTTCCTTCCCTCTTGTGTTACGAGAGATTTTAAAAAAACCCAAGCCCTGATGTAGCTTTTTTCTTCTACCTTTCCTGCTTTTATATCCTCTGTCAGTCTACCACGACTGAGTATTTCTCTGAACTATTTAAATTTCTGTTCTCATTGTGGTAGATCCATCACCTGCATAGTTAAGTTCTTTCTGGATTTTTATTACAACATTCAGAGAATTGATTTTCCTATCAATAGAATTTATTTAAATACTTATCCATACAGCTTGATGGTGAGAGGATTAGATTTATTAATGGATTAGTGATTTCCTGACTCTGATGACACATATAAATCAAACAAAAATGAGTTAGCAGCTACAGAACAAAAATTTGCTGCCAACAGTTTTTAATTTCCTACACAAAAATACGCACATTTAATTTTATTGCATAGTGAAGAACACTAAAAGCATAAAACTGTTCCCTAAGGTAAAGTGAGAACAGGGAAGTTGCTCCCTTCATATTAATCTTTCTTTTAAAAGCATTAAAATGAGGTTAAGTTTAATAAGCTTGTGCTGGTATCTCCCTGAAATTTTTGAGATCCTAGGAGCTGTTACAAAAACCAACAAACTGCTAACCTGAACCAGAGCCACTGGTCAAGAGCTCTTTGGGGAACTGCCCTATCTCCTAAAGGATCTATGAAAAGTTGGCCCCTGATTTTTATTTGCGACTCTTTAATTTGTTATATGGAAATAAATACAAAATATTCAGTGAAACCAAAGGATGAGGATGTGGAGAAACTCCAAACAGCCATGAAAAAGGCTCCCGACCTTTATTTTCTGGTTTGCATTTCTCTCTGCAGCACTTTGTTGTGTAAGGAGATATTAGATATGCTGGGTATGGTAATGCAGGCAGCACAGCCAACCTGAGTGTATTAAGGGTAGAAATCACAAGGTCAGAAGTGCCCGTTGTACTAATTAGTGCAATCCTGACTAAGAACAGTTACATGACTTTATTTTTAATGAGCACAAGGATTATGGGAATTTAGATAGAACAATAATCTATTTTTATCTGGTATTTTGTGAGCTCAGAAGATGAATCAGGAGTAAGCTGCATAGTAAGACAGCCTAGAGCTGCAGCTAAATTATCAAAACTGCAGGAACAAAACATTCCTTACTTAGAGCACTGCATGGAAGTCTCCAGGTTAGGGCAATAACCCTTCCTTGGTATCAAAAATATGTGTTACAGTGACACGGTAAAGTACAAGTGTGGCACCCACTTCAAACATTAAGAGAGGTAAGACACGATTTTTTATTTCTTTTGTTAACACTTGCAAGTGTTTGCAAATCCAGAGGGAGAGAAAAAACATTTTGCCAGTGGTTAATTATACTTATTTCTTCTAATTACTGCATCATCTGCTATTGAAGGCTAAGAAGGCTAAAACTGTTAAAAGGGAAAAAAGTAACAGCAAAAAGGAGCTGTAGAAAACTGCAGCTTTTCAACAGATCAGTCTGTGTTATAATCTGACAAAAAGGGGACAAGCTTATTATTTTAACTTCACCAGGGATGCTTTGAAGACAGGTGGTGGCTGCAAGGAACGAGATGCCCCATCTGTAAATTGGTCAGTTAGCTGCCATTACTGCCTGTGGCACTGGGTCAGAGAATGCCCCAAGGCAGCACCACGCAGGAGTTCCACAGGCTGAAAGCAAACCAGAACAAACCAACAGTAAGACTGCTTTGCCTAAACATGGCAACTGAATAGGCATCAACTGAGAATCCACTTCTGGCTCTCTGTAATGACTCCTGTCGTGCTTGGGTTTTATTGATTTTTAATCATGATTCATATAAAAACAATCAAAAATTAATAATTACATAATTTTAAAACATTGTGCCTTCACAAATGGACTAAATGTTGTCAATCCAAAAGGCTTTATTTGAACACCCCTATCTTTCAGAATCAGGAAGCAGGATAGTACACAGACTTTCTTCCTGGAAAGAACATGGTATTTCAATTAAAAAAAAAAAAAAGAAAAAAAGACCCACCCCATATTTCTTTGAAATAGGAGCCTGTGCTCTTAGGTCACTGCTGTCTATATATGCCTCAAAGATGAAGCTGAGTGTCAATTACTCCAGGCCTGTTCCTGTCATGACAACTGTTACTTAGGGCTAAATTAAAAACCAAGCACTAAGGTGCATGCAGGAGCCTTGGGGAGGTGTTTCCATAAGGAATAGGAGTTGACTTACATGCTTATGTAAAATATATGTTCCCTGTATGAAAAGGCTCTGCACTGGGATTTGCTTACTCTCTTTCCTGTCTCGTGCACTGGCTGCTGGTACTTAAATCAAACATCAAAGGTGGTGTCTCCGTGCCAGGAAGACGTTTGCATTGCTGCAAAGCTGGAGGCAGACAAAATCAAATCAGTGGGAAAGTCAGAACAACTTTCTACACCTTGGGACATGGCAAAGGGGACACATGGCTTTTAAAGGATCATTAGATCAGAAAAGGATGGGGATAGAAAGCCAGCTTGTTTCCTCCACTGGGCTCTCTCTAAATGCAGCCTAGCCTGGAACCTGTAACCCATGCAGGTTAAGTGGGTAGGCACAGCATCTGCACTTTGTCAGCTTAACACCAGCCCTTGAAAGTCTTTGAGACTGGGTTCAGAAAAGTAAAGTGTGACTCTTTCTCCTGTCCTTACAAACCACAGTAAAACTTTTCACACTTTTCACCACTGCTTTTATCCCCACCTGAGCAAAGCCACACGTATTTTTAGGAAGACCAGATCTCATGAGGATACCATCTCCTTAGATAGGTAATTCAACAAACTGGCACTCTCTGGTAGGTCTCTGTATTCCCCCACATTTTCCAGAGAGCTGAAAAGATAACAAAGAAAAGGTAACGAAGTGCACCCCGCTATCCTACATGAGCTGGTTGAACCATTTGCAATACAAGCATTGCTGTGGACAGAATATTTTCTGGTGATTCATCTTAACTGGGAAAGTAGGGTGAGTTCTGGTATCCTGTAGGAATTAATATTAACAGTTGATAATTTAGGCTTTTTTTGATATTACCTTTTCAGATAGGACATAGAACAGGATTTTTCTTGTATCAGAATGTGGCATTAATGCCAACAAAACTTAACTTGGGTCTGATTTAAACTGTGCTGCTCTTAGTCAAGTAAATTCCCATGGTACTAAAAATCACTGGGTGATTTAACTTTTGGATTGCTATTTCATGTCCAGGATCCTGTTTTAGGTTGAAAACAAGTTTAAGAGCACCTGGAGAAACTAAAGTTTAATGTAAAGGATAAAATGAATGTTTCAGCTTGTACAAGGCTTTGGGCTGCTCAGTTTGTTTGTTCGTTCTTTGTAGTCCAAGGATTTGCCACAAACAATTGCACAGGCTGTCCTGTCTTGACCTTGGGCAAAGCCCACAGTTTCTTTAAGATGATAAATCTCTGCTGAACACATCCCAAATACAAAATCCTTCCAGAAATTATCTGCCACAACTAGAGAGAAATGCATTGTTTCTATCCAATTTCTACTTGAAGGTTGGAGAACATTTCTCAAAGAACATCTGGTAGGCACCAGCTGCATCTGCATTGCTCAGTGCCTTTTTGTCTGGTAGTGCAGCCTGACAGTGTTACCTTGCCTGCTGCATTCTGCAGAGGCTCAGCTACCTCAGTCCTTCAGGTCACTGAGTATCTTTCTTCCAACTTGCATCACCAGTGGAAGTTTCCAGTACTGAAATGTTACGAGTCCTTCATCCCCTCCAAAAGGCGATATATAAATAAGAGGATTATTACATCTGTGCTGAGATTTTTGGACCTGACTTGTTTGTTATATAAGATCTGTCAAACTGGTTGCTGTCCTCAGTTTTCTCTGATGGTGCAGCAGGTTACTAATCATGTTGCATTCCCCTGATCCCTGATAGGTATCTGGTATTTGATAAACTGACTATCAAACAGATTTACTAGGAAGACCTGGGCTTCTGGGGCATTGGCTTAGTGTTGGTACCACTTGCTGTGCTGTGCTGGCCCAAATAGGAATTTCTCAGGTCAAGATCTGTGGGATCATGAGCTTCTGCTCAAGCAGTGACTGAGAGATTTTACAATAAATGTTTCAGCTGAATAGCCAGTGAGATGCTGCTCTTTTATCAGCCTTACTTTCATCCTGCTCACCTGTTGTCCCAGAGCTGGGTAAGAACTCTGCTGACAACATTCCATCTGGATTTTTCGCTGAGTAATGACTCACACTTAAGCCTCAAATGAGGAGAAAGCTCACTTATCTCAGGACTGCACCCTAAAACACAGAAAATAAAGAGGCTGGAAGGTGCTTCTATTCAGCTGGGTCACAGACCTACAAGAAAGACTTAGGAAGATACTTAGAGATTGAAATCTGCTTTAACATTTAGACAAGAGTGCAAAGAAAAGGCAGTTAAGTGCATATGTGGCAAAATTAAGAAGATGAACAGCATTTACAGTGATGCATAAACATGACAAGAGGGATGCACTTAGTTTTTGCACTGTGCTAGAAAGTCTTTTCTTCCAGCTTTATAAAACATGAATTCTTATGTTTTTATTGGAGGGAGTGAATTACAAAGTAAATGCCTGAGGCTGCAGCTGGGCCAGCTGATTGCCTCACTGGAGTGAGATACCCTGTGGAAAAGAACTGCTCAAGCACAATCTCTCAAACCCAGTCACGTCTACATTGCTGGGTGCTGTTTAAAACACAACCTGCAATCAGTTCCTAGTGCTGCATGCAGTCCATGAAAACCGGCCTCTGGAGCTGCCTGCTCACAGCAGTGCCTCTCCTATCTGCAGTACTGGCTCTCCCAGGCTTCCCAAAGGGTGGGAGCACTGGGGGTCTTAATTCATGGTCGTTTCCTGATTTATTTGTGGCAGATGCAAAGCTTACTCCTACACTCCTCAGTTTCTCTACCAGTGGTGACCACTGCATTAAAAAGTGTAGGTGGGTGTTCTGCCTTCAGATGTTCCATCCAGATTGTGGCTTATTGGTTTGGACAGGCCCTGATTTCAGTCTGTGTGAACACACCAGGCCAAGGACCAAGGCAGCAGAGGGCTGACTAATAACGCTCATTAGATCTCACTGCACTGCTCCAGGAGGTTTCCAAACAGAGCTAGAGGAGGGGAAGGAAAGTTCAATGAAAAAACCAGACTTTAGGACAAGGGTCTGGTGAGCTCACCACTGAAGATGAAGTTATGGGACAAGTACTCAGTATTCATCCTGATGGGGGCTGGTTGTACATTCAGCAGCAATTACATGCCCCACCCTGCCCTCTTTTGAACTGTTCCTTGTTAGGAGACTCACTATTTTTATTACAAATTGTCTCTTCCTGCCTTTTATTCTTTTCTGATATAAGCACCTTACTTCTAGTTTGTTCTTTCCAAAAAGCTGAAGAATTACTTGGCTGAGGTAGTTATTTTGAATGTTAGACATAGGAAGCAGCTTTGTAGAAGTAATTATCACAGAATCATTAAGGCTGGAAAAAACCTCGTGTACTTGCATACAAGCTTGCCATGGTTTCGTTAATTGGCTCAGGCATGTGCAAGCGCACTTACTTAGCTTCCTCCTAGGTCTCCAAGTGCACCAGTTGTAGTGTTGCAAGCACTGCCATGAACTGGTGCTGCTGTGTAGCTCTGTGTGCAGGCCAATTTCTCCCTTTTCTCTCCTAAATCCATTGCTGCAGGAGTAGCAGCCTGAGTTCAGCGTTTTTACAATGGTGAAATAGCCTGTTCTGACAAACTGCATTGAGCTTTGAAAACAGATTGTATCGAGCTTTGAAAACAGATTAGCATAACCAAGCAGAGATGATCTTGTTCTTACTTTCAGGAAGAATGAGAACAATGCCTTAAGAAAGCCAGGCTACCTGCTCCTGGGATCCATTTCCATGGGGGTGTCTGCTCATCCCTCCAATGCAATGTGTTAACAGGAACATCGATCCCTCTGAGCATATGCCTCTCATCCTTGTTGATAAATACACACCAATAGATGCTGTGGGTGATGCATCATTATGTAATTGTGCTTGTGGTGCAGACACTGAACCTCCTGTGACATTACAGATCCTGTATTAAAGACAGAAGCAGCTTTAGCCTAAGCATTATTGCTGATGTGAACTGACCTAAACACGAGCAGATGCACTGCTACTACATGCAATGTTAGGCAACTGTGACATTAATAATTTTCAATTTTAAAACTGTCTTGTTTAATTTGTTCATAGACAAAACCAAATATTTGGGTTCTAAAGATTTGTAGATTAACATCTATGGTGTATAGAGTTGGTATTAGATAACTGTAAGATGTACATTAAGAAACATATTTTGACCTTGACTACTCAGACTTTGATTATTCAACCCTTCCAGTTATTATAAAAGGGGTCAGGTCCTCTTGTGCCTACTAATTAAAATTAAAAGCTAAAATGTTCTAAATTTGTCTGAAACCTCAAAACAAATTTAGTATACCAGCAGAGAGAAAAGATTCAAAATGTGGGAAGGGGGGAGGGAGAAGAAAATGAATGTCCCAATTCATCAGAATGCTACTGATTTTGACACTGAAATGTTGGAGGCCATTTAAATATTTTAAGCAACACATGAAGCCTTGTGGTCACTACTGGACTGGCATTGGAAAAGCATTGGAAGACATTCCCCTCTGGCCTACCAAGTCACTTTGCCTCCCTGTGCTTTTGTGTTCTACACTGAATAGCACTGACAAAAACCTTATGACCACCCAAACCAAAGCTAGCTATTTTCCGCCAGCACAATATGCTGAATTAGCTTGTGTGGGATCAAACAGACACCAGATTCTGTGATTCTGTCTCAAGTGAACTACAGAGGTTAGGTAATAGGTCAGCATTTCCCACTGGACGTGACCAACATGACTTTCACCTCAGAAAGCCAGGACTAACAACCCCATTTCAAATGAGGTTTAAATTGGGGTCCTGCACCTTGTGGTATGTCTTCTAAGCTTCCTCTTTTCTTCTGGATGTCCCATGCAACCACAAACTGTGTCCTCAGATCATCTAGTCACAGAGACCTTATTTTCAGTCAAAATTACAACTGATCTTACTTTGATTATCACTCCAGTACACCAGCACTATTAAAACAATGAATATTAGAGGACATTGCTATTTTTCAGAGGCAATTGAATCACAGACAGCAGCAATCTTCATCTGAATTTTTCATCTAAAAAATGAAACCTTTCATGGAGCTGACTAAGATGTCTGTGTGAGCCAGCAGGAGACAGGATTGATGGATATCACAGGGACTGTGCAGAAGTCAGTGATCTGAACCACTGCGAAGCACAGAGCACATGGTCACACCCTTACTGAAGGCACTGAGTTAAAGCTGTCAGTTTAGAGCTGTGCAGGCCAGCACGTCTTAAACAGAAGAATTCAGAGCCAGCTCTTGTTAATTAGGAGTCATGTAATTATGTAGTATGTTTTTCCATTAAAGACATTAGGGAAGGCCTCTTGGGAAAACAACTGTATTTTACTGGACTGAATAAGAAAAGATACTATCTCCTCATACAGTCTTGGCTAAGTCATATCCATGATATATCAGTTTTCCTGGGTGCTCCTGTTAGCTTGGGTAAAACCACGTTCAAATAAAAAACTGAGCTTACCTACGACCTTGCTAGTGCTAGTGCTGTAAGCACAAATGCATGACACTATAATTCTCCTAACAGAGTAAGATGTATTAAAATAACTGTTTGGACTGTCTGCAGTTAGCCAGGCCAAAGAACAGGCTGCTGCTTCTCCTATTACCTACATGTCTTTCATCAGCCTATGACTTAATGGAATACTGATCTTAAGGCCAAAAAGCTAAATTAAATTTTTAAAAGGACAACTTTATAATTAGGCTCAATACCTTATATTTTCTAGGCATTAGAAATGTAGTTTATCCATATATGACATTTTTCCTTATGAAATTTTAGACAAAATTACAGTCTCTATTCATCATACTAGCAATTTTCAATAAAATATAAGAATTATCCCCAAACCAAGAGGTTTGAAAATCTATAATGATTATATTAAGATACAAGATTGTTAAATGCTTATCTAGAACATGAAAAAGGATTTAACCCTGTCATGACAACATAGGGAAACTATCTTTAAAACATGAAAATGCCCTAAGCTAATTGTATTGCACTTTATTGCCATAAAACAGAGGGTTGTCTGGGAGTCTTGATATTGCATTTCCATCTCACACATGAGGGGTGGGAGAAACATCCCCAGTTTCCTAAAAAGAGAAGATTTTTGTGGTTGATTCATCTGTTGTTACTCTGCACCACATATTTCAGGCCTATTGGTCATCCTCAGCTTCATTTAAATCCTGCAAGTGTGATCCTAAAAGGGCTTTTTACTGAAAAAATAATAGCTACCCAGAGGGCAGACTCCCCAGATTACTGACACCCATGTGAGAAAAAAAGTAGGCAGAATATGGGCATTTTATTTAACCTGGCCAGCTGGCCAGTCTGTGATGGCTGTGGTGACTGCAGCGTGTGCTCTCCATACCCAGTGGGTGTTGCAGGGAACATTCAGCTGCACTGCTATTAAGGGAGGAGGAAGCAGAGTTCAGGAGACAAAGAACTCAAATCTGTAGGAATCCAGCATTCCCTGCCTCTGTCACTCACAGAACAGCTCGAGAGGATTTATCTTCTACGCTTCTTTGAGGAATAATTCCTGGCTCATGCAATAAATTACTACAGGATAAATGTATGAGAATATTAATAATGAAAGCATCTTGCTCTTCTATGCTACAGCTCATCAAAAGATCAAAATCTTGATCATTACCTGTCTCCTGAGAAGCTGGTATCAGAGCTCATTTCATTCCAGAGAAGCAGAAGTGACACACAGCCCCTGTGCCTGACTTGCCCATGGCCACACAGGAAACCAACAGGGAGGGTTTCAGTAAAATCAAACTGCCCCACTTTTATCAGCAGCATGTGGGATAACTGATGTTCCTGTTGTCTATGTTTAAAGCAAAGGAAGGACTTACTTGACTGTGTTCTGGTTGAGTCTACTGAAATACTTGCTACCTGGAACTGGCAAACATTGTTCATTAGATTAGACCGAGTAGGCGGTGTTGTTATTCTCATAGAAGATACATTTACAGAACTGTCCTGGAATCATCTTGTTTCCTGAAGCTTTCCCAGTGTCATAATGATGAAACTGATAAAAATCATTAAACTGATTGCTATACATATCTGTTTATGATAGTTGCTGTGATACAGGGCTAGTTACTAAAATAAGCCTACACCAGCTATGCAGACTGAAGTCAGAGATGAGGCTCCTACATACTTGAATGGAGCCAAGACTTTGTGTTAATACCTTAGAACATTAAGTTCTGATTTTACAAATCGAGCTGCTGAGACATTAAAAGTTAAGGAAATTTCTTTCATCAGCTGGATAGGAACCTGTCCGTGCTTGCAATGCCTGTCCTCACACATCTTGGCATTTTTGCCATGTTTGGGTTTCTTCAGTGACCAACTCCAGCATCTGTCTTTAGCCTGGCTCTCCACAGGAAGGGCACAAACTCATTATGTCCAGCAGGTTGGGATCAAGGAGAGGCCATGTCCGAGTCACTGGCAGTGAGCCTGGAGCAGCTCTGTGCCGTGCTTCTGTGGGTAAGTGCTACAGGCCAGGTGGAATGCAGCTCTCTGCTGAGCAGGGATATCTGGCATGGCAGGAGCCAAGCTCCCACAAGGCATGTTGAAATCACATTTCATTTGAGAAAGGGGAAGAGAAGTCCAAGGGAAGTGGTTTTGAGTGCTGCATAAAGAGACTAATGATCAGTTCTCTTCACCCTATGCCATTCATTATTTCAGGACTTTGCCCTTGTCCTCAGGGTTGCAAGACCTAAATTACAATGTGTGTATTAAAACATCAAATCACTGCAGATAGGGAGAGAATCCACTCTGATATTGTGTAGTGATTGTAGCCAGTAGTGTCCGTTTTTATAACTGTATTGAGCTCAGTGTTATTCATTAACTTATACCTGTGTTAGAAAGAAAGGAACTGCACATATTTTAAATTTAACCTGCACTGCTTTTTCTAGTCATGTACACAGAATGCAACCTTCCACTGCCAGTTTCTTTTGGGTATTTTAATTAGAAAGAGAGCCAGAAGGAAAATAATAAGCATTTTTGCCTAAGATATTCTATGGTTTTAGCAAGGTGTTGGACCACGTGAGCTCCAAAAATTCATTCCAACCAAAATTAGTTTATGATTCTAGGCCTGACTCCTTTTTAGAAAGAATTGCCACTTCCTGTGGACCTATGTGTGTTACGTACTTTGAAGCCCCCTTGCTGATGGGGCTGTTTTCTATCTCCAAGCTACAGCTGCTGTATCCAAAGAAGCCAAGTCCAAAGTTGCTGCTGTGCCTGGACATCAGGGTGTATGTGTGTGCATTGTATATGGGGTTGTCTGCTCCTCAGAGATTCCTTGTAACACCAAAACTTGGGGGGTATGTGTGAAATGAGGACAGGATGACAATGTTCATAGCAGAAATACCTCACAGTAATAGTTGTCAACTCCATTACTGTCAAATTAATTCTGAATTGCTGCTCATCATACTCTGTTTAGCTCAAGGGAAGTGAAATGGTGGCTGTGCCTCTGTGACAGAAATGAGAGTAGCTCAGCCCTCTGAGGAGCCTTGCAGAGTGGCAAAGGAAATGTCAAATATCATTTGGTCAAAGAGCATTTTTAAAGTCCTCCAAGGAATAGTCCTTGCTCTATACAATTTATCTCCAAGATATATGAAACAGAGGGAGCTCTTCATTTAGGAAGTATCAGCTTTCAGACAAAGCTGGGGACGTTTGGAGTTGAGGCTACGTTTGGACTGAGACAATGTAATTTGATTTTACAGGCCAAATCTGCACCTCCAAACAGCTAAACTTCTTGCTTGAGAGCAGCAAAGAACAGTAGATGGAACAACAGACTGAAATTCAGCATTAGCAGGCTCAGTTTCTAGTCCAGCAATTAACTTGGCATGTGACACCAGGCAGGTCCGTGGCATTATCAGCACTCCTCCTCTAATCTGGCTCAGTATGAATCAGTGCAGCAGACCTTCTTGTCCAAACCAACTACCTCAATATTTGAACTCTTAGGCAATATCTCAACATGTTTACACACTCTGGTAAGTGAGATTGCATGGCAATGAGCATTAAGGATCTGAATAAATGAAAGATTAACTATTTGGATGCCTAGTTAGAATTTAAATCCCCAAGAAGTGTATTTCTACATTTGTAGTGCATGTGCTCTGTCTAGAGAAAGGAAAAGATAAGGAAAGGCTGAAAACAAGGGAAACTGATCCCTCAGTAGACCTTAATAATTCCTTAGATGCTTTTCTGTAGAGTTGCTGTTTCATTTAATTTTTTTCTTCCTTCCCTCACAAGAAAAGATCTATAGGAGCTTTTCTTGAATCTCCAAGCTTACCAAATTGAAATTTTGTGGAAACACATTGAGGGAGACACTGGGAACATGCAATGCAAGTCTGTCTCTGTGAGCCAGGCAGAGGTCTTGAGAAAGAAGCTGAGGGTGCTGAGGGAGTTGAATGTGACGGTCTTGTCTAGAAAGCACAACACAGCTACCAGACCTATACATAAATACCAGAATGATCTTAGATGTATGGAGTGTGAGATAACGACCAGGCCTTCTGATCTATAATGTTACTGATGAGAATGCCATTGGTACAGACAGAATTAAATGTTTAAGAGTTGTATACTTAGGGTGATCACACAAAACCTGGATTATTTTCTGGGGTCAAGCAACTGCTGTTGTTGCTTAGGGCTTCACAGATGACTGGTTGTTCTCCATCTTGCAAAGTGACCTTAAAATTTCAGTCAAAAAGGAACGTATAAATTGTGATGACAGTCTGCACTAATTACTCTGTTTGCATGCAAGTATTTTGCTATCTATGCATTCTATGTGCCAGGCTAACAAGAGTGCAAGATGCCAGCAGGTGCTGGTGAAAAAGCAGGTGTAACTGGTGGGGTAATCTCAAGGAGAGAACAACCCCTGTTGCAAACTTCTCTGGCAGGGACTTTACAGACTCGGCAGATTTTGCCCTCTCCCTTGCTTTCTTCCCTGGGCTCACAGCGGTGGCCGTGTGGCTCCCTGTGGCCAGAGGGAGAATTGCTTTTCCTGAGCAATCCCAGTGAAGATTTTATTTGTGGGGTCACTTTGACATAATTCTGGGAGGTGGCATTGTAACTTTTGACTTTTAAATGCTTCAGTCTTATCCATATAAAGCTTTGGAGCATGACTAATTAATACAATAATCACCTCTCACAGAGAACACATTAACTCCCCGAACTCTCAAGACCTACAGGACCAGAGAGAACGCTGGAAGTCACTGAGAAACTGAATTAGCAGATTCTCAGGATGGCAGCCAGTAAGGGACTTCATGCACTCATGTGTGCTGAGGGATGAGCACCATGCCCCAGGGACCCAGGCAAAGCTGCTGTCTTCACTGGGATTACACCATGTGGGTACTTCCCTGAGGACAAAAGCGAATAAGCTCCAGAGAGCTCTGGAGCCCTGTATTTATTCAAACTAATATTCTGTGAATCAAACGATCTACTTAACTAAACATGCATTTGACCACAAAAATTTTATATTATTTTTAGCTGGCATTGCAGACCTACATCAGAGTTGCATCTTTTTCTCACTCTGCATCTATCTTCTACAAAATTCCCCTATCTCTTCTGCTTTAATTCATCAGTGATCTGTGTGGTTGCTCTTGAATTTTGATTCTCAGAGCTTGTTATGCCTCTTCATCCTTTTTAACGATGAGATAAGCTTCTAACAGACAGATAGAAGTAATCAGGGTGTTTGAAACGAGCCGTACACAACAATACAAGTAATGTTTTCTTTCTGGTTTTAAGTAGAAAAAGAGAGGGCGATTACAGATCAGTGTGATCCATAAATTCTTTCCAATCTGTATTTTTACTACAGATTTCCAGGCTTCAAGGCAAATTCAAGATGATCCTGAGATCACCAAAATAGAAGCAAAATAGAAGCTCCGATTCTGAGCTTCAGCCCCTCCAAAACTGAATGAGGTATCACAGAAATCAGATTTCACATTCAGAAAGAGAAATTCTCCATGGATTTGTTTGTCACATAGCACAATAATTGTTATCACCCTAATTTTGCAGACTTGTGGCCTGTGGACTGCCTGAGGTGTCAGCAGCCATTACCCTAAACTGTCTCATTTATACTGTAGCTATTCACAATGTATTGCCCTATTGTGTAGCATCACTGTAACATTTTGTCCCTTTCTCTCTTTCCAGAAGGATGGTAGCACTGTGGAAGAAAAAAAACCATAATCAAAAGCTGCCCAGACAGTTGTGTAACAGCTGATAGGTAGCTGCAGTTGCTGATGAGTATTTTGGAGGTGGCAGACAGCAAGGGCAATGAAGAATTACTGCCAGCATTTAAAGGGACTCTGCCAGGCCACAAAATAATCCTGATAAAAGAAATACTTATCAATTTTTCCACAGTTCCCATCAAGCTGACTTTTGATGGAGTGCCAGTCATGTATCACTGCAGACTGCAGAAGGGGCCTACTGTGGAGTTTGTTTGACACAGGAGGAAGATCTGCGGTGTCCTTTAGGAAAAGCCTTGGCAAGCACCATGAGACCAAAACCATCAGCAAGTGGTTGTTCATACCCCAGAGTGCTGCTGGCTCAAGGCACAGCCAGCCAGACCAGAACTGCTTTTCACGGTTCCCAGTCATCCTTAGAAGTGGGTTTGGAATGCGGTGTAACAATCAGGTATGATTCTGACATAATGCTCTCTCAAACATTAAGCCCTGAATGACAAGGACTGGTGTTGGTTTAGGATGCTGTGTTAGGAGCTCATCCTTACTCAAAATTCAAAGTCATTCCTGATGCATTCAGCTTCTTTAGGCAGTCCTGCTCATTTCATAGGTGCCCTTGCTTTGTTTGAGGGTCCACTCCATGCACAGACAATTGAAGCACAGCCATAACCTGTAACTGAGTTCTGTTCCTATTGGGCATTTCCTTAAGCATTCTGAGGTGCCTCTAATTTCTGATAGTGTAGTCCAGCTTTTCCAGGAAAGCCTGACAAAAGAGATCCAGATAAAAATATAGAACTACCCTCTATTGCAGTACCTTTTTTACCCCCTATGGGCTGTCATAGAACTGAGAGCAAACAATCCAACTGACAGGTAATTCCCCTGGAAAGTCCTGAGTACAGATCTTCCATGCAGCAGGTTCTCCCTCTGGTCCCAGATATTTCCAGGTAGCTTTTTACATTTTCTGTTGCTGGATTTGTTGAGTGCCAAAATAACTCCCCTTTGAACACCATAGGAACAGCTTCAGTGACCTGGAAAATCACAATCTGTTTCTTCCCTTCCACTTGGAAGACTAGCCTTGAACTTCCCGTGCTGCCACCAGCAGCTGAGTCTCAGTATTGGCAAGTTGTGATAGGCACCATGAGTCACAGTGCTGTGACCTTAGTGCTGAGCCTGCCTGGTGCCTATGGCTACACAGAAACTGCGAAAGTTCCCCCATCTCTGATCATAGGGGTCCTTAGCTCGCTCACTGAAGCATTCTGAGCCCGGTTTCCCAGTCCCAGCCTCACACCTCTCCTCTGCAGTGAGGGTAATGCATGTCCAGTCAGCACATCAGTGTGGGCTCTGAGAGGATAAATCAGGCTGTGGGATCAGGATGGCATTCAGGATCATGGGTAAAGTACAGAAAAGGCAAATATATTCCCTGTGAGTATTGGAGAATCCTTCAGTAAAGGGCTGTGCTAGTTTTAAGAAATGGCCCAACTGGTTCCCATTGAAGGCAAACTTTTGGTTGCATAAGAAATAAATAGCTGTATATATACATGTATATACACATACACGTTTGTTTTGAAGTACCCTTCTCAAGGTATTTCTGTATGAACAAAATGTGAAGCAAAGAACAAGATTTCGTAAGTATACTGGCAATAGTATATCCTGCAATAGCTGGCTCCCTGCTTTCTCCTATTAACCTGAATGTATTGTGTCTGTCTTTTCCATAATAAGTTCCACTCAGAAGCTGCTGCTGCCTAGGCAAGAGGTCGTACTGATGTCACTAAGTGTCTTCCTGGAAGCCTCCTACAGAAATAAAGCTTAAAAACTGCGAGAGAAGAAAGTAAGGTGGCCACCTGGCTCTTTAAATACTTATGCCTTACCACAGTGTTTGTTGATTGTTTCAAATGAGGACAGCTGAAAATATTTAAACATATTTGAGCATGAAAGCAAAATTTGCTAAAATGTATCTGTCAAGTGTAAATGTTCTAGAGACATAGATGGGCCCTGCCTTACAGAATGGATATGGTGAGGCAGTGAGTTCCTTAAAGATTTATCTTCAGCCAAGTTATTTGCCTTCTGTTATTTCCATTGACGACGGTGTCTCTACAAGCCTCACTGCCCACCTCTTGCTTGATTGTAAAGTTTAAGCCAGAAAGAAATATGCTGCCATCTGTCTTAACTTTCTGATGAGAAAATTTCACCCTGCTAATACAGATAAAACTTCAGTTAAAGTTTATCTTTCAAAAAAAACCACTGTCCTGATTTATGAACATAAAAAAATCAGAGAATGTCCACTCATCTAAGTTGTCTGCTCCTAAATTTATTTGTTCAGTTAAAAATCTGTGCATTCTCCTCTAATTCGCCTGATTTCATCTTCCAAAAATCAGTTCATGTTGCACCTTTCTCCATCAGTCTAGAGAGCTTGTAAGTACCAGGCATTTTCTCCACATGAAAGCACTTATTCACTGTAATCACCTTACTGTAATATCAGTAGGACTGGATTTCAGTTTGGTTTGAGAATAAAACACCACAGATTGATAAAACGTACTTCAGGAAGCAGTGGAGCTAGTGAAGTTCGTATTCCTGAGGATTTGTATCTCATAGTTAAATTCTCTGGTGTCTCAAGGGCACACAATAATCAAAGGTTTTCCCAGCAGTGAACCCATCCATCATCATCATCATCATCATCCATGTGGACTCTGGTATAATAATACAGTTGAGCACTTTGGGATGTTTCTTCTCTCTCTGCTGAGTTATTTTTTTGGAATTTGTAGGAGGACAAGAGACATAGAGACCAAGAGAAATATATAGGTGATATGATCAGTTAAGTTATATTTCCATAGGGAACCAGACCAAAAAAATAAAATCAGTTTATACAAAGAAAACACCAGCTTTTAAACCTTTGCAGTGAAAAACACCACTCCAGCTGCTTCCATTTGAACTGTCTTGTTTTCAAAACCTATTTTTGTTATTGTCATCAGGAAACCCGCACAAGATCCTCACTAAGGCTATGGGTGTTACACTTGTACAGCAGCTCCAAAATTCAAATCTTCCCTGTTGAAAATCAGGCAGCCAGCTTCTTTTAATTTGAGCTCAGGGACACCAGGGAGTTCTGCACCATATGGTACCAGAATATTTGCCTTCTGCAAAAAATTTCTGTCTCCCCATCCTCTGCTACAACCACATGGCCTTTTTTTCCTGATGTTCAGTTGCATCAGATATAACTTGTATTCTTGGCTTTAGAATTTATTCAGCCCTCAAAGCAAAGGATTGTTATGGGGTTTCTGTGTATTTTTACAAGGAGCTATAGGAGATCACGCACTTGCATTGTCAAGAGTACAACAGTGACAGGTGTCTCCTGTTAAAACCCTGCTACAACTGTTTATGGACCTTGCTCCATGGAAAATACTGTCTCTACCCCATCTATCTCACACACCGGTCACCTTTAACATTGCAAAATCTGACCATGAGGTATTGCAATTTGAGATCAGTCTGGTATGAAAACCCATTCCTTCAGTATCTGCTACCAAAACCCACACCTGAAATAGGTATTCTACTTGTAATAGATAAGCACTGTTTTCCCTTCTCCTTTTGCTACTAAGTAAGCAAAATGTAGTACTGATGAAAACTAAACTCTGCCATTGTCCAAATGGAATAGGAATAGAGGTCACACTGTGTCACTGCTGGCAGTCATTTTTTTAAAAATGTATGATCAGTTCTTGGGCTGAGAGACAGCAGCCATCCTGTGTGAAGAGAAATGTGTTTCATTTGATGCTTTCTTTTGGTGTGTGGGGGTAGCACAGGTTGTACGACATTTTATGTTCTGTTTCACAGCATCCTTTCTTGACAGCAGTGGATGTGGAACTTTTTCAAAGTTAGATTATGGATAGAACTACATGGAATGAGCCAAACCATAAGCAACATGTGATGACCAGCTATTTCCACTTCCGCTGACAAATCTTCATGCCTCATTACATACAGAAAGCAGACTTGAGCATTGTAGATCATCAGAGCACTTCCCTTAAAGACAGGAATTTCCAGTTGTTCTCCAATAGGACTAAAAGATGAAAGTGTTAGCATACTCTTATAATCCTTATTCTTGATATTGGTAAGTGACTTCAAAATTTCTGAAACAACTCTGTTAGACAACTTTACAATAAGAGGAGAGGATCTTGCTGTCTTTCTGTCTCACTCTTCTTGTGCAACCTCTTTCACTGGGGTTATTTGGAAACATTTTGCATCTTCAGTTACACCAGGACTAGAACAGTGTCTTCTTAAGTTTGGGCTGCTTTGTATTGAAGATTTTGGAAAATTGTGACAAAAGGAGCTGGAACTCTCTTCCATCTTTTATTAATGGCCATGCATAAATTACAGGTTGTGTTTCTGTAGCTTGCCTTACTTCAGAGACACCTTTTGCTGTGGTTAGCAGTAGTGGCTGTAGTTTAGATGGGAAAAAAGATAATGGTAGTTATCTTAGAAAAAAGATAATGGTAGTTAGTTTGGCTTGATGTGGTATCTCTAGATCAGGTTTTAAAATCTGTGCCTGAGGTTCTTCACTAACTTGAAGAGGATCAGAGATTTCACAAACGGATGCTTTGTCCTCTTGGTTAGCATGAGTTAGTGAGAAGCCTCATGACAGAGAGGGCTTTCCAGCTGAGGTTTCATTGCTCTGAGCATCAAAATCTGTTGAGAACTTTCCTCTGCCACCAGAGGTCATGCCCCTCTTTTCTAGCATGTTGAAGTCTTCCTCACTGTTCATTTCCTGATCCTCTGGCATCAGAGCATATGTAGGACTGGTATCCATCTCCAAAAAAGATACTTCCAACATTGACTTAAATTGGCAGGGAGTTTCTACTTGCTTCAGTAGGAATTTACCCAATTGTGCAAGCTGCTGGTGGACAGGATATATTTTGTTTAGAGGTAGCATTCCCTCATGGAAGAAGATACAATCTTCTTAGACACAACACCAGTAAAATCAATGCACATTTTTAATAAACATGGTCTTAACTAAAGACCTTTACAATCAATTTTGCACTTTGCTTGCAGAATGATTTCACTCCAGCAATCAATCCTAGCCTCCACAACTCTCTGCTGTAGCAGAATCAGACCCAGTAGCTTTGTCATGGCTTTTAATAAAGATGTAAAAAAAAAAAAAATCAAGTTCAGATGCTTATCTGATACATACTGAAACCTATTAAGCACCTGTGCTAGACAATCGTAACAACATTGCTGAATTTACAGTAGAAGGAAATGTGAAATTTAAATGTGTGTCATGAGAGAAAAGCAAAGACTGAGATGGATTAAAAACAAACTAACTTTGAATTAACTGCTGCTTCTCCAGCAGTTATATTCTCCTAGGAATAACCCACTCAACACTACAGGCTTGATTTTGTAGAAAGGAAACACACACTTACATTACTTGCACGTCAATCACACAACTCTAAGGTGTTTTCTAGCCTTCCTAAATATTGTAAAACCCAGTGAGTTTTGCATCCGTAACTGCAGAGGTTCTACTACTTAACTTAAAAAAGAAATTTAATAAAGGTAAGTTCAGTGAGCCTGTAAGTAAGTAAGTTCATGATCTGTTTAGGATCATGAGAATTAAACTCTGTGAATCTTTTTACCTAGTAAAAATGAATAAATTGAAAAATAAAATGACATTTACTCCTCACCTAGGCTGTACCTCCTGCATTTATGATGCATTAATCTAGATGTAATCACATAATTCTACAATTCTAACCAAGAATAATTATAAATAATTATATCAATTTTCAACAAGTTATTTGAATAATTAATTGCATATATAGGAGGAATGAGGCCTTCTGTAGAAGCAGACTGTAAATCAAATGTTTTCCTTCGCTTTATCTGATGAGTGGGGATTTTTTGTTTTATTTTTTTCACTTATGGTTTTAAGGATTTTTACTACATCCAGCACTGGGGTGTGATAAAGCTGGAACTGGTCTTCTCATCCAGAAAGTCTCTTAGTATCTTAAAAAACAGAAAGTCTCAGAAACCCAGAGACACAGCAATTACACTGAAATGAAAAAAGGTGTAGGGTTCTGAGATAGGGAAATCCTGGTTAACTGTGAAGCCAGCTTAAAAAGCAGCAAATATAGCTGCAGAAGAGAAAGCCTCCTTGATTCTCAGAAGCCACAGCTCTTCTGTGAAGGCTCTGAACTGACTGATGTACTGATGTGGCTCATTTGCCATAGTCTCCAACTTTGCTCCCAAGATCCTATTCACCATTTTAAGACTTCCTAGCCAGCTGTCATTGTCAAACGATTCCTGCAGAAAGTACAAAAAATCAAACAAAATATGTTTTGACAAAGAGACCAGTAAAAAAGAATCTGAACTATTGTGTCACCGTGGCAGGCAGGTTCCCTGAGTTCACAGACTGAAGCTGGCTCAGAGAGGGGCAAGCTGCCCCATTCCTCGTGCAGGTGACTAGAAGCCTCGTGAGTATCAGCACTGTTAAAGCACTTCAGTTTCTCCTGCCAGCGGACACAGGGAAGCACACTTGGTGCCACTGACTCGTGCAGAGGATATACTTTTTGCTCTGTTCATCATAGAGGTGCCAAGACCCCTTCATGGACTCCACCTGAGAGAGCAGGGAATGTAACTGAGAGCTCTGATCAAATGTCTCTGTAGTGATGGTGGCTGAACTTGTGGCTCCTCAGCTCGGTGTGACTCACCCAAACAATTCTGACAGAATCACAGAATGGAAGGGGCCTTAAAGATCATTCAGTTCCAACCCCCCTGCCGTGGGCAGGGACACCTTCCACTAGACCAGGTTGCTCAGAGTTCTATCCAACCTGGTCTTGAACGCTTCCAAGGTTGGGGCATCCACAACTTCTCTGGGCAACCTGTTCCAGTGCCTTACCATTGACACAGTAAAGAATTTCTTCCCAATATCTAATCTAAACTGGCCATCTTTCAGTTTAAAGCCACCTCCCCTTGTCCTGTCCCTGTATTTTGTCAGTCCCTGAGTTTAAGAGAGAATCCCCTGTGTCATGGATCTCAAGGTCCTCAACACAAAAAGAATAACTATATTCACATACCTTAAAATGTCCTTATTTATACACTCAAAAAAAAAATCTGTAAGAAATCCTTCTTTCTTCTCCTACCTTAAAACTCACTGACTGAAAAGCAGAACCTTAGACTTTGCAAATAAGCAGCACAGATTCTCCTGTGACTTCGAGTTCATGGATATAAAACTTTGCCAACTGAAGTGGTCTCACAATCTGATTGCTATGACTGGGGCTTACCCTTCCCTGAATGCAAGGCAAGGCAAGGCAAGGCAAGGCAAGGCAGATTCTTGCAGGGCTCCTCTGTCTCCTTTGTGGACACTGGCCCTTCACAGCGTGATTTTCCACACACTACTGAGGCACATTACAAATTTTTGATTTAACAATATTTTGATTTTGGAAACCCACAGAGTTTTTGTGGATTTTATGCAGTGTAAGTGCTTCATTTACTATGTACCTTCCTGGAAACATAAGCTTGCAACATAAAAATGCTAGAAAGTTTTCTTTCATTTTTGTTCCTGCTACTCTTGTAATTCTCTCTTTTATTTATATAGCCTTCCACTGACATACACAACAATTTATTTGGAAGCTTAATAACAGAGACAGCATAGTGGAAAAGACTCTTTAACTAGAGGATTCTGAGAGGCAGAAGAGGGTAACAGAAGGATGAATATCAGTCTTTGTTTACTGGAAACAAATAAACCCCTGTGACAGTCTCCCTGCCACTGCTCTGCCACTCATGGAAGCGAGGAGAATAGTCCTTAGCTAAGTACACGTTTTTGTTAAAAATGTAAAAGGCGAAATACTGTGCATAGTGCATAAAATGTCAGTGATTTTCCCAAGCTGTCAAATTCCTAACATTTCCCTGGCTACAATTTATCTCAGAATTTTGGTGACAGGATGCTCAGCACAACATTTCAAACCTTCAAAAAATATTTCACAATCTTAAGCCACTTCTTTTTTTCCCAATAATTTTTTACGTCAGGATTTTCAACTTTATCATCATGTGATTGAAAATGAAGGCCTCTTGCCCCCAGGATGCTTGTTAGAGCTCCCAACAAAGGCACGTGACTACATTTGCCATCAGCTCCTATGTATGCCACCTGTTCCCAGAGGCTCTGATGACACCAGGCAAAACTGCCAAATGATACTTCTAAGCAAGGCCATAGGGCAGGACTTTTTCACAGGTCAGTGACTGTAAGTGTGTGGCTTGTGCTTCTGGCACCTTAACTTGAAATGAACAGCAATCTGCCCAAACAGGAAAGGCCCTGGCACAGGGATGAGGAGCTTCCTGTTTCTGCCTCTGAGACACACGTTGGCACAGCCAGCCTGCAGACCACTGCTATCAGTAAGAGGTCAGCAGGCACTTTTCCTACTTTCAGGTGCAGTTGTATGAGGGCCAAAGAGAATGCAGAGGCAAAAAAGACTTCAGCAGTAGCTGGCATTCTACCTGCAGTTTTTGCAGGAAGTACAAAGCATTAGCCAAAGGAAGTGTGGTGTGAATGAAACTGGAGAGGGCCTGGCTGCTCTCCAGTTGTAACAGCTGGGTTATCAAGGCTTTGCAGAAGCTGTAGAGTCACTAAAGTGCCCCAAGGTACACTGAAGCCTTTTGAAGGCTCTGCTGCCTGCCTTTCCAGACGTGGTGGCTTGTAAGCCAGGACATATTTGGCAGGAGCTGCACACTATCACACTGCCTTAGGACCATCCCTTCCAAGTGTACAGAAAGGTGCCGGATTCAGGGAAAGCCGGAGCTGCACAACATTCTGCAGGTGTGATGACCTGGGAGAGAACCTGGACGAGATTCTGCCATCATTGCTCATGATGAGACTTTAATGTGGTTTCTGTGCGTTTTTCTCCCATAGGAGAAACAAGGCAGGAGAAAATCTTATTTTGGGATCATAGCATGGGTTTTTTAGACATAGGGAGTTAGAGAAATAGCGACTGACCTACCTGGTAATGAAAATCTCTGTGACAACAATGGTGCATGGAAATCTGGTGATGGCCGTACTTGAAAAACTTTCCCCCAATATATCTGAAGGGACTGTGAGTACAAATAAATTAATGAAAAATCATTTGACACTGTCCGTTCCACAGTAAGAAACTCTAATATTGTTGCTTAGGCAGCTCAAGTCAGCAAAATATTTACTTACTGTATCACTTAAAGCATTTTTTGACAAATATTTTGAGAGGTTCTAGATAGGATTTTTAATCTGGAAGGTGTACACTACCTCCCTTTCAAAAGAGCAGAAACCGAGGCATAGATCCTAAACTTGTCCGCTTTCCTAGGAATGACTTAGTAAGCGAGCCAACAGAAATTATGGATTATCATACTAGAATCCTTCCTTAGAGTCAATTCCAATACTTTAAATTTTGATTTATTAAGGATTTAAGGACACTCCAGAATTTCACTTTTGAAGTTCTATACATCTCAAATAATCAGTCTTTTAATCAGTTTAAATAGCGGTCTTAATGATCAATTTGAGCACGTTCTGTTCTTAAGGTTAATGAATACTATTTTGAAAATTAGCATATATATGAAGACATATATAACATATAGGGCTGATAGTTTCATTACAAGAAAGAGAGCTAAGTAATTACATACTTTCAAAATGTCCAGCCATGCATTGTTTTTAAATATTACTTTACAGAACATAAGGAATGGATAATAAAGCAAACCTGGAGTTAGTAGAATTCATATGCTCCCCTCTCTGAAAGCAAAAATGTGTCTTTTCTCCTCAGTCTCCTCCTCATTAATTCCCATCCTCTTAGCCTGTCGATTTTACAGTCTTTTGTGTAAAGACTTGACCTGCTGCTGAATTTATTTCATGTGGGTTTATGATTTTCTCATCTGAATGGTTTGTAATGCAAAACCTTCAAGGTACAGCTGCTGCAACAAACTCCCTCATTGAAGCTTGCCTTGCTGCACACATTGCTCTTGGACTCTCACTCGACTTTGAATCCAAGCATTACAGAAGATGAGAAGTAGCATGGTCTTAAATACTACAATTAAAGCTGCTAAACTTTGTTCTTTTGCTGTCCTGTCCGCGGCTGCGTTGTGCAGAGTTTCTTCAATGAATGTGTTCTTTGCTTCCCTCACAAAGCAAAAGAGGAAAAGTAGTGGGAAATTTTATCCTCTGATACTTTTTAGAGTGTTTCTCTCTAATATCCCAGTATTTTGTATGTTTTTGTTAATCCTGTGTATGATTTTTGTCATTCAAGTCAGTAGCCAGAACATTACCAAAAATGATGTAGTCTGTGTACAACAGTCCTAGGTAAATGTAAAATTTCTGGGCATGGACCTAATGAGAGAAAGTGAGGAGAAAAAACCCAATGTGCACAAAGACATGTAAGGACAAACGCAACTGAATATTAAAAACCCCAAACTACTTCTGTGGTGAAAATGAACTCAAATAAAACACTCATTGTCTCAGTCACTCCAGTATTTATAATTTCTCTCGTTGTCATGTAAAAATATTTCTAAGATCTCTTACCTGTCTAATATTGAATACTTAACTCCTCCTTTTTTTGCTAGAAGACTTTGGCACATTTGAGATCCTGGACTGTGACTTTACATGTCTTTCACCTCTTTGAAAAGAAAAAAACCAAGATTTTTCTCAGCTGTTTTTCTAATTATTTTTATAAAGTGCATTTATTTTTCATCATTCATCATTTTTATGGTTTTATTTACAGCACTTTTCCTATTGGGCTTATTTTCACTTTCTGAACCTGGGCAATCTTCTCTGACTGGAAAACAAAAAAAGCTGCCAGAAACATAACTTAATTTGCTACAGTGCTTTACTATACTTTTTTTTGCTATAATTTGTATAATTAGGCTGTGTTGGACTTCCACAGCAAAGTGTAAGACATTTATTTTTACCTATTTCCATTTACAAGAAACAAAGTATCTTTAGAGAAATATGAAGTTGCATAAAATATTATTTATCTTGATGTAAAAAAAAAAAAAAGAAGAAAAGAAAAATAAAATATTAGAAGCAATATTGTAAACAGGTTATTGAAAACTACTTGGTGGCTTTTGAGGGCCTGAAGTCTGCACATGTATTTTCAGGACTAGAAATCTGAGAGTTCCTCCTGAACTAGAGACCAGAGCTGAAAATACAATACCTGACAAAAGAGGCCCCCATTCCAAACTTGATATGTATTTTTGGGATCATTGGCGTCTGGGTTCACTTACATGTCCATATAAAAGAAGAAAAAAATTCTTACATTTTTTTATAAGTATGAAAATCAGAAAGAAAGAAAATGGAGTGCCTGTTAAAAATTTTAATGACCACTTTTAGAAATGCATTTTTCTCAAAATTAGCCAGCTCTTAGTAAGTATAAAAAAAAGTAAAATGACTCTGCTGCTGGCTTTTGAAGCATGACATTTTGACATTTCTCTGATCCAAACCAACATTTCTAAAGAATCTTTTAAGATAGTCCCTAGACAAAACACAGTATTGAAATCCTACTCTATTTCTTTTGAAATATAAATAGAAAGGCTCCCATTGATAACAGTGGGAATGCACAATGACCTTCTGCTAATTTGAAAGTACAGAAGTTTGAAACAGAGATATTTGAAACCAGAAATGAAGCTTACAGCCTGAATAATACATACTGCTTGTCGTTTTTATTGTGTAATGCTGTAATTTATTCACTATGCTAATGGTACATGTGAGGATTTTCTTTCAAGGTAATTGAAATCAGTAATAAACATGAACCCTTTAGATCACCCTGGTACTCATTAATTACAAAACTGTCTTCACACTGTATAATTCATTTGCTCATTTTTTCCTGTAAAGAACACACATTCTCCAGAGATAGAAATCTATACAATTTTTATAGTGGACAGCAGGAGTTTTTGTGCCTCCTGGTGATAAAAGTAAAGGTTTCAATTTTTCTAAAGACTAATAGAAGAATATTTGATAAATATTCAGTAACACCATGACACCTACTCCCATCAAACCTATTTCAAACCTGAAACAAAACTGGGGAATAATCGAGACCACGTGGAGATGTAATATGAGGAAATACTCTGTCCTGTTGCTGAATTTCTAGGTCAGGACATACAACTGTTCCCTTTCACAACTGATGCAGGAAAGGTGTCCCTGCCCATGGCAGGGGGTTGGAACAAGATGATCTTCAAGGTCCCTTCCAACCCAGGCCATGACGACTCTATGATTATACAAGCATGTTACAATGCTTTGCTGAAGGAGTTTCTGTTCCAGTCACAGCCACTTCCACACATAGACAGATTAAATTGAATCCAGAACTGCACCCTGGCATCATTCCTTATCATAAATGATGCTAGAAAACACACTACATTCATCTTAAAATTTCTATAATGTCATTAGTATCTTGTGGTGTTACTCAGTGCCATTTATGTAACCTCAGTATTTGCTGGCTCAATGTTTGGATGTGGGCCCACACATTGCTGCTTCCAAATTTCACATTTTAAGCCATTACGTTATTTGGTTTATTTTCGGCAGGTGGTTTGTGTATGATGTAGCATGAGTGTTCATATGTGGTGGGCCAGTAGAGCTGCCATGATTTTTGTAGTTTTTCATGAATGATTTTTTTAAGAATTATGAGAAATTTTCCTCCCTGGTTTTAAAGGAGAATTTTCACTGAACATGCTGACTTGGAAGGGACCCACAAGGATCATCGAGTCCAACTCCTGTATTACGGCAGGCCTGGGCCCTAGGGTACATCACCGTGTCCTGCAGCCGTAGGGAGGAGGAGGAGAGAAGATCCAGCAGGCAGGAATTGTGCAGCAAGATTGATTTATTTGATTATTTTACAAACTCTTTCATAAACTTTTTTCTTCATAGTCTAATTGGACAAAGGATCAGCCACCCCTTGGGGGTGATTGGCTAAAATCCTAAAACATCCATTGTCAAAATATTTTTCTACTATACCATAAACAAGACTCCTCAAGGCTGCAGGTGTTTGGTTGTTTACGTAACTGCTACCTCTTCTGTGAGAGAGAAAAGTCTCTCACAGACTTCGAAAATAGCAAGAAAATCCTTGCTAGCAGCATTTTTGTATCCACACTCCTGTACCTGCACAGGACATCCCCAGGAGTCACACCATGTGCCTGAGAGCGTTGTCCAAACGCTCCCTGAGCTCTGTCAGGCTGCCTGGTGCTGTGACCACCTCCCTGGGGAGCCTGTTCCAGCGCCCGAGCACCTTCTGGGTGAAAAACCTTTCTTTAATATCCAGCCTAAACCCGCCCTGACACAGCTTCAGGCCACTGCCTTGGGTCCTGTCACTGGGCGCCACAGGGAAGAGGTCACTGCCTGCCCCTCCTCTTGCCCTCACGAGGAGTTGTAGACTGCAATAAATCCAGATTAGGTTCTTTTAAACAGCTTAAGTTTTTTTAAGCATTTCTGAATATTAAAAAAAAAACCAACCAAAACCAACTCTGCTAAGATGTTCCAACTTTCTGTCATCATCTATCCAATACATGTAAACATTTCAGGGAAGGTGATGATTTGCTGTTATTTTTAATGGAAAAGAAACGCCCCTTCCTGAGGAGCTATGAATATGCGACTTATTGATAATACCTGCAGGCCCGGTGATTTGTCTAATTAGGAAGAAGGGAAGGGAAGGGAAGAGAAAGAAAAACGGAAAAGGGGAAACGTGGCGGAAAAGAAGGGAAAAAGTGGGAAAAGCTGCGCTGGGCGTCTCCCTCAGCCGCGGGCGGGGCGAGGGGCGGGGCGAGGGGCTCGCAGTGGCCGCGGGCCCCGCCCCCGGCGCTAACGGCCGTACCCGCCGGGCCGCGCGGGCGCTGTTTACGGCGGCGCAGCCAATGGGCGGGCGGCGCGCGCGGGCGGTGCGGCCAATGGGCGGGCGGGGCGGTGCGTTTGAACGGCGCGGCGCGGGCGCAGCGGCCTGCGCGGCGCAGCGGCCTGCGCGGCCCGGCGGGGTGCGTGCGTGCGTGCGTGCGCTGCTCGCCATGCCCGGCCGCCCCGACGACTACGAGGTGCTGCTCACCATCGGCGCCGGCTCCTACGGGAAGTGCCGCAAGGTGCGCCGCAAGGCCGACGGCAAGGTGAGGAGGAGCAGGCGGCAGCGGGAGCAGCGCAGCTTTGCCGCTGCCGTGCGTCCCTGCCCGGTGCTGGCGGCTCTCCGCGACACGCGAGCGAGCGGCTCTGGCAGCCCCTCTTCCCCCTGCGCGGCCCTGGCCGCCGTCCCAGTCACTCCCCAGGGTGTTTCTGCCTCCGCAGATCTTAGTATGGAAGGAGCTGGACTATGGCGCGATGACGGAGTCGGAGAAGCAGATGCTCGTGTCGGAGGTGAACTTGCTGAGGGAGCTGCGGCACCCGAACATCGTGCGCTACTACGATCGCATCATCGACAGGAGCAGCACCACCCTGTACATCGTCATGGAGTACTGCGATGGGGGAGACCTGGCCAGCCTGATCGCCAAGCGCGCGAAAGAAAGGCACGTGAAATGTGTTTGTGGCACGCTCGGAATATCTTGCACGAGTCTTGGGCAGTCCAGAGAGAAGGGAAACTTATTTTGTAACTCCTGAGCAGTTTCGGGATTAACCCTTTGGACCCTACAACTCTTCTCAAATGCGAAAGGTTTTGTACAAAGTTACAACAGCGATGGGAATTGTGCTATTGAATGCATCACCGGGCTGGATGTTGGTGCTGAGGTAGTAAAAAACCCCAGAGCTCTCCTGCGAGGGAGAAGCCGTTGAGACGTTTCTGGCTATGAATGGGGTTGAGAACATGAACCAGGAGGTCACAGCTCTTGTAGACAGGCAGCTTGCTCTGTGGGTTCTGGCCTTCCCCATGAGTAAAACTACTGGGCCCCTGTGTTCTATTGGGACACCAAAATATGTGGAAGGGAGGAGTGATTTTGAACACAATGTGAAAAGCTACTTATATAAAGCTTTATATAAAGCTTGGGGAGACATCAAGTTGATAAGGCTTCACCTTGGTCTAATCTTAGCATCCTATGTAGGCATAGTATCAGTTTTCACATTCTTAGGTCAAACAAGTACATGATACCACCTCTTTTACTTTGGGACAACAGTCTAAAACAGTTCTGCAGCTGCCCCCCAGCATCAATGTTTTCGTTTAAGGAAGTTTGTATTAAAAAATTAGCCCTGTTTTGGCTGTTATTGTATGTTGCTCATTATTAACAGGTGACAACATACTGTTATCTTAAGTGATCAAAGGGGCAGATCTCATCGTACAAGCATCAAATTGATATTTGTGTTGTAAGTAGTGAAAATGCTGTGTGTTTGTTAGATGGTTTGGGGAAGGAAGGAAACACTGCAGGGTTTCTGTAATAAAAGTCTAAATGTCTCCTAACATGTTTGCAGTGAATTTTCTTAAAAAAATCAGTTTTAAAGGAGAATGCATAGATGCCTGTTGCTGATAGTGGCTATTTCAGTGGCATTTTATGATAGTCGTATTAAAAGAGTTATGGAACTAAGACTGGCAGTGACTAATCAAACTGATGTGTGCTCAGAAAACCCATTAAACAATGTGTTCATTTTTCAGGCATTTCTTGGAAGAAAGCTTTGTTCTCCGAGTGTTGACTCAATTAACATTGGCCTTGAAGGAGTGTCACAGACGGAGCGACGGTGGAGTCACTGTGCACCGTGACCTGAAACCAGCAAATGTCTTTCTAGATAGCAAACAGAATGTGAAACTTGGAGATTTTGGACTGGCTAGGATATTGCACCATGACACCAGCTTTGCCAGAACGTTTGTTGGAACTCCGTATTACATGTCCCCAGTAAGACCTCCCCTCTATACATGATCTTTCATTTTGCCCCTCCAAGGTGTGCTGTGTTGGTTTCAGAGTCCATGATTGTTTGGGAGATTTTAATGAAGCCTTATTGGTCTTAAATGCAGGTGACTTTTTTTTTATAGACTATGTATGTTCTGGAGACAAGGTTATTTTCATCTCCTTTCCTCCCCACACAATCAGTTTCCTTCTAATTAAAGTTGCTCTTCACTGTATAAGTTCTGTTATATTCTTGGGACATTAGAGTTGTTGGAGTATATTGTTCCTGTAAAAGAACAGGGAAGTTAGGGGGCTTTTATGTTTCATAGAGTTAAAGTAAAGAGCTTATTAAATTACCTCCTGATGACAGGATTTTAATTTGTAGTGGAAATGAGAAGGAATGACTTATTTTCCTGACACAGGGGATTTTGTGTGGGAAAGATTAATGTTGACTGAAATAGAGTTGCATCAGTTGAAGATTGGTGCAACACTTCAGTCTTCTACAGTGTAGTACTGCCACAAATTGTTAAAATCCTTCTAGTAAGACTAGATATGAATATTAATTAGGATGGAATATTAGCAGTAACTCCAGTATATAATGGTTTATTTCAGGTTTGAATAGTAGCTGATTATCCTGCAATAGTGGAACCATGTCTTCATTAATAAACCTAAGATTGTTCTCCTTCTTTAGGAACAAATGAACTACATGTCATACAATGAAAAATCTGATATCTGGTCTCTGGGATGTCTTGTGTATGAATTATGTGCTCTCTCGTAAGTATGGTAGTGTGATAACAAATGTGGAAACATAACTGCTAATGCAGGTGTGATTTATATTTTGTATAGATGAAAGCTTAAAGATTTCAGAGACTAGTCCTAGATTTTTATTTCTGTGTTGGTCTTGACATGAGGTAGTCAAAACAAACCTTGATTGCAGGGTTTTTTCATAGTCTGATGCTTTTGTTTTCTGAAAATAAGTCCTGTAAAACTAGTGAAAGAATCCAAGAAAAATTTTCTTCTTCAGGCCTCCATTTACAGCTTACAACCAAAAGGAGCTGGCAGAAAAGATAAGGGAAGGGAGGTTCAGGCGAATACCGTATCGTTATTCAGACGAGCTGAACGACCTTCTCAGGGAGATGCTGAATGTAAAGGTAAGAATCAATTACTATTGTTTCCACCTATAATTTGGGCTAGAACTGAAATACTGGTTTTTCTTCTCACTTATGAAACAAACCAACCTGAAGTAGTGGTTATCACCTTGTCACTGGCAGTGTCACTTGTAGGGGAAGGAGGGAGGAGTTGTGCTCTGAGTCCATCAAACAAAGGCAGCAGCAGCTCAAGTGTCCTGCCAGGGTCACAGGATGCCAAAAGGCTGCCTCAATATTGGCTTACACGGGATTTCCTTACAGCATGCTTATTGAGGTCTTATAATTTCAGGGTTAAAATGGTTCCAGTGTGTTTGGAAGTTGGAAGGGGCTGTTTTGTCTTCATTTTGGGGTTTGCTTTATATGGATAATGTATAGCTTGTTCCCCGCTGCTAGTGTGGGGGTGTTGAGAAGAACATGGCATGGGATAACAAAGCTGTATCAAGCACCCAAGCCTCCAGCAGGTATGGATTGTTCAGCAGATTGTTAGCTGAGGAATCTGCTGACAGCTGCCTCTGCACGCTCACCCACCCCCTTCTGACTCTGCAAGGAGAGGGTGCCTGGGCTGGGAGACACAGACTTGCAGCTCTGGATCTGAAGCCTCCTCCCTTGGCTTTTATCATCTATTTGTGCTACTCCTTCCTAAGTCGTTTTCTCCAATTTGTCCTTCACTTTGTAGTACCTCAGCTGGTCTTGCTTTGGGAATCTCTGGCCTTAATGTTTCTTCTTACAGATGGAACATGTTGGTAATGTCTTTCCTTTAGGATTACTGCCGACCTTCTGTTGAAGATATTCTGAAGCACCCCTTGATAGAAGACTTGGTGGAAGAAGAACAAAAACAGAATTATGATAGAAGAGGCTTGAGACCATGGGAGCCAGAAAGGCTGCAACACTCAGATGCTGCAGTGAATGAGCTGAAATGGAAGGAGCAACAATTACAGGAGCGAGAGAAAGCCATTAAAGAGAGAGAACAACGTCTGGAGCGTATGATATTCCATTTTGGGATGGGGGTGGCACTGAGATTCTGATTCAGTTGGAAGAAGAAAAAGTAGACAGTTTTCAGAACCCTCATTTTAATGCAGTAGGATACTGTAGTCCTGCATGCACCACTAGAATTTTGTCTAAAGACCAAACCAAGAATGCTCAGGGCTTCACTCTGCTATACTAGCTTCTGTTTTAAGTTACTAAGATATAATTGGCAGTTTAGATATGGAAGTCTGGTTTGTGAAGATTATTAAACATGAGTGGCAGTTAGGAAAGCATACAGAAAAGTAGGGTCTGCACTGTGCAGTCTAGGCTGCTTTTTACCTGCTGTGTAAGTAAATATTGCCTATACTAACAGGTAACCTAAGGTGAGCTTGATGCTGGGGGGAAAAAAAAAATTTGAGTAAACTGTCAACTGCTTTTATAAAAGCTGCACCCCACAGGTTAGCTTACCTGTGAGACTATAGATGGCTGGTCCTCAGGTGTTGGCATTTCCTGCCTACATAAGATACCTCTTTGCATATGCAGTAGGCTCTGCAATAGTTTTAAACCATTTGTATTATTTTTTTCTGAGCCTGAATAACAGCTGCTACTGTTGTAAGCAGGGTGTTTAGTCATAGCTGAGCTATAGTATCTGGTATATAAACAATTAAATCTGGTGTCAATCATATGTGCCACGAGTTAATGTGTAGAATAGAAAGTTGCTATCTCATCACTGTTGCAGACATGTCAGAGTTTTTGGAACAGAAGCATGCCTGGCATTTCAGAGTACTTGTCAATGCTTTATTAGTGCATTGATAAAGTTGTATCTATGCAGCAGTTATCTTTGCTTAGAGCCATAGAATCAGAAATGTGGGTGCATCTCACTGGCTATTACTGCTCTTTCCCTGTAAGAAAAGCCCACCATGCAGAGTCACTCTAACAGTTACATGTTCACACTGCATACTACGGTATTTCTACTTCCAGAGAAAGAACGGGAACTCTGTGTTCGGGAGAGACTGGCAGAGGACAAACTTGCTAGGTACCTTACTAACCTATAATAGTCTATATTAGAAACTCTACAGTCTTGCAACAAAAAGCTTAAACTTCTCTTCCCAAACCAGAGCTGAAAACCTGCTGAAGAGGTGCAATCTCCACAAGCAGCAGCGGGAGGTAACCTGTGCGGAAGGTCCAGGTATGCAAATACGCAAGAAGGCGCTTGCTCAGGCCATTGTAGGCTGGTGTGACCGGAAGAAAGCCCCTGGTGCTCAACGTGCTCGGCACAGCCCCCTTGGGGCAATGCAAAGCCCAGCTATGGCTGCACGGTTGGGAAGAGACTTTTGATTTTCTGCTTTGCAGAAGGACTTAATGAGTGATGCTCAGAATAAGTCTGAGTTGGCACTGTTTGCACTGCAGTCTTGTGCTGTCTGGGAAATTAGGTTCTTGTGGTGAGCTAAGGGAAGTGCCTGCTTGTAACCCAAACCTTTCTCAGAGCTGCACTTATTTTATGTATGGATGTCTTTTTATGGACCTTTGATTTAGTTAATTTTAATAAAATTGCACACTTCTAATAAATTCAGCTTTCATTAAACTTGCAAAAGCTTCAACATGGGAAATATTATTTGTTGCAAGTGACGCAGGTGTGCCTGGTGCATTGTATAAACTATGAAGAATACACACTGCTACTATAGAAAGAAAAACTCAGATTTGAAAATGTGCTAAAAGACTTCCTGACTGCCTCTAGTCCAATCTGTTTTACAGTAGTATTTGATACTCACTTGGTTGTTCAATCCTTGCTATCATAAGGGGCAGTATCATCTGTTTATTGCTGCCATCTTTTATTATTAAAAATAATATTCAAGTATCTAAATGCCTTTTTAGATAGTGGTAGGAATAGTGAAGGGCTGGGTCAGAAGTAGCACTCTAGAACAAAGACATGTGAACACTCTTTAACATGCAGTAACACTCTCTTCATTTAGTTTTGGTCTGATAAAGCAAGATAAGCATGTCACTGCCTCCAAAGCAAATAAAACTGAAGCAGCCTTGTTTTTTTTTTTTCAAGAAGTGCCTATCACAGCAGGAAAGGACACAAGTAAAATGCCCCTAGAAAGTGAGTGCTCCTTGAGCAGTCTCTAACATTTGTCAGCTTTGAGAATTCCACCCGTCTCTCAACATCTTGTCTGACTTCAGCACATTAAAGAATTTGAGAACAAACTTGCTTTTGGCTTTCTGATGTTGCATCTAAAACTGGATGACTGAATGCAAATGAGCTTCTGCTCTTGCTTCTGTTCTCTTCTGCATTTCCCACCCCTTTACATGATATTGTGACCTTACCAGGTATATTAGTTTTTGAGGATAGGCAAAACCAGTTTGGGTGGTTAATACCTCAAGATAGATAATTCAGAAAAGTGAACATAGTTATTACAAAACTGTCCAAACCTTGCAATAGCTGTAGAGCATGTGATTTGCTGCTCTTGCATTTCAGTCCAGTGTGCTCTTGTTCCACTGTTTCTAAAATTATGCCTATTCTCATATAAACGGACCAAGTGTTTCTCCAATCTTGGTACCACCATTGCTTGCTTGTGCTTTCACTTGCTTAAATATGGCTATATTTTTCACAACTGGATTGCATCTCACACATCTCTTAGATCCCTAAGTTCTCCTAGAAGTTCATTGAGGGGTTCACTTGACAGTAAAATGGAATACCAAAAATCCTGGTTTTTAAGACAGGGTCCTGGATGCTACCCTATTTTTGCAGGGCTTTTCTGATTCTTAGTGAGCCATTTAATGTTAAAACAGATCTGACTTAGAGTAATGAAGCTAGAAAGTGCTGAAATATTTGCTGGCTTTTTAAATTCCTTCTTGCTCTTTAGTGCTTATATCATTCTTGCTGTAGCCTCATCAATTGCCAATTAAGGCTTCAGTGTTAAACTTAGAATAGTTAGACCTTTGATTAAATAAAAATCACACCTTAAGTTGGGCCTTGTGAAGTTGGCTCTTATGAGAGGCAACTCAGCTGTTATAATAGCTTTTGATGGTAGTTTTTGTACTGTTGAGTCATTAACTGCCTTTTGATAGTGGCATGCTGTAGGATACACTATGAAAATTCCTGTTCTGGAGGCTGCAGTGGAAGTAACTTGCTAATTTTTAATGCATGTGAACTCATTACTCATCAAGTCAGAGCCTAATTTGTACCCCAGTGACTTAATACAATGATAGAGTTGAAACAATGTGGGTAATGTACAAAGACCACTGGACAGGTTGAGTCTGCCCCTGCTGTGAAGAAAAGACAAGGTTTTTTCAGTAGCTGAAAAAAATTTAAAAGCTGAAAATTCTTTAGGAATTTTCTAATGTCTAATTCTTTCAATTTTCTTTTGGAACGGGCTTATGTTACTGTTTATTTAATTTCTGTCCTTCAAAAGAAGCATCATGTCTTCTCTTCTTAATCAACTAATATTTCCTTTGGTATTGGGAGGTGCACCCTAAAAACTACTATGGCATATATCCTTTTACCACCATCATTTAAAAGGCTTGCTTTCAATTTTTTTTTCTCAAAAAAGAGAAAAGAGTTGTTGCTATTAATGGAGATGCATTTAATTAGATCACTTAAAGCCATAGGTGGATGACAAAATGGGCACCAGGGTTAAAAGCAATAAATGCTGGAAGATGCACTAATGCAGTACTTTTTGATTTCTTAAGATAATGCACTCCTGCTTCCCCTTTCTACAACCAAGAAGAACTCACTCTTTGATGGAAGTGAAGAGAAAGCTGTGCCTCCTCATAATATGGAAAACTATTTCCTTTCCAAAGGGAAAAGCTCTGATCTCAAAAGGCGTCTATATGCTGCAAATCTACGGGCTCAAGCACTGTCTGAACTGGAAAAAAACTATCAACTGAAGAGCAGACAAATCTTGGGCATGCGTTGAAACTGTAACAGATGTATTTATCTTTGAAAAGAAGATTAAATGTATAGGCAGATACTTGTGCCTCCCTCTCTTAAGCTAGAACCTACTGAAAAAGTATTTTAACAGTTGTTGTACAAACTCTTAGTTTATGACAGGTAGTTTATGATAAATGCATAAGATGCTATATGATGAAAATAGGTACTTTTGATACCAAATAAAACAAACTGAATTAATTGTATTATTAAAGAAAGGTATTTTGGTCATCCTGTTTACCATACTTTTCTGACAATATAAAGAATGAATATATATAAATGATTTGTTTAAAATCTGATGTGAAAAACTTTTCAGGTGAAAAATGTACAGATTCACAGTCTGTAGGTTAAAATGATGCTGTATGTAATGCACAGTTGTTGATAAAGGAAGTATTGATATTCTGTATATGTGGGAAAACAGTGCCTTCTTTTCTGCACTTGTAAATATTTTTTAACAAAAGAGCATAAAGATTTTATGCTGTCTCTTCCTACTATCAAAGTGACCTATCAAAGCAGGTTACTTTTAATGTTATGTTTTGACTAATGAGTGGGGTGGGTCAGAATAACATAATTTATGAGTTTGTGTTCTTTTCTGCCTGAGCAGCTGAATGCCTTGTCCACCAGCTCCTGCAAGGCCTGTGTCAGGGCATGGCATTTGAAATAACACCTTTTACTTGCCTTGAAACTTATAAACTGATCCCCTGAGACTGCTGTCCAGGATGGGACGCCATCCAGGGTATTAGCATCTGTGTTTTGGGGCAGGGCAGTTGTCCTTTAAATAGTAAATCCTTCTTTTCTTGAAGCTTAGGAGGTATCTCCATCTAAACCTTAACAATGCTCTGCTGGTGTAGGAGTTGCTCACTTAAGGTGGTGTAAGTTTCATGCACTAACTCAGACTCATAAATTTTAAAATATCCTTTGAAACTAATGTCTGGCATATGATTTACATATTTTTTTTCCTCTCTGGATTGAAATGCCATAAAACATACATTCTTAGAAAACAGCTTGTTTTCAAAACATTTGTTTCCTTTGGGCTATGAATGTTATCTGAGGAGGAATTCTAGATGGTTTTTACTTCATAGGAGAGAATCTTGTTTGAAACATCAATTTAATTTGACAAACTAGATCATCTTAAGGGTCCCTTCCAACCCAAACCATTCCATGATTTGCTGATAGAGAAGTACTTGTGTAACCCAACAACATAACCCAATCTTGCAGATTCTTAACCACCCAGTAGAACTTAACATTTGCTTACAGAGTGGTTGCTGTTTTCACCACAACCTTTGCTTAAAAGAATTAGACATGACTATTTAGTTTGCTAATGTAAAACCACCAGCATTCTAGTGGTTATTCCCCAGCACTAGGTGTGGTGGGAATGTCTGGCAGGTGTATACACAGCCAGAGTAGCTGTGCCACATGGGTCAGTGCAGCTTTCCTCTGCATTCTTTCGTATTTCTGAAGCTTCTCATTTATGTGGAGGGTGAATCCCTGCTTTGTCACCACATCTGTGCACTTAGATTTTTCTGTTCTGTGCCTCAGTCAGAAGACCTGCAATGGAGTTCTGGCCTTCATGTGGATCTTTATGGTTTAACCCATAAAACATTAAAGGGTAGTACAGTCTGAAAAATATGTAGGATGCAAGAATGTTTTGCCATCTGTAAAATGCAGGTATCAGTGAAAGGAGGAAAACAAGCAGCCAAGAAAATAAATTAATACTGATTCATGAAAGACTGTATTTCCAGAATCTCAGAATGGTTTGGGTTGGAAGGCACCTGATGGATCATCTGTTTCCAACCCCTCTGCCATGGGCAGGGACACTTTTCACTAGACCAGGTTGCTCAGAGCTCCATCCAACCTGGCCTGGAACGCTGCCAGCCACCATCCAGGAAACATCCATAAATTCTCTGGGCAACCTGTCCCAGCGCCTCACCACCATCACAGCAAAGAATTTCTTCCTAGAATCTAATCTAAACCTATTCTCCTTCAGTTAAAAGCCATTCCCCATTGTCACGACATGCTCTTGCAAAAAGACTGTCATCTTTCTTATAGACTCCCTCCAGGTACAGGAAGGCCACAATTAGGGCAACCTGAAGCCTTCTCCAGGCTGAGCAATCCCAATTCTCTTAACCTTTCCTCACAGGAGAGGTGCTCCATCCCTCTAATCATCTTGTGAAAGGGCTAGTGTTTACAAATGCTTTGCTTTTAACACGACCAAGGTAAGAAAATGGCTTGAGAGTATTTTTTTCCCTTGGAATACACATTTCTGCAATTTAAAAGTAAAATGCCTTGAGAGCATGGTCTGCGGCTTTCTTCTCCCTTGAATTCCCTAGTAACCTCAAGATGGCACTGTTGCCTTGTCATTTATAAGAACTTCCTCTATCATACATTCATCCGAAATATAATATCTTATTTACATTTATTTTTACCTGTTTTGTTCTAAGCACGTTGCTGCAAGATGCTGACTTGCTTTGGCTACGGATGCTGGTGCAATTAATTATAATTATCTCCGATTTGCCATTTTGCATCTTTCATGCATGCATTATAAAAATAGCTGAATCAAAGTCCTAGTTAACAGCTACACTGTTACGAATCCGAAATGCTACAGAGAGTGCAAACTGCATCAATCACAATGGCAGTAGTAAATGAGAACAGCTTAGGTTACAACTGTAGCATTAAGCTGTTTAACTGCATTATTTACAGTGTCTTCTTGAAGTATTATCACTCTAATATGATAAATGCAGTGTTTCCTAAGGTTTTTGAAATAAGAACTTCCTACCAGTACGTGTCAAACATAGTGAAAGGCATCCTGGAGATGGGCTTCGTTCTCTCTCAGGATTTTTGCTCTGGAATCCTAAAATTCACATTTTTCTACAAGGGTGTAATTGTTTTTCCAATAGAACGTGTGTAGCATTAGAATCACACTCAGGATGCAATTTTCAAACATATTCAGGAAAGAGAGCATTCACAAATAGAACATTTATGGGAATGGTGACTGCTTATGGAGTGCTTGCAAAACATTGCCATCATGCTGATGGATATACTTATTTCTTAAAAGGGAAGGTTAAGTGTGTACATATGGATATGGTACAGCTTAAGCCTTACAGGATGGTAATAACAGTGTACACTGTGGAATGTTGTGAGAGAAATTAATGTTTAATACAGATGCCAGGAATTTTAATAATATGATTAGTTGCGAGCACCTCTGAAATTACAGAAGTTTTACATGCATAAGAACATCAAGGATAGCCTGGGGGGAAGCTGCATCATCTTTGAAAAACACAGACCAGTTTCCTGATTTTCAGCAGTCATGCCCTGTGCCCTCTGCAGCCAGCTGAACAGCACTTAAACAGTGTGAAAGTGCTGGCCAGCTGGGTGGATAAAAAGCTTAATAAAAATCAGACATAAATATAGAAGATTGTCAAGCTTCTTCGTAAAAGTGAGAGATGCCACCTCTGAGCCTCCATCTCTTTGGTCCCTGTGGCAAGTACAGCCCCTGCACCCCAGAAGGATTTTCTCCATGGTGGTAATCTGCATTTGTCCAGCTATGGCAGACCTTTGGTTGTTGCTCATCAGCCATTCCAGCAAAGGGATGTGGAAAATATGTGAGGGGACCACAATGCCATCAGTGGAGCTGATGCTGTGCCGGAGATCCAGTATCCCTGCACGGGGTGTTAATAGAGTCTAGGTGTAACAGTATATAAAACTTCTCAGGAACACTGTCTGACAGCCAGAGCCCACTGTTCCCTGTAATGTTCTCCACCCCCCAAAAAAGTTGTAAAACACCAGTAGCAACATTTCCAGGTTTTTACCCAGCTTTAGTGGTTATGGCTTAGGGTTGATGGTTTATGATACAGTATCCCTGCAGTCCAGGGCCTATGGTTTATCGATCTCTGTGCTCTCAGGCCTCCTGCTTTTTTCATTTAAGATTCATAGCCTATGTTTAGTGTTTTGTGGTTTGCTAGAGTAAATTATAAACTCCTGAAAGATACAATTCTCAAATTCTGCCCCTGAAGTAAGATTTGTAATCTTCCCTCACTATGCAGCGTTCACCTCTGTGTGGTCCGTGTTGATTGATATTGGGACTCCTCTTAGGTTAGCTAATGAAGTCCACAGAATGGATCAGACACTGGAGTGAGGGAAGGGGTGGACGGGTGGGGAGATGCCAGGTGTAAACGCCATGTAGGCATTTCTCTTCATAAGGAGCTCCTTGGTAGAGAAAGGAGAGGCAAGAAGAGACTTCCCTATCTCCAACGATCCCCTTCTTCCTTCAGTATCCATTTTCCAATCAATACATACTATCATTTATTTGATCACTGTCATGACAGGGGGCATAAAGCACTCCAGACTGAACCTTGCCAGAGCCCAGCTCTGCCTGGCCATTTTGCAGGGGCCTACAGGTGGAAGATGAAGAATTTGGGCAGGGGTTGAGCTGAAATGGCATTTTGCCACTTCTGATTTCCTCCCAGCTTTCACAGCAGGGTGAGATCTTGGTCCCTGCAACCCACTTGCTTTTCACATTCATAGTGTGTGCCTGGGTGGCAGTTCAGGCTCACTGGCGTGGCTGCTGCAGTTTGAAACGGGGGCTGTTGTTTCATTCTTTGGGATGCCTAACCCCCACCTAACTGCAATAAAGCTGGCGAGTAAGGACACAGAAAGATTGCCTTGGAGGAAGGGGACCAGAAGCACAAAGTTTATTTTTGACAGTGAATGAAGTGTTTTGTCCTCAGAAAAATTGTTGTCTCCTAACCCCCTTCCTTCAAACTCATAGGCTGAGATGATGTTTTGATATGATTAGGTGCTGGCACTGTGGGGAGATGGAGAGAAGCAAGAAACTGCTGGTCAGTGGGAGAAAGCTCCTGTCCACCCTCTCTGAGGGTCTGCAGTGTTCAAGCCATGCTGGGGCTGCTCAGAGCTGCACCCAAGCATCCCAATTAATTCTCCATTTTGGAGAAGGGCAGGATGGTGGGATATGTGCCATCTTCTCCAGAGCTGCAAGAACGGGATGCTTGTGTGCCACCTGCACTCTCCCAATGCTGTTACTTGCTCCATGCCATGAAGCCAGGTAACCACCCTGAGACACCCATGGTGGGAAGAACAGCCAGCCCTAGATGATGTCCTCATTGTTGTTGACAGGAAGGTCCCCACAGACCATGTCATAGAGCAGGATGTCCAGGGAGCAAGTTACCACTGAATTGCCATGGTAGCAGTGAAAGCAGATCCACTCTGGTGGGCTGCACTTTGGCATTCCTGCAGGACACAGGCAGCAGAGCTCCTCAGGTGCATGCTGCTCCCTCTCAGACCCCCGTTCATTCAGGCATTGCTGGGGATGTGAGGGCTGCACTGCTGGCACGAGGCACACCCACTGCCTTCTCACCAGCATCTGACTCTTGTTTACAAACTTTGGGTTGTGAAAGAAAGCCTCCGGTGCTGGAAGAGGACAGCTGAGTAGGCAAAACGCTGCCTTTATCCCTTTACCCCCTACACCTGCACTAGCCAAGAAAAGTATCATAGGCCAAAGCTGAAAAAGGGAGTAGAACAGCCCAAATCCTTCTGCGACTGAAAACGAAAAAGGAATCCCTGCTTTCCCAGGACATCCCAGAAGTCCTGAGCTCACTCTGGATGCTCCATCACAAGCACAAAGCCGTCGGGGAGCTCCAACCAGTCCAGGAGCCGCACGACGGCCGCGGAAGCCACGGGAGAGCACCCAGAGGAGCAGCACCGGCCCCAGGCGAGGCGGGACGGCGATGCCGCCTGAGAGGCTGATGCTGCCCCGGCGGTCCGGCACCCCCCGCCCAGGGGATGCCCCGGTGTCCCCCGGCCCGGCCCCGCCAGTGCTCGGCACTGCCCGGGCCCGGATGCTCCACGACCCCCGGTGACCCCGCGCCCGCTCCCCGCAGCGTCCCGGGGAGAGCCCGGCGGAGCCGAGGCCGCGGCGGGAGCACAGGGGCGCGGAGGGCATGGGAGGGATGAGCGGGATAAAGAGAGGGAGAGGAGGCAGAAAACCGCTCGGGAGAGTCACTGCTCCTGCTGCTGCTGATGCAGATGCTCTATCGGTCACTTGGGGGTTTTTTTTAATTCTTTTTTTTTAGTTTATATTCCATCTTCAAAGCCACTTTCCTGGAAGTGAAGTAGCACTTGCTGCCGAGGTCAGTTCTAAGCTCAGCATTATTGCAGTGATTTGCAGCGTTTGCACGTGGCCTGCTACATTTGCATTGCCTCACTTGCATGCAAGACTCGCTGTCACAAATGGAAATTGATTCTAAAGCCTTTCTGCAGGTCCTGCCCCTGCATCCTTTACCGAGCTGTTTCCCCACATCTTCAGCTTGGGCAAACTGACAACCTTCTCAAAAAACCAAAAAAAAAACCAAAAAAAACCAAACAAACAAACAAAAAAACAAAAAACCAAACCAAAAAAATTTCTCACCTTTAAAATGTGGGATTGAAGAAATTACTATGCTGTAGTGAAGTACTTTGAGATCTGTACATACTGAATAATGCTATTTAACTCTTCCTAGTTACTAGAAGACAAGACACACTGTATGTAAACAATTGGTACAAAGTTGGAGAAAAACTGCACACTTTGCATAGATCTATTATTGTTATTATTATACAAACATGTACTACCAAATATGCTGCCAGCTTCAGTCCTAATCCAGTATCCCACAATATCGGGCTGCGAATGAATATTTTTTAGTGATCTTACAGTAGAATCACCAATTGTTCTCTTACAGAAAATCAGAAGCATCAACAAGGAAGGCACTAAATCAAATCGAGTCTTTGCAGTGGTGAGGACAGCTTTCCGTATATGCAAACACAGAATTGTCTCCTACTCTCCTTGTTAGTAACCAAACACAGAACAATGGTCGTCTTCCCCCTTTCACAGGCTCATTCTCCCTGGTGACTCAGCCTGGAAGAACAGGATCTGCTCACTTCTTTAATGCCAGGAAGACTCCTTACCGTGCTGTAAATCCCCCTGTGCTGTGCCAGCCCCAGCAGTGCTGAGGAACGGGACACGAAGCCAGCCTCACACCACATGTCCCCAGCTGCCTTAAGACCCACGATTAGCAGTGAGGTCGCTTCCTGCCCTCGGCAAGTAATAAGTAACAATAAATGCATGAAATAAGCATGAACATAATACATAATATTAAATTTTGTGTATAGATATATAACATATACATGCATATATTAAAATATAAAATAGAATGTCTAATAGATACATATATGTAATGCAAATATATAATATAATAAAGAATTAAATAAATGCATGCACTAGACATTTCTCAGCCTGGGAGTTATTCTAAGGAAACTCCTATTTAGGACTTCCATTACCTGGCAGTGAGGTTTTTGGTCTGTTTTAAGCATGCAGCTAGCAGAAACAAACCCATGCTCATATGTTGTCTTTGCACAGCTCTTGAGTCCCTCTCAACACACCAATGCAGGCCACAAGGTGAACTGGAAATGTCTCTGTGGCAACATCCAGCCTTCTAATTTTATTACTCAGATTAAGCCCAGTAACTGATGAGAGGAAGTTTGCTCTGAATTAACAGGGTGAGCCTGTCTGTACGTGCACTCAGTGCTCTGCTTCCTCACGTAGGTTGCTCAGAGTACTGTCACTCTTGCTTATGTGTTTTATGAAGTGGTTATTTCTTCAAGAAAGAGGAAGGATAATTTTAGGTAATTTTACATAGATTACTGAGGAGGTATCAAAAGACTATATTTGACATACTTTCCTTTTTAAAAATTTTGTCTAAGCTAATTGTCCCTTGGTATGGGAGGGAGAGTGGTTGTTAAAACAACAGTTTATTTACAGGTACTTGGGGTTTCACTGTAATTTTCCTGCAGTGGTAGAAACATTAACCCTAATTCAGCATCATTGGAAGCAAAGGATTTCCATGTAATTGCCTTTTCAAGGCATGTGTTATAATTGGGAGTTCTAGTTTAGTACCCATTTCACGATTACATCTTCCTCAGTGAGTTATGGAGAAACTTCTTATCAAAATTTGGGCTTAACATCATAATAAAAAGTCCATTGACCCCTTCAGCTGTTTATTAGGGTCATCTCTTTGCAGTGTATTACTTCTAGATTTTCTCCTACGTTGATCCTCATTAATGTTTTATTTATGTACTTCTGAAACATTTCCAGTGTGTGGACCTGAGTGATTGGGGCTGCTCTTGCCAGAAGACACCGGCAGCCAGGGAGTAGCCAGACTGCAGGGCTGAGATACCGAGGAGTGAGACAGCTTCCCCACAACCCGAAACCTTTCCATCACTGCTGGATGGATTTCGAGAGGACAGTACACAATTTAGGCAGGAGTCCCTTATGTGAGAATCTCTGAGTCGGGGTTTAAAGTTATATCAAAGCCTCAGCTCCTAATCATCAACCTTGAGCTATAATTTCAGAACCTGCCCCTGAGATTTTCTGTAAATTTTCTTTCATCTCCCTTACAGCATCTGCAAAGGATGGGGAACTCCCAAGGAAACCTGTCCTTTTTCACAACATACAAATCCTGCTAAGAACTATTGTACTAAAAGCTGTTGACAAATGCATTTCCCCCACACCCCTGCTGGTAAGTCCTTGAAGTTTGAGGCACGAGTGACGTCAGAAGAATGACAGTGTGGGGGCTCCACAGCTCTGGGAGACATCTGCCATGTGTCAGACACTGATGAACTGAGGTTTGCAAGCTACCAAGGAAAGTTGCTGCAGTAGGAAAAGCAAGGGCAAGATTATTAGGTTTTGTCCTTGGATTGTGAATGCAGGAGGAATTCTGGCCCTGTGGGAGCCATTGATGCTATTGTGGCCTGGGTTGCATACAAAGTCCTGTCCTTTTGATTTAGAGTGTTTATTTGTTTCCAAATCTCTTTCCCCACCATCCCTCATTTCTACTCTCTCTGGGAATGATTATGGGGAATAAAGCCACATGAGCATAACACCCATTCAGCAAAAACACTTGAGGACACACTTTTAACTGAGCAAGTGTTTTATTACTTCCTGAAGAATGTTTTTACAAAATGATACCCTTATATTTATTACAAATAATATGTCTTATAAACAAATTATTTTAACTAAAGGGAAATCTATAGAAACCGCCCCTGTTGCCCAACAATCAGGTGAGGCTGGCAGAAGGAAGCAAGAACTTTGGAATTAATAGAAATAACTAATTCTAACTCTGCCAATTACTTGCTTTTGATTTGCTTTTCCCACTTGCTGTCTTTGCTCCATCTTGACTGTCTGCTCCATTTCCTTTGTACTTTTCAGTCACACTGTTGGGGTTTTTTACTGGAACAAATAAAACCCAGAAAACTACATTGTTTGTTTGACCACTGTGCTGAGAACTCTTTGGAGGGCTGAGGAACTCAATTCACTGAAACCATCAGGGTAAATAGAGAGCAGCACACAAATAAGTGTGCTCAATGCAGGACAGTATTTACCTTGGGTATCTGCATATTCTTTTGATGTGAATGGAGTATTGTATTCTCCTCAGTGCTTTGCCACAGAAGCATTTCTCCAGCAGTAAAACTGAGAAAGCAGGTTTAATTATTAGCTGGTTTGCACCTCGGTGGCTTCAAGAGGCCGTGTGGAGAGCTTGCAGATCATGGCACTCAGGCACACCCAAAGGCTGTGCAGGCCTTGCAAGGAAGAGCTGGAGGTGACCATTCCCCTCGAAAGGCTGCAGCTGTCCCAGATAAACACCCGTGCAGGATGAGGAAGGGGAGCTGGGAGCAGTGCTGCAGGTGGGAGGTCCCCAAGCACATGTGCTATCCTGCTGGCCCAGAGGGTTCCTTTGCTGGGTGAAGCAGATAAGACAGAAACATGAAGCTGGGCTGCCTCCAAGTTTGGGGTTACACTGGGACCTGTCAGTCAGAGGGTACAGCACCGGCTCCTGTAACTGCTTGTTCCCTGCCACGCAGGGATCTGGCTGCCAGAGATCCATGTCCGTACTCTGGGATCTGTGTCAGCATCCCGACCAGCACAAGCAGGCTGTGTGACACAGTTACAGCAGGTCAGAGAGAGACTAAGGAGGCCAGGAGGACTAAGGAGGTCAGGAGGACGCTGTGGTATGCGGGGCTGGGATGAATCACCTCAGCAGAGGGAAGGCTCACTCATGCTATGTGCCCTGGTAGGATGTGCTGGGCCCTTGCTGCCCCGACTGCTGGATCAGGCCAGAGCCAATGCCAGGAATCCATCATATACAACGATGGCGAATTATAATGACAGAGAGCAAGTAGCTCCTCCTCTCCCTCTTGTAACGCTCCCCAGCCTACACAGTGCCTGCATGTTGCCATACAGAAGATTTCAGGAGGGGCCACATGTGCACACCCAAATCCTTGTTCACCCACGCAGTGTCCTAGAGGGCAATCTGCTGGAATGGTTGTCTCCCATGGAGGACTGTGTCAGCGCAGCCTGTTACAACTCTTTGGGGACACATGAACACACAAACACTATTGGCTGACTTTCTGTGTGCTTATAGGCTGTAACCAAGTCTCCACGAATCATTCTCCATGAAACATTTTTCCTACTTAGGGTTACATTCAAAGACGTTGGATATAATTATCAAGGACACAAAAGCTTTGAAGACCCGTTTGCAAAAGATCTCCTAATTAATTGATTTTTAACAGTTAGTGTCTATATGTGTTTTGATAGTGCCTATGGTGATTTTATATCACTACAATGCTATAAAATGCATGTACTGGAGCTTTAACAACGCTGGCCTGCTATGTTACTGCTCCTCAAATACATATTTTGCTTATTTATATATTTCCTTTTTTCAAGGAGAATATCATTCTGTAGAGAGATTTCCAAGAAAGAGATAGGCCCTGGTTTATCTAATTGGCAAAGGCACAAAGTTTTTCTATTTTATGTGGCTAATAAAAAACTGAATAAGCATATTCCTAGAGCTTTAGTTGGCACTCTTCAGGATCCTAAGGTTATACACAGTTTAACTGCAGCTTTTTGCACGAGAGCTTGACAAATGACAGGAAAAAAGACCTTTATCCCCACAGTTAACTAACCAGATAATATACATTGTTAGTCAATAAAGTACATGGAACACATATTTCACAAATGGATTACTTGCAAACTTGACTAACAAGTCCTTCCTGGGCCAGCCACAGTAACTGCTGGATATAATTACTGCTCTGTCATCTTAGCAGTGATAGAATTGGGTTCCCTCCATTGGCTCTGCAGCTACTGTAGAACATCATTTAATCCACCCATGCTGATGTGAACCCTTGTTTTCCCAAACATTAAGGCAGAAACATCTGGCTAGATATAAGGTAGGTTAATACAAATAAATCTTGCAAGAAGCAATGTTCACAGTCACTATTTTGATATGCAAATAGACTTCGATAATGAACTGTACAGAATTAGCTCGTAAGATTTGGATGAAGGTGTTTTGAAAACTGATGCCCCAAGTGAGGCTCCTCCATGCTTAATCACCAACACAAATTACCTGCTTTCCAAAAGCAGCCACCCCTCATGTTTGCTTCTGAGAGAACTGTCAACTGCCCAGGACTGATTAAATCAAAACACCTCTGCTATGTCTGTGAATTTTAGTTTGGAGACACAGCCTTGAGCATCACATTTCTAGCATTGGCAGGACAGGCCACTGGATTCTACTCTTCCTGCTGGCATTACTCAGTTTGTGACATTAAAGAACTCGCTTAGCTCATGCTCTTTAATGTAAGAATAAGGAAAATCCTTGTCTTACAGTGGGCAAAACTAACACTGGGTGCAGGAGACACTTCATTAACCATTGACCTAATCTCCAAGCAGTTCACACCAGGTTTTCTTTATAATCCAGAACAGAAATCCACACTCTAAGGATGGAATTCATCTAATCAAGTACATAGCACTGTAGGAGGAGATAAACCACATGGCAGACTCCACTGACAAAGGTGATTAGATCTCTGCTGACTCTAAAGGAAGACTCATGATCACAAGATGTTTGTGTATCAGCTACCAATTCCCAAACATGAATCCCTCTCTTATTGTCCAGTTGAGGCTGTGGTTTCATGACCAGCATAAGTGGATGCCAGTATATGGTCACACACTTTTCCCTGCCCCAATCACATGGTCCTGTGTGTCAGCTCTAGCAATCCTGCTGCCCTAGGTAAATAGGATTATCTGGCTGGACTGGCTGAAAAACAATGACGATGAAAAAGAATTTGGGTTTTGGTTGCACTGGCAGGCAAAGCTGATGCCCCTCATGGCATCACATGCCCTCATTGCTAGATCTGAAGCCTGGTTGGGAGCAGGAATGTAATTTCTGGAAGGGACTTGTGGTGGCTCTTTTTTGCACCAGCTTTTAGTTGGACCAGCTAAAGTTGAGAAAAAAAAGGCCTCTGTGAAAGGCAGTTCTGAAAATTAATAGATCCAGTTACAGAACATAAACTTTACATGTCTGTGCTTACTGCCTTGGGATATGATTTGACAAACATCAAATATAATTGATCCTTAACATGAAGCCTTCATGTGAAGGCCACATTTGGTGTCTGGGAAAAGCAGCAGTGTCCAGCAGGTCTCAGAGTAGGGATTGCAGCATATTCCAAGTCAAAGCATCAGTATTTGTTGTGTAATAAAGGGAAATTCATCCATCTCAAGCTGATACAGTAAATATCTCATACATAAAGGGTAAAATGTTGAGTATGCTATTGCTCAGGCACTTGAATGACTTTACCTAAAAAAGACTTTGTGCCAGGACAGAAGGCTGCAGCTCTTGCCTGGTGTGTGTTGTGGCAGCAGGAGCAGTGTGTGGGTAGATGAGCTGGCTGGAAGCACCAGGAGTGCCTGGGCTGCTGGGGAAGGCGAGCCTGAGGCTGCCCTCCAGATCAGACCTGCTGGTGCCGGGTCAGAGCAGGAGCCTGTCAAGCTGTGCTGCACAGGGGCCCCAAGCCTGAGTGTGCCCTGCACGTCCTGTGCCACCAGGCTCCTTGCCATGCTGCAGGCAGGCCTGTCTCGCACAGTAGAAATGATAGGATGTGCCGTATCCCTGGGCTCATGGCTGTTGCAGGAAGCAGCCTGTAAACTCTGCATATACACAGCCAGGGGGATGGCTTCCATTCCAATCTCCCTGGGGATCTTCCTCTTCTGGTACCATGTTCTTACACTGCCTAGCTCAGTCCCTGGGACTGAGGTCTTTGTACAGTGTGCCCTTGATGTCACTGAGCTCCCAGGAGTCATAGAGATAAACCAGCATAGCTCCATTCCTCAGGGCAAAATGTGTCACCAAGGGGCATTTCTTCTTTGCAGCACTACGTGGAGGTGCTCTGCAGCCTCCCACGACTCAGAGCTGCACTTGTTGAACTAGTTTTGAACTGACTTTTCCAATGCCAGTACATGCACGTTTATGAGTTCCTACAGTATTAACTGTTCCTGTAGGGACTTACCTCAGAGGACCCGAGTGATCTTCTTCCAACAAGAGACCATGCAGACACCCTTCACCAATGGAATCCAGCATCCTACTGTGACAGCTGAAATCCCTGCCCCCCAGTTAAGCAGCTTGGGCACCAGAAAGTACTGTGAGCTCTCTGACAGGCCCTGATACTGTAAATAGGTGTAGCAGGCACCACTGTGATTAGCACATATCTCAGTGTCTGTCCTCAGCAATTACCCATGGATTTGTTGATACTCATTACCATGGCTCCAAGAGAATTGGCTTGTTCTCATGTTCTCTCTACAGATAATAAAAGGCTGAGCTTAACAGTATGATTTATTAAAAATTCCATATGAAGGATAATCGTTTATTTTGGTAATAATTAAAAATGTTATGAACCAATCAGCTGCAAAGACACTTTTTCATTCCAGAATTCCATATTTACAGAATTTTCCCATCCCTGTTGAATCATTGTTTGTCTTTCCACCAGAGAGCCACACTGTGTGCAAAAGTGAGTAACACCACAAATTTTCCTGCCTTTTTTCCTTTAATGATTAATATGGTGGTGATTTTTCTAGTTGGATCCACTCAAGCATCGGCTGAATAAGGCATTTTTTCTAACTAATACCTTATCAGTATTAACTTCACAGCTGATTAGAGCAACTATTTTGCCTGCCTACTTGTGGATTTTAAGAAAATACTATTTGTATCATAAGCAGACAAATTGGTGATCAAAGCAACCAGGAAATGCTCTTTAGTCCACCAAAAAGGGCATGCCTGTTTGTTAGAAACAATTACAGATTGGCCATACAGTTAATTGGGCCCGAAGTTCTGGAGCAGTTACAGGCTACTGAATGCCATTGGATCAAGTCAACAGCTTGAAAGTAAAAAAGCAAAATAAAGGAAAGATCAAAACTGGACATAAGAAAGGCATATTTTTAAAACCAGCTGTTTCTTCATTAGGGAGAAAATGTTTTGGAAGGGAAAAAAATGGGCTTTTAATCTGTTTTACTTCTAAAAGGTTCAGAAGACGTATAGTGGATGATATGCTGATCCCCTCAACTGGAGTTCTGCCACCGACTTCCAAAGAGCCCAGATTTCACAGATGCAGTAACCAGGTAGAAGAAGAAATCTCTTTATAGAGCAAGGTGTCCTTCATTGCCTATCTCAGTGCCAATTACTGCTACAGTCTTTCTTCACAGGTCACAAACAAAAGCATGTAAGCACATGCTTAACTTGCCTCTGTTCAAAGAAGGCCTTTTAATTAACTGCAAACACATGTCTAAGTCCTTTCCTTGATAAAGCTGCTTTCCTTAATCAGTACATAACAGTGACTCCAACCTAGAGCTACAAGAACAGTAATACTCTTCATTTGTGTTATTTTTCATTACAAGGAACAACCTTTTTTATGCAGGTAGCTGGACAGTGAGTGCTTCTGTTGGCTTTGGTGTTGCTGACTGCAACACCAAATCTAATTTGAACAAACCTTGTAAGGACAGCTACCAGAGAGAGAGACACTGGCTGCGAGAAACGCAGCCTAAAATGAACACTGACAGCCTTGAAGTGGAGCAGACAGATGGAGTCATGTTTGCCACAGTCCCACAAGCCCTCATTAAAAGCCGACAGGTCTGATGACTGCACAGAAAGGGGAAGAGTTACGTGTTAAAAGGAGGCAGTGTGCTCTGTACATCAGCGGTTTATGGGCAGGGTTTCACCTTTTCCAAGTGGAAAGGCACGGAGTGATGAAGAGCCCTCCGTGGTGGAGATCTCTTCGCTTGCAACCCTGTGCAGAAATTCAAAGGGAAAAAGCAGTGACTTTATTTGCTCAGCAAACATGCTGAGTAATAGCAAAACTTCCAGCCAAAGTCCTGTTCTTCACACAGTGCTCGGCTGGCTCAGGAGAGCCCAGCAGGACTCGGTACAAAACGTTTCACTGCAGGACAGGTGACAAGCAGCAGCTCTCTGTTCAGACCCGTCACCTGGCTCTGGGGGGGAGGAAGCTGTGCGCCAGACATCCACAGCTACTTCTCTCCTTGGAACACAGAGCATTTATGGTAAGCAAACAGATTTTAGATGGGTCCTTCCACATTTGTGGACCGGAAGCTGAGCCGAGAAAGAATTCTTTGAGTCACGAACAATACCCGGAAGCCTAAAAACCAAAAAAAAAAAAAACCAAAAAACCAAAAAAACAACAAAAAATCCAGAGTCTTCCCTACTCTGAAGACAAAGTATTCTCCTTAAAAGCCTAAGCAGGAACATTGTGTCTCCTGTAAAACACCATTTTTGGTTTCATTAGGTACCTTTATCAGTCACTTTCCGATTAATTTTAAAATGGATGATGTTGCCAGATGGACAGCCCTAAGTTTAGGAACTCTCCCTGTTCCTCTTGGCTGCTCATGTACGGTAATACAATAGAAAAGCCTGGAAACAGCAGCCTACAGCCCACTGGTTTACAAGAAAGAGTGTGGGAAAGAGGTAGATGTGTGAACTCCTGTGTGGTCCAGCTGCCACTCTGTGCCTGGCATGTCCAGCAGCAGGACTGGGCTGCCATGGGAGATCATTCGTCAAAGCCCCTGTGTTTGAAGCCCATGGAGACAACAGTGGCTGGGTCAAAACTATACGCACAGCCCTATTCATCAGGGAGCAGTGGAAGGCCTCAGGAACCATTTTTCTTCCCTGCCTGGGAAGAAACCAGGCCCTCCCATTCTCCTGGGGTATATGGTCCATGTCTTGTGGCTTTTGGCCTCAAGTGGAATTAAACATTCAGCCTGGTATAGCAGGAGAAAAAGCTATCCCTGGACATGGCTAAGGATCAACAACATGCCATCCTGTAAGGGGAAGGCTGCAGCACACTGACCAGTGGTGTGGGTGTGCTTGAGCAGATCAGGTGGTCTCATGGTAAAGAGATGTTAAAAGGATCACAAATTGATCTGGACATTGTTTGCATACCAAGAAAGAAGCCCAAAAAGCCCTAACTCCCCTCTTTAAATTAGACAAAGCTCTTGACACAGTTTATAATGAAGTTTTACTCATCAAGGTTCTACTGATAACGATATCCTGTTTATTTCTCTCAGGAGGGGACTGAGTACTTTTAATCAGGAAAACTATGGTGACACCCAGGGGCAACCAACTAACACCCAATTTCAGTAATTCCTGAACCTGAGCCAATGAGAGACACCAAACTTGTCCTCCTTTCCTTCCTAGCTAAATTCCATTGGATTAATAGCAATCCCTGTAAAATGATGACCCATCTCACCTGCAGGAATTAAAAGAGCTTTGAGCTGCACCAGTTTCTTTGACCCATATATCCTAAATTTGGGCAATTCTTCCTTGTAAACTAATGGCCCTGTGTGGGAGTGAGGACGACACAACATGGGCGTGTTCCGTTTCTATGTAATTGCCGGTCAGCTTCCTGGTTATTTATTTCTTAATTAGTGACATGAGGGCATATGGGAAGCCAGGCAGGTGAGGAGAACGCTATAGCAATCTAATTGCTGACTGTATTTACAATGGGCATTAAAGAATTCTGTGCGGGCTGCTACCGCTACGTTCAGCACGTAGCACACCTAGATTTTGACACCAGGGTAATCTCACAGAAAGCAGGGTTCAGCGCCACAGGTCAGCACAGCAGTGCCTGTGGTGCCCGAGCCACCTCTGCCAAGTGAGGAAGGTTAAGCAAAGGTGTGGGGATGGCACACATGGACAAAACACTGTGGTATCCAGCTGTGGGCTCATGGGGATGCTGCTGAGCACAGGGGAAGCCTGTCCTGAATCAGTGCTCTCAGTTATGCTTGTTGATAACGCTTTCCTTGTGGATATGTGAGCACCTTCGGCCATTTTACTATTGAAACGGAGTCAGGAACCTTTGCACGGACCCTGAATCACAATCCTTTGGGACCTGAAAGTATAGGAACAGTGTTTTGCATTCTTGCTAGGTTTTCCTTCTCAGAGCATCAGTTTTCTTACTGCCTCTGTGGATCCACACACAGAGCGACACCTCTACAGCTGCAAAGAGCTAGGGCTGCTTGTCTCCTCTCCATGTTCTGCTCATGGAATATTCTTTGACACTCTTTCTCTTGCTGCCATGTTTGTTGGTTCCCTGGAATGTAGTGGGCAAAGTAAGAGGTCAGCTCTGCCTTTTTGTAATTTTGGGGAATTTTTTTTTTTTAAATTTTGTGGTTACACTTCTGTGATTTTTCTGGAGGTCTCAAAACACTTGCTTTCCCTTTCCTAACTGCAAGCATAATAAACCAAACAATGTCCAGGGACTGACCTTTTGGGATTTGCACATTTTTGCAATATTATTATTTTTAAATTATTATAATATTTGATATTGTAGCAATTATTATATAATTATTTTATTAGTATGTTATTTTATTATATTACACAGCCTTTCAAAACTTCAAGCAAAACTTCTTTCTTCTTCTCTTCCAATTTTTTTTAGCCGCTCATCAGCTATTATTGATCGCCTCCGCACTTATTTTACTGCCCTCAGTGGCACGAACAGGAAAAGAATCAAACAGGAACCTCCCTACAAAAACTCACCCAAAAAAGCGCAAATCCCACCCAAAATCCCCGCTCAGGACGCGTGACGTCACAGGGCCCCTCACGCCGGGCCCCGCCCCCGCGGCCCGCAGGGGGAGCTCCGCCCCCGGGCGCGCGCCCGGCCGGGGCCGTGTGAAGCGCACCTTTTGCACGAGTCCCGCTCGCCGCGGGCGGGGCCTGCGGGGGCGGGGCGGCAGGGGAAAGCCGGGGGGCTGAGCCAATGGGAGCCGCCGTTCCGCGGCGCGTCACGGGCGGCCCCGCCCGCTCTCCGTTTCGGCCGAGGGCGGGCGGAACGGGGCGGCCGCGGCCCGATGGGCGTTACCGGGCGGGGGCGGGGCCTCGCTGTCGCGAGGGCGCGCGGGCCAATGGCGAGCCGGGCCGGGAGCGGGGGCGGGAGGGCACGGCCGGGCGGGCGGGGCGCGCCGGCCAATGGGGCGCGGGTGGAGGCGTGGCCGAGGCGGCGCTCGGGTTCCGTGTGAAAAGAGTGAGGGGGCTCGGGTGCAAAGTTTGCTCGCCCGGCGCCTGCGGAGGGAGCGGCGGCGGCGGTGGCGCGGGGGGGAGCGGAGCGCAGCGCAGCGGCCGCCCGAGCGCTCGGGGCTCCGACCGCCCGCCGCGCTCCTCGTGCCTCCGCTGGGCAGCCGCGATGTGCGAGGGGATGGCGGCGCAGGGTCCGGGCGGGCCGCGGTGCTGGCAGAACCGGCGGGCGCGGCTGCTGTGCATGCTGGCGCTCACCTTCCTGTTCTTCGTGGTGGAGGTGGCGGTGAGCCGCGTCACGTCGTCGCTGGCCATGCTCTCCGACTCCTTCCACATGCTCTCCGACGTGATGGCCCTGGTCGTGGCGCTGGTGGCCGTGCGCTTCGCCCAGCGCACCCGCGCCACCAAGAAGAACACGTTCGGGTGGGTGCGGGCCGAGGTGATGGGCGCCCTCGTCAACGCCGTGTTCCTCACCGCCCTCTGCTTCACCATCCTGCTGGAGGCCATCGAGCGCTTCACGGAGCCCCACGAGATCCAGCAGCCGCTGGTGGTCATCGCCGTGGGGGTGGCGGGGCTCATCATCAACCTGCTGGGGCTCTGCCTCTTCAACCACCACGGCGTCGGGGGCCACGGGCACGCCCACGGCCACGGGCACTCGCACGGCGGCCGGCAGCACCCCCGCGGCAGCCCCAAGCCCGAGCAGCCGCCCGGGGACGGGGAGACTGCGCTGCACCGCGAGGAGACCAGCACCTTGGTGGAGAACTGCAGCAGCTCCAACGGAGTCAGCCAGGAGAAACTGGGTAAGCCCCGCGGGGTAAGCGCCGCTGCCCCATCCAGGCGTAGAAAAGCGGGAGGGGTCCTTTCCCCGAGTAGGGCGGTGGCCGTCCTGGTCCCACCTGGTGCGGGCTCTGTGAGGGCCATCTATCCGCACTCCTGGGAACGAGATGAGAAACTTTGTTAGCAGCTCTTGGGGCACATGGCTGTCGCACCTCTTCCTCACGCCTTTCCTTCGGATGCCCTAAGCTGCATGTTTGTTTTGCAGACAGGTCAGAGTGTAAAAGAGTCTTAGGATAAAGCAGTTTGCCCTGGGGAAAAAAGTTGGTTCTGCAAGGAAAGGCACATGACAAGCGTTTCTTGCCTAGCGACACGAGCTGTCACAAGACGCTGTCCTAATGCCGTCCGAACTGGCTGCACATCAAATGGAGCGCGGCTCAGTGCCTCGGTCCCGGCAGCTGGATTGCTCCATTGGGTCAGTTATCAGCTACCTGGGAAGCTACTCTCCATCTAAACCAAACATGCTGAAGTCTACTCCACTGCGATAACGCTGTGCTTCTTAATAGCATCGGTATTAATAGGAAGAAGTCTTGGAAGTTGCCAGTCAGAACTGTGGAAGCCGGAATGTGGAGCATGCTGGTGTCAGGGCACATGTGTGGTGTCTTGGAATAATTTTTCTTTAGCTTTCTAAAGCATGCGCCTTCCCACTCACCTGCATGCAGACATACATTTAAAATCTTCCCTTCCCAATTGTGGTTAAACTGTTTTATGGGTAGGAATTTTTTGGGTTATTTTTTAATGTATCCAGAATCCTGGATAGTTCATTTTGAAGCAGCTTGATCAAAGCCAAGTATTGCGTGCTAGCAGAGTGAAAGGTGTGTGTGATTGCCACTTATCTGTTCCTAGGGCATCCTTGTCACCAGAAGGAATGGACTTCGGCCTTTGGAACCAATTTCTCTCTTTCAGTTTCAGGGTGACATCAGGAGACCATTGTTTTAGCTTAAAGGGAGCTTTAATTGATAGGAGTGAACTTCGCTACAGTTTCAGATTTTCTGTGGTCAGAGGTTCCAGTACACATTTGAGGAACTTAGTTTCTGTTTCTCCGACTCCATGTTGGCTTTGGAAAGACAAGTTTTTCAAGAGGATGGGAAAGTTCCTCTGAATACACTACATCATTTTCTTGACTACATAATAAGCTCTTAATGTTCGTTTAGTTCCAACAGAGGTGTCCTAATAATTAGTTTCAAACAATGTAAAATTCCCTTAACCCTTTGTCTCATAAATATCTTGGCTTGGGAATTATTCTTGCATGGTGAAAAATTGTGCTTTTAGCCAAGTTTTGGACTAGTTAGACCAAAAGGTTAACTTATAGCATGGATTAAAATGCATATTGTTGTGAGCTAACTTGGCTGGAATGTCTCATGGATGTGCCTCTGGCAGTAACAAATAATTTGTTGTGGGTATTTAGGTGGTAATACGGCATAATTTTGGTCACAGTGAAACTTTGAAATAAGTTTGTGTTTCCTTCTGTGCCCTATCATGATCAGGTAATGGATGGAGCTATTCATAGTTTGCCCATGGAAAAGTTTCAGGTAAAGGTGATTGGAGACATGGGAGAAGATGTAAGATGTAGAGCTGAAGACAAGGGTGGTCCTGTGCCTTCACTGGAAATCACACAGTGGGGTAGTCCCTGATTTCCTAAGGTGGAAGTGAAAAGTAGTCATAGCCTTAGGGGCTAGTCCTGCACAGGCATTTCTATGCATGCACTTTATGTAAAATAATCAGTTTATTGTTATGTTTCAATGAACATATTTCAAATGGACTTGTTTTAACCATTTGCCATTAAAAAAAATTCAAGATCTTTCTGGGGCTGTGTTTCCTGTTACCCACTCTTGTAGACAGCTGTACTGACTTTCCAGATCTCCATTATTCCAAGTACTTGGTACAGAGCAGAGCGTTCCTCTTTCCTCACTCTCATCATGGACTTTGAACTCTGTAACCTAAGACATTTCCCTCTAATGTATTTACTTCTCTGGAAAGTTACAGGTCCCATGTTCCATAACTCCTAGAGGCAGTGTGGAAAATGTAGCTGGAGCTTCAGGGCAGAAGCGTACTGGATGAGTTAATGAGCTGGGGCTTGGAACTCAGCCTTGGTAGGAGCCCACTCCTTCTTCAGAGAGGAGAGGACTTGTGCACACTCTACAACTGCAGAATCGCAGCCACAAGAGCAGAACAGCAGAAGCTGCACGTCTTGTTAATGTTTACAAAGTTCTGAACTCAATAACCTCAGAAGCAGTAAGAGCTCCTTGTTTCAGTTTGTCAGGCCAGGGGCCAGTGCCTGTTGTGTTTCTTTAGCATTGGAAATATCCAAAGAAGAACTTATGAAGAAAAGCAGGAGGTTAATCATGTAGAATTCTCTCCAGTTTGAACACTGGAAGATGATTTTCTTGCAGAAAGCATTCTTTGTAATGATGTGTGTATTTATTCCCATGTAGCTGGTTAGCTGTGTTGGCGTGGTAAATATTGCAGACAGGTGTGGCAAAGGAGGGCACTAAAATGGCCATTTATGCACAATCCATGGCTTTGGATATCAGAAGCTGTGTGCTACTCAACAGCTATATGTCGCTTGCATAAAATGTAATTTTACTACTTATTTATTTATTCTGAAATAGAAGTAACAGTAGTTCATAGCCTCTCAGAGCTTCAGTGATAATTTACACTGCCCTATAGTCAGTTCTGCTGGTAAATTCTGCATTTTAAATCTAAAATTTCAGCTGATTGTATCTCACTGGCTCCATGCACCATCTTGGAAAAAATTCCTTTTCCTTGAATTCAGAAGCCTCTTGAAAATGCATTGGTAAACCTGAAAAGAAGCTGCTACACAGCTGTATTCACACAGCTTTTGAGCTTCTGGCTTCAAATGTTAATCTGAAATAGCAGTGCAGTCCTGTGGTTAAAGAGAGATTTTAGCAATGTGATCAGTCTACCAGTGTTTCAACAGAAGGAACAAATGTGACCAACTGAGCTACTTAAACCACCATTTTACATATGCTCTGTAGTTCTGCATGTTGTTTAAGAAACAAACAGTGAATAGGCAAATGGTTAAACAGCTGGAAAAGGTGAAAGTAGTTTTTCAGTAGAATAAGTTAAAATGTGGTCATCTTCATTCTTTGCCACTCTGCAGCTTTAAGCTCCATGTAGAAACAGTTGCCTTCTAAGACTGTTTAGATCACTTATTGGGACAACTGAATTTTCCTCAGCCAGAGAAGGTGTTGCTAAGTGTGTGGGTTGAGTTGCTTTTTGGTTTCATACACAGTGTGCCATGCTTACTGTTGGATATGATTTTATAAGAAATTACAGTAATATGTTGTATTATAGCTCATGCCTAATTGTTTTATTGTTTTCTTGTCAGGTGATATGAAAGATGACATGAGTGATGTACAAGTGAATGGGAATGCTGGCCATTATCCTCTGGATGAAGAGGAGGTTGAAGAAGACTCCAGTGCACAACTTAACATGCGTGGAGTTTTTCTGCATGTTTTTGGAGATGCCTTGGGTTCAGTCATTGTGGTACTGAATGCCTTGCTCTTTTATGGGTTGTGGAATCCATGCCCTGAAGATGGGCCTTGCTTTAATCCATGTGTCAATAATCATTGCATGGAAAATGCTACTTTATCCCAAGCACTTGGCAGAGCTAACAAGTCCGAGCAAGAGGGCATTACTGTGGCTGGTCCTTGCTGGTTGCTATATTTAGATCCTGTGCTTTGTTTGATTATGGTCTGTATACTCCTATACACAACTTACCCGTTACTTAGGGAGTCAGCCCTTATCCTTCTACAGACTGTTCCCAAACAAATAGATGTCCATTCTTTGAACTCAAAGTTACGTACCCTTGAAGGAGTCGAAGCAATCCATGAATTACACATTTGGCAGCTAGCAGGCAGTAGGATCATTGGCACTGCTCACATCAAGTGTCCTGACCCTTCCACGTACATGATGGTGGCAAAGCGCATCAAAGAGATCTTTCACGACGAAGGGATTCATGCAACTACCATTCAGCCTGAGTTTGCCAGCGTTGGCTCCGAGTCAGGGAGAGGGAAATGCGAGTTGCCTTGCAGGACTCAGTGTGCTTTGAAGCAGTGTTGTGGAACAGGAGAAGATAGTACTGCAAAGAAGACAGAAAAATCCTCGTCACTTAGTATTTCTTGTTCAGAAGTTGTCATTGAATTTCCAAAAACGAGGAGGACTAAGTCGGAGAGCATCCCTTCAGTGAAGCTGGAGGCAAACACCGATCAAAACGAGCAGTTTGAGTCATCTTTGTAACTCCCTGAAGGGTGCTACCTGAGTTGTGGTGACTTTGTCAACAGCTGTGTTGCAAGAGGAAGAGACAGATGTTTGAGATGCAATTTTGCCAAGTAGTGTAATTGCTGAAGTCCTTGTTCTTGTCATATTGCTAAATATAGAATGCTTGTTTTAAAGAATATAATGTCACTGTCATGATACAATGTGTTTGTGTTGACTTTGTTTGACTGAGATAGACAGGAAGTGCACCAATGCTGTAACACTTCAGAAAACCAGTTTCAACATTTCAGCAGAGACACTTTTTGCTGTGCTTCAAATTAAGATACTTTTTTCCAGTGAAAAGGTATTCGAGGGATAAGCATGTAGGAACTCAATTTGTGTTACAGATTCTTTGGACCTGCTTTCTCCTTTAATATTTGATTTGTAGATATTTTAATATATTGTTTATTTAGAAGCCCTAAGAAAACCAAAGTTCGTAGAACATTTTTAAAGATATAACTACTAAAAACTGGAAACCACTTTGCAGTTTCACATATTTTTCTTAAAGCTATGTAATAATAATAAATGTGAAGGCTTTTCTAGTGAATTTATCGCACAGCATATTTTAAAGAGAACATCATATGATTGTCAGAAATTGTCCCCTCTTCTTCTGGTCAGGTAGTGAGGTAATTGAAAACAACAGATGTGAAAGGGTTTTTTTTCTGTCAGAATGGCAGTTCAAGCTACTATATACTGCTCTGTGATCGAGACATGAGACTGGTCAATAAAGTAACACAGTCTTCTACACTTTATAGATTTTCTGCTGTTTTACCTTACTTCCAAGTTTTGTCTGGTCATGAAAGTCTTTGAGGTTTAAAGAACCCTTGACTCAACAGTGCTATGAATAAAGAGCTGGAGCTTAATATTTAGCTGATGCTGAGTTTACTAAGATAAAGAATCAGTTATGTCAATAAGTGCTCTGTTGGGGGAGGTCTGCCTCCAACAATATAGCTCAAGCACCAACAGTGTAACTCATGCTTTCAAGCACAGACAGCAGCTCCCCAGCAAGTCATGTAAAGGTGCATTTTGCTTCTAGCTGAGTGTGTCTGTAAACACTTGCAGTGACTTCAGTCCTGGTCCGCACTGTGTCCTCAGGAGCCCTCCACTGACTTCTGGGGAAGTGGTGCAGGGAGTAATATATTCACTATATTTCACACTTCAAGATGTTTATGTATTACATAATTTCACTTCGTCAGTATCCAAATCTGTGGTTTAAAATCTTGACTCAGTTAATTGACAACTGGCTCTAAACAAGCTGTTAGAGTGTGCTGCCAACTTAGACCTTAGGAAAGGAGAAACTGCTGTGTGGACTCTGAATTTGGCAGAGACTAGATGAGAGTTCAATGATAAAACATACAAGAAATCTAATCTAAAACCTTGGCCCTTTTGATCCACTCTCACGTTATGTACAGGATCTAATGTCTTGTGATTAATGGATTGCTCCTATGTGCAAAACTGGAAAACAGCTCAGATCTTCCATTGTTTGCTCTTTGACTCTGGTTATGATAAACACTTTGCCTCAGTTTCCCTGTCTTCAAATGGGGATAATACCTACCTCACAGGGGTGTTGTGAGGCTTAACTATTGTGTGATGAGCTCTGAGATCTGTTACTGGAAGGCACTGGAAAGAGGATAAGATACTAGATTACCTGGCATTTACTACTTCTACAAATGTATTGCAATACCTAGGCACAACCAGAGGGAACTGAGGATAGTTTTGGCCTTATGAAATTTTTTGATGCTGTGGTTTTCAGGTTTTTAACAGTATTTAAATGTAGATTTTTTTAAAAAAGAATGTTTTGTTAGTGAAGGGAATGTAGCTTTGCCTCCAGATACATAACACCTCCCTAGTTTGCATTTCTAATTTGTGTCTTGCATCATAATTTCTCCTAAATAGTACAAAATAGTCCTGCTGCTCATTGGACCTGGATTGGCCCACGTCATGTCAGTGGTCTCACCCAAGCTCTCAGCAGAGCCTTGCAGTCAACTCTCGATTATCCATGGGTGGATTACCAGTGTTGTGCATTAACTGTGCAGCCTGTGGAGCCAGGAGCAGCCCCCTGCTCACGCCACGCTCTGGCCAAGCGCTGTGTGCCAAAGCATGGGAATGGTGGAGGCACTGGCTCTGCTTCCAGGGTGCTCATCGAAGGCTGCATTGCCTGGGTGCAGCACAGCACTGCCCGGGGGTTTTGCCCCTTGGCTGCTCAGATGCATCGTCAGGAAGCTGTGGGTGCTGGATGGGTGGGCTTGGCTTTGTGCTGGCTTGGGGAGGTTGGTGCTTCCCAGTCACCAGCATTGCTCACCTTTTTCTGTGTTTATGCTTGTTGTATAGTCTCATAAACTAACTTAAATGTATTAATATAGTATTTATATATGTTTTTGTTTTGTCTGAATTACCTTAACTCTTTTTTCTGTTACCTGTATATGATCTAGAGTTGACTGTTAAATGAGATCTTGTATGAGACTACATTTGCAGAGTATGCTACCACTGCTACTATACTACAGAGTATTAACCAAGTAAATTTTGAAATGAACAAAGTAGTATTTTTATTTTAAATGTGTATCCTTGCTTTCTGTGGTAAACTTTCACTAATTATTTTCATCACTAGTTTAAAATTGGTCTCAATCATTAGTATGAATTGTTGAGGTCCTGCCATATGTCACTAATGCACCATAGAACTACTGCTCTTTAGTTTATTTAAAATAATACCAACAAATCAAACCATGGTAGCACTGAGAAGTCTGACTTCTCTCCTGTTGCTCTTATAAAATGAGGGCAACTAGTAAGTCATAACAGTTACCGTCATTGGTTAATAGTCTCAGTAAATGCATCTGAATAGATGGAGTTGTAGTCACTAATTCCATTTTAAACTATTTAATCTTTTGGTTTGGTTTGGTTTTTTTGTTTTGGTTTGGTTTTTTTGGGTTTTTTTGTGCCAGAAATCATATTTTTCTATTTCTGTGTCCATTGCAGGCAATGGCTAGCTAAAAAGTCAAAAAACTCTCCCCGTCATTATTTTAAGTATCTTGACAGGATGCAGAGGTGACAGTGATGATGATGATGATGATGATGATGATGATGATGATGATGATGATGATGGGGGCAGAATGGGGAGTTTCATGGCCTCTCTGTCATGTGCCCTGTTGCACGTGCAGCACCAGCTGGTGTTACCAGGGCCCTTTAGTCTCCTTAACCCTCGATGGCAAACTCCCTGAAAGCATAGACTGAGGTCAAGGTGGTGGCTGTGCAGCAGCAGGAACACAATTTCTCTGTTTTGGCTGTAGGAGACCCGACTATAGCCTGCTAACTTGTGAAATAGCTTGCTTTTTTTTTTTTAACTTGATCTGTCTGGGGTTGTACAGACTTGATTTGTTCTAAAGTTCACATTTTAAGAACACTGAGAGCATTCAAAAGCACTGCACAGTCTCTCTTTCCTATTTTTTTTTTTCCCACAAAGCATGAAACTAGTGAATCTCATGTAAGTGAACACTGCAGGGGTGGGGAGCTAATTGTATTGTGTATCACATTCCTGAATTTTTAAAATAAAAACAATTATGGAACACTGATTTTAAGGAAAAATAAGTTTGTACTTCAGTGTCTAGATTGTTTAGGCTTCTGATTAAATGTGTCAGAGATGTACTGAACATCACTGGATGAAATACTTTACCCTTACTCCATGTCTCATCCAGGAACATGCTATTTTAGAATCACTTCCTAGATTATATCTGCACCTAAGTGCAGTGCAGAACTAATTCAGACACTCAGTGGGCTAGCCACAGTACCATCAAGCTTCCTTTTTAGCAGAGTAAATTGTTTCTGTGGAACCCCTAATAATTGTAGCTCAACTGCTTTCAACAGCCAGTGTGGGCTTTTGGTAATATCTGTAGCTGCTACATCGCGGTGTGCGGTATGGACATACACAGAGTTATGTAAAACAACCGGCCCCAACTTGTGACTCCCCAAAAGTCATGGCAAGGGCTCAGTCCTGAACATTTCTGTATTCTTAAATAGTTTCATCGGGCTGACGAGTACTTACTTGCACACCAGGAATTACTTGTGGGAGTGAGTCCAAAGCTTCTGCCAGTGCAGCCTGGCTTTTAAAGAAAAAAAGTACCTAGATTTTCTGGATGTATTAAAATCAGGACTGCTATGGTGTTTCTAAGTTTGCTGTCGAAATACTGTCATTTCGATATAATCCCAGGATTTATTCCTTTTCCCCATTCTCCAAAAAGAAATGGGAAAAAGCCCACTGAGTGTCCTAAGACTTGTTAACAAGTTTAGCTAAACTGACGTTGCTGTTTGCTTCTGAAATCGGGCCATGTGAATTTATTAAACACTGCCTGGTGGGGTTTGGGGAGGAGGGATAAAGATTCTTGCCATTCTCCTTCCCCTGCCCCCTGCTTTGACTGCACTTTCTAATCTCTTCAGCTATGGAGAGACCAGGGGGGATGGAGGGGGCGAATTTTGTAACTAGATTTTCCGAGTTCCACGTGGAGGGAATGGGAAATACTGCTAACTATATTTAAAAGCATATAAATATGCTCTGCATATTTTAGTTCCATAGCATAGCATCAGTTACACCCTTCTGAGGTATGCATTTAAGTGGTTCGGGTCCACAGTATCTTTGGTTTTTCCTTCTCTGCTAGACAGAAAGAGGTGGATGCTCCATTTGCCTGAGCTAAAGCCAGACTTGACAATTTTCCAAATCAAATGTAGCTTTGCTGATAACAGAAGGTCTGATTATTCCTTGTGACCTTTGCTTTGTGTAGTTAGCTGCCTGTGAGGTACAGCACCACGTTTTAGCAGGCTCACATTTATACTTTTTGCACTCACCGTGTTGTCTAACTAGTTGAAAAGCAAAACCACAAAGCTGAAAAACACCTTTCATCTGTAAGTCTCCAAAAAGCACATGGGATTAATTTGGCTTCTTTATTTTCATGTCCTGGATCCTTTTCCTGAACAATGTTAAAGTATGATTGGCATAACTTGTTCATTGATGATATTTCTTTTTGCCTTATTTTAAAATAAAGAATAATATTCTTTTTTTTCTTTCTTCCTTTTTTTTTTGTTTTTAAATAGTAAAGTGCTGAGAAAATAAATGGAGCTCTTGGCTGTCAAATACATTTAGTTGGGATTTCTTTCTCAGATCAGCTCCTAGGAAGGAATCTAACTAGTAGAAATGCACTGTCAGCATCTCCCAGAACCTCAGAATCAAATGCAAAGAGCACAAATAGAAGAGGAGGTTAGTAAATGGGTTGTAAAGTCCTGGCCTCCAACTGTCTGGGTTCCAGGTGCAATTAAAGGAATAGTTGCTCAGTTCTAGTATCAGGAAGAGTTAATTATGCAAAATACAGGTTTTTTTATCTCAAAGGAAAACAGCTTTTGAAAAGAATAAAAAAACCTCTTCTTGACCTGTTAATTGGCCGTGGTTAAGTATCTGATGTAAGGGTCAATAAGGTAGGCTTTCTAATATGAGTCTATACTATTTTTTCAATGTCTTTGGAAGAAAGCTGCTTTAGAGCAGAAGATGTTTTGGTGCTTTTCAGCTTCATTTGTTTCAATTCAGAAACACTGCAGTTTGCACAGTTTTTTGGGAGAAAAAGACTGACTGCAGCTGCCAGCACTACTACTGAGGAGGGCAGGATGGTGACCAATACCTGCCTTGAGCTGTTAATAAGCTTGCAATGATGAGTTCATTTTGGAGCCCTTCACTGGTGCAGCTTCAGCAGCTCCTTTTTCTGCTTCAAGAGGGAAAAGTGATTCCACATTATTAGTTACATGTGCAGGAGGGTATGTTTGGTTGTGCTGTAAGCACTGCATGTGAGCTTGAGTTTTGCCATTTTCCAAAGCTACTTCTACCACTTCATGACAGGATGTGATTTAAACTTACTATGAACATCCTTTATGAGACATGCTGGTGTGGGAATTTTAAATTAGCAGGAAGGGAAGCTTCAGGTCTATAGCTTATTTCTGCTTTTACATGTACCTTCCTGTATGTCATTCCTAGACCTTGTACCTCGGATAGCTGCCTGACCACAAGGACCAGATCCAGCTCCCAGAACAACTCCTTGCTGCTTTTCAGAGGAGCTAATGTCACAGGAGAAGGGTGGGATGCGAGTGTCTGACTCCAGGCAGACAAGCACTTTACAGCAGGCACCTTCTCAGGCTGATCCGTGCTAGTTTCCCAAATCTGGCATGAAAGCCTTGCCACTGAAACTTTGGCTAGCATTTATATGTATTTGTGTTTTGGTTTATCTATTTTTTTTTTTTGTGACAATCAACACAAACATTAAAGTATTGCTGAGACCAAATGGCAATCCCTACCCCCCATCACCCAAGCTCTGTTTCTAGTTACAACATTGGTCGGCTTCCCAGCGCTTCCCTCCTGCACCAGCTCCTGCAGCTAAGAATAGCCCTGGTGATGCTGTGGAACAGGATGTGCAACCTGCTGGGCTTCCTGCATTTGTGCTTTTGTTGCTGGCCTGGGCTGAAGCCTGTCCTCATCTTCCCCTGGACTCACTGGGTGGATTTGTTAGATTTAATTTCATGTATTAGGTTTGCTGTGGGTTGGCCCACACTTGTTTCTGTTGCATTCTGTGCTATAGGCAGCTGCATTCTGCAGTATAGGCAAGACCTCAGCCGAGGGAGTTACTTGCTGCCAGTCTTCTGTGCTTTAGAGTGTGTCTGCAGAGTGTAAGGGGATGCTGCTGGCCTGCTGCAGACCTGGATTCAGCTTCACTGCTTGGTTTGATGTTACCGTGTGATCCCTCTAGCTGAGGGTGCAGAGAGTACAGCTCGGGGAGTCTCTGCAGGTAACTGGGTCACTGCTGCTTACTTGAGCTGGGTGCTCATACTCCTAGTTCAGGAGTGAACAACACTCCCACAGATAAATGCTGCACATACTGCCTACCCTCAAGATCTTTTCATTAGCAGTGCTGACTGGAGATGCAGTCCATCGTTTTATCCTGTGCTGCCTTGGGCTCTACCCCAGTCAGTTGCAGACAAGTACATTTTCCCTTGAGAAAGGGATTATGTGAGTTAGCAAAATTTGGGTGATGATTTTCACTTGTATTTTTGTGGGCATGTGGGAAGGTTCTGACCCAAATGGATGGGGTTGATTCTGCATGCTTCCAGCTGAGTGTTAGGAGGGGTTGGGCTTAAGTACCAGCTAAAATCCAGGCTGAAGCAGTTCATCCTAAATATCCATACTGGCAGAGGTCTTAGACTTCTATGTCATGCTAGTTTGAAGTGATTTTCTCTTCACATTGCTGATCAAAAAAAAAAAGGAAAGAATTGTGTTTAATTATCACAAGAATTCTTACCCAGCCTTGGTAGGTGCGTTTCCAGTTCGTTGAAAACCTCCCTGCACGCAGCAGTGGCACAGTAAGAGACACTGACGAGTTAGTCGGCAAGTTATCACTAAAAAGGAGGTGTTTGGTGCGTGTGCTTGAGCTTGGAAGTGGAATGACACTTGGCACCATAATGTCCCAGTTATCTTTTTCTGAAGGAGTAGGAAAACTGCAGAACTAAATATTGAGTCAAGTTGCGTGGGCAGAGCTCCTGTGTCAGAGCTGCGCTGACGTCACAGCCGCAGCGTGACATCACGGGCCGTATGTGAAAAGCCCAGAGCATCACCCAAGCTCTATGTGTTATTCAAAACCTCAGTAACATTTGCTGAAAACTTGCATGGTTTGGTGGTTTTTTTGTCCCTTTTCCCATTCCCTTAATGCTGAGAAGTTTAGCCACACAGCTAAGGGGAGAGTGTGTTGCTCAACTGCCTTGCAACACTGCGTGCTGCTCTGAAAAAAAAGGTGCCACTGAACCCAGAGTTTGAGCACCACTGCACTTGGTGTGCCCTTTCTAAAAGTATCTACAAAAACAAGGTAATGTCAAAACAATGTTTCTCTACTGAAAGCTGGTGAGATACTCAAGACCACAGCTTCTGCAGTAGCCTTCTGTAATGCTCTTATCTGCTGTCCTCTTCCCAGAGAGTTATCTGAGTTACTATTACTGCATGTGCATGCAGTAATTAATGTGGCATGGAAATACGATAGGGCAGATACTGGAGTTCTTTAGATCTTTTCTTAAGAATAGAAAATCTGATCTATGAGATTTTTGCCAAAACTTCTTTCATCTCTGATAGTATCAAAAAGGCAGGCCACTTCTCCCATGGTGGTGACTCTGGTTAGTAGAGAGCAAATGAAATTATGGCATCAATGGAGAAAGATGAGCAATGGAGTGTGTATGGGGTTTGATTTTGGAGTGGTTGTATTTTCCCCCTCCTGCAGCTGCTTTAATGAGGGTAATGGTTTTCTTTGGTTTTCCTCTATAGCTCTGCAGTGCTCAACAGCTTATTACTGAGAGACCTACACTTGGAGTCCGTGGAAATCCAAGTTAGTGAAAGACAGGGAAAAACATGCTTAAACATATCACAGCTGAAGCTGAGACCTTAATCTTTCTGAGACAGAAGGTAGCCAGCACAGCCTCAGCTGTTCCATCAGGAGAGGTTAGTGTGAAGTACCAAGCTTAACTCACTGCTACAGAAATGGTATAGAAAATCAGGTAACAGCAGTTTTCTTTCACCCCCAAGCATATGAGAAGTAGCCTCTCTCTGCAAGAGCCTACAGCTTGACAAAAATAATGTCTTTGCATGGGGGTTTGTTGCTGGCAGTGGTAAAATCCTGACAGAGCAGTATTTCTCAAAATCACTTAAGGTAAAGTCAAATATGGAGGGTTCTTATGCAACATGAGAGTTCCCCTTTTGAAACAGTGGTTTGGAGAGAAAAAAGTCATTGGTCTGGGCTAGGACAAAAATTAAACGAGATAAACAAGGATGGATGGCTGCCATGTTTCCTTTCCCCTTTATCTCTAAACCTTAACCTCAAACTGAAAATTTGAGGTTAATGCAGTGCAGAGTGTCTGCAGCTACTGAAACCAGCTATGTTTTAATAGATCTTACTTATTCAATGATGATGAAGGTTTGAAAGTTCCTCTAGGTAACAGAAATATTTCTGTGTTTTTAAAGTTCAAATGCAAGTATTTTTTAATATTATTAAGAATATTTTAAAATCAAATAATTAATTCTCCTGATAAAGCATTTCATAAATGATTTCCTTATTCTATATCCTTGTTTCTAATTCACAGAACATAGAAATAAACTTCATTTTCAAAAACCTGTCCAATTTTTGCTAACGTATTATTTTTCTTTAATATCAGCTAGAAAAAAAGGAAGTTTCAGTTAATAAAAAGTGGAGCTAACCACACAATTTTGGTAGCAGGTCACTCGCCACTAACAAGTATTCAGCACTTTGCAGAGCTGAGTAGCTGTAGACCATGCTATGAAAACAGGGACCACGGCAATAAATTAGGGTGGAAAAATGTTTGCTTGAACTTCATGAAGAAGAAGCTGCTTTAGTGATACATAAGAAAATGTATCTATTCCTAAGATGCATTTTAACTTGCACTATACATAGCATCCTGAAAAACTAATCCTTCAAGACACTGGTGATGTGATGGTGAATTTATTCCAGAAATAACCAGATTAGATCCTGTTCTATGCAGTGATTTATCCAGCCAGTGAAAGTATGGTAGGGGAGGAGTGGAGAGCATGATAGATGCAGTTCTGGACTGCACATCACTCAGCTACTCCTTCCAGGACATGTGATCCTTCTTTTAAGTAATGTAGGGTATGCTGAGGGTTTCACCCAAATATGATTATTCTACTTTTCATACAACTTGGTTCTGACAGGAGCTTTGTTCTGACAGATTCTTTCTGAAGGGGATTGTCTTAGCCAAATTGGCTTCAAGGTATCTTCCTGTGACAATGCCTTCAGGGGCCACGCGCTGGCTGGCTGAGCTAGTGACACTGTTTTCCTGTGCTCAATAGGAGTGCAAGACTCGGAACCAAGTTGAGCTGGATGGAAGGTATTAAAGACCTGGAAATGTGGAATAATATGCTGAAGGCAAGGCCAGATTAATTCTCAACACTTTAAGCCTTTGTTAAGAAAAGTTGGGCTCTTGGGTTTTGGGGATGGGAGGTGGTTGTTTTGTTTGTTTTGGGTTTTTTTACTTTCTGCACCTGTGACTAACTCTGAACAGAGCCACTCATATGTAGAGGAGGAAAACTTAATATTCGTTGAAATTTCACTGAGGTGCTTTTTGGTAGGTCCAAGATGTTTACTAAGTAAATTGCATAGGATGGTAATGGTTGTTACAGGACCCCTTAGAGCATGTTTTCCATCTCACTTTTCATCTCTGATAAGTAGATTATAAGAGCCTGCCCTGGTACAGCATTGGGAACTCTGACAGGTGAAAAGTGCTCTCTGTTCATAGCACAGGCAGGGCTCTGACCTCTGTCGTGCTTCTCATACCTCAAACTCTGCTAGATTGTGCTTAAAGAAATACGAAGTACTCTCTGGGACTCGAAAATGTGACTGATTTCTTTGTAGAAGCCGTGGTTCTCTGAGGGGTCTCATTTATCTCCACATGGGCTTCAGTTTCCCCCAAAAGTTAAAATTTCAGTTTAAGGTTAAAATTTCACCACAAGGGGCGGCTTGTAGAAATCTCGAGAAGCATCCAGCAGGACTACAGCTAAGGAAAGAAGCCATCCTCTCTTGGATTGCACCCCAAGCCAACCCAGCCTGAGGGATGGAAAACCAACAGTGTTCCTCAGAAAGGTCGGGATTGCTCCTGGTAATCCTGGCTGTGCTGCAGTGATTTTAGGGCCACAGCACATGGGAGAAGCGAGGGCATGACTGCCATGAGCTGGGATGTGCAGGCGAGCTAACCTGTGCTCTGAGCACCTCCTGTCACAGAATACCCATCTGTGCAGCGCTGGCCCTCAATGTTTGAAACTTCCACTCTCTCTATAGGAAAGGCCTCCAAATCCAGGCCATGTGTGACGTAGGTGTAAAGGGAGCAACAGGCTGGTGGAAATGGCACCACCGGTGGTGTAACAACTCTGATAATGGGCTGCCACTCCAGTTGGTCTGGGATCAACGCTGTCACAGAGTTTAGAACTGATGAATGAGTCTTGAAACTCAATTTATGCAGAAATAACTGCTTAAACCTGGTTACTTCTTGTTTCCTTGTGCAGGTGGCTTTTCTAGGCTGTCTGCTTTTTCCACAATAACTTCCAAGCCCTGCTTGGGCAGGGGTTGTCGCCTCCCAGCATACCACTGATCATAGGGGTAGGTATCCTCCAGGCAGGGCTGCTGGATGCTTCCTAATCTGGCAATGAGGAGAAACACCCACCATGAGAGAGTTTGCAGTGTTTCACTAAATAAGTAATAGATACTGAAGTCCCAGGACTTTGGAATCACATGGACTCTGACTTTTCATGCAATGCTGTATAGTGTTTAGGTAAAAGGTTAAAACTATAGTTACTCTAAAACAAATCTATACCATAACATGGAGGCAGAAAGACAGACAGTAGCACTGCTTCCTTCTTTAACAGGAGTCAAGCCGAGACAGAGATGAAGAGTTTACAAATGTTTTCTGTTTAGTTTTTTTCCTCTCACGTGACTTCTTGTTAGAATGCTGGAAACAGACTTCGGTTAACTTTTGGTTATTAAAAAAAGCAAAAAGCAGTCTTAGAAAGAAATTGGGGTCTGACAACCCAGCAGGGTAATGGGAAACTTAATAAATATCCTGTTGTTATAACATCTGTCATTTTAGCATTAACAAGCTCATGACTTTAGCTGTTGTATGATCACAGCTCTACTCTGCAGATTAAGAGAAAGGCTGTTAGACCTTTAGAGTAAAAGATTTCTGCCCAGCAGGATGCTTTAACCTCTTGTATCCTGAAGCAATTTAGCTAAAGCAGCTTGAAAGTGATATAGAGACAGACTCCTGTGCAGGTCAATTAGGAGGGATACAGAAGCAGGTAGACTCAAGGATTTTCCTAATTTTGTTCTCTTTGATGTCCAGAAGAACTAGAAAAAAAAAACCCAACCAAGCCCAAAAGAATGTGGTAGGTTTTTGTGGTTTTTTTCTGAATTTGGTCACACTTTGATTTTCTTAAAGGTTGTAGAGAGGAGATTTAAGAGACTGTCTTATTAAATGAATAAACATCACTGGAGCAAAGCTGTGGTAGATGTCCATTGCTTGTAAGGCAGTAAATATATATCAACCACAAACAGAGAGTGGTATTTTGGTTCATTTAAAACAGGCCTATGTAAGAACCAGAGCAACTGCATGAATACTGAACTCCATACAGTGTCTCTCACCACCTGTTTCTGAGATTTCTTTAGCCTGTTGACTCATGTTTTTCTTTTCTGGAAGCTAAAGAAAATGCCTGCCATGCTGAAAATGCTCCTGGTTTGGTTTTAATCTCAGATGAAGTTCATCCAGAACAGTTCCATGGTGATAATGTTTCTGACTTCTTTATTTTTTGCTTTTATGTGTCAGGTGGTGAAATGAGAGCCCTCCGTGATCTGTTTGCAGCTAATGCCTCCCTGCTACACGGCTTCTCAGGCAGGGAGAAGCAGAGGGGCTGAAAAAAGAAGTTGTCTTGGTGCTCAGGCAGAGTCCATAGCATGTTGGATGCAAGCAAGAGCTGTGGCTTTAGAGGAGAGTAAATCCATCTTGTCCCAGAGCACTTGGTTGTCCTCCCTCACTGTCTTCCCTCAGGGCAAGGAAGCACCACATCCAGCCCACACCCACCTCCAGGACTGGTGTCATTCTACAGAAGTATCACAAAAGTATCGTGGATCTCATTGTCTCACAGGATGTAAGGACAAACCACCATGTTCTCATGCTTCTTAGATGCCTCTAAAAAGCCCAGAGGCATCAGTAGCACTCCTAAGTGCTTCCCAGCCCCTGTGTACTTTAGACAAGTGATTTTGCATAGAATTTAGGATCCTTAAATCAGGTTTGTTTGCTTTAGACAGGATTGAGATTGTCTTGGAAATGCTACTATTCTGTTTGGGGAAAATAATCTTATGTATACAGCAGAGATGCCGTCTCGTGTGGCATGACTGGAAAGCCCAGACACGATCTGGGGCACTGGGGGACCCAACGCCCATGCTCAGGTCTTTACTAAGCAGATGGTTTACTTCATGGGCTCTCAATATCTATTCCTTTAAGTGATGTTAAGGCAAGGAGAGAAATCCACACCCTCCCCCCAAATTTTAATACCAGCACAAACATTTCAGTAGCTGGTGGTGGTTTCACTGCAGAGACAGACTCACGGGATGATGACTTTTTGTTTTGTAAAATGCTTTAATTTCCTGAAATAGTTATAAAAAAACCCTGACTCCAAACCACTTTCCATTTTGAAATACTTTTGTGAGTGAAATTACAAGTTCAAGTTCTCTCAGTGTTTTGAGTAGAACAAAACACTTGGACCCCAGTAGCTTTTGCTGAAGGCTTTCAGAGCTGCTAACGTCTAGAAAGTCTGTTATTTGCATGGGTCTAATTAGAACCCATAAAAGAATAAGAGAGATTAAACCCAACAATGCAGTTCAACTGTAGTGCTAAGATCTTGCAATTAAACTAGGCTGTTGGATTATGCATTTTAGCACATGAATTACTCTTTAAGTGATAAATGCTGAACCAAATAATTATCTAAAGCTTTTGGGAAGGGATAATCACTAAGGTTAGGCTGAGAAAAGACAGTACATTTTTTTGGAAAAAGAAATAGAAGTATGGCTTGATGAGAACACAACAAATTGTTCCCTGTGAATAAACTGACAGGTTAGTCCACATTTCTTCTTTTTGAAATATGGGTGGCACCTTATGTTTTTTTTTTCCCTTTAAAACCGGGCAAAAATTAGAATAATCAAAACCTTGAGGAACGCCTACCACATCTCCAGAGGCGGGTGGCAAAAACCCACAGAGGCGCTCATTTACGTCCTTCTCACTCCAGCAAAGAGGGTGCTGGGAAGAGCAGAGTGTCGGGGAGCACGGCTGTGCCGGGATGCTGCTCTCCCTTTGATGCCAGCACAGCCTTGTTAACATTTCAGTCTCTCACTCTGCCATGCCTGGGCTTGTGCGAGCGGCTGCCTCTGGAGGGGCTGCACCACTGCAACCCTCGTGCTTGGCTTCAGTCCCTGTGGATGGCTGTAGTCACCTTGCATGGCTGCAGTCCTCGTGCCCAGCTGTCCTGGGATGGCCATGGACAGGTGCCGGGGGACAGATGAGAGAGGCTTGGCTGCCAGTGCAGGGGGACAGCCCCACCCTTATCTCACAAAGCGGCCCGGCACCACCCTGCCTCTCCCCCGGGCCTGAGGCAGCCCGGGGATCTCTGCGCTGGGGCTGGAGGAGGCCCTGGCCAGCAGCAGTGCCACAGCTTTCCAGCCCTCACAGCAATTCCCTGAGCCCCCCGCCACTGCTCACTCGCCCAGGAGGTTTTATCTCAGCCCCCACGCCAGTGAATGGCCAGGCCATTGCCTGCAGGATCAGCCTCGCTTTCTCCTGCTGGTGGGTCCCTGTCCGGAGCTGCCCCACAGCTGCCCCAGAAGGCGCCGGTGCCGCCGTCCCTGAGCGCAGGCCACAGGGGAAGCTAGGCGAGGGGTTTTGTGGCAAATGGAGCGACAGCGAGGCTTGCCACAGGGCCACTGCAGCATCCCAGTGAGGAGAGCGATTGCCCTCACGCTATTAAAAGGCAATTTGCTGAAAGGAAACCGCTCCGGCCGCACGCACCCAACTGCAGCATCCAAGCGGCGCTGGAAGCGCTGCCACCGCAAGAAAGCAGGCAGCCCCCATTAGCAGGGAAATTCATCTTTTACAAGAGCCACAATAGACCATTAGCTTTTAACCAGGTTTTTGGGGTGGGAACCAGCCTTCCTGTTGGGCAAACCCCAAGAAGGAAATAACTGCCTCCAAACATCCAGGGGCGGTGGGGAGTTCAGAGCTGAGTTCGCTCTGAACTCCGCAGCTTGAGCTCGCTGGTACAATGCAGCCAGCTCCTGCGCATGGATGAGCCAGTGGCGGAGCCGTGGGGAGCTGCACTTATTTATTTGTTCCTACAGCACAGGCAGAGACAAGGGCCCTGTTTTATGTTCCCCTGCAGGAAGGTGATAAAGTGCCTGGGAGCTGCTGGAAACCATTCTCCAATAAATTCAAAGGGAAAGGCCATTTTTTATGCCTTGGAAGCTTGTGAGGGCTGAGGGATGCTGGAAGGCAGTGAAAACTGAGGCAGCGCATCACACACTAGCGTGGCAGGAAGCCACCGGAGCAATTTTTCTGGTTTGTTTTGTTGCTTGTTCTTTTTTTTTCCCCTCAATGATTTTTACTCTGCCTGTGGCTAAGCAATCAATATCTCTTTGCCAACAATAAATATTCCAGGCTTTTAAATGATGATGTATTCCAGGGTGAAACAAATTAGGTGCATTGTTGGTGCCTTCTTGTACTCAAACTAATTCTGTGGGTCCAAATGAAAATTCAGAAAGAGATTCCTGAGCCAGGCTCACTGGTGGCAGCAGATCTGAACAGGTCTGGCTTCAGCTGTCAGCTCTGTTGCTGATCTCTCTTCTTTCACTGAGATGAGCAGAAATTCAGGAGAGCTGTGTAAGTAGCTCCGCAGGCTGAATCCATCAGGCAGATGCATGCAGCTGAGCATGAGCCTGCCTGGAGCACTGCAGCGCCCTTGTTTCCCTCGGCAGGAGGCTGCAGAGCTGGACTGGTGTGTCAAGCACAGCCCAGCCTGAACAGCACTGGCCCAAATGCTGACCCCGGGGTGCCACAGCAACAGGGACTTCAGCTTCGACCTCTTGGTGCAGTGGCTGGCCAAGGAGTGTTCCCCAAGGACTTGCTACTAAAAGCAATCCTTCCCTTCTGATACCCACCCAGGGAGCCAGGCGGGAACCCATCTGGAGCCCTGAAAAGTCTGTCAAGGCTGTGACAGTAACCAATCCTATTCCCATGTGTCCGAGGGAGAGCAAATCAGCTTAATTAAGCACCAAGGAAGCAATCTGATTTGCTTCTGAAGTGGAGTTGGATGATTTGTACAAATAAATTGTTAACAGGACATATTATTTTCTTTGGTTTCCTATGCTGTTTTGCTGAGGTGGTGGAGGGATTGTGTAGCCACTCCTGCCGTATTTCTCCTGTGGCATCAGTGCTGCTTGAACCCTTTAGCAGAGAAACCTTATAGGACAGTTCAGGAAACATCTGACTCCACTTCCCAACTACTGCTACAAGAGCTCTTGCTCTGAAGGATTAAGATGGTTGTGGAAAATGGAGGGCAAAGACACTGGGCATTTTTGCTAGGAGACAATATTGCACAGTAAAACACAGCCAGCCAGAGCAGGTGGGCACCTCGTGTCAGTGACCATCAGCCCCACTTGCTCATCCCCCAGAGCTGTCACCCCCAGGTCCTAGCTCCCTGTTTATTAGGGGGATGGGGATCCACGTAAATGGATTTCTCTCTTTCCCCCTTTTTTCTTCAGGGGGAGGGTGCTGCCGTTTTAATAGTGGCAACAGTGCACTACTTGTGCATTAATCCTCATCAGCTTGTATGTGCATACAGGCAAAGCGTGATGGGCTTGACACTTGCCATCAAGAAAAAGAAATCCTCCCACTTTCAGGTCACTCTGCCCTGGTTTTGTACCAAATCTTTTCAAATCAACAGCCATTTCATCTCAATAAGCTAATAATAACCCTTGCAAAGCCTGTGAATCAGCAAAAGGCTCTCCACAGCTGCAGCTGTCAGCAAAACAGGAGCTAACACTGTGGAGGGGTGTGTGCTGAAGAAGTTTGAGCCCTGGCCCATGGTAAGCCTTAGGCAGCATTTGCTGAGCCAGAGCCACCTCAGGGCTTTGCCTCTGTCCTAGCCCACCTCCACCATGCTTGTGGGTGTCATTTGTGAGAGGAGTGAGCAGCAGGAGACCAGGCTGCACAAACAATTAACAAAGTCTTTACTTATCCTTCCTCTCTAGGGAGAAACCTCTGGATGCCAGAAGAAGCCAGATGAATGCTTTGTGTCTTCTACTACAACAGGAGCCAGCTCTCAAAAAAATCTGCATTGGTGTCTGGTGGGAATATCTGGAGCACTGGAGCTTGGCCTGCTGCTTCTCATTGAAATCAGCAGGAATTTTTTCACTTACTTCTCTGGCCCAGCTCTGCTCTGTGGCTGGCAATCCCTGCTAAGGAAAAGTGGGTTCTGCTGCAAGGTTATTTGCAATGGGGGTTGCCAAGGAGTGGGCAGGCTGCCTGCTTGGGAGACCCTTTGACCTGAGTCCCCCTGTAGCTCTGAGGGCTGATGTTCACTATTTTTTCCCCTTGCGTTTTGCCCAAGGAAGCTTGCAGGTTTGCTGCTGGCCAGTAGGCAGTGCATGCAGGTGGGGGCCCAGGACTGAGGATGAACCAGAGACATAAGCTATCTGTGAGCATAAATGCCTCTCTAACCTTGCACACCTTGTAGGAAAAAGAAGAATTTCTGAAAAGGAGGACCCGCTAAGAGAGGGGCTGGGCAGTGCATGCCTTGTTTCTCACCCTCTTTCCATCAGCACCCACTGCTGAGTCCTTTTGGAGGCAAGCTACAGAAGGAAAGACCTATCAGACCCAGTGTGACAGTCCCTAGGTGACAAGGGATTTAAGAGCTTACCAATGTGGGATGCTTCAGACACTGTGCAAATAGAAGAAATACCCTGCCTAGCAGCTAAGTCCTGAGACTTTTTAATAACCAGGGCTCTTGTGGCTTTCTTCTTATGACTCCTGTCTCTGGGTCCCCTGACATTCACCCACATGGCATGAGATTTGAAGCACATACTCCATAAGCCAGTGTGCTGGTCAAGAAACAGTGGTTTGGGCAATTTTCTAATCTTCCAGCACAGTTTGGAGTGGGCTGAAGTGAAACTCCCAGGCAAGCGAGGTGGCTGAGCCAGCAGAGGTGTTGCAAGGTGCTGCTGAGTGCCACAGCTGCAGCAAACCCTGGGAGCAGCCAGTGACTCAGGTCTCTGCTGTATTTCCTAATGAAAGTCTGAAGGATCTGGTGTCTTTATTAATCACTACCGCCCAGCTCTCCACTGTTACTATCTTCCCCTGGTTTTGTGTCTTGGCACGTTTAGATAACCAAACAATTTTTTGAGTGCTCAGATGAGAAAAAAACAGTGGTAGCAGATTCCCAGGAGGCAGCACCAGGGGCTGAGTTAAAACTCCAGGGCTGTTCTGTGTTACACTTGTGGCCAAGGGAAAAGCTCAGGACCACTGCACCGTCACCATACGCTCCTCTCTATTTCAGGATGAGCCTGACACGGATGAAAAATAGGAGCTGGAATGGCTGAGCAAATAGGTCTGCAGCTGAGGAGAGTCTGTTTCCACCATTCTCTGTGGAGTTTCTGTGAGTCCAGCAGCTCACAGGATGCATTAATAGCAAGCTGCAGCATTCCTGCTAATTTAGTGTACTACACTCAGCACCTCCCTGGGAGGTTGTACAGAATGAGCTGCATTTACTGCAGCCAAGGGGAGCTGCATCCTCTTGCTTGCAACATTGCTGCTTTGGTGGTACCTTTTGTGTCAGGTCTGAGATGCTGAGCAGCACCTGAGCACCCGGAATTTAACACCATGACCCCACCATATGTGCTATGCTGTGACCTCGGTCTTGATAGCGCCCTCTTTGGCCTGGGAGCTTTTAGGTCAGCTGTGCTGCTCTGCCCACAGCCGGTGCACCTGCCTCAAGGTCTAACTTGCTGCACTGCCTAATGCTTTTATTTGCACAAGTTTTCAAAAGTGTCAGAGTGGTCAGACCTGATGGATTGCCTGCCTGAAGTACGTGGATGATCAGCTGAAGTGTTTGTTTGAGCATATAGACTCCATGTTGTGATATTTTAATGGCTGAGTTCAGCCTGCAAACTGAATTGGTGAACTCTCTTTGGTATTCCTTGTTCCTGAAGTGAAACCCCTTTGCCTGTACACTTCTCTCTTTCTTCTATAAAGGAAAACAGGATTTTATGTTTGAGTAAGTAGAATGCAAAGCACTATCCAACAGGTCAATTTAATGTGGGATTGCTTTATGCTGACTGGCAAGAATACGCTTCTGTTTGTTATGCTTAGGTTTTGATGATATTCTCTTACTGTGAGAAATGAGCACTGCCAAGAGGAGATGAAGATATGGCTTAGCTATGAAGGGCAAGTACAAAAGGCTGACAATCCAGGAAAAATACACTGCAAAAATTCACACAGGAGACAGATTCTCCTGAGCTGTGTGACTGCTGGGGTGCCCAAAGACTTGTGGTTTCCTTGAAAGGCACCCACACAGATTTCATTTCACTGCAGTGCACGCTCATGACCCCGTGGTATTTCTGGCAAGTGCCCATCACGTGCCTGCCAGCAGCTGCATGTGTGAAACACAATGATCAGATGTGCTGCCAGTCTGGGGAGCCTGAAGTTTTCCTGAGGCAGGAGCCTGAAGATATTGAGGTAATGGTCAGGAAGCATCATCCCAGAAAACCACCTTAAACAAGGCTAGACTCAGAGCTGGCATTTCTCTCCTCTCCCAAAGTCTCCAGATGCAATTGCAGGTGCTGATGGAGTAGCTGGCATCACCTGGCACACGGCACAGAGGGGAATGGGAAGGGGATGTGGTGCTGACACCACTGAGGTAACAGCAGCAGAGCAGGTGTCTCCTCTCCTGCTGCTGCCAGAGAGGCGGGTAATTACCATATCCATTTTAGAAATGAAGAAACTAACGCAGAGTGCATAGGCGGAAGGGGAGAGTTTTAGGAATATGTGGGTGTCTGAGATGCAAATGCTTTGGGAAACACCACGTTGTGCCTGATTTGCATTTGTAGGCAGCTAAATACTTGTACTGATCTGACCCAGAGGGCTGTGTGTGAGGGTGTAGGGAACAGGGTGAGCTCCCCACGCTTCCTCCCTGGGGATCCCTCAGTCCTTGTGGTGCCTGGGCCAGTTGCTCCCCTCCTTTGGCTCTGCTCCAGGGATAAATGTTCCTGGGTTCCCCCAAACAGCAGCAATGATGGGATGGCATGGGATGGGATGATGTTTCCCTCTTCACTCTGCAAGGGCAGCCCAAATTGGCAGCCCTTTTAATTCTCCCAGCTTCGCCTCCATGCTAGATTTTCTCTTTCAAGTAGAAATCTATTTCAAAACTCAGCAGATTTATTTTGCTTCAGGACCTGTTGATTTTCCCTGCTTGAATATTGCCCCTACCCAGACTGAATGCTGCTTATCACCTGCCAGCTGCTGTTGCTGCTCTTGGGCAGGAGGCAGAGCCGATGCCCACTGCTTGCCTCTCCCAGTCCCTGCAAGACTTTGGACACTCCTTTTTATGATGATGATGTAAGTGTTGAAAACTATCACCTGAGTTGAACTGCAAAAGAGTGAGAGAGTTTACTTCAGTGGAAAAACAGATTATAATTATCGGTAACAGACTCAGCAACTGTGTATGCAATCATTTCCTCCTGAAGATCTTGGTACACTGGAGAGGAGAAACTTCCTGTTTACTCTGCAAAGAAGAGTGTCATGATGATTTATCAGTAAAGAACCACCCTGTTCCTAACCTTCATTTTCCAGTTTTCACTATACCTGTGGCATTATTTTCTCTAGAGAAACAGCCAGAGTCCACCTCTGATTTTTTGGGGAACTTTGACGGGAAACTTTGTTAAATGTCTAGAGCCCTTTTTCAGCTCCAGCCAAAGGCTTTTCCTTTCTTTCTGACCCAAACTGGTGGGTTTCTTAGCTTTGTCGTGGCTCTGAAGTCCACCTGCAGGCATCTGCTCAATTGTTTCTGTTGGAGCATGGTCCTGCCATTTTTCCAGAGGGCACCTAGACAAGCAGCACAAGATATGCCTTCCCACTTTCTTTTCCCATATGAGCAAAGGAGCAAAGGTCTTTGCTCCCTGTGCTGGGACTTAGATTCATCTTCATGTGTCAGGAAATGCAAGGTTGCAAAATATTGGGGTTTTTTTCAAGAGTCTTTACCATAACAGTGATAAAAATATTTTAATTGACTTCCTTGCGCTGTGTGACCTCAGTACAATATTTGAATGACAGTATCCTTTCACTCATGGCCACTTGCATCAGTTCAAAATGCAAGTCCTTTTTCTGCATCAAGATGTTTTAAAATATCTTGATATTTTAAAAACAAAACAAGCCAAAACAAAACAGAAAGAAAACCTGAAAAAAATTATTCCATTTTCCTTTTTGGAAAAAAAAGAAGTATAAAACAAATGCCTGAGCAATGTGATGGAAAAGCACAGCCTCTGTGTGGGATAGGCCTCTGCCATGGATCTGTAAGAACCATGCAGAAGAAGCCAGAGCAGTCAGCACTGCTGTGAACACTGGATGGCACAAGTTACCATGTGGGAGCCTCACACCAGCACAGGGGAGGAAATGAAAGGACCCCCTGGTGAAACTGGAAGTCATCAAAGAGATCATCAACTGGGCAGTAGGATCAATGGAGGAGCTCTTGAGAAATGTGTGCTGCAACCTCTAATATTTCATCTCTTATCGGGTTTGAGTCAGTGTCTTTCATGGCACAGTTAATGTTGTGAGGCAAGGTGGTTTCAGTAATAATGTGTTTTGTTCCACTGACCTCGTTTTTGTTGAATGTTTTGTCTTGGATCTTTTGCTATTGCTAATGCGTGTTGCTACAATGCCAAGAAGATGCTAGTTAGAAAACCACTGAGGTCTTTTCACACCACTTTCCCCAGCTCTTTGCCTAGAATTCTCCAACCTTTAAAATCAAATTACAAGTATGCCTAAATACTTACTCCCCAGGGCACTGACCCGTTTGAAGACTACCTGTCTGGCAGGAATCAGTGTTTGTGCTATGTGGCTTCAGTGTCACCATGGGAATGTCCAGGAGAGCTGGCATTTACCTCTTCATTCACTATGGCTGAAATACAGAGGTGGCTGGGCAGGATGAACCGTGCCCTGAGAACAAATGAGTGAGCCTTGCTCAGTGGCCTTCACATCTCTCAGGTCCCCTGAGATGGGTTAGAGGCCACAGTGGGGCTGGAGGTGTCACAGTTGGGAATGGAAGCCCTAGCCATGCAGAAGGGGTGCTTCAAGTGCACATCTCTTCCTGAATGTTTTTTTACCCCTCTGATATTTAACTATATTTCCCTCTTGCATTTCACATCCATCATTTCTTCTTGCCTTTTTCTTTTTTGCTTTTAGTCTTGTTTGGAGCCTCTCTGCATGGACAGAGGGGCAGAGCTAGCATCTTCCTTCTTCCTTGCTTAGGGCATGGCTTGCATCATACTTTTCCTTCAGTTCCTGAGTGAATTTACTGCCAAGCAAAAGCAGGTGAAAACCCACACCCCGAGAGCAGTTGTGTATAGCTGAGTATCAAACTGTCATAAATTTACTTGCTTTCAGGGTTGTCATTCAGAAGTTCATGACAGACCAGTGAACACACTCCTTGTGGGAGCTCAGGGTCAGAAGAAGTTGCAACCCCCTTCTCAGGAGGAAAGACAAGCACAAGCTGAAACACCCAAGCTGCAATCAGCGGCAGAGCACCACTCCAGGAAGGATCACGCCTCATCAGCGGGTGTTGGCTTTCTAAGGCACCTCAAGTACCCTGCCAGAGTAATTAGTAGTGATCTCAATCAGACATCGCCATGTACACGGCTGTCTACAATGGTGACATGTTTCCTCATACATCTGCAGTCAACAGCATTTTTGAGGTGGATACACTCCCTAGCCCGCAGTAATACCCTGCCTTGTGCTTGTTGTCTGTCACTCTGCACAGGAGTGTTTGTCCCAGATAGACCCTCGTGTTGTCTCCATGTAGCTCTGGGATTGCAGGCTTGCTGGGGGCATGACTGAAAAGTGAAGGGCAAAGCTGGAGGGAAATGTGTTTAGTTTAGCTGGGACAAGCCAGGCATTTCATCTACCAAAGAAAAGAGCAGATTTTGATCCCACTGTGTTTATATTTGTTTTCACGGGAAAAAATGGGCAGTTTATTTGTTACAACACGCTCATTTCAGTCTCAGCTCCAGCAGCTGGGTGAACACTTTCCAATCAAACCCTTACATTTCCCATAAGAAAAAGCTGGAAAATTGGGGATTTAGTGTTGTTCTTTGACCAATAAACATTAATAACATGCAGCATGGACCCTGCCTTTTCTTTGACTACTCTATAAAATGCTGTGGCATAGGTGTAGCAACAGTCAATCAGGTCCAGACACTGCCTCTTGCTCCGAGCGGCCACGCTGAGGTCATGTCTCAGTTAATTTGATTTTATTAATTTGTTTTTTAATTATTTGCTTTCACAAAAGGCTTGTAATACGTGATGGAAGGAGGGGGGAAATTCACCACTGCACTTTTGTACATGCTTCCTGCAAGGTGTGGGCGCTCCTTGCCCCTTTGCAGTGCCAGCCAAGGACAGCCCACAGGCCTCCTGAGGCCCACGGGAGCATGTACATGGGAAAGGCAGAGCCCTCCCAGCCTGGCAGGAGACAGAGAGAAAGGATGGGAGCCCTCCTTTCCTACAAGGGAGCTGGGGAGACTCAGGCCCTGTGGAGCCAGCAGCTGGGGCAGGATGAGGGGTGTGGATGAGAGAGAGGGAGATGCAGACTGGCGGTACCTGTTTGTGCTACTTCAATGTGGCTGCTCGTGCAACTCTTCAGATCTACCTTTGTGCTTCATTTTTTAAATCATCCCCCAAGATCTCAAGTGAACTTGCTTGTCTCACCCCAGCTAGGGCCAGCCCTCCCATCTATGCCCTCTATGCCAGCCATGCTCCGTCTCCTTCCCCAGAAAGCTCCCTTCCCTCTGCCAGCCCGTGATGACTGTCCACACCAGAAGTGCACACTTATTCCATCCAGGCTGCCTTTCCCCACCTCAACCACATCAAATGAAATGCACACAGTGGTGTGATTTAGTTCAGCTTCCAGTACTGTCACACTTCCAGGATTACTGTGGCTTTCATGGTGCTCTCAGGAAGTGCACGAATGTGTGCAAGGTGTCTTGCAGAACTTCCCAAGCTATGGACAGTTGAGTGGTTTGCTAGAAAGTGGAATATGACAATCCTGCCCTTGGGTGGGATGGGATCCCATTCTCTGTTGCTTGTTCCCAGCATAAACTGTGTTTGCCTGCAGTGGTGGTAGACCAGATTTATTCACGTACCTCCTGTCTTGCGTTTCATTTGCTTTGGCAACTCCCTAACTCCTGGTCATGGTGGGACACTGCTGCATGCCCAGCCACCGGCATGACTGCCGGGACAGTGATAACACACCTTGCCTCTTGAGGGTGGCTCAGATTACAGCCAAAGAAAAATATCATCTGCTCTGTTGGTGTCCAGGCCCAACATTTGTATGTGACATATTACCTGCTAGGTACCCCCACATGACTCATGACCACAAAAATAATAAAAAGCTAAAGGGTAAGCTGGCCTACAAGGTGTTACTTGCTTGCTGTTATTGTCCAGGGCTGCTGACTGCTGCTGAAGGATTTCTACTGTGTAACTACAGCCCAGCCTTAGCAGCTCTGCCAGTCTGAATGGTGCTGCTGAGTGGTGTATGTGCTTATTGCTTCTATGAATGTGACTCCAGAAGATAATTACATGCACAGGAAGAAGACAGGATAGAAACCTGATTGGGAGGATAAGGAGAACCTGCTTTGTGCCATCATAGGATTACATGCAAGAGTGTTGTATTGTCTGAAGGCAGAAGAGTCAAGATACCATCGGCTACTCCTGTTACTACACCCCAGAATTCATCAAGGGCTGAAGACAAAGAGCAAGTTAATTATTCATGACATATGCATAAAAGGGGGAGGCAAGAACACACAGAGGGCTATTTCATCATTTTCCAGCCTAGCGAGGCTTATTGGTTCATGTTAACCAGCTTTTCTTCTTTTAAATCTAATTTTGAAATTGGACAACTCACTTTTCCCCTCTGGCATTGGTCAGGCCAGTGGTAAACTCAGATTTCTGCTCTCCTTGCTTAATTGGTACCTGTGAACCTAGGGTTTATTTTGCCTGCTCGCTCCAGCTTGTCTCAGGCCTTAATTGCGAGGTCTCTGGGGGAGCGCCTGTGCTGTATAACGGGCCAGCGTTCTACAAATGGCTCAGCTTTTCCCCTTGGAAGAAGCTGATTCATCAACACGGAAATGTTTTGCACAATGGTCTTCACTTCACTGAGATTTCCAGTTAAAAGAATTACTCATTTTGATATGACCAAAAATGCTTTCTCTCGTGTCATGTTGCAGTGTGGTGCACCAGACCTGCCAGGCAAGCTGGGGGCTGTGCTTCCCCAGAGGAATTGGGGATTGTGCCCGAGCACAGGTACAATCCTGTGTTGCATCTGTCGCTGCGTGAAACTCCTCTATGTTCAGTAAGGCTGGGAGCTGATGGGAACAGAGCTGAGCTTCAGGACAGTCTCCTGCTCTTCTCAGAGGTCCACCTCAACCATGGCCTTCTCCTGAGAGCTGTCATGTGGCCCTCAGATGCCCTTTCCATCATGTGAGCAGTGTCCATAGGCCAGTGTAACATGTGCCTGCATGTTTTCCTCTGCTCAGGAACAGCTCTTGCTTTGCCTTAGAGCATTTTGCAGTAAGACTGAAGCAACTCTATCCTAGTGAAGGAGTGTCTGACTGTAAATTCCTTTCTCCATCCATGTTCTGCTCCTGACCGTACCCCCTTTTTTAGAGCACTTTCATTACTGCGTAACAGCAAGTTTTTAATGAGCACATTGTTGCTGGGATTCACAGAGCAGGCTTTGTGCTGCTTCTTAAGAAAGTGCATTTGGTAGAGATTATTTTTCTGGAATGGTTTAATGGAGAGGAAACTGAATGTGTCCCCATAGTGGTTTTCTTTCAGGATGAAACTGACAGAAGGGTGGAAACCAAAGCCAGCCTGGCTCCTGCACCTGTGCTTCAGGAGGGGCTAGTGGCTGAGCTGGTCAGAGAGGCTGACCTCTTCACCAGGAGAGAGTGGCTTGCAAATGATGCTCCCCTGCCTTGGTTCCAAAGAGGTCAGCTTTGCTCCTCTCCCTGAGCACCCAGGAAGGCTGTTGGTATGTCACCATTAGTTTTCTCCTTGTGCCCCATGCTTTGTTTGTTGTTTTTAAAGCAGTTCCAGCTATGGCCTTGTGGATGGGCAAGATGAGAAGTGTGCTGTGGAACTGAATATGGTGTCAGTCTGAGAGCATGGGGTGGCAAACCTCATTATAAACTCAGCAGTAGTCACTGAAGTCTGCTAGTTTTCAGAAAAGAGCCAGCTCATTCCCATCTATGTGTAGCTACTGAGAAATCAGCTGGGGAGAAAAGTGAATTTTGAGTATGATGGACACCACAGCATGGAACTGGGCCAGGGAGGGATTTTTCCCTCTCAGGTCAGCCTGAGCAGAAATTATTGGGAACTGGACATTGCTGCAGGTGTGATGGCTTTTTGCTCTTGTTCCTAGTGTGCATGTTGGACACATCAATTAGGAGTCCAAGCAAAAAGAACCAGAGGCAAAGGAGTAAGAGACACAACATCTTCCTCATCCTTGGTGGCATCCTGTTTGTCTGAGGCCTGAGAAGATGGCTAAAACCTCCTGCATACCTGGTAAGTGGTTAATTGACAAAATTGGAACAGCAGTCTTTATGTCTAAGGGATCCAAAAGTCAAAAACATGTCACCTCATATTTTGGGAAGTCATGGGTTAGGCAGCTGAACTTATATGAACTTTCCCTCAGCAGGGGATTTTGGCAGGAAAGTGTACTATTTAAAATTTGGTGACTTACCAGAAGTTTGCTTCAAAAGGATCTATCCTGCCCTTAATTAATATCCTTAGATCCAAGACTTTTATTTTGTTTAGGTGAACAAGTGTTGTGAAATGCCTTTGTGAATCAAATCTAATCAAGTCAGTATTCCCCAGCTGGAGCCTGGAAACCTGCCCAGAGTGCAGGGCAGGAGAGAACGGTGTGATAGGCAAGGCGGGATGACAACCTGCCAGAGGAGAGCTGAAAAAGGTGGAGCAGTGAACTCTCCCTAGCAGACAGTGATATTTCTGTGCCCTTCTTCTCTAAAACGCGTGAACTCCAGGACACACTGGGTGTGTGAGTTTACTCCAGCGAGCCTGAGGCAGTTTCATTTATGCAACTGTTTGCTCAGTAGATGAGAGGCCCAGTGTTCTCTGATCTCGGTGATATTCAGAGAACAGACTCTTCTGTAGCATTCTCCAGCATCCAGATGGGCATCTGCCCGATGCCAGGTGTGGATGTGTTTTGCATTTTCCCAAGCCATGTTTTTGAGGGGGCTTGAAAATGAGTATCTGAGGCCTCTGAAGACACTGAAGAAACTGCTAGTATTCAAGGGACAGGGTCAACAGAAAGAAGAGACATGTGCCTGCATTTTCATTCTGGACGTGTGGGGATGAGTTAGCTCCAGGGCTGGGGTAACACATGCCCATGGGTCCTGGGCAACACGTGCCAAGGGGCCTTGGGCACAGAGATAGACAGCCCTGTCAGCCTCAGCACAGTAGCATCTGGAAGGAGGACTATTGTCCAGGGTCTCAGTGCATTCCCAAGCCTTCCCCAAGTGATCTGCCACATCACAGATCTGGTTGTCTCCCCAAAGACAAAGTCTTGCCCTTTAACCAGGTCCCTTTGGGGAAAACCCGGGATGTGAACTCTGCAGAAGTTTGTGTCTGTGGTGCAGCTCCACAGCAGCATCATGTGCCAGCAGCGTCTGCAAGCACCAGTGTGCTCGTCAGAGACATTGGCAGCCCTGGTGTGTGGCTCCCACAGAGCAGGCTGGCCACACAGAGGGAGCCGCAGCTGCAAATTGGCATTTCAGGATGTGCTGATGTATCTCTCCTGTCCTGATCTGCACAGCTGGAGTGACCAGCTTGACTTGATTTATGCTAGTCCAATAGGCAGCAAGGAGTCTTCTTGTCCTGCCATGTCTCCTCATGGGAGTCTGTGGTACTGCCAGTACAGCACCGTCCAGCACCAGCACTTACCACATGCTTATTAATGGGAAAATTAGGAGAAATGTACCCGGCACGTCCGTTGTGCCGGGCATCACGGGGCTGGCAGCCTTCAGGAAGTGCTGCAGCTCATAAAGTGGAATGAGAGGACAGCATCAGCTCATCTCTCCTTTGCAGCAGACAAACAAGAGGGTGTGTCCTCTGATTGAGCACTGTGCCCACATGCTGTGTTGAGTGCAGGGGTCTCAGGTCTTCTGGGGAAGGCAGGGAACCAGAGCCCTGCAGCACACGAGCCTGCAGGATTACCGCAGCCCTTCAGTACCGAATCCAGAGATCCCGACGTGACCCAGAGCAGAATGTAGGACAACCTTGCATCAGGCCCAAAGTACATACCTGCCTTTTAAAAACAATCAGCAAGTTTGATTACAGCACAGCGTGGCAGGCTGAGCGGGGAGACAAACAACATGACTGGTACTTATTATCGGGACTGTAATTATGCCTGCAGGTCCCATGCTGCCTGCATCCAGCGCGGGAAGGGTTGTACCAGACATGATGAAAGATCATCCCTGGCCTGAAGAAAACAGAATCTCATTTAAAACATCCCGGGAGGGCCAGCCAAATGGGGATGGTGTAAGGGACTGAGGCTGGGAAAAAGCAGGGTGAGTTTGATTACAGATAAGGCTGCCTGCTTCCTGGAGGGTGTCGCGGAGCCGGGAGGGTTTGCTGGCACCTCTTCCGCGCCACCAGTGGGAATGGGCATGCGGGGCGTAGAGGCAAGACACGACAGCGTTATAGGCTTTGAGTCGAGGAGGAGGGAGGTGGGCTGCAGCTATATATATACATTTATATATATGTATGTGCGTGTGTGTGTATATATATATCCAGAAGGAGAGGGAGGAGAAGGCTCCTTCCCCAGTGGAGGATGGGGCACGCAGAGCCCTCTGCCAACAGCCGAGACCACGGCCCCCGGCGGAGCAGGCGCTCCCCCCGCCGTGTCCCCGCTCTGCCGGGGCCGGTGCCGGTGCCCGCCGCGCGGTGTCACTGCCGGCCCGGCGGCCGCGCAGCGCGGGGCTGCGGGCTGGAGCCCTGGGAGCCGCCTGACCCCTTCCCTCCCGGGGTGAGCAGCCTGACCCTCTTCCCTCCGCTGCCCCGCAGATCCCGCGGATGCTCCGGGAGTGCTCCCGGGAAGGGGCGGCCCGCGGGGCTGAGCACGGCCGGGGCCGGGAGCGGGGCCGGGAGCAGCCGCCTGTCCCGGCCCGGTGCTGGCAGCAGGAGTCGACAGCGGCGCTGCTCGGTGCGAGGCCCAGCCCCAGGAGACGAGAGCAGCCAGAAGTGACTAACCCGGGGCCGGGGCAAAGCCGGGCCGTGTGCCAGCGGTTGCGCTTTGATTTATTAGCAGCGTTATTGATTTTCACCTCTGTCTGGGCGCCGGCTTTGGAGCGGCTCCCAGCTGGCTGCTCTCCATATGCTGCCGCCTCGCCAGCCCGCTGCACCTTTCCCGAGCGGGAGGCGCTGGAAGGCTCAGGCCTCGCTCTGCTCGTGGCGAAGACACATCTGGCGTTCCTCGGGTTGCCTGCTGGTAATTACTGACGCCGGACGTCACAACTTTCTGGTTACAGATGGGACTTCTGCACTACTAGAAGGGTCTCCAGGGCAGCTGGTGCTATTTTTGGCGCTTGCTGGATCCTCTTCTTTGGGTAGGGAGAGGCTGATTTCTGCAACCCGCAGGCTGAGCACACTTTTCCCTCAATTTTACTTTGAAGAAGTGCTCTTTAGGCTGTAGGTTTGGCGAGCTCTGTTCAGGAATCTAGCCATAGGGAGAAGAGACGTCTCTCAATCCCCCAGCAATCTCTGTGAGCATGGTACTAACTCACTCACCGAGGAGAGCCAATTTCTCCTTCTTGCCAGAAGCCTGTAGAGCAGGGTTGCTGCAGGTGGGTCTTTCTTCCTAACCAAGAGATATATCTGAGCCAGTAACCTTGCTCTCACAATGCACAAAGGGCAGCATTTAACCATGTAACATTTTCAAGCAATCTTAACTTAATTATCCTTGAGCAGATTTTAATAGCTTTCTCTGCTTCCTCTGGCTTTGAATTTGGTAATTAAAGAGCCTAAAATTTCATATGTTTCTTTATGATGCCTGAATTTTACTACAGAAATCCATTTTCTCCTCCAGTTTGAACAAGTTACCAGATCTAATATGAGATGACAGGCAAGAATTCCATACAGCAGCTTATATGCCAAACAGTGTCTCTGCAGGCACTTGCCCTCCGAGACAGCTCACTCAGGGTAGTTTTGGAAGGAAAAGCCCCTTATTCCCTAGGCATACTTAATCTCCAGCACCCCTGTGCTGCTTGTATTTCTGTGCACAATTGCTCTGGCATGTTTTCAAAGCACTTTGTAAGCACTAACACCCAGTGGGCCTGGGAGTGGTGGGCGGTCAACCTGCAACTGGTGTTTGCGTGGGATGGTGGTGCAGCCAACAACAGTCCCTCAGGCAGGGCAGGGAGCAAAACATATGAGGAGCCAACCTCCTCCTTTCCTTAAGCTTCCTACTCTATTCGTTGGGATTTTTACCTTTTAGGCATGTTCCTTAGTGTTTACAGAGTCCCCTCCCCAGATACAGGTGTCTCAGTGTGAGCGATATGAGCTGCAGTGGTACAGTTTGCTATCATTGCTTCTGTGCAAGGTTTCATAGTTTTTCGTTCTCCTTGAGTGCTTTCACAGATTTACAGAATTCTGTGACAGTCTTGCTTTTGGATTAAAAAAAAAAAAAATTCTGGCACTCATCTTTCTAGAAAGAAGCCTCACAACATAATTGGAGCACACCCAAGAGGCTCAAAATCAGAAGAGAAATTAAAATATCCTGAACTTGATTTTGTGTTAAAGCTGGCAATTTTCAAAGCACATTTTAAGTGCAGGGGTAGGGAATTAGTGGGTTTTTGATACATTTCTTGATTTTGTGTTGGAAATAACTGTCTCAGCGCAGTTGGAAATACTGGGTTCCACCACGTGTATAATGCAGAACTGGTCTGTGCATAATGGTTATTTAGTTTTGGAGATTTAGAGATTAGGCTGATTTAGTTTTGGAGACTTCTGGGCCCAGAGATGCAAGCAGGCACTGTCCTGGTTGTGCATTATGCCACCAAACCATCTCAAGCAAAGTTCCCCTCCCCAAGGTGGGTATTAACAAGCACCACTTCTTTTAGTGCTTGCCAGTGCCTCTCTTCACCCCCTCCTCTTCACCAGCTGTCAGTTTGCTAGATGGCTTCTGAATGTGGCAGGTGGACGTGATTTCCTTTCATGACCATCGCAGCATCTCACACCAGACCCTACTGACCACTCTTTTGGGAGGAGCAAAGTTAGGTGCTGCTGGGTAGAGTCTTGTGGGGTGACAATGGTTTGGGGGGGGTTGAAGATCTTCCTCCCAAAGCACAGCCTGAGGCCAGTGCCAGACCCCCAGCATGCAGGGGACTTAGTGTGGTGTCTGTCACCAGCCAGCTTGGGCTGGAGGAGGGCTGCCCCATGCGTGAGACCATCTGACCCCATGGAGCTGGGCAGGAAGAAACTTCCTGGAGATGAGCACCTGGCAGGGATCCTCCTGCCTGGAGGGAGGCTGTGAGCAATTTGTGAACAGTAGGTTGCTGAACTATGAAGGAATAATGCAGCATCTGGACAAAACATAAGCTATGCAGTCATTTTAGCTGCCTTAATGCTATAGTCCTGCTTGCTTGAGGTATTTAGGAGATGAACCAATTTCTGCACTCCCACAGACGAATTAAATGGTGCTGTGTACATCAAATATTGTATAACAAGTTTATTAAAGGCTGGAGAAGGCTTGGGCTGCTATGAACAAAGTTGTGGGCAGAGATGTGGATTGATTTGAATGCATCTACATGATATTTTTGTATATAGGGGTGTGTAAAACCACCTTTACAATTGGCAAAGTGGACTTAAATTCTAAAAATAAGTCAGACTGGGTACAAGGAAGCAATGTTTCCCTGTGAGGACAGTTGAACCCTGGAGCAGGTTGCCCAGAGAAGCTGTTTGCTGCATCCTCAGAAGTTTTCAAGACTCAGGTGTATAAAGCACTGAGCAACCTGGTCTGGCTTCATTGCTGACCCTATTGCCAGCAGGAGGGTAGGCTGAGATCCCTTGAGGTCTCTTCCAGGTCTGAATTATTCTTGATCCTGTCTCCATTCTTGGGAGGATTGGGTTTTGCCATGCAGCCGTGGCTCAAGCGGTCTGTGTGTGCACACCCACGCAGCCACGGCTCACCCCTTCCCTCCCTCCCTGAGCAGCTGCTTTGTCGCTGGTGGGTGATGTCATCCCTTTGCTTACTTAAGAGAGGCATCATTAGTGAGTAAGTAATTTATGTAATGCTGCTGCTAGCGCAAATGAAGGTAGAGCCGGGTTAAGCAGGCCCAGGGCAATGAGGGCACCCTCTGCACCGTGGGCTATGGAGAAAATTGCTGCAGGAGGCCAGCAGGCCAGATTACTGGAGATCAGAGGATCGAGGAAGGCTGGATTTGTTTCCTATTCACCACACCCTTCGAGGCAAAGCCGCAGTGGGAGAGGGTTTTTAGTCTGTTGCCATAAAGTAGCTCAGTAAATGCCTGTTCCCTGTCAGTGCCCTTTACCCAAAATGACCTGCTTTTGGTGATCAAATGCAGGCTCAGCTTATTGAAAAAATTACTTTTAAAAATCAGCCACTGTTGTAAGATCACTTTTTCTCTTTGCCTATGTGGATTTCTGTGTCAGTTTTGCCTTGTGAGACTGGACCAAACCGCAGAGCTATTGAGGCACCACAGCAGCTGAGGACTGCAGGGTGGGGGGATATATGGACCTCACAGCATCAGGAGAAGCTGCTCTGCAGTCTTGAGGGAAAACTTTAAAGGCAAAACTCAGGAAAAGAGGGAAGGAACTTCTTGGATGTTGTTTGAGCAGTAGAGACGCTCTGGTGATTTCTTCTCCCCCGCTTGAGTGCTATTACTGCTTATGCTCCAGTGGAATAGAAATGGTGGTGCTCTTCTGGGGCAGAAATGGTGCACAACAGAGCATTTGACACTGAGAAGGTATCTCAGACCAAACAGAAAAGAAGATGAAGGAAAGACAGCAGCTAGAGAGGGCACATGTCACCCGGTCTCTTGACTGTGCCATAAAACTTACCTTTGGAGATGTGAGTCAGACTCTGGATTCTCATGAGGGAATTTGGAGTGTAGACAGCTTATACCTATCATAACTCGGGTCAGAGTCTGACCCTTCCCACCTTGTATAATTAAGCAGATGATATTCCTGCCCAGATCAGCCTACACAGCATTGGTTTGCTCATGTTGCTTGTAAAGGTCTTGTTTGGATGAGCACACAGGACTAGGTGGTCAGCAAGGAAAAGAAGTGCAAACACAAAGCCCTCTGGTAGTCAGGGTAATAATCATTGCTCATTGGCTCACTAATAAGGATTTTGCTGCTGTGAGAGAATAAGTGTTGTTGAACAACATCCTAAAAATGACATTCTCTGTAAGGAGGGAGATCAAACATTTGGAGGAGAGGAAAACAAAGCAGAACTGGTGAACCCCATAAACATTATTGATTGTCAAAGTTCTGAAATGTTATTAGGAAAGCTGTCAGGTGGCTGAGGGACGGCAGGGAGACAGCTTCCAGCAGGGTTCAGGGCATCACGGTCTGTTTCCCTGCTGATCTGAGACCCCTTGGTGGGAATCTGGCAGCCGTGAGCACTGAGTGTGTGCCGGCTGCAGGCGTGGGAAGCCACCAGTGCCAGCTGCGAGTCACAGGAGCACTGCTGGGCATGCAGCTGGGGTCAGGGTGGAGCGTGCCCTGAGGCGATGGGCCTCTTCTGCCAAAGCAGGAGCACGGCGGGAGCCAAGCTGCGAGCTGTGCAAAGAGAAATGACAGCAGCGGAGATGTGCCACGAGTGCGTGCATTTCTGCAGAGAGACCCTAATGGGATCGAAAGGAGCGATGATGGGAGAGGAACACCTTTGAACCACGTGAGCTCTTAGGCTTTCCCAGGAGCAGCTGAGAGGGCTGTGGAGGCTTGCCTTCTGCATCCACCCCCACCCTACCCCTGCAAAGAAGCAGCTGGAGAGGAGAGAGGGGATTTTCATCCTGCCAGCATCTGCCAAACACTACATCTTTGCTATAATTTGGGCTAAGGACAAAGGATCCCCAGCTAACCTGGAAGATTCCTGTTCCCAGTGTAAATCCCACTGTGATTCCCACCGTACAGAGCTGGGTATTAACCTAAGCCTACACCTCAGCCTAACGTAGGCACACCCCTATCAGCAGTTTTGTTTGTGCATTTAATCACTAGTTCACGTTCCACTGGGAACTCATGCTGGCACCTGATCCTTCTGGGCACGATTCCAAAGAAGCTGGGAGCACACCTCTGGCCCTCAAGCTGGAGCCCACTGAGATGAAGTAGTGGAGAGGATGGGCTTGGGATCTGGGGAAGACCCCCCTTCTTGCACTCATCCTGGCTGATGAGCACAGCCTGCACCCCCTCCCTAGGGCGGCCTGACTGATTTGGGAATCCATCCCTGGGCACTGTCCTTGAGGCTGTCTGGCCAGGGAGAGCTGCTCTCTCCTTGGCTTGTCTTTTGGTACATTTTTGGGCATCTCCAAGGACTGCACTCCAGTGTGTTCGGCCAGTCTGAGAATGAAAAAAATCATACAGAATTTAAAAGTAAAAATATTTGTTACTACACAAACCTAAGTGCACAGTTACTGCTCTAGGTATTGTTTTTAAGCAAAGCTATTCTTATAATCACATTCATTAGCAATTAACAGTTATATATGGAAATCTTGCTACAGATACGAATGTTGCTGCTTGATTATAATGACAAATTGCAAAAAAAGAAAAAAAAGGAAAAAAAATAGGAGTTCTCTTTGTTCTGCCTCTCTTAAGAACTTTTTAACCAAGTAAGAACTTGGTTAAATCAGTTAACCACCATCCTACACTTCAGAATAATGCTGCTAAAAATGAAACATAGAATTACCCTGTCAATTTTCTGTCGCTCACTTGTGATTCAGCTGTCCTTCTGCAAAGCTTTCAGTTTCAATTAAAATACCTTGCTGCAAATGCCTGCTGCAAATGGAGTTGCAGCAGCAGCAGCAGCAGTGATCAAACCCAAACTGGTCCAGTGCTCATCTCCTTCAAGCACACCCTGACTGGCCAGGGCTGTCCTCCTCACCGTTCACTCAGGGGCAAGTTTTGCTAATCCTCCCTGAACAGACCCTCTTGTGGCAAACCCTGTCAGGAGCACAGCCTTGCTCTCCTGCCTGCCTGCCCAAACTGTGCCCCATGGGATGTCCAGCCCTCCCGGGCTATGCCAGGGAGGCTCATGGTTACTCCATGGCCCTGGCATGGTTTAGCAGGGCTGGCTGCCTACCCAGCACAGCCCCCCACATTGTGCACTGAGATGGCTGTGGGGCTGCCCGATTTATGCTGGTGCTGGGAAACAGGGAGCTGCCAGATAGGTTTTCCTGGGAGCTTTGTGAGGGTACTGGGAACTTTCTGTGAGCCTCAGGAGTGAGCCAGGGAGGAGTACAAATGTGACTGAGAGCAATCTCCTCTCCTTCCCAGCAAGTCTCTGGTGCTGGAATTCAGCTGGGCTTGGCTCAAGTGGCACAAAGAGCAGCCCTGGCAAGAGGCCACGCACGTGCATGAGAGGGCCAGAGTGAGAGAGACATGGGCCAGTGTTCTCAGCACGTGCTGTAAGGAGCCAGCTGACTCTGGGAAAAACAAGAGGTGCAGGTCAGATCTAACACAGGACCACCCCTTCCATGCCAGTGAGAATCCCTCCAGGAACACGATACTAGGATTTCTGTCTCAGGCAAAGAGTCCTTGTCAGTGTTTGCAGGACATCACAGGTTTTGATTATGCCTTATCTAGCAGATGGGAGGCAGTGCTATTTAGGTTGTAATACACATTCAGGTTTGCTTGGGCTATTTTTGTGCTGGAGGAAAATTTTTCTCTGCTAGATCATGAAGAGACCTGCTCTGCTCCCATCTGTTTGAACAGGGAGTGTCTTTGATCAATCGGCCAGGCAAGCTGGCTAAAACTCCCTCTGAGATTCTGCTCCTTCAGTCCTGAGAACTTCTAAGTTTTATCTTTGAACTGTTGGGATCAAACAGAGAATTTTTTAGAAGCCTGAGGAGAGTCTAGAGGTAAATTTGTTTCTAGTTTTAGCTGGAAGACCCTGTGCATGTGTCAGCTGGCATGCAGCCATGCCCAAAGCCACCTGAAGCACTTTACCCCATAGACACTCTTAGGCTTTCAGTTTTATGCCTTCAATCCACAAGCCGTCACTCTGATTTTTCGGGCAGTCACTCTGCTGAATGCTAATTTTAGGATTTCATGTAAAGTTTGTAACAAAGCTTGGCCTTGCTTTTCCTTCACAGGTGAAATGTCTATACATCACATCACTAGTGCCAAGAAACTTGTGCCAACTGAAACCAGTTTAAGTTGTGGTGCAGCCTCCAAGCAGGCCTCGTATGCAAATTTCCATGCCTGGTTGGAGCAGGCATAATCCAATACTAGCAGCGGTGACCATTCCTAAGGACAGACGGAAGGCAAAGCTCATCAGTGTTTGCCACCACACCAGCACCTGCCAGAGCAGTTATAATGTCGAGGACAAGACATTATAACCTGGTGTGGACATGTTCAGGCACAGGTGGGGCCTGGTGATGAAATCTGAGTTGTTTCTGGAGGTTAAATAGCTGGTTACAGGCTGAAGGTAACTATGAACCAGGGGTTTTTCTGGGGAGGGCAGCAGGCTATGACAAAAAGGGATGTCTTGGTCCTTGAAGATGCCACATTCAGATTGAGCAGTAATAATTTTCAAATAGCTAAAAGCCTTCCCATGGGCACGGGGCACATGACCTTGCAATAAAACTGCCTTGCTTCTAGCTATGCAGTCTATTCCTGTTCATTTAAAAGCTGCTGTGTGCCTTCGGTGCTGCTGACAGTGAGTGCTGGTCAGGGCCAAACCCTTCCTCCGGTTCTACCCAGGGGCTCACTTTTGGCCTGTAAAATTTGGTGGGCTATTTTTTCAGCAGAAACTGTCAATCATGTTAAGAAATGTGGAGGGCATATGCTACTGCTAGGCAGAGATCATCGAGATTTGGGACTGGTTTTGTTGTTGTCACCTCTAACCCAACCTGCATCAGGAAGATTTGCTCACTCCTGGGCCTTGCCTCATCGCTGCATAGGAAGAAATCTCAGTGCTCCTGGCAGTTCACCTCTGCTTGCAGAGATCACCCCATGCTTGGTTCCAAACTCCCTTGGAGTGCAAGGAGCTCGACTCTGCTTTGATAGCCTGTTTTCCTTCCAAAGGCTGCTGTGACTGCAGATGAAAGGCATGGGTTTCAAAAATAACACCCCTCCCTGAAAAGAGAGTTTCTAACTTTCTCAGAGAGCCTTAAAACTTCTGCTAGGGTCTCAGGAAGCAAAAGCAGTGGTGTTAGGAATGAATGAATGAATGATTGAATGAGATGAAACATGCCTTTTCCACCACTGGAGCTCACCTATGCTCAGAGATGTTGTGCCTGGGACTTGCCCATCACAAGCCTTTGGGGTGAGCAGTGACTCGTCCCCCATTCCGCTGTTTGCACCTCCACATCTGCCTGTGTGTTTAGCGTGGCACTCCAGTGAGAGTAACAGGTTGTTTATTCAGTGAATACATTACTGAATAAACAACCAGTGCATCAAAAAGCTCTGGCTGGTCCTGCTCTTGGTGAATGGCATTGGTGGTTTCCTTGCAGCCAGCACGCAGCACAGAAGGAGGGCTTGATTTTCCACAACTGTTTTTCTGAAGTGACCCACACACCCACTTGAGGCAATGCCTGAGCAGATGCCTAATCTGAAACGTGCTGGTAAAACTACAGGAGCACCAGTATTTTAATTTTAAAAGAAATTGGACCATCTTATAGTAAGTTGAACACCTTTTACTTTAGAGTGAGTAGGTTCCTCTTTTTAAGTTTTCTCATTGCACAGTTATTAAGAACAGACTTCTGTGACTCTTACATTTTGTCCTCTTCAAGCTGGCTGCTAAGTATGTGTTTAAAAACCCCAGGTGTGTGTCTGCAGGTTTGTGTGTGGCAGGGCAAGTGGAGCGAGAGCTGGTAATAGAGATCAGCAGGGGATCTCGATTTCCTGCTCTTTCCATCACTTTCAGATACCTCTAAAACAAGGTGCTCCACGGCCATGCAGTGCGATCTGCAGCTCTGAGCCTGCATTCTATCTTTGTCATTTCAATTTCTTCCTTCTCCTGCTGACCTGAAGGACTAATCCCTTTTCTGTGCCTTGCTGTCAGTCAGTTCCTGCAGCACAGCGCCCGACTCCTGTCGTGCCTGAAATACAGTTTAACCAGTGACATGAGGTCTTATTCTTCAGCCCAAAACCTGAGAGGACAGCTCAGTGTGTGTAATCAGCTCCCAAAACAGTTGTGAGTGGAATATTTATGCATCCTCCACCCTTCCTAGACACATCCATCATTAAATCGTCCCCAAACATGCTAAGAGTGCACACACACGTATGTTCACCCTATTACAGAAGAATCACTCATTATGGATTCCAGGACTTGGCATTTCTCAGGCATGAGGTGAGCACCCTGCTGGGCACCAGCTGCGCACAGGCTGTCATCCCTCACATCCCGCATCACTTGCTGCGCTCTGGTTGACCTCTGCCAAAATGTTGCCCCAGCAATCATGCCACATTTGGCTGTGTAAAGGGTGCCAGAGCCCTCAGGCAAGCAGAACACTGTAGCATTGCCTGTGGTAAGTGCAGGCTCAGAGAAGTGGCCAGGTCCTTGACTGCCAAAACCTGTTAGGGCTGTGCTAACCTCAGAGGAGCTACCTGCGTTTGCAGCGCATAATCACCACTGAGGAATCAGGGCCCTTAATGGGACAGATGGTCGTAATCTACTCCTTATTGGATAGTTGTGCACATCACAAGTAAGTCTTGCTGGACTGTTATAGGCAATCAGCAGAGACCTCAAGGACTAAGTGTCAGAGGAAATTGAATGATTGCTGCCTCCACAGCTGGTCCCTCCCACCAGGCTGGAGCAGATGGCAGGCGAGGAGCTCTCTGTATGGTACCTGTTCGGTCACTGGAAAGAAGGCCATTTCTCAGGACACTTACAGCTTCCATAAAGAATAAATAAACCACTCAGTGAGCTGAATAATAGCTCTAATAGCTATGAAATACCTTAAAGAATAAATGTGCAGGTAAATCCTGTCACAAAGCCATCTGACTCAGGATTCTGAAACCCCCAGTGAGAGTTGACCGATGTGTTTCTGCTGAAAACAGCGTTCCTCGATGGTGTTATGATTTTGTTTCACTTGGTATCATAACTCAAACCCACATTTATCTGTCTTTGTCAAGCACCAGTATGGCATGGAGGGAGGAAAAAAAAAGATCTGTTGTATAAGCTCAGTGAACACTTACTGCAACTCAATCTTTCTTCTTTCCCTTGTGCTCTTGCCTCAGCCATTTTTGAGCTGGCCCTGCTACTTTTTATAGTGTCATATTGCCCATGGGTGTCTATCTCCATCTTCCAGCCTTCTCTTGCTAGCATACAATGAACATCAGTTCAATGCCAAAGATCAGGCCCCAGGAGCCAGTGTGCTTTTTTGGCCACTCTCTGTGTCCCTTTTCAAATCCTCAGCAAAGCCTTTCAGTAGAGATAATGAATTATTCTGCAGAAGCCAGTTCAGTTTCTGGAACGCTGGACTCAGACATCACAGAACTAATCCTCTTGTAGCCCAATCACTGAAAACACATTTCTTCCCTTCAGCTTCCTTGCATTTCAGCTGCTGGTCCAGGACTAGGTTCATTCTGGCTGAGCTGTGTTTCACGAATCATGACAAGCCACTTTTTTCAGAGATCATAATCATTCTAATCTTCTATCATTATGTCCCAAAGCATCAGTAATGTACTAGATAAATATTTGAAGCAGAAAAGAGACCTCAGCTCCCTGTGGCTGCACTGGGTTAAATTCTGACCTTCTGTTTTGAGCTCTTCTCCAGTCTAAAGTTTGAGTGTGTGACAGGCACAGATGATTTGCTCGGAGCAGGACTGAAATGAGACTAAAGAGAGGGTGAAGGCATCCCAAGCCGGGTTCTACTCTGATGGATGCATGGGTGAGGTCCTGTGCTGTCATGAACACAGTGAGGTCTGCACAGCTTGGTGATGTATCTTACACTGAATATCCAGTCCTTCAGGGTAATAGTTACTGACCTGCAGCCACCAGAAATGTACTTCATCAAAAGGAAAACACCTGAAACATTAAATCACCAGGTCTGCTGTTTGACCTTCTAGAGTGGGACTCAGTCTACCTTGCACACACATGTGCTCTTTCACAACAGGACACTGACTGCTGCTGCACTGTTTGCTTTAGCCTGTCTGCTCCTCCGCAGTCACCAGACCAGCAACAAGATGTGAAGAGGGCTTTTTCTCCACCTGCTCCTTCTGCACAGGGCAGTGCAGCCCTCTGTGAATTGGAGTAGCTTCACAGTTGTGCAGGACCCACACTCCTAGTGGGCACCAGGGTCTGGTCCCAGACCCTCTCTACACCACATTTCATATGACGATGTAGAGCTGGGCTTTGAGGAGGAGCCAGTCACATCCAGAGGCTGGAGGGAAAGCTAAGATGGCAGTCAGACTCTCTGCTTCGAGTGTTGTAGGTTCTCTGCCACTAGTATCTCACTCCAGAAGTTACATTTCCCACCAGAATTAGGGCTGTGTGCACACTTCCCTGTCAGAAGCACTCAGAGTGTCAGAGAAAGCTGGTCACTGCCTGCAGGAATCTCTGCTGGACTGTGCTCACAAAATGAAGATGGTACAAGCTGCCAGGCCATGAAAACATACTGTGTGTTTATGTCCCCTTTGCTGACAAGGGATTTTGCTTTAGCAATAAGCAGATGAAAGTGGAGCAGGTTATTTGTTTTGCATTTGACTTTTTGTCAGTAATTTTTTCCAGGGGAATCAGTCTTGTTCTGCTACCTGCTGCTGAAACAGGTCCTCAGAGAGAACAGTGCCTGCGGCCTTCCCTCTTCAGGAGAGTAGCCTGATCCATCAGGTTTCTGTTTCACCTTCTGCTGGCACTTGAGGCTTGACTGCATGAAAAAAATAAGACAGCATCAACTCTTATGGAATATGTTATTTGGGATAATTGGGGAAAAGCAGTCTCAGAGCAGAATAAGAATGTCCTTGCAGTAGGTGCTCTCAAATGACAGTCTCTTCCTCCCCGTAGGCAATCTTTGAGCAGAAGACCATTTCACAGTAATAGCAGTGCTCAGGAAGGAAAGAGGCTTCCATTTTTAACCTATTCCTTTCCATGTTCACTTCAGACATGGCTGAGAAAGTAACTAGTGTGTTTTAGCACCAGCACCACTTGCAGGCTGTCAGCCCTTGGGAAGCAGAGCTGCAGCATCCACCTCCAAACAGGCAGAGCCATGGGAGAAGCTGTGCCCACTGCCACAAAGGACCTCCATCCCCTCTGAGGGACTGAGATCCAGCCCTGGACAGTGGCTCAGTCACCTATCCATCTCTATGTGTGGCTTTTCTCTCCAAACTACAAGCAAAGAGGGTGATCTCAGAGACTGGAGCAGCAACAGTTCAAGTTTTTTCAAGTCTAAGTCCATGGAGACACCAAGTGAGTATGATGGGACAGAGACCATCTTTTTATGGAGAATTAATTGAAAGCAATGTTGAACAGAGATGTTCAGTATTTTTTTGCTCACTTCCTTGAAGGAATGGCTTGTCATTTCTTGATATAAGGGGGTGGACAGATTTTGCATAAGAAAATAACTTCTTGCTTCTACATTTTCTCTCTACTCTGCTTCTGCTCTTGCTCGCAGAGCTGCCCAATCACCCAGTGCTCACTTTTCCAGCAGCTTCAGTTCCTTTATTTGGACAAATAATCCCATTTATTTAACTGACGTTTTCCACACTGGCCATGAGGTACTGAAACCCCTCACATTCTGGGGTTTTCTGCTAGGTAAGGGAAACAAGGAGAAAAATTCCTCACAAAACTGAGCCTGCATATTCTGAATTTTCATTCTGTGATACTATTCATAGAAAAGAAACAAAATGCTCTGGTATTATGGATGCAATTTTCCTGGCACATCTACGGAGAGGGCATCTTCAATGAAGTCCATATTGTTTCTCTTTTGTCCCTTCAAATTCATGCAGATAACCCAGGTTTAAACCTTCCTCTGAATTTGCAAAGAAGTTCTAGCTTCAGTCTGGGAGGATGTGTGTCAAGTACTTTAGGGGCTCTGTGTATATACATCTAAATGGGTGTCCTGGGAGCTATGGTTGGCCCTGACTGCCTTTGTCCCACAAAAAGGTAGTGCTTAGGGGAACATATTTCTCTGCTTTTCTTGCACTGCTGTGCATTAATGCCACTACTCAAGCTAAGAATAGAGAGTCTTCATCTTGATGGCTTTGAAACAGACCAGAACAGCAAATCTTACTAATGTGCAGGCCAGATCCTGCTCTCAGCTGCACAGACTTCTGTGCAACAATTTAGAAGTTAATGATGCACTAGGGACCCTGTGGTGTAGATGAAACACCATAACAAAGAAATGTTTGTTGAAAAATCACTCTCTGAGCTCTCTCTGGTTCCTTTATCTCAGTGTAAGAGGTAATTTCAAATAAGGTCACACAGGGATGTGCTGTGAGCCTGTCTCTACTGGATATTTTTACTATTATGTCCAGTGGTGCTAACTGGAGAATGTATTTATATAATTTTGCTATGACCTTCTTGCCTGAAAGGACTGAAGGATTCACCTGGAGTGAGGGCCTGAGTTAAAGATGATTTGGACTAACAGGGAAAACGGCCCAGAATGAAATTCAGTGATGATGAAGGTGAAATTATATCTTTGGGAATGTACAACAACACAAGTGACACAAGTACTGCAAAATAAGAACCAGAGGTCACAGCAGGTCATGGGATAAATACAAGTCACAGGTATTCTACTGTGGCAGTTGTTCTCCCCATCTACTTGGTACAAGGTGAGGGCAAATCAGGTTAATCTGTGTGAAGGAGAACTTATGTTAGATGGGAAGAAAAATGTTGCCATGGAACTTGTAGCTAGTAGCCAAGGGAGGCGGCAGGATCCCCGCTGCTGTGGGTTTAGGAATAGGTTAGATGAAGAGCTGCCAGGGAAGGCCACCATGTGCTTCATGCTGTCCCAACACTGATGGTGGCTGAGGTGACCTCCCAGCCCCTGCAGCATCAGCCACATCTGCCTTGCAGCTCCTCCAGCAAAGTCCCTTCCCCATGTTTGAGCCAGACGATGATTGGAGCTGTGGAGGTGGAGCACTGATGCGGTGACACTGCTCACACTGGTGCTTTGAGAAAATAATTTAAGAGGATTGGATTTTGAAGAATTCATGTACATTTTGAAGAGATCTCTCTCAGCAAAAAGACCCAGATTAATTCAGAAAGTTGTCAAGTAACACAGAGGCCATATATTGTAAAGTCTATATAATCCAGACACCTGCTTCTTAAAAAATGAAAACAGTATTTGAAATGACAGGTCAGGAAAATCTTGCTTGTCTGAGTCTCTGTTGGATTTCTTGTCCCTCTGCTTCTTCCACACAAACGACCCTCTCCCCTGCCCCCATATTACTTCCTTGCTTCATTTGCTGTATTAGGAGGAAGGTAAAAACAGTGTGGTCAAAGAGACAGCAAAAAAAATATATATGTAAGAGGCAAAACTATTGGAAGAGGCAAAACTGTGTGACAGCACTGCAGTAAATAAGGAAACACCATTTAAATTGGATATTATCCATGCAGTTTGCATCTGAGCATTGCCAAATAGATCTCAGTAAGTGCAGCCCAGCTCTGCTCCATTTACATATCCTCCTTTTCCAAAAGGAACAAAGGTAGTTTCTGTAACACTCAGGGGAGGAAACGGGAGAAAGAGAGATGGATTTAATAGTACGCTTTCTGTAATTTCTTTACTATTTTTGGTTTTACTCTCTGAGGGAGGCAGGGAATTAAAGGCTTTAAAGCAGCTGCCTGGCACTGGTGTGTAAAAGCTGGGGAAATGTATACCTTGTGTGTGCAGAGGGGTGGCAAGGACCTGTGCAGAGTATTCATCATGCTGCTCCTTCACTTCTCTGCAGTCTAAGCCTTAGAAGCCCCTCCCTCTACATTTTGCACTGCACTCATCATTTCCCTGTGTCCCTGAAAATGCCAAGCAATTATTGGGTTGCTCTCCTTTCTTTTGAAAACCTAGATGTTTTAAACTTCGCTTTTCATAAACAGGTTGTTGGAAAAGTTGTCAGCCTCTGAGATGCAGTTAATCTTTGGACAAATATACTTTAAATGCTGCACTGTTGTCTAGCAACTATACTATAAACAGCCCTCCATTTGTCTCCTGTGGGTAATCACTGATTTCTTGGGGATTAAAGCTTAAGTAACACTCCAATCTAGGTGCATGCATCAGACCACAGCGTATTACAGCAGATTATGCCTCCCAGTATACAGCTTGCTTAACCATTTAGAATCACAACAGAAAACAGACAGCTGCAATGACAGGAAAATGAGCACTAGCCTGTCAAGTAATTAGTATTTTGAGTTAAGTTGTAGAACATTCCACTGGCAGGCCCAAAACAATTTCTGTCGTACAGAAGGGCAGGGTGTCAGATAAGCATCGTATCAGAACATCTCATCTAGGCTGAGCCTGAGTTATTTCAGATATATCTAGGTAGCTCTTTTAATGCAGAGAACAGCCTCTGCATGATCTCCTGCATCTGCTGCCTCATGCCGCAGGTATGGAGTTCTACCTTCCAGTGGTGCGCAGGACCGTGCTCCAGAGAGGTTCTACAACTCACTGGTGGGCACAGAGGCTCAGGACTGGTTGAACAGACTCTCTGCATGTTGTGAATACGATCTACTAGATGCATCTGCTTCTGCAGATCACCGCCTGCTTAAGAGACTGAAACGTGCTCTTGCTAAATCACTGCATTTAACACCTTCCCCAGCGAAGCTCCCCTGCCCTAAATTGCTGATAGTCCCAGTGTAATGCTAGGGAATGAATGAGTGGGGTGGCCTGGGGCCTTAAGGAAAGGGCGGTTCTTTGGCTGGACTTAAATGAAATCTAAATAATTTAACTACATAAATAAAAATTACAGGCTCTAGAGTTAGTCTCAGCATTTCTGGGATTAGAGTTTCAAATGTTGACCTCCCACACTGAAAGAAATACATGTCTATGCGTGGGTAATGCTACATATCTTTTGGAAAATGGGTGTTTAACTGAAGGAATTATGTTCAAGACATTTAAGATTAAGAATTCACATTTTAAAAAGAGCAAGTCTGATAAAATCTGGAAAAACAAACTCACTCTGGGGTTTTCCCACCTTCCCCTTGTGATCCTTTTTTAATGGCTTGTTTGTGACCCACAAGGAGCAACTAAAGTGTCCTCTCGTCCCCAACACTCAGGCTCTCCAGGCTTTAGATAAGAAGTCAGGAGGCAGCAGAGGCAACACAGTCTGTCCAAAACACTGTGTGCAGGAAAGGGTAAATTGTTGTGCCTGCCCTCTGCTTTCCCAGCCTGTCTGAGCCGGAGTGTCTCTTGCAGCTTCTGCAGCAGCAGATCCCTCCATGCAGGCTCAAGTGGAGAAAGTCCATGGAAAGTGGGGAACAGCCTCCCCAAAGGGAAAATCCTCCCCAGGGCCAAGCCAGTGTGAGGGTTGCAGTATGCCAGCTTTTGCTCCCAGCTGTGCCAAGAGGTGTTTGAGGCTTATGGCCGGTGTTAGAGTGCTCAGCAGGTCAGTGGAGCAGTGCAAGGGACACCCCAAATGCTGGGTTGAGACTTACTTAGATACAAGTGCTTCCCGTGTGCTGTGTGGGGGTGACCCTGGAAAGAGTCCATGGATATAGATGATATCCCAGAAAACGTGGGCTTAATTCAAATGCCCACAGGGTGTCCCTCTCTGAAACACCACCATTTCAGAAACTTTCATTTTTAAGCAGTTGCTGGCAATGAGAAAGGGCTGATCCTACTTGCCTAACTGTGGAATGTAAGCTTTAAGGTTTCAGGGATGACAGGGAGATTTTGTACCCTGCATCTTTCCCTAAGCGTTTAAAAGAAGCATCTGTTAGACCCAAGGAGGAATACAGGCACGCTCCAGAGCTCTGTCTGGGAGGAGTTGGCTTTCTCTGGGAGCCTCTACACAAACAGTGTGACCCCACTGGGACTTGTTGAGTTCTCAGTTCTCGCCTCCAGAGGATCTAGCTACTGTCTTGTCCTTCAGTTCCAAATCCCCAAAGCACTTTCCTAGGTGTCCTTGTCTTTTTTCTTCCTACTGCTCTCACCTGAAGGGGATGTATGTGTTAAAGTTAGTGTTTCTTGCACAACATATTCCATGAAGTTTCACTAATTACATGGAGGTTACATGCTGAATGGAGCAATAATTAGATTCCCTATATGCAGAGAAATTATGGCATAATCATTACACACAGCCCCCCTTTTTTAAAATTCCTTTCCAAATCAGCTTCAATCCCTCCTGCCCCTGCATTGATTTCAGTAGACTCTGGAACAAACTCAAACAGAACATGGGCAAAGTCTTGGTCCTATTGAATTTAATGGCAAAACCGCTGTTGCACTGAATTTTGAACAGTGAAAAATTCACTTTTGAATAAAAGAGAACAAATAATTTGAAATCTCCTGGGGCTAATGAAAATCTGTCAATTGCTGTCACTTAGATTTGCATCAGTTTAAGATAAAATAACATATATTTTGGTAAGACAGAGACAAAACCCCTTCAAATGTGGTGTGAAAGTAGTTACATGTCTAGTACTAGAGAAATTTCCATCACATAATGAAAATTACTGTTTAAAAAATTATTACCTCTGCAAAGGTGATCATCATGGACTGTGTCAGCATTTGAGATGTGGTCATTTTAAAAGCCAACAACCTTGGCAAAGTCCTTTGGAGATTATTGTTTGTTAACAGTGTACATTAGGAACCAAGCAATCACAGAGAGTGCAATTAAGTGCATAATCAGAGATATTTTTTACATCTGTCTACTTATAGGCTCCATGGCATTTTTTTGCATCTCCCCCCTTGTGTCTTCAATTAATTTATCATGACCATCTGTGTTGTATTTTTTGATGCTCAGCTTGCCTTACTACATCTGTCTTTTTTGGCTGAGTATTTCATGACACTTCATCATTTTCACTCAGAGCTAGAAGTACAGAACTTGCATTTACTCAGTTAAGTTGCTTGGTTAAGATAATCAGCAATTAAACAGACCACCACACTACTGTTCAATGACTCTTAAGTGGTGAACAGAAAGGCTAGAAGGAAGCAACAGCAGTTTAAAAACTGCAGCTCAGTTTTCTGGTGCTGCATAGAGTTAAAACTATCAGGGGTTCTACCATCTCCTCCGGTGCTCACTGTGGATCCCCAGCTTAGAGGATTCAGAGAGAAGGGGAGATGTCATGGCAGGAAGGGTGTTTGTTTATTGTGTTCTGGGTAGTCTCCGGGAGTGTAACTGGTTTTGAGGTGCACAGTTAACTACACTCACTGCATGGGGGCTAGGGATGCTCAGAAGTACACAAGGAGCAGTGCAGACTCAGCCTCCCTTTGCTGACTACAGCCTGTCAGAAGGAAGCAGCAGTGGAAGCTGGCTGCACTGAGTGGGCAGTGCAAGCAGCAGAGAAAAAACATTTGTAGGTTTTTATTTCCTAGTGCCACTGAGGTTAGAGCTATAGTGCTCCTGGTAGGCAACTCATTCCATCTTCCTACAGTGATGCAGAAGTTTTCTATTGCTTTCCTAGAGTCCTTTGAAATGTTTACCTAGGGGCTCATCCACAAGAAATATTTGGCCATGACACAATCTTTTCTCTGAAGTCACTGCTTTTGCCTGATTTTCTGTCCTTAAATTTCTTCCTTTGCTCTAGTTAATATTAATTTTAAGCAAGCTTTTGCCGCTCCTGGCATTGTAACACCTTGTGATCCTCTTTTCTATGGCTTCAGGATTCTAGGTTTTAATGAACCATAGAGGGAATGAGAGCAAAAATCCAGCATCAGAGCCTACTCAGATGCAGTAGGGGGCCTGTCACTCAGGAGCTTGTAGAAGCTGACAGTAGAAGGGCTGTAGTCACAGCTCTCCCTGTAGTAACTCTATGGTTAGTTTATACAACAGTCCTGGACAAAGTACAGCCCACTCTGAATAGTCCTAACTTTTCCTGAGGAAGATCTGTATACCATGCCCATCATCCAGCTGTGCTCTGGAATGCCATATCCAAGCATCTGTCCTTTACTGACCCAGGACACTCTTTTCTGAGCTGATTGTTTTAACCTCCTGGGCCAGTGGTCCCTGACAGTGCACCTCCAGCAGCTGGGGTATCAAACCCAAGCATTTTAGCCTTTCTGGGCTCAGCCAACAACCCAACAGCCCAGCCATAGCATGTGGAGGGAGAAAGGGGACATGAGATATGGGGAGAAATGAGATATGTGCTAGAAAAGACATGGCAACATTGCCAGTTATTCTTAAGTGAGCCTCAGCCTTGCAAAGCCTGGGCGCTGCTGCTGGAGACTGAATGAACTTTCTCCTGGTTTTGCTCATGGTGCACTTCTGTGTGGGTGGGCTGACAGGATTTAAAGTAAATAGCAGGATGATCTGTCCAGTGAATGAAAAACTGTTTTGCTGAGGGAAAACAAGCACTAAAAAAAAAAAAGGCAAATAGCTCTGAAAGTGGCACTTTCCTAAGCAAGGTTGTAAGTCTATACAACTCTACCATATTATATTTTCTTTTTGTCAGTGGTTGGGTGAGATTATTTGCTTGTGGTTTGACCCATGCAGAAGACAGCAGCAATATGATTGTTACTGGTTGGAGAAGTCCACCCTCAGCGCCAGTGTCAGAGGTCCATGACTTTGACACCAAAATATGAAGGCTCTGCAGGCAACATCTGCAGTGTTAGCAGTGTGCTCAGGTGGGAAATAGCAGGCCCACGTGGACTACACTACACACTCTTCAAATGCACTACAAATTGCAATGTGGTGAAACTTGATTGTCATGGCATGTCCTGGGAAATGTACCACTGAATAAATCTTCCCTCCATCCCTGCTACCCAGCAACTGATGATCTGAGTGCTGACTGATCTGGTAAGTCATGTCAGTACAACAGTAAAAGAATCCTTGGTTTCAACTGCTAAATAAGGTATGGGAGAGATGAATGATTTTTCAGTTGTGAGGCTTATATATCTGCAAAAAACGTTCCCAAAGATACTCCCTAGTCACCAGTGCTTCTGGTTCATGGCAAGAACTTCCAGGAATTCACTGCATTGAAAATATAACCTGGTGGAAAATATACCTGAAAACTAAGCATTTTCAAGGGGGTTTTTGTTCTGCATTAGTCAGAGCTGTTGAGTTTTGAAATAGGTTTTAATGTATGAAAATATAATGGTCTTTACTGGTGTAAAATGACTTTTTACTTAAACTCAGCAATTCCACTTAGAGCAGAGCATACCCAGAATGCTACAAACTGGGCTGGCATTGAAGCTCAGGACAGATGAGTAGTCCTCCACAGATAATTAGAGCAGAAAAATGCTTCTAATCTCTTTGTTAGTCCAGCTGTGTTTTTTGATCTAATAATAAACGAAACTTTAAAGCCCCCCAGCCTCATACATTTTAATTTAGAATGCACTGGGCATCCTTTAATCTGTAAATTTTTAGCTGGGCTGTTTTGGTTTATGTGTGTGCTGCACACACATCCATGGTCTGAAACACCACTGTCCCCTGGCTGTATGAGTGCTGCATAAACACCGAGATGTCACAACTTGGGCCATAATTTATGAAAGATTTTCAGTGGGGACACGATTGACTTCACACACCTGCTTAGGTTGCACGTGTCCTTGAGTGTTCTCACCTGTCCATGTGCTCCCCTTCCCCAAGGCTGTAGCTCTGCAACCCCCTGGCACAGCCTGGCTCTCCTTGAATTTGGTGGGGGTTTGGCCAATGACACTGGGGATGGTTTTGTGCGTTTTTGCACTGTGGGAAGAGGCTGGGTGAGGAACTGTGGGCTCACAGAGGACATTCTGGCCGTGCATGACTGGGACCATCTAGTTCAGCCCCCCTGCAATGAGCAGGGACATCTTCAGGTAGGTCAGGCTGCTCAAAGCACTGTCCAACCTGCCCTTGAATGTTTTCAGGGATGGGACATCCACCTCCTCACTGGGCAACCTGGGCCAGTGTTTCACCTCCCTAATTGTAAAAACCTTCCTCCTCTTCTCCTCCCCCATGCCCTTTCAGCTCCCGTGCCGACCCCTCATCCTCCTTCACCCCTCCAAACCCAGCGAAACCCCTGTGGCTTCTGTGGCTGAAGACTGTTCTGTTCTGTTCCCAAAGGACTTGGCGAGGAATGAATGAATAGATCCAGTTTCTGCGCCGTTGTTTGTCGGTGCAAATTCAATCTACAGCAGCGAGTCCCCGCGGGGGCCTGACGCCGTGCCGGTACCGGTGCCGGTGGGATGCCCGGGCGGAGCTCACGCCCCTGGACCGAACGGGCTTCCCGTGGTCACCATGGGAACGGCGGCGCGGGCGGGGCGCGGGGGGCGGCGGCTGCGGAGCGGCGGCTCCGCTCAACTTCGGCGGAGAGGCGGCGGCGAGAGGCGCTGCCCCGGCTGGGCGCCGGCGGCGGGACGGGAGCGGGCACCGCGGTGAGGAGGAGGAGGAGGAGGAGGAGGAGGAGGAGGAGGAGGAGGAGCTGGGGACCCTGCCGGCGGCGGCGGGCGGGCTGCCCGGCGGGGCGGAGGTGGTGTCCAGCGGAGGGGACCGCTGACTTCGCGGCGAAGAGCCCGGGGCTGGAGTGTCCCCGCTCCCCATCGCCCGGCCCGAGCGGCTCCCGGCAGGGCGCGGGGTGCGGCCGCCTCCGCCGGGACAGCGCCGGGACAGCCCCGAGCACCGAGCCGGGGGAGGCACGGCCGGGGGCGACGGGAGCGAACCCCGCCGTGCCGCCTTCAGAAAGCCCCAGTGCCCTCAAGTACCTGCATTTTCTTCAAAGGGCCGGCTCAGCTGCAGGTTAGAAAACCCCACAAAGTTTTCGTGTTTTGGAGGGACTTTTAAACAGGTGCCGAAATCTGTCTGAGCCGAGAGGTGCCGGCTCTTTGCCGGGAGGCCGTGTCTGTGGAGGTACTGGCCCAAGCCCTAATCGCTCCAAAGCACTGCCGTAAACTCAGCTGTTATATCTCGTCACCAGGGCTAATCCGTACCCCAGTGTGGGTTTAAGCCTGCTGTGCCAGTTTAGAGGGCTTAACTTCAAGCCACGTCCTCCTCCTGGTACCCTCTCGGCTCGCCCTGGGTCCGTCTGTCCGCACAAGCAGCGGGAGCGCTGGTGCCAAAGGTGAGGCGGGATGGGTGGGCAGGGAACCGAAGGGAAGGGAAGGGGACCGGGACACTCTGACAGCTCTCCCAGGCTGGGCTCGGGAACGGCTGCCTGGATCATGGATAAGCGCTGGGTTACTGGTTACGTAAGGACAGGCAGTCGAGGAGGAAAGCATGGTTTATGCTGCCTTATGCTTATGCCACTTAAAAAATCTCTCTGGTTAGACACCTGCCCTACTAAGTGTCTCTGCAGCACAGAAGTCCAGTGTTTATTAACCCCGGTGAGGTACCAGTAAGGTCAGTCAGACAACTTTGGAGTTATGGCAGTGTGACTAAGGATAGAGCACACTGTACATCTCCTAATGCTGATACATTAATTAAAACCTGTGTCAGGACAGCGCTGTTCGCTGCTCACAGTGACTGCTCTCTCCATGCCCGCAGGTGGGACACGCAGCTACTGCAGGGTGGAAAGCATGAGCTTTCCCAGAGCTCTGCCAGGTGCTGCCAATGCTGTGTGCGATCTCGGCAGAGACAGGCTTAAGTTTTCAAACTGTGAATTTAGCATTCTTCCTTTGGCTGCTAATTTCAAAACAAAGTGTATTTTTAAATAGCTCCTGTGACAATGATCAAACTTTAACTCTGGTCCTAGTATTCTGCAGTACAGAGAAAACTCTCGCTATAGGAGTAGTTCTGCAGTGAGTCGAGGCAGAGTGAGACTTCGGGGATCTTCGGTCAATATTTTTTCTGGTAGATACTGTAACTAAGGCTCAGTCCTGAACAGAAATGTACAGGTGTCTGTTGAAATGCATTCTCACCTTACGATGCAATGAGTTACTCCTGCTTTCACAGAAGAATCAGTCCTCAGCCTGGAAGGAGAATGCACATCTCACCTGCCCATTTTCACAGCACTTAGTCTGGTCTTCGCCACAATATATGAATAAAAAAATTTCATCCCCTGATGACAGGTGGAACATGCCTTTGAGCCAGAGTTTCAATCTCTTTATATAATTCTATAGATATGAGTATCTGCAGTGGATGACAGTATTAGAAACTCCAATCTGTGACATTGCTGCCCCTTTAATAACACTGTGTAGTTATTAGTAGAATAGAGAAGGATGAGCTGGGGGTCTCTCAGAGTTTTAATTCTGAAATCCTTTTGTATTGGAGCCTTCCATCAGATGCTATTACAGCTTTATTGCAGAATACTTTTTTCTGGTGGTTTGAATAATTTTAATAACAGAAAAGCTATGGGTCTGCGCTACCTTCTGAACTCTCATTTACACAGCTGAATGAATGGTGAAGAATACTTTACATCCCTCTGTCCTGATTAGAAACCTGGCTTTGTAGTCTACAGATATCAAAGCAAGATATAGAACTGAAGGTGTGTTTGATCCACTGTGGCAAGATCTGAGCAATATATAGGACTTTTAATAACAAGTCAGGCAAACAGAGCCATTCAGTGTGCTTTAACATCCCGTCTTTTGTAGGTTTAGGTAACGGCTTAGTGTAAGTTGTATGACAGTGCTTTTATGGTTGCTACTAGAAACATTATTTCAAGCATGAGTGAGAATTTGGCGTGAAAATACTCCTGTTTTTTCAACAAAGGGAACTCATTTGCTTTGGTAAGTAGATAAACTGTTAAATACCGCTCTGCTCCATGAGCAGACTTGAGTAGAACCCACCCTTTTGCTTCTGCAGATAACACAAAGATTGTCTTCTGTAGAGAGTCCCAGGCATTAGGAGAGCTCCAAGTTATTGGACCCTTCCTTCACTCTTTCTTTAAGATCTGCAGACCGGATTTTCTTCTGGAGTTAATCAACAGAAGTCTGATTTATTTCAACGAGGCAAATCTGTTTTACACTAGTGCAGCTTTGCTGTAGATCATGAAGCCGTACCTGTTAGATCAGCTACCTTTTCTCACCATGTTCACTGAAGGCTTGAGTGACTCCCAAGCCTCCGTGGCAATGGCAGCAGACAAAGAGCCGGTCCATTTCTGTACCGCTGACAGTGCATGCCAGGCCTGCTGGAGAGCAGCGATCACGGAGATGGGGCTGCATGCTGAACAGCAGCACGGCTCTCACACGTTTTTGGGAGCGCTTGTCAGGCGGGGGCAGAGCCGGGCAGCAGCGGGAGCTGCCAGCCCGGGGCAGGCGGGTCGGAGCGTGAGCACAGCCCTGCCGGGGACAGACGGGCACTGCCTGGCAGGCAAGGGCCTGCTGGGTGCCACCGTGCCCTGTCGCAGCTGGCTCCCTCCTGGACACTGCTGTGAGGGGCTTTTGGCTGTCCTTAAACACCTGCAACCACGAAGACTTGACAATAAGGTTGCATTTAAAGCATTCGCTTCATCCCCTGCGCTTCTGTTATTCAAAGCTCCTTGCTACTTGTAACAGGGTCATGTACCTGGACACATTTTAACCACTGTGATATTCAATTTTTTTAGTCCAGGAATAGCTTGTGTCCATCACAACAGGGGAATCGGTGTGCTTATAAAGCAAAACACAGATTCTCTGTTGTGGTCTATAAGCAGACCTCTGAATGTCCTCCAAAGTTCTCTCTCTTTATTCTGCAGGTCAGAATGAAGAATGCTGCTGTGTTAATATCATGGTATTTGCATTGCTTTTAAATTTCTTGATTGAAAAGCTCTACCTACTGCTTTTTCAGCATTAATTACCTCGTAGCATCTCAGGCTGAGGTTATAATAATTTCCACTGAGATTACAATCACATGGCAAGTATCTGTAAACACCTTGGCCTTCCATGTTACTGAACAAGAAAGGAGATTCCAGACAGATAGGAATTAGGGTTCTTTGGGTCCTGGTAAGGTAAAACTCTCTCTATGGAGAGAATAATGGCAAGTAACTTAAAAAAAAAAAAAAAAAATCATAGAATATCCTGAGTTGGAAGGGACCCACAAGGATCATTGAAGTCTAGCTCCTGTACCTGCACAGGACATCCCCAGGAGTCACACCATGTGCCTGAGAGCATTGTCCAAACGCTCCCTGAGCTCTGTCAGGCTGCCTGGTGCTGTGACCACCTCCCTGGGGAGCCTGTTCCAGCGCCCGAGCACCTTCTGGGTGAAAAACCTTTCTTTAATATCCAGCCTAAACCCGCCCTGACACAGCTTCAGGCCACTGCCTTGGGTCCTGTCACTGGGCGCCACAGGGAAGAGGTCACTGCCTGCCCCTCTGCTTCTCCTTGCGAGGAAGGTGTAGACTGCAGTGAGGTCTCCTCTCAGCTTCCTCTTCTCCAGGCTGAACAAACCAGAAAGTGGTGGAGAACAGGGAACAGGGATTCTTTTACAAAGCTATGGTAGACTATATAAATAAAATTGAGAAGGTGTTGGCAGCAGTTTCTTAATTAGAACTTGCTAAGATTCTTTGGAACAAAATTAAAATATCTTCATCACAAGAGAAATAGATTTTGAGGTTCATCTTTGATGCTGTTGCTACTTAATGCTACTTCATGCAGATAGAGCCAGCAGCATAGCCATGACCACAATTTCTGCCTGAGCAGCTGGTTAAACATTGCATCAGTTAGCACGGAATTCAGAGATGGGTGTAGCCAAACCAATTTTAATCTACCTGTGAGTTCCAGTCCAGACAGATACTAGATACCCTTTGCTATCTGAAGGACACTGGACTTTCCTGGACAACATAATCCAAACTTTACTAAAGAGGTAAATAATTTAAAATGATGTTCAATATGTTCTGCACTTTCACATTATCTCTTTTCCCCGTGAATATGTGTCTCTTAAAAAGTATAGTTATGGGGACAACTGGCAGATTTGAGCCACTTATTTTAGACATAAATTTCCTTGTTTGTGACCTTGTGATCTGGCATGTGTGGAAAAAGGCTAAGTGGGTATCTTGCATGAGCAAATTCTGCTCTCTGACTGTAGCTGTGAGGAACTACCACCCACAAGAAGGCAGGGAAGGCATTTCCCAGCTGCTCAGCCCAGTTTGTTGGCATGCTTTGCATGATGGTGGATTTCCTGGAAATCTATCTACAGCTGAGTGACAACCCTTCTGTTGACATCACTGGATTATGGATTAGGCTCCTATCACCTAACCCCTTTAAAGCTTCTCCTTCTGCTCCTACACAATTACCACACCCCTAAGGCTCTCGAGAGTCCCACAGGATTGTCAGCAGCACTCCTGGACTGCAAAGGCAAAGGCAAATCACAGGAGACTTGTCAAACCTAGGACATACCTTTATGGAGTCCTATTCTACTCTCATTTTTTTCAAAATGCACATTTCCCCCTCTCTGCATACTTCTCTCCCCTCCTGGAGGGCATTACAAGATGAGAACCAGCAGAAAGATCAATGGAAAGGAATTTTTTATTCTCAGAAGTTCATAAACAGGCCCTGCTGATTGACTCATGGTTTACCAGAAAGCAGCCCTGCTGTAACAAGTCTTAGCAAGTGGTGATCCAGCCTGCAAGAGCCTGGAGGAGACTGTGGCTGTCAGGTTGCATGAACAGCCTCCAGTTGGCCAAAGACCAGCCAGAGAGCAGGCCAAGGAAACATACTCCCTTTGCTGGTGAAAGGGCCAGGAAGGGCTGAAATCCTGTTTGAAGAAGGTGAAAAAACAGATAAGGCACATGAAGGTTGATATTTCTGATGATTCTTTGGTGCACTCTTTGGAGCAAGAAAGGGAAATTACTTGGGCAAACATGGAAGAAGGTAAAAACATGGAAGATGAGGTGAGATTGTTCAGAACATGCCCTGAGAAAAGAATGGAGAAAGCTGTAAAGTACATGAGGAGAAAAATGCAGGAATTGCTGACAGCGTAGAGAACAAAAATGAGTTCTGAAGAAAGGCAGAATAACAGGAAACATTTACATGAAAAACTCTCAGATGGACTTACTAGCAATTGCTAAAATTTGAAGCAACCCCTCAGAGAGAGAGTGTGTGTGTGTGAGAGAGAGAGAGAGAAGGAAAGGTATTCCAGACTTTAGCATAGCTGAGGTAAATGTGTGCTTAAAACTCTGTGAGGTTTTATGTGGTCAGACTTACAACCAACAGTGTGAGGGGAAGGCTTGTCTTCTACACAAAGGTCTAGGGCCAATGATACCAAAGTCTTGAAACCCAGATCTGTTTCCAGAGTGGAACTTCCATAAACCCCTCGGAAATTTTGCTTGAATAACACCAGAGTAGTTCATCAACTGGATTGTGTCAGCTCCCAGGACAGCCTCTTACAAGGAATTAGAAAATGGACAAATTGTGCAACAGAAATGTGTATTCAGCTGGGACAATGTCTCTTCTTAAAAATCATTTTAATGTGAATGCTTGCGAAGTGTAAATTTGTCCTTTGCCCTAATAAGAAGGTCAGGCTGTAACTTTTGCCTTTCTTTAGTTGTCCACATCTTGCCAATAGTCCTTTTGAGTTTTTCCACATGGAAAAGCTATTTTGAGTCAGTTAATGATTAGCCTGCCTGTGAACTTTAAATTAAAACCAGCAGCCACAATTAATGGAGCCCACAGTATCTTCTGCAGGCTGCAAAGAGCAGTAGTGGCAAGAGTGGTGGCTTGTTGAGCCTGCTAAATAGAGATGGCCAATTGCCAGCTCTCAAAAGGAGGAGATGATGGATGAGAGATGGGGAAGGAAACAATCTCATACAAACAAGGCTCCCTTAGGAACAGCCAGCACAAGCTGCCAGTGTGCCTGAAACGCTTGCATGGGATTTTCCTTCATTTGAGAACAGGCTATTTCAGCTGCAGGTGAGGTGCTTGCCTTCCTTTATAGGCTTCACTGTGGAAGCAGATTTTTTTATGGCAGTCAAGTGGAAGTCCCATTTGGGGTCAGCAGTATCCACATTCCCATACCAAAAGCAAATCTGCCTGTTACCAGAGCTTTCTGAAAGCTCTGGGACTGGGCAAGCCTCAGGTTTAGCAGGCATTGGTATCAGCAGACAAGGTATCCAAAATATTCTTCTGTTTATTCTCTGTAATACTAGGGCTAGTGCAATGGTTCTTGTGCAGAATGCCTTGCTTTGAGGGAGATCTGTGGAACTAAAAACCATAATGGCAGTAAGAACAGCCCAGGATCATGCAAAACCCAAGTCTCCTTGTTTGCTTTCCCAGTGTGACTACTAAATTCCCTTCTTGCTCCTCTTCTAATGAAACAGCTGGTGAGCTAGGAATAGCTGGAAGGGTATTCCTCAGCTCCACAACTGAAATGCTTTATACTGATTTACCCCGATGCCACTGAAGTCAGCAGAGTTAAATCAATGTGAGACCAGGTCATAGCCAGAATTAAAATACAGAAGGGCATGTTCACCTTCATCAGATAAAGGCACAAATGGAAATAATAATGATACCTTATTTGGTCAGGTACCTGGAACAGCTTACAAAAATTACTGTCATCACAGAAGCTGAAAAGAAATAGGAGACTTTATTTACAACAGCTCGTGGTGTGTTATGCTCCTCACTTTTGTTACACAAGGGGTGATCAGACCAAGGAAAAGGTCTTCATCCTTAATAATGTGTAACAGTGAGTGGAGGCCACCATGTAGCAAGAGCCAGGTACACGTTGGAGTGGCAGGATCACGGACTTGAAGCTGTCAGCACATCAGTTCCAGCCTGAGTTTGTTCCTGTGTCTGGGACGAGTTAGCCAGCGGCAGACGCTGGAGCTGTGCGTGGTGGTGTGGGAGCTGTTAGCTGGAGTCACCCTGGCGATAACCACAAATGGAAGGACTGGCTGCTCCTCCTCCTCCAGAGCACAGAGATGAGACAGGAGCAGGATTACTTGCAGCAGCTGCTGACTGCGAGTGCTGTCACAAGGATGATCACAGCTGATGCTCAAGGGCACCAGCAGTCACTCCAGCGATCTCTCCTTACAAGCACTGTAAACCAGCCAAGGTGTGCCTGTTTATACAGTCTCGGGAGAGTACCTGCGGCCTGACACTCTGAGGTAGCTGCATCTGTGACCTGTGGAAGTTTTCAGCCCTTTTATGTCTGTCTTCTGAAGAAACTGGTATTGCTTGCTGGGAGAGGTAGGATACAGGACTAGAGAAACTAGTCCTTTGATGGAGTTTGGAAAACTTCCTGATTCTAGAAAAGCCTAAGCATTAGAGCCTGAAATAATTTCAAACATGGGACACTGTACAGATTATCCAGGTTTTTGGAGCATTTTCCTTTAATGGTGTGGTGTATTTACATAGTATGAACATTTTTGAAAGAGAACAGGCTACTTTATGACAAGTGAATGATGCATGGAAGCATCTTTTCCTCGCAGTCATGGCAGAATCCTATTGATCATTTCTCGTCTAGGGAGTCTGGGAGCTCATGGCTCTCAGCTCTAGTGGGAGTACTGTGTAGTTATGAACTTGTGGTGATTTTTATTTTCACTAAAGGCCCTAGACCCCAATGTGGAAGCTTAAATCAAAAGCATATTTTTCTCCATTTTGTGTCTGTCTGTGTCCCAATAGTGAGGATTTGCTCAGGCCCTGCAGAATCAGACTCTTTAATCACTTGCCCTCATGTTAACTTTTGACGCCATGTCCTGATTGGGCTGCTGCCAGGAGCAGCCTTTCTGTAATCCCAGCTGCAATCATTATTTGTGCCACCACTTCTCCCCAGGGGCTGATGGAAGGGAGCAACAAGGCACGTAAGTGCACTGTGTGAAGAAACAGATGCTGTTTTGCTCCTGTTCAGCTCCCTAGTGCCTGTTTTGGATTCCATTTTGTTTAAATACAAGTACAATAGGTAATAACTTTGTTCCATGCATTGTCCTCCTGAAGGGACAACATGAACGGATTGGCTGGGTGGGGAGTTAATTCCATCTTTTTCTGAGCCAACTGATGTGATTTGTTCTGTCTTCTCAGTGCTGGGTAACTCCCCAGCAGGAGAAACATCTCACCTAGAAGTAACAACAGTTTAAACCTAGGTGTGCTTCTGCTTCCCTCTCAGAGCAGCCGCAGCTCCCTTGGCACTGGTGGTGGTGCTGAAGGAGTGCTCCTGCAGCAAAGTTCATGGTCAGACTTCAGCTTCTAAAAGGTGCTGTAGCCTCTGCAGTAGCAGCATGTTTGCGAAATAATGGTTAAAGCTCTGCCTGGCCTCATGGCTCATGCTCCTGTGAGTGCTGCCCAGACAGGGGCGAGCTCTGCTGCTGATGTTACAGCGGCAGCAAACCTACCCAGGTGTATTTGGTTTGTGTGGCAAGGTTTTGGTAGTGATGGGGGGCTACAGCAGTGGCTCCTGTGAGAAGCTGCCAGAAGCTCCCCCCATGTCCACCAAAGGCAATGCCAGATGGCCCCAACATGGACCCACAGCTGGCCAAGGCTGAGCCCATCAGTCCAGGTGGTAGCACCTCTGGGATAACAGATTTAAGAAGGGGCAAAGAAACAGAGCAACAGCATCTGTGAGACAGGAGTGAGAATATGGGAAAGCAACAGCTCTAAATACCCCAAGGTCAGGGCAGAAGGAGGGGGAGGAGGTGCTCCAGGCACTGGAGCAGAGATCTCCCTGCAGCCCATGGTGAAGGCTGTGGTGAGGCAGCTGTGTTCCTGCAGCCCATGGAGGTTCAGAGGCATGAAGAGATCCACCTGCAGCCCATGTGGAATCCCATGCCAGAGCAGCTGGATGCCCAAAAGAGGCTGTGACTCCACAGTAGGAAGCCAATGTCAGAGCTGGCTCCTGGTAGGACCTGTGGCCACATGGAGAGAGAAGCCCATGCTGGAGCCAGTTTGCTGGCAGGACTTGTGACACCACGGGGAACCCCCTCTGGAGCAGCCTGTTCCTGAAGGACTGCGCCCCTTGTGAGAGACCCCGGCTGGAGCAGTTCATGAAGAACTGCAGCCCATGGAAGGACTCACACTGGAGAAATTCATGGAGGGGTGTCTCCCGTGGGAGGGACCCCACACTGGAGCAGAGGAAGGATGTGAGGAGTCCTCCCCTTGAGGAAGAAGGAGTGCAGAGACAACATGTGAGGAACTGACCACAACCCCATTCCCCAACCCCCTGTGCTGCCAGGTGGGAGGAGGTAGAGAATTTGGAAGTAAAGCAGAGCCCAAGAAGAAGAAAGGAGTGGGGGGAAGGTGTTTTAAGATTTGGTTTTATTTCTCATTATCGAACTGTGATTTGATTAGTAATAAACTGATATACCCAAGTCGAGTCTGTTTTGCCCCTGACAGTAATTGCTGAGTAATCTCTCTCTGTCCTTATCTCAAACTATGAGCCTTTCAAAACATTTTCTCTCTCCTGTCCTACTGGGGAAGGGAGTGATACAGAGCTTTGGTGGGCACCAGCTTCAACCCACCGCACCAGGTCACTTACCCTGCCTCCTCCCTAAGGATCTCCTGGCTAGAATGTAGCTCCCAGCAGTCGTTTGACTCCGTGCACTGAGGTTTTTACAGGTAGGGTTGCTGCAAGGTTGTGCCCTCCAATGAGGGTTCAGCCCTGCGAGCCCGAGCCCTGTGTGTGGGCAGGAGAATGCTTCCCCAGCCTAGCCTGGAGGGAGCAAGGTATCCTTGTAACCTGACTTAAGGTGTGAGGACTGTGACTCATTTTAATTACATGGTGAGTGGAAGTTAAGGGAGATAGTGCCTCTTCACCCTTTGTCTCATCCTCTGAGCAAGTTGGCTGCTATGAGTGAGATTTCTCAAGGTGCCCAGCACCAATAATTTCCAAGTGGTTATCCAGTAGCAATTTTAACAACAGACTGGAGGGGTGTGGGGGGAAGAATGATCTCAGCTGAGGTGTATTCATGATGCCATTGTTCTTTTCTCTCCCTCTCTACCCTCAACCTGCTCCCAGAGAAGACACACAGCATTATGTCATTGGCATCCTGGTTCAGGTGGAATGAGCCCCCAAACCGCATTTCCCAGAGGAACCCCACAGAAATGGTGGTTGAAACGCTCATGATGGAGCTGAGCTGGCAGATCAAGCATGCAGAGAAGCAGCAGCGAGAGCGGGAGAACGAATACCGCAAGATGAAGACCGGGGTGGACTACGGCTGGCTGGTCAGCTACCCAAAGCAGAGCTATGACATCAGCCCTGGAGAACGGCTGCAGCTGGAGGATATGTGCACCAAAATACATCCTTCCTACTGTGGGCCTGTCATACTCAGGTACGGTAAAAGATGGGATGGTACAGACCTTTCCTTTCCCCCTTTCCTCTTTTAGATGTGAGGGGACAGAGGGAGAGCTGCTAGGACCAAGAGAACCAAAACTTGGCATCCTGTATTGTAAGTCAGGTTGGGACAGTGTCTTTGTGAAAGAGGGAAATCTCATGTTTTAAGTCAGTTTAACACGACATCATTTCCTTCAAGAAATTACTAAATGCCATTTCCCTCTGACATTGGCTTGAGTGCTTTTATGCTCCCAAGTAGCCAGAGCAGCTTTACCTCGCCTGATGAACAGTTACCATCTCAGTATTGTGATGGCTTTTTTTTGCTTCAGACTTTAGAATCTTAGAGAAACTGAAGTTTAAAGGGACCTCTAGAGGTATGTACTTCTACCTCCTACTTGGAGTAGGGCCACCTTCAAAATTAGATCAGGTTGCTTAGGGCCTTGTCCTGTCCATTGTTGAATATCTCTGAGAGTGGAGATTCCACAGACTCTGAACAACCTCCTTTGGTGTTTCCCCCCTCACACTGGAGCCCTCATTCCTCGATTTAAACTTGAAGACAGTCCTTGCAGGAGATATGCAAGAGGGCCCTCAGCCCTCACTGCATATGCTGGCACCTGTTTTCCCTTGAACAAACGAATCTACGACTCCTGAACTGCAACTGTAAAAGGGTTGGAAACAGCTGGTCCTCTCTTTTACAGTGGATGTAGCCAGGAAACAATGCCAAAATTACCTCTCTAGCCCCCATCTTCCCTGGGACTGAGCCTTGGAAGCAACCTGGCACAGAGCCTTGGCTCTTGCAAAGGTTGCCATGGTGGCAGATGTAGAGATTTGGGATCATTCAGTGACCAAGACCTCTCCAGTGAAAATTTGCAGGGAACAGCACCTGCCTTGTATTTGCATAACTCCAAGCTATGTTGTAAACAAGCTACTTCAAACCCTTGGGATTCAGAGCGATCTTTACCATCCCCAGGGCCACTGAGCAAGGCCTGTCTAGCAAACAGGTTATTTCCATGACAGCAGGCTTTGGTTGCTGGAGCTGGGAGGCCCCGAGGTTCATCCTCTTCAGGAAAGTAAAGCTGAGCCATATACAACTTGCTTGCTGCTCTGCTTTTTTTTTTTTGGAATTGAGACAGATCATGCAAGATGTGTGATTTCAGTGCAGCTTGTAATGGTTGTTCACTGTTGTTCAGGATTCAGCATACTGCCAGCAGTAGATAAATGTACTCAGCAACGTTGGTGGACTCTGTGTGGGCATGATTGAAAAAGGCTGAAACCATCCTCTTAAAACTCCTCTTACAAATTGCTGTTGTAGGGTGCTGTCATAAATTGTATTACACTATGATTCAAGAAGTGGCGTGTTTTACAGAGCTTGCATGGTTAGCAGGGCCACACTAAAAAAAAAATGAGGATTTCATAACCTTGTTGGTTCAATTCTGTGATTGAGGAGGGACTATCACAGCCACAAAAATGGTGGAACTGGATTAGGTCAAAGGTCTGGCTGATCTGATGTTGGTCTGTATGTGACAGAGTGGCCAGTGGCACCAGGGTAAGGAGAAGAGCAAAGGACAAGGAAGCAAATCCAACAGTAGGGACAACTACACCACCTCAAATATAGCATCCAACTTACTGTGCCTTGTAACTGGGAGACTCTTGGAGCCACAAGTGGACCTTCTGTCCATAATTGGCTGATGTGGCTTTTCCTTTCAGTTGTTTAGGTCGTGGAGGCTTCTCTTGTTTTGAACACATGTAAATTTTTAACATTTTGGCACCCTGTGGCAGAGTTCCACTCCTGAACTTAACAACTGTGTCATAAAAAACTGTGTTTTGCTTGTCTTAAACTAATATGTCCTAGTTTTATTCAATAACTCTTTCATTTTGTGTTGGAAATGTTAAGAGTTGACCTCTCTTCTTTTCTACCTTCTAACTGAGAGCTTTGTGATTCCATGGAATTTTCATTGCTGACGAGGAAACAAAGAAAAAGAATGGGGCTTGCCATGTTAGGAGGTGAAAACACACAGGAGGAAGAAAGAAAGAGCATGCAATTTAACTGAAAGCCAAAATTGGATAAATTCTCTTCTTGGAAAGTGAGATAAGATGGAGATTTTAGTAACTACCCTGAAATTCCTCAAGATGAGTATAACAGGAATGCAATGAAACCTCCACATTTCCAGTGAAGTACTTTAGTAACAAGATCAAGATCATTGCAGCGCTGATGTTTCCTCTCGAGTACTCTGTGACTTCCTAATATGTAGCAGCTTTTAGAAAAATCTTCCACCAAAAAAAAAGCTTGCATTGGGAAATTCAAATGCAGAGCATGTACCATACCAAAGTCCTTGGTTCTGACTGAAATAGTAAGCTTGATCCTCTCCCTTCCATTTTAGGCATTTGAACAGCTGAGGTCCTTTCTGAAGTCCTTTTTGCACTCAACAAGCATGTAATTCTTAAATAACACAAGTAGCAGGCATCTTGCAAGACTGCAGAGTTTGTTTTGTTTGTGTCATGCAAGGTCTCCTTCTCTGTGAGACTCTGAGTTCAGAGTCAAAGCCAGAACAAAACATTTTTATATGAGTTGTCAGAGATGTCACTTCATTCTCTAAAGGTCTAAATGATTATCCAAATTGTCCTTTTCTGTGGCTACAGGCTCATCTACTGAGAGGCAAAGTTTCTCTAAATTTGTTTCTTTAGATGTGGAGGAGGCTGGAAAAGAGCACTTCACAGATGAAAGGGGTTTTTTTTCAGATCCAGATTGCCTATTTTGTATTTTGGGTCAATAGAAACTTCTCTTTGATTCTCTTGGAATTCTGGAAGGATTCAAGTACACTGCAAATAGCTCAGATATCTGGAGACACTGATTCACCTCATGCAAATAAAGCTATTGCACTCAGGAGTAACTTAGCTTTAGGTTACTGGGTTAGAGATGGCTGACTATTTAAAATTAAATCCTGGAGCCAGCTGAAGGAAATGACAGTGATTTTGGTGAGGCCTGTAGTACCTAACTGCCATGGTTAAACTGAACAAGCAGAATAGTAGGTTGCCAATAAAAAATGCTAGATTTTTTCCATCTTTACTCAGAGCTTTAGCCCTAGTCAGAGCTAGTTAAAGTCTCTTTAATTTCTTTCAGTTTCAGCAAAAGCGAAACAGTTGGTTTCTATCCTCCTCTGCCCAGAGGGAAACCAAAAAACCCCTAGTATGGAAATGTAAACCTGAATTTTGGTGATCTGAATTGTTATCAAGATCACAGGTTAATGACTGTAATTTTCTAAGGATTGCATATAGCTGAAGTGGCCTTGCTAGTTAGCTTGAATGTAAGACAAATTACTAAAATCAGAAATGGATTTATTTACAATTACAAGCTTAAGTTTGAGGTGGTGTGACCTGAATGTTGCAATTAGTGTGAATGCTGTAACTCTCTGGGAGTCAAGGAGCCTTCTCTAGCAAAGCTGTTCATAGCTTTACCCTACAAGCAGAATTACTCCTTAAAATATAGATTCAGGAGTCAGCAGCTAATTATTAGCACTAAGCAACCCCATGTTTTCCCTGAATGACTAAATCTACTTAGAGCTCCCTGTTCAGACGGGCACTCAGGAATACCCTGAACTATAAGCACATTGTTTAAGTCCAAGGACTTCCATTGGATTTACCAGGTCTTTAAAGTTCAGGGTGTGCTTAGGGAACCTACTGTACAGGGGACCTACAGAATAACACAGGCAGGTGACAGCGCCTTAAAAAGCAATGCCAGCATGAGCCAAGCATGGCCGGATTCTTAAAATCTAACAGGCCTATAAAGCAATGGGAGGGTCACAATTTAAAGGACAAATTTGTTTGAACTGTGATTAAAACACTGCCTGGACTGGGGAATGTGCTCATCCCTGTGTGTGCCCATGCATCCTCCCCAGGCTTCTGTGCTGGTTCAAGGTGAGTTTTGTTGGCAGTCACGTCTCAGACTGCACGACTTGCACGATGTGTTCCAGGATAGCTACCACGGTTGCACAGCTTGAGCCACGAGTAAGATAGATAGGTTTGCTTTTATGATGAGTAAGGAAACCCTGTTGAAGCGTTTCTAGACATGGTTGTGCAGTTGCCTAGTTTGAAACTATCCCGTGCAAAAGCGTCAGGGTGTTAACCTGTGCTAGAAGGTGAGCCTTGTGCAATTTTGTGTTCTTAACTCCACCGAGCAGCTTGGTGTGGAGTTTGTTTCCCAAGATAAAAACCCGTATTCCTTGATTCCAGTGGTTTTCTGTTTTTATATACTGGATGTTCTGTGCAGAGAGCAGACTGCCAGATCATCCAGCACATCAACTGGTGTTCACTGATATCTGGGGAAGATGGCTTTGGTTACGTGTAGGTGGCTGCAGCAAAAACATTGTCTTTTTCTGATACACAGATTGGTTTAGCTGGATCTCAGCCCAGATAACCTGTCCATCTTTTGTGTTGAGAAATATTTGTGGTGTGAACACCTTTTGGACTTCCTACATGAGCTGTCCCTTACACAAACGTGCTGGTACTGAAGTTAGGTGGGCACTAATAAAGGGGTGAAGTTAGTTCATCCTGCTAGGGGAGAGAAAAGCGTCCCCTTTCCCTTCTCCATCAGAATGAGGGTGGCTTTTCATTGTGTGACTGGCACAGTTTTTTGGATCGCTTTCCCTTTGTTTCTTAGACCTGCTCAAATCCATATAAAGTAGTTTTGGTGTTGATCCTGAAAAGTTAGAGGTAAATCTTAACAGCAGAGTTCACAAAACTAAGCTAAGAAGAGAGCAGGCAGATAGCTGTGAAGGTGGAAAGTTACCTTGATTTCAGAAAACTATTTCAGCTGGATTGGTTGGCAGCATTATCAGCAACACAGGGTATTAGCATTAGAGCTCTCTGCTCAGGGGGTATATTTGCTGTCATATCATCCATTTCCCCTCTTGTTCCCAGAGCCAGGCACTGGCCCAGTAATAGCCTGGTACGTGCTGCTGCCTGCTCTGGAGCCACAACCCAGCAGTATGACACACAACCTCTGAAAGTGGAGGCAGTGATGCGGCCTTTTGGGTGCACAGTTGCCAATACAAAAGAGGAGGATGTATTGATATACATAAATATATATAATATGACAGTGCTTCTCTTTAAAACACACACAGAGATAAAATAACAGAACGACTCATTTTAGTTCACCTCTGCAAAAAGAAATCCTTTGAAGCTGCTTTCCCTTCCCTGTTATGAAGACTTGGGTTTCTATGGACTCACCTGTCTATGCTTCAAATAGGATCAAGGGAAAAATTCATTTATTGTGAAAACTGTATTTTGGGCTCTTTGATAAGGCGACAGAAGTGCCTCCTCAGAAGGCAGAAAGGAAGTTTGCAATGTGCAGCAAATCCCTGTTCCTGCTGTTGTCTGCTAACCCTCAGCAAGAGATAGTCTCTTGCTATTCCAGGCTCTGCACAATTCAGTTCAGCATCACTGTGTCAGTAAATACCAGCACGAACTACAACACCTCAGAGGCTTTTTGCACCCAAACGTTCAAAGTTTAGATGTTTTTGGTGAGGGGGTGGAGGAGGAAGATTAAGAATTAATCCAAAGCTACTGAAACAGTTAAGGAACATTTTGGTGACTTTGGAAGGTTTTGTATCAAGCTGCTCTGGCTTGACACTGGGAGGGACTGGTGCTTCTGCTGACAGCAAGTTCCCTGTTGCTGACAGCAAGCAACACCTGTGACTCCACAACTGTACACATAGCTGCCAGTACTTGCTGGGAGAGAAACACCTGGGATACAGCAGGATGTCAAGATGTGTGTCCAATTTCAGGCCTCCATAGTCAGAGTCAAAATATATACATATACAAAAAGTCTTTCTGGTTTCTCTTTGGTTTCCTTTCTGTCCTTATAATCTTGGGTATCCTTTGGCACACTATTAAGTAATGCAATTCCATATGTGTTAAACTCCTTCTTATATTCCTAGGGCTTATCAAAAACCAAAGAGACAATATCTTATTCTATCAGCTTCTGCTGTATTAGGCTTATTTAAATACAGTCCTACCGTTGTCCATCCTTGTTAAATTCTGTTGGAGAAAAATACCAAAATGCTTACCTTCTACATTTTAGCTTCCCTGAACTACAAATACCTGGATTTTAGTGAAGTACTAGTTTAACTCTGTGTCTGCTTGCAAGTATAATTTTCATGTTAAGAACTGATTATTTATTAGAAGAGTAGCCATATTACCATCTGTCACAAATACATACTATTATAGAACAGTCAGAATATCTACGTGACCAGTGTGTGAGCCTTGAAAGTGGATCCCACACTCTCCAGGATGGGGACAATTCACCCAGCAAGGTGTCAGGATGACATGTTCTCTTCATTGTCCAGCCAGTGGCCCATTCTGGTTTCAAGAAAATTATTCTGCCCTGCATCTTGTCTTCCTCACTTGCAAAATAAACACTGGTGATTCTTCACTTCCTTGGTGTATTAAGATAGCTTAAAAAATGTCAACAAACTCCATTTTGAGCTCTCTGCTGAGAAGGCATTGAAATAATTCAGAGATACAGCATCGTGCTGCCAACCAAGATGTTTTCAGCTGAGCCAGTCCATTACCTTACAGAAATCCATAGGAAGATGAAACACCACTTCACTGAAAGTGACTGGATTTTCCTTTGTCTAGAGGCTATTGGGTAATGCTATGGGGAACAAGAACTGGAAACAGGTAGTCTAGTGGGGCTTTTCCTGGTCTACCCTGAGCTTCTGGTAAGCTGCAGTTCAGGGACTGTCTTGAGCAAGGATGTGCATTTGGACAATCATGTTTAATCAGCAGTGATGGGGACATTTTCCACAAACTTGTCCAATAATTTTGTTTCTTAAGCTATTGATAGCACTGAGTTCTGGTTTAACAGGTGTTGTGTGAAAAGAGCACTTCCTTCTGTTTCAAACTTGCCTTCTAGCTTTGTTTGGTTCTCCCTATTATTTCTTGCGCTTATAAGAAACAGTGATTCATTGCTTCCTTACATTCCCTGGCTTGCTTGTGATTTTAGAGACTTTGGACATATTTTCATGGCCCCTCCTTGTTGTTGTTCCCTTCAGTCCAGGGAGTCCCATTTAGCAGGAAAGTGCAAGTTCCAAGCCTAGCAGAGTGATTTGGCAGCAATCTGCAATTTGATGTTTTTAATCAAAGCTGTGCCTTGACTGTGCTTCCAGGTTCCGGCAAGTCGTTGCTGAGTACGAACCAGAAGCGCAGGAAGTATCCCAGCTCTTCCGCTCCGTCCTGCAGGAAGCTGCTGAGAAGATCAAAGAGGAGGAAGAGGCCAAGAAGCTTGCAAGGCAATGGAACACAAAGAACAGAACCAGCCTCTCCTTAACAACATTTAAATCTCGGTCCAGGATTTCCCCATTCATCAGTGACATCAAGACCATCTCTGAGGATGTGGAACGGGGCACCCAGCCCAACAGGAGGGTTTGGAGCATGCCAGAATTTCGGAACACCAAGGATTTCTGACTCTATACTGAATAAGGTTTTTAGACACTGATCTTTCAAAATCCCAGTTAACCCTTTTTTAACTCTTCTGTTTCTTCTCTTTTCCATCTCCCTCTTCCTGCCTGTCTCTGTCTTGGAAGCTGTGTCCATAGTAACCGCTGCTGATGCCTGCAGTCTGTGACGCCATTTATTACCAAACATGGTGGCCTTCCCTTTAACTCAGTAGCTATTCAGTAACCTTAAGGGCAAGGCTCACTTACTATCTCATTTTTATTACTGCTTTCTTGTGGAAAATGAATTAGTTTTGCTATGTCTGTCTTCTCCCTTTCCCCTCCAGCCTGGATGTAGTTATCTATAAAAACTTTTGGCTCTAGCTACTGAGACCTGCTGGCTGGACCAATCTTGCTGAAAGCAAGACAGCCACTTAAATGAGTGAGGCTTGCAGGATCAGGCTTGTGAGTTAAAGCTGGTATCTGATTTGGAACTGAACTTCCTTTCCCAACTAATAGCCTTCCTCAGTGCTACGACAAACTTCACAGGTAACCTCAGCACTGCTCTTGATCCGCTTTTTTGCTGACAGTTCACAATCCAACCTGAGTAGAAACAGATCCAAGCTTTTTGACATTAAAGACCAATCATGTTCCACAACAACCAGTTTATGCATGTTCAGGTTTCCTGGGTATTTTCTCTTTTGTGTAGGCAGAACCCCCTGAACCTTGCACCTGCAGAGTAGATAGAAATTTATCAACCTGCTGTGTAGATACACAGGTGGATACCCCAGTGCTGCGTCAAGTGCTGTTCTGGGGCCTCAGTGCTCCGTGTTGCTGAGGTAGGTGCTCCACCCCACACCCCAGAAATAAATCAGTGGGCTGAAATTAATGTTTATGGCCAAGTCTGAAAGAGTGCTGAAGTAGAGTATCCATGTAAAGGGAAGGGTGAAGGCACTCAGCATTCATCTCCAGGACTCTCTCTACAGTGGCAACAGCTGAGATCATCTGAACTTTTTGCTGCTCTGAGTGACTGAAGGGCTCTGGCAAATGAGGGCTCTGTGAGACCTTGGAGAGACAGGAAAATGCCACTAAGGAAAAGCTACTAAGGCCCTACCTCAGCATCTGTAGGGAGAGCTCTCACCAGCAAAGGGAACAGTAGGGCACGCTGTGAAAGTCAAGTGTCCTGTAGAGAACCCAAGCGCTAGGATGCTTTGTGGTGACCAATGGAAGATAGGGAACGAAGAGGGGGATTTGCCTGTATGACTGGCTTTTGGGGAATCATCTCAGTGGGGTATAGCCTCCTGGAGGACCCTGTGGCTTTGTTGTTCTTTTGTCCGTTTCCAGCTATTTTTCCCTGGGGATCTTTGCAACAGCATGTGGGTTCTACAGCCAAGATTAAAACCCTTTGAAGCTGTGCCAGCTCTGGGAAGAATTCCAGTACATGAAATCTATCCTAGACTAGAAATGTGCAGTTTCTTCCAGAGATTGAGGAAGGCAGCATTAAAAAAAGATCAAGATCAAACCCCCTAAGAGCTCTCTGAGACTGTGGGATTCTGGCTCTTCCTCTCTCCCCTCTGGGCTACGTAAGATTGAAGACAAGGCTTTCTAACTAGCACCAGGCTGCAGTTTCTATCCCTTGGTAAACATTGCGGCCAGCAACCCTCCTAGGGACAGAAAGCAGCTCACTTTTAACCAAAAAGGGCTTCCAAATACAGCATCCAGTTTGGGACAGGCTATTTCAACTGTAGGTCCATGAGAGAGAGTTTAAAGCCTTCTGACAATCAGCTTAGTGTTTTTCAGCCATACGTCCTTGTGAAGTAATGTGATTGCATATATGAAGTAAAAACAAAGGCTTGGCATACTCAGCATAGCCTTAGCTGCCTAGAAGATGTAGGACCTCTAGCAAGGGATCACCACAATTTGCAGAAAAAATTCTTGTTTGGAAAAGAGTCAGCCATATTTTTTTTATTTTTTTATTTGCAAGCCACTGTATGGTACTGAAGGCTGAGACGAGTTCATGAATTTCATGCTGCAGCTCTGTATTCATTTTATTTGCACTTACGTTCTGTTTGACACCTTCAGTATTGACTGTGTCGATGCGATGTTTGATGGACTGCTGGGAGACACGGGACATTCTGACACACTGCCACAAAGCTCTTTGTTACAGTACAGTGTCAGTAGTGTCAGCTCACTCTTTCTTAAGGAGAATCAGCAGTAAGTAACTTCTCTTCAGCAATGCAGAAAGCCAAGGAAATCACTGAAGAGCGTTCACATTATCACAGCAGCCTGTGATTGTGCTGTGTCCTTCATTAACAACTTCCAGCTGGCAGACACCATTCTCGTGCATCAGCCAGCAAAGGAGACAGATCTGACCTTTGGTCAAAGCCCTGCATGTCATGGAGGCCAGGCTGTGGCAGTGCTGGTGACAGCTGTTTTGCCTCAACTTACCTATCATTTCTAATTCCACAATAAAAAGTAATCCAAACTCTTAAACAGTATCACTCTCCCTCCACCATTTCTGCAGGTTACACTGGGCTCGCAGCAGGATCGGATGATAGAGGGATATTCAGATACCAAGCTATGAGAGTCCTATTCTTACTCCATGCTATCTACTCTTACAGGAGTAGAAGTAGTACCATGTTTGCCTGTAGCCAGCTGCTTGGAGACTGACTGCGAGCTCCTGCATTGTGCGTGCAGCAGCAGGTACTGAAGCAGAGCTGGGAGGTGATCAGGATGCATGACTGCTGCACTGCTTGTGGTGCTCGTTTTTCTTAGAAATGCTGTAGACTGAACCTTAAATGATCTTTGGTCACAGCATGCAGCAACAACTACCCACTCATGTTTGCCTTGTCCTAATTCCACATTTGCTGTGGCTAAATTAGCGTCAGTTCAAATGAGGAGCATGAAACTCCTGACTGTCCCCACCTACTGTGCTATGGTCCGTGGCACTGGGCAGACACAGCAGGCAAACCAGATTGCTTCTGGCTAAAGCCAACCCAAATGATCCACTGCCAAGTGGCTCAAAGACCACAAATCTGGACTAAGGGTGGTCTGAAGTAAACTCTCATGAAACCTGTGTAATATGAAGATCAGGTCCTCACAGGCAACTGTCTGACTCTATAGCTCTGCTCCTTCTGGGCTGCACTACTTGCTGGTGTAGAAAAACAAACAAAAACCCCCTTTTCTACATGGCCTTGATGAGACTCTGATCTGTTTTTAGCACCTGTTGAGACCTAGTCCTGTGTCTTAATTCTTTAAGGAGAATAAAACATTTACTAGCAGCACATCATCGCTAACAAACAGAAGCGAACCGAACAAGAATCATTCTAAATCCTCAAACACTCTCTCAGAACTGAGCAAGGATTTTGGTACCAGCTCAGAGCATCGCTGTTGCCCCATTGCTGACAGTGCTGTGCTGTCCAAAGGACATTGTCACACCCAGGAAAAAGCAGTCCTACACTTGCTACACCTTCTAATAAGCAATGGTAGCAGCTCAGCTGCACTGCTCAGCTTCCAGGGGTTAGCACTCCTTAGAAGCACTACTCACCTGAGGGAGGCTGTGCAGCCCTGCTCCTGTGGCTTCTAGAGATGAGCCTGGCCACAAGCTGTGTCAGCCAGAAAGGATGTGCAGGCAGGAGCTGAGGTTCCTCACCCACATCAGCATAGAGTTCAGGCAGCTGTCATGCCATGGGGAATTGGAGTAACCTCTGAGGGAAATACCTGTCTGCTGACACTGCACTGTTTATACATTTCATCACAGAACCTTGGAGAATTAAAGCAAAGCTGTGGAATATAAACCAATTTATTTGTACTTGTTGTCTTTAATTAAAGATCTCCTGAAATATAATCTTTCCATATCTAGCCAAACACAACAGCTGTTCCACTGCCCTACTGCGTATGTATCAAAGAAGGAAGGCAAGAATGGTAAAGGCACTTGATCTAAACAAAAACATCCTCTCTCTACAGGCTACAAATGCAACTGCCCACCTTCTATCTTGCTACCTCTACCATCAGATCTCAAGATATAAGGTGATAAATAACCAGGATTAAGCAATTGCAAAGGTCTGAAATTCTCTGAAGCTACATGGTCTGCAGACACAACGTTGAATGGAAGTCTTCATCAATGTGCTTCCAAGCACGTCTTACATTAACCAGTATTACCACAAAATGAGATGATATGAGAGACAAAATGGATGTTTTGTCTCCAGATACTTTTGAGTCACTCTGCTGATTCCATACCTGATCCTGTGTACTGGAACACTCTAATATCAGCAGATGGCCCCAGATGGCTCAGGGCTCCCTGTGCTAAGCACCGTATATACAAAGCATACATATGTTTAACAAAAGGGAACCATTTTTTCCCCACATGAAGTATTACTAAAGCATGAATTCCACTGCTTAGCACATTCTGCACATCAGATAGATGAGTGGTTCCAAAAGGGGACTGTGTGAGTACTGGGGATTACTAAACCACAGTGTTCTAGATGCAGCCTATAGCACAGGGCTTAAGCTATTGCTTGCCAGAAGCTGTGGACAAGCAAATCTGTATTGTTACACTACTTCCCCCAGATATTGCTATAGGCCTCTTCCAGAAGGAAAACTACAGATAGTTTGACTGGATGGCCACTCTGATACTCCTGTGTTCTGCTACACCTCCCTGCTGTAGGACATGCTACTGTGGTTTTGCCCAAAAGCATTCTGAGAAGAACTGGACTGCATCAGTCACAGCCTTTCTGGCTGTGCCCTGCAATAGAGGAAGGGCTATTAGGCCTCCCTCAGTTCCACCCACTTGTGCCAGGCAGAGACATCATAATTTCAGTGCCTGCCTCTCCCTGGTACTGCTGTCCATGTATGAGCTGTTGGCACAAGGGACCTCTTGTTCCCTTTGCATGGTCAGACAAGCCATGTCTCAAACTGGCTTACAGCAGAAAGATGCTCTGCTGGCCCTCAATGCTGGGTCTTGGGCCCAGGTCTCCCAATGACCAACATGTATTTTCTGTGCATTTGCTGCACACAGATATTCTCAGACTAAGGGAAAACCCTTACAGAATGAGATCTTAATAAACACGACAGAAAGGTGAGAAAGAGGCCTACAAGAATACACTGTATACACTGTCACTGTACACTTCATAAAATTATAATTTTTTAGGGTCCTGGCTAGGATTATCCCACAGATTACAGCATCTCACCTCTATATTTTAGCCACAGACACGTTGCCTCTACCAAGTAAATGTAACCTGACCCAGGAGCAGAGACACCAAAGCAGGGGAAAGAGCTTCTGTGTTTCTGACATCAGCGTATCTGCTCTCAGAATGTAATTACTATTACATCTGTTTAGTGTTCACAATGCTGTATCCTCAGAGGCCCCTATCAGGTCACAGTCCATGTGCAGTACTTTTTGCAACTCAATTCTCTGCAGTGTCAGGTTGCCTAAAGCAATAGATTGCACTTAATTTGGTCTGAAGACTATTTAAATAACCAGATGTGTTATGAAGCAGTGACAATGAAATACTCCTTAAGTTGGTGCATTTTATTTCTATATTCTAGCACTGGTACTTAGGAGATGGAGAAGAGCAGAGCGCAGTTTCTGAAGAACTCAGCAGCCCCAGGTAGGGTGGTGCACCTTCCAGGCCCCTGCTGGCTCTCAGCAACCTGCTCCTGTTGCATTCAGCTACTGAGAAGTTAAAGGCTTCCTGCTGCCTTTGGCACACAGGCACCAGCAGAAGAGGCCATTGTCTGTCCTCAGCACAGCCAAGGGCAAGAAAGGAACAAAGACTGGATTAAATTCATAGGACAGCAGTAACACATGTTCCCCATAAACAACCATAATTAGGTATTTGCGGGCTAATTATAGGGTTTCAGAATAAGAAAGTGCAAAGCCAATGTCCAAAGGGAAAAAAAAAAAATTTAAAAAAAAAATAAAAAATAAAAAAAATTCTGCGACATTCCAGCTGGACAGCAATGCCACCTACCGGCAGATATTCGAACACCGACCAACCAGGGAAAGGCAGCAGCTTCCTAATCGGGCCTCTCGTGACAAATGCAGATTCCTCCCTCTCACACCACTGTTCTGTCAGCCCTAGAGCAGCTCACGAATGGAGAACAAAGTGAACACAAGTGATGTTAGCCCTGGTGTTCAGTGCCTGAGTAGAAGATGGCACCAGTGGCCAGCATGCTGGCATGGGAACAGCTGCCATCACGTTGTGCCTCTCAGGCTGGGTAGTAATGATGCTCTTCTTGCTGCTCCAAAGGTCTCTCCAGAGGCTTCCTTAGACCCCTCAGCACTGTCCTGCTCATCCCTCAAACACTACATGAGTCATAGTCCTGAAGCACAGTTTAAGACTGAAATTGAACAGGCAGGGAAAAAACCCTTCTGTTGTCAACAGGCAAACAAATCACAATCTCTGCACTGGACAGTAGTTTTGATGATTAATTTTGTCCAGAGATGGAACTAGGTAGCCAGGTGCTTGCCAATAATTTTAAGAAGCAGCTCCTCAAAAACTCATCACCCTACAGCTTCAAATGTAACTAAGTGCATTCTCAGGTGTGCCCAGGACCTCATTCCTTCGGGAAAACCCACTATGACATAAAATCCAGCCATTCCACAGAGTCCTCAAATGACTCCAAGGGGAGCTCTCAACCCTGAGTGTTGAACCAGAACTTTGGAAACTTGTTTCTAAATACACACAGCAAAGACCGTGAGGAGTGTGTTTAACACATGAAAGGACATCAGAGCTCCACCAGCCATCAAGGCCCTTGCCCACACCAGGAGAGGCTCAGCAGATGACCCCAGGGCAAATCACTCCAGCCTCTCTGACCTCTGCTCTTCCCCTGTGTGTAGAGCTCACTCAGATTTCCCCGCTGCAGAGGATGACTGGGAAGCTCACACATTCCTGCAGCATGAAACTTCAAGTACATCCAAACAGCACAACTTGCCCAAGTTTAACCATATTGAATATTGAACTGCTACCAAAATGGCAGGCCCTGCTCAGACATCTTAGTTCCATGGAGCCAGGTACTTCCAGTCAAAGTGGCATTTATAAATATTTCCTGAGCTTTTCACCTCTGCTACGTTTTTGTGTGGGCAAAAGAGTGAAGTTCAAGCCAACTGTAAAGGAAATGAGTAGGATTGCACTGCCCACAAGAACTGGCAGGGATAGAATACTTTAAACAGTGCCAAGGAAGATGAGCATGGCAGCAGCAGCTCCGAGAATGTAGCCTTCCCCTCCTTCCCATGACAGTGACTTCTGTTTCCGAAAATTCTGCTGCTAAAAAAAATTCAGTTGAGTTCTGCATGATTCTCAGAATGGCAAATGGTGCAGGAACACAGGAAGTGAGCATGGTAGGGAAGACTGTCACACACACACACTCACATAAAAAGAAGGTTTCATATCTGAAAGACTTCTATTATTCAGCATTTTAGGAAGAACCTCAACTTGCCCAGCCAGGTAAGCTTCTGCAGCCCCTGCCTCATCACCTGACCTCTGCCCCACTCCATGACTTCTAATAGCAGCAGTGTCCTTCCATCCTTACCTCACACCTTTTCCACTGCTCTATTGTTCCAGCCTTCACCTCCGCCCACGACTTGCACTTTTTGGTAGACCTCGTCTCAAGTCTCTCTATCAGCCATGTGTGTATCAGGTTAACATCCCACGCTGCTTCACAGTTCCCTCATGCAAATTTCTCAACCTGATTGTCACCACAATCTTACTGTTGTAACCTTCTCATCTGGTTCAGTCTGTGGTGCAGCTGCCACAACAGGGATCTGAAGCAGTTCTAAGAAGCTGTGCTTTAGTGAAAAGGTCAGTAAAATGAACTGCCCTGGGGGTGCAAGGCAAGTATTCTGGCTGTAAGGGCCTGTGCTCACTAGGGAGGACTGGAATCTGCCTCAAAGATACTCAGCCCCAAGAAGATGCACAGGATCTCAGGGCTTGTGGGGAAAGATGGAGAAGGGAAGGATGCAACATAACTCAAAGCTCTCTAGAAACCTGAGAATCTACATGGAGATGGGAAAGACAGAAAATGAGGCTTATAAAAGCAGCAGCTGCTGGGAAGTTTCAGAGAGCATTGTAACTGACTGGGCAGGAGAGAATAGAGCAGAATCACTGCCACAGAGTTTAACCAGCTCAGCTTTCTAGAAGAAATGATAGCTTAGAACTAAATGGTGGCACAGAAATAATTTAAAGCATCACCATATTCAGCATGCAAAAAAAAAAAAACTAAACAGAAAATTCCTCTGTTCTGAACACACACACACACACACAAAATGTTTTTTTTAAAGAAAAAATAGTTTAACTCATTTTTGTACCATGAGAATTGGCAACTACCAAAATCCTAAAAGACCACATCATATTACTAAAGGCCCTTTGCCTTTTCCATACTAATGTGGAACAGGGCAGGAGTTTTTATGATTTTGACCAAGGCAACAAAAAGTAAATTATTTAAAGTACGTATGAACCTTCAACCAATGCAGTTCTTTAAAACTGTGATCTCTGGGTTTCCCATTCCTATTTTCTTTCCATCTTCCAAATTTGTATTCCCTACCCTGCACCAAGTTTTCAGAAATTATATTATCTTTACATAAAATATAACCTAGGGAATGGGACGCATGTTAAGTGTCTTCTAAGAGTGTGTTTGGGATTAACCTTATGCAAAGTCCAGAGACAAAGGCTGCTTATCTGGGCAAGATGCTTTGACATCACTAGCAAGAAAATACCAGAGTAGCATAAATCAAGGCATAATCCCCATAAAAAAAATATGGGGTTTTCTTGTTTGGTTGGTTTTTCCCCCTACTGACATTTCAGAACAGTGCTTTCAAAAAAACCCTTTCTATTGTCAGATTAAAAGTCAGGGAAACTCTACTTCTTACCTATGTTTTTCCAAGTTTTATGTTCATAAGGATGTAAGGAGTTGCTCTGCTGGATCAGAGCTTTAGTCTCTAAAGAGTTACATCTCTGCAACAACTACAAAATGCTTCACAACAAAAGAAAACTAGGGAAAGGAGAGGATTCTAGCATCTTCAGAAGGTTTCACACATCAAAACAGTTATAAAATTATCCCTTGAGCAATGGTACAAATCTTCAGGTTTACTTCAAAACACCGTAGCAGACAGAGGCACAGTTTTCCATTTGCTCTTTTAATGAACTCCCCCCACTCTGACTGCTGTACACCTGATGTTCTTGTCTAAGTCAACTCTCCTTGAGTCCTTCTTTCAGGCATTCCTAAACAGCAGCTCCCGAGGAGCACCTGCTTCACGAGTGATTCAAGCGGAACTCCCACAGCAGGGTTATGTACAGAGGAGCCTGCTGGGCAACCAAGAGCCAAGGTCTGGAAGGAAGAGTGCAGGCACTGAGCAAATTACCACAGCTGGCACACCCACAAGCTGTGCTGGGCTGCTGCTGCCTGTCCATACCTGTCTCATCTCACAGTGGACTGTCAACAGATCCGTAAAGTCACTGTCACTGCCTGCCTCAACACCATTCCACAGCTCTTTCTCCATCACACTAAGGTATGTCCATGGTATGTGCCTTGCTGCACTTCAAACAGAGGAAGATTTGATACATAGCTCACAGGATCAGAAAAGCAGGCCAGAACTCCAGAGCTTTTAATTTAGGAACTGCAACTCCAGGTGTGGGGGGTAAGCTGTCTATTGTGAGCTGAACAACTGATTCAGATAAGCAAACAAAACCAGAGACCTTTCCTGCTTCTATTTTAGGATAAAAATAATTTGCTACCATTATTGCTCTAGAGTATTTTGTTGTTACACTTTCTAATGAGAGAGAGCGCAATGAACTGTCCAAAGAAGCATCACATCTCAAATTCTGAAAGAAAATAACGTATTAGTGAATGAACTTCCAAAAAAATCATTTATGTAAAAGGATGTTCTATTTACAAAGGTCAATTTGCTCTTTAGGATAAGCATAACCACTAGCAGAAAAAAACATACATAAAAGACACACCTCATCTTTCAAATAGACATTTACAAATACTCTGCTTAAACCACTAGAAAAATTAAGACATTTGAAATCAAGAGTGCATTCCACATGCAGTTAGGACAGAAATTACATTACTGGACTTCAGTGTGTCATTTCTCATCATGGTGAACAACACACACTTGAGCTTTTCTAAAACACCACAGCCTGGCTATTACCTTAGAATCTCAAAAGGAGGACATGGATCTCCATTAACAAGTTATTAGCTACTCTTCATTTTGCCATTAAAAAAGGACATCCCAATTGTCTTCTCAGTAGGAGGGTCTGGTCTTGTCCAACCTGGTGTCCTTTTCCCTGAGTTTCCCTGTAGTGTTTTGCTAGGATGATGGTTGGCTGGGCACATGTACCAGTCCTTGGTGAGCACTCTTCCCATCACAAGGCAGAGTTCAGAAATTCCAGGAGCTGTGCACGGTTCCGGTCTCTCTGCAGAGCAGACAAACAGAGGCAGTGGTTGAACAGACCTGTACTCAGTGGAGCAAGGCCACAGGTCCCTGGTTTCTGTGGGGTTTTCACATCCCAAAGCAAGTGCCATTGACACCGCTGGGTCTAACCAGCTCCCAGTGAGGCGTGGGTGCCCAGGGGAAGTGCCAGGCAATGGGCAATGGGGAGACAAGCTGTCACTATTCCATGAGACATTTCCTAAGTGGCTCCCTGTGGAGGCTCCACTGGCTTGTCATCATGCAGCTCACAGCCTGCCCAGAAGGGAACTCACAAGCACAACAGATGCTCCTCTCTGGTGCCTGAAGCAACGTTCACTGTACCCACAGCAAGTCCTGTGCTTTGGGAAGTATCTTTTCTTTTTCTATGCATAAACAGCAACTTGCAGCATACCAGACCCCTGCATTTAGGTTCTGTCTTCACGTAAGAGATGGCCCAACCAGTCAATTCCAGTGTTTTTTATAAAAAATTATTGAATCCTTAAATATTGTAAGGAGTGGATGTTGTTCAATTCAACAAGACCACGGGCACCAATCAAAAAAGGACCAACGTCAAATATTTGACATCAAATACCATAACAAGCAGGTTACTGGAACAGAACTAGCAAGCATTCAGCATAATTTAACACACAATGCTCAGGACTGCTTTGGTAGCTGTAGAATGAATGAGTAGGGCTGAATCAGAATCTGCCAAGCTGGATACCTCAAGGAAGTAGCACTTCCTAATCAGTGCCAGAGCCCTCTGCAGGTCACCCTAAGGTGTGGAAATTGTTGAAAAGAGTGAAGGTATTACTTAAGTGCTGAGTCCAAACATCCATAGCAGTAGCACACAACATGATTCATGATACTTATTTCCCCGGGTATCTCAGCAAAAACATTTGACTGCTTTGAGAAAATGCAGGAGCATGCGGTCCTAATAATACTACTGGGGTTTTTAAAATTCCTCTCTAAATAAAGGCTAGTCTTGCATATGTTAGAAAAACACAGTAAAGTAGCAATTACAACAACTGATCACAAGAGACTGAAAGAAGATGAGTACAATTAAAACCAGTGTAACACAAAGCTACAAGCTGGCTAATGATCAGAGGCTGAAATTCTAAGGACCTGCACCAGCATCCTTTGGTTTATCTGCTCATGACTGAGTATTCCAAGCCCCCTCATAACATAAAACCTGCCAAAAGAATGAATTAGAAGATCTCAGAGGGCATCACAGCCACACTAAAAGCTACACTCAGTTTACAACTCGTAACTGCAAGACCCACTCTTCTACAAAAACTACTATTAGAAAAATATTAAAAGATACAGTATTTTCTTCTTAGGGACGTTCAGACTCTTTAACTCTTACCTCTATATCTTCCTTAGTCTTCTTTATTTTCATCTTGATTTTCTTTCCAGTTATCATGCTGTAGTTTTCATTCTTCTTTTTGTTTTTGAAGAACTTAAATGAGATCACACATTAAAAGGACATAAGCTTTGTTCTGTAATATTACAAATCTTAAGTAAAATTAAAGACAATGATCTTTTATGCTTCCTGACTGTCCAAAACAACAGAGAGAGGTTTCTATTGTTGATGACCAAACTGGTGCTCTTATTTTTTTGACATTTTTATGACAGGATGGATTAAATATGTAGATGAAAAAAAACCAGGGCTTCACACTCGGACAAGCATACCTTGGAAAGCTGGACAGGTCCTGTTTTCTCTTTCCTTTTCTTCTTTTCTTTCTTTTTCTTCATTTTGTTCTCCTTTTTCCTCTTCTACAAGAATAAGACATATGCTCTTATGCTTACAGACTAACAAGGGCAAAAACCCCCACACCCACAAGGATCTCTCAAGACCACTCAAGTCAAGACAGCTACTACTGCTTGCCTTCACCACTTGCTGGACAGGGAGTAGCTGAAGTACACAGAAAGTAATGCAGCAGGGTTAGCAACCCTTGGGATTGTGAGGAACAGAAATGGTCTGATTCCCCGTTCTCTCTCTTTTACAGTAACCCAAATATATAAAATCACTGAAAATGAAATAGAAAAATTACAACAGCAAGAACCCACCACTCGCTTCTCTCACTGACTGTAAATAATTTCTTCTGTCAAATTCTACAAAGTTATCAACATTCCCACTTCTCTTTTCTTCAGAGACTACTCTAAACTCCAGCTGGACCAGCAATGACTGGCAAAAGTAACTTTTAAATTATTTCTCTTTTTGTATAAAGTCAAGCACCCATTTATCAGTTCAGCCACCACAACCCTACAAGCATGATTTAGATTTACACAGCCACAGACAAAAGCATTGTCTTACATGACATTTAAGGATATTGAAATTATAAAGAACTAATTTCTGTTTGTTAACTACTTATTTCTCTTTGTAAACGTTTACCTTTTTGTTGTGTTTTTCTTTTTTCTTCTTCTTTGATTTAGACTTAGGAGAATCTAAAATTAAGGAAAAAAATAAACAACAAAATCAAACGCTGTAAGTTTAGCATTCTGAAAAAGGCATCTGTGTTACAGATGAGACAAACAGAAACGTGAAACATAAGAAGAAAATGCTTTAATTCAGCTATATATATTGACACAGATTTAACTAACCCAGAGAAAGAAAACACATTAAGTTACTGCCACTTACTGGACTAACATGGAAAGTGAAAATACCTGATTTACTGATTCTGCAGATGTGCTGGCTTCATGTGAGTCCTCAACATTAAATGCTTGAAATGTTAAGACCAAAGTAGGACTAAACCAAAACCCACAACTCTGGTCTAGATAGACTAGTGAAGTAAGAAAAGATCTGTGTTTTGAAAATGTAATGAATAGAGGGGCTTAAATATATACAGCATACTGCTACCAAGTAACATTTATTTGAATGGCAGTTTCTCTTTTGAAGGAATTTAACACAAGGACATTGCAAACTGTGTGTGAACTGGCACCTTTACACACAGTGGGGGGAGGGTTATGAGAGAAACACCCTGAACAAGCAGCACTGGTATTCTACACTGTCACTCTGTGGTGGTTTCACCACATTTAAAACAAGCTTTAAATGCCTTCAGGGGTGCTGTCGAAACTGGAAAATATTAAGTGCAAGTGGAGGTAGCTTACCTCTACTACTACTGGAAGAAGATGACCTTGAGGATGACTGTGACGAGGAGGAAGAGGTGGATGTACTGCTAGAAGATGATGTAGATGAAACAGATGAGGATCTGCTTCTGCTGCGCTTTCGTTTCCTTTTTTCTTTTCCTTAGGGCAACACAAGTCAACAGTGACAAGCCTGCTAGTAACTGTGGCCTACAGAAATTACTCTTAGCAGAATTTAAACACAATAAACCTCTGGTTTGAGGGGTTGTTGTGTTTTTCCCCACTCTTCCAGTGTGCCATGGTCTACTGCCATCAGCAAGTGACCAAACCCGGTAAGTGACACAGAGGGCGACACACAAACACCACAGAACAGCAACAGATCACAGCGCCTACCTCGGGCCTTCAGCCCTTCTTCTGAGGCTGCACACACCGTCCTACTTTTTTCATCCTCCCTGTTATCCATATCTAGTCAGAGGCAAAAGTACATTCAATAACATCATTTCCAAAGGACTTTGGGAGCGGGGGGAAAAAGGGCAGGGCAGAAACAGAGGAAACGAGCGAGCACGCCTGAGGCAGCGCCCTGGAATCACAGCGTGGGACAGCTGGAAGGGACCACAGAGGGGCACCCGGTCCAACCTCCACGCTCCAGCAGGCTCATACCGGAGCACATGGCACAGGATCACATTCCCGTCCTATGACACGGCACCACACTGCGTGGGGAGAGCACCTTCAGGCTCATCCCCTGGCACCAGGAACCGGAGGCCAGACCCGCGTTTGGGCGCCGCTAGCGCAGACGCCAGGGGGGTTTTATCCCCACACCTACGTGCCGGGCTGTCGGTGGATCACGGATCCCGCCCAGGGCCCGCCCACGGCCCTCGGCGGTCAGAGGGCCCCGCGCCCCGGCCCGGCCGCCCCAGCGCCCCCGACCCACCCGCGCTGGGGCCGCGGCCGCCCCGGCTCCGCCGCCCCTGGGCCGGCACCGCCCGCGACCCGGAAGGGCTGGGGCCGCCCGGCGCCGCTTCCTGCCCTCCCTCACGGCACCGCGGGCACACGGAGCGCAGCGCGCCGGGCACAGCGCCCGCCGACGCTCGGGGCTTCGCCCTGCCGCATGGCCCCGCCCCCGCTGTAAAATACCGGCGTCCCAAGCACTCAGTGGTCATGGGATCCTGGAACAGTTCCTCTTCCTGCTCTGAACCGAAACAAATCCGAGCCCGCCCCAAGCAGAAATTACCATCGCAGTGCATCCCCAGACCTCGAGGACATGCATCTGATTTAGTTTAGGATTTACGGAACCTGCATCTGCGGCTGCTTCACGATATTCAACTGCAAACCAAAATACCCATGAAGCACATTGATTTTTAATCTAAAGCAGTGTTGGTTTGTTTGTTGTTTGGTTTTGTGTTTTGTTGTTGTTGTTTTTAATTAGTGTAAACAAATACCAGTACTCCACATCCTTAAAAGTCTGCTTAAATCCAGCCAAAAGGAATGTAGGGCACAGTCACTCCAGAAGGGTGATAAAATTATTTATTCTTACATTAGTTTATGTACACAGTAAAGACATTCATCTAGAAAAATGCCTCTATTGTAGTAAGAGATATTCAAACTACAAACTATCAATAAATACGTTAGAAACATACCGTACACTGATGTAGAAATACCCTACGCTCTTTTGGTTACTTATCCAGTACAGTATTATTGAAAAGTTTTTTGGTATTCTTCATGCAACATCAAAATTCTTCCTGACACTTCATGCTATACAACATTTTTTTTCTTTATTAGGAATGAGATGAAATTTAAAACCCTGTTTACACGTAGTAAAAAAATCACTGAAAATTTTAACATAAATCTCTCAATTTCTGTACTAAAAAGAACCAATTTAAAGAAGGTTGTCTTTAAAAAAATTAATTTTCTCAACAAATTCTTTATAAAACAGGCAGTATTTCAAAAGGGATGTCTCCATCACCCAGGATGAATTTGTGCTTCAAAATTTTAAAAGGAATATTCATGGCAAAAACCTAAACCCAACCAGTAGGTAGAGGAGAGATTGCAGTACGAACTGCCTAAAACCAAACATGCTTTCAAAATCTGTCTAGGAAAACACTAAACACTTATCCACGTCACTATGCCATCACCTACTCTAACAATTAGAAATGGAGTTTTAATAATACTTAGCTCTTCTCATGCTCAAACTTCACCACAAACATTTAAATAACCCTAACACTTCTGCAAGTATTATTATCCCCATTTTACACTTGGGGTGGTGGAGATGGAGAGGGCTGGGAATTTGCCAGGATACAGACCACACACATCCCTTTCATCTTGCCTCCCTCGCTTGTCCGAGCTCTTAATCAGTTTCTGTATTTTACACTCAGTGTACTGGAGAGTCCCAGGACACACAGGTGGTACATTCCCATCAGTTATTAGTGGTTATTATGCAAGTTGTGTCACTTTGAAAGTTACGTGACAAACATTGAAGTAGTAATCGACATGAAATCCAGGCTCAGGGCTGATGTCACAGAATGCCACGCCACTGTCAAAACAAGCCTGCTCTTTCTGTAACCAGGTCTTATGCCTAATTTGTTCTGTTTTACAGCTAAAATAGCTCTTGAGGTCAATGGTGGTGGTACAAGAATAAAATTTGTTTCTCACAATCTGTCCCCGGGAACATGGAAAGCCCCTGTGGTGGCTCAGTACGTCCTGACATTGTAAACCAAAAAGGGACTTCTAGATCAAAACAAAGATTTCACATGTGCCAACCCACCATGAGGTACAGATTACTAAGGTCTCTTCCCCTCCACCCCTGAGTTAGAAAATACATCTGAATTATGTCCTGAAAACCATGTGGGAAAGTAAATGTCTAGCAATACGATTGCAGATACAAAATAAAGTATTTTGCCTTCATCTTAGTATCAATCCCTGAATTATTTAGGTTGATATCAACAGGAACCGCATTTTTCATTTTGCCACGTTTGCCCTGCTGAATTTTCTATCTTACATTTTTCAGTCTGTGCCCTGTTTTGATTTTTATCCTGCCTAGTTTACTCTTACTCTAAACCCAGCTTAGTTTCTTGCTGTCTCTTGATAAGCTTTGGAGCAACGGATAATGCCATGGTGTTTCCCTACCTGACCTGTAAGAGATGAGAGACGCAAAATTCTGCCACTTGTAATAGCAAAATGACTGAGTATGCAAAATTATACCCTCTTACAGGCACCCAAAGGGCTTTAAAAAGGCACATGTATTCTGTTCCTCAGTGCCTGATCTTGGTGGTTTTAGTGCGTCTCCAGTAAACCCTGTACAATGCACACATTGCCTTCCAGTATGGAAGGAACTTGGAATAAAAAGTAAGGTCTTCAGACATCACAGTCAGCAGCTGTGTCATCCTTTAACAAACACTAGAGCTGCACTGATAGTGAAAATTGGGTTCTTACAGCAACCTCCCTCTCTAATCCATTTTCCCCCTTCTTCCCCAAACATCTAGGAGAGAGGAAAAGTGCATGTTACGTGAGCTATTTCCCAAGCTCTTCCTGCCTTTTGTAGAGCTGGTAGGCCAGAAAACATCTATTTTGCACAGATGTGGAAGCAAAACAACAGGAGTTTTGCCCCTCTTCCACAAGTGCAGCTGAGAGCTGGCAGGCTGTCCAAGTGCCCTGCCTCTGGCCATGTCCTGAGGGGTGAGAAGCACCTGCAGCTTTTGGCTTCAGATGGGGACTGTGGATGTTTACCACCAGTGGAAACCAGTCCCAAGGCACTAGGCAGGAATTGAAAGGACACAAGAAAGTTGTTGTGACTTGGGGGTACCCTGTACAGCTGATAAAACAGGCTACAAAATTAAGAGGCATTGGCTCCTTCCTCTGGGCTTTCTGGAAAAACACAATTCAAACAAATAAAAAAGATGCAAGATACTTGCCAAATGTTTTCCCTGCCTAACTGAAGCCATTCTTCCTGCTTCAAAAAATCCAGGAGATGGAGGGATCAATACACATTGATTTGAATTTGCTAATGTTGAAATGTTTCCATTGCACACAGATGAAATGCACTTGCACATTTGGGCATGGCTTCACTTCTCTGTGAGGGAGAGGAGCCCATAGGCCTGCCTGGGCTCCAGAGAGTTTACTGGAGGAGTTTCATCTCCAAATTCCAGTCTGGTGATGGGAGCCAAGCATTCCCCCCCAGCCTGGACCGAACCAATCTGGATCAAATGCCTCCCTTCATCAGACTGGACTTCTAGCTGCCTTAAAGATGCAGTCCTGAAAAAAAGGTTAGAAAAGGAAAGGCCCATGCTTTGGCAATTCATTATCTGTCCTGTAAATCCAAAGCTGTGAAACATTCTCAGTAGCTTGACTGGTGGCAATTCACTATCATAGGGCTGGTGTTCACCACAAAAGCAGTTCCTCATGGTTACAGAAGTCACACTAATCGGGCACGCTTTTCACAATTCCTCCAGATCAGTTAGATCCACAACCACTTTCAAAAAGAGAGTGTCATCTCTGATGTAGGTGTTCTTTGTGTTCTCCAGGACTGAGTGCGGCACAAAGCGCGGACAGCCGGAGGCGATATTCATTTCTCCATCCGGCCTTTTGAAACTGCTGCTGTTGGGGTCAGCTCTAAAGACTTCCACGATGTGATTTTTTTTCCCACTTTGGTCCAAAAGCATAAGTGTAACTTTCTGCTTGAAAGGCCACAGGAGCAGCGAGTCAAACTCGCCCCTCATGACCACGAAGTAGAGGGAGATGTGCGTTCCCTTTCCCGAGCCGTCCCCGTTCAGGTAGGCTCTCGCACACAACCTGTACCCGCAGCGGCTGGTGTAGAAGGGCTGGCTGGCTATGGACAGCACACGGCCTTCCACTGCCTCTTTCTTCTTCATCTTGTAGTCCGTGATTTTCCAGATTAATTTCCCACTGTAGCACGTGCCTTCCAGAAGCTTAAATCGTTCTTCATTTTTATTGAGCTGTGCTTTGTGAATATTGATCTGGAGATCATGTTTGCTGGACTGATCTTCCAAAACAACTGAGAGAAGAGGGGAAAAAAAGAAATAGAAAAAAAAAAGAGAAAGACATTTGGTAAAATAAAAGCATCAGAGCCCTGGATAAAATGAGCACCCAGACTCAAGCTGGCAAAACTGATCTACCCAAGCCTGAGTACAGGCTCTGAACTACAGCTGCTAACTTTTTAAAACTGTAATTGCAGCTGGTAGCTGAATAAGAAAAACTGGCAGCTATAAACCATGAATGCCTGAATAGCACCATGGCCTCCATCACAGTGCAGGAGCCAGACCAAGGCCAGCTCTGTGGCCCTGCAGTGCCACAGGAGTTCAGGAGACGTTGTGTAGTAGGGAAAGGTGGGACAACACTGCACACACCATCACAGTTTGGTCTCAGAATGCAAGAAGAAAGCCCTTTGTACTGAAGAGCTACAGCTGACTGAGTGTAGCACCAGAGTCTCTCGTTAGCCACCAGTAAATGAGCAAACCCCCGCTACCTGTGCAGGAAAGTGCCAACGTACCCAAGCGCTGGTCGTACGTCTCCATCAGGGCAATCTTCTGTTTCACGTTTTCAATTGTGTCAAACAGGGGCCGCAGGTCTAATTTACTTTGCTGCTGGTTTGCCATCTGTATTAGCTGTTTCACTTGTGATTCCAGGCGTGCAGACTTATCCAGGTGACTGGCCAGAGCCTTTCCAGTTCATGCCATTGGAAGAGGGTGGGAAATAGAGACAAGAGATATCCATAAAATCAGCTATTTGCTTTGAATTAACATAATGAAGTCTTTAGCATATCAGCAGTATCAATGATATGATGCATTCAAAGTGCTCTGCTGGCTTAGGAATTTATCCCAGTGCTCCTTCATGATTAATTCAGCACATTTACAGACTGAGAAGCCATCCGTCATTCAGACCCAATTCACACTGCATCACTACATTCAACTCAGTATTCAAATTTACACCTGCACATTTGCCATGGGCATCTGACCATGAGGATTTGTACAGTGCTTTTTGCCCAGATCATGTATCCAAACTTCTGTATCCATTAAAATGAAAAGACAATGCCGTACTGTAAAAAAATGAGAAGGTCTTGGGGAGATTTGTTATTGCTGTGCTATTAATGACAACTATTACTGGAGAAACATATTTCAGGATACAAGAAAGCAATTGGTAAAAAAGGTAAAATCAATGTCTCACCTGACTGCTTACCATCAAGCTGCTGTTGTTACCAAACAGTTGTGTATACTGTCTGAATTCTTTCTCACATTTCTTAATGGCATCTGCTAGCTGCTGGATTTTAATCTCTTTACGTTCCAGGCTCTTATACAGGTCAGATATCTAGAGATGGAAAAATCAGAGTATAAATGCTAAGGAACACCAAAACATACAATGAAGAAATTATAAAATATGTGACTATATAAGAGAGAGTGGAAAAGTTTACAATGCAAATCCTCTAAGTGAGCTAGATAAAGCACTCCTTAATTCACTATTTGTGGATAAGCACTGGCAAGAATTGAACGTAAGGTATCAGACTCTTGAATAGATCTGTGTGGCTACAGGTGAAAAGAGGCTCCCATCTCTCATTTCCATCATGATGATCCATTCAGCTCTACAGTGGGGTAATACATACTTACATGCACACGTGCATGTGTGTTTCTGTGCGTATGTATACAGATTTTTTTCCTCTACAGAGGTCTAACCAACCGAAGAGATGAGTCAGTGAGGGATACACTCTTCAAAACCAAATTACAGCACTTTGGGATGCTTATTTCTTGCATAAACAAGCAAAGAGTAAGTTCACTATCAGCTTGGATGCATTCAGTTTAGCAGGACTGGGCCTACACCCAGTGTCACCTGCTGGGAGCCAAAGAAGTGATCATGAGCAGAAAGATGCTTGCAGCTGGTTCTGGTGTCCTCTGTGCTGCCTCCACACAGAGCAGGTAACCTGGCCAGTCAATGAAACTTTAAAATACTTTATCTCTAAACGTCATATCCAGTGTAAGGCAGAGACTGAAAGCAAATGAGGTGAGCAATGGCAAGGAGCCTCCCACTGTGCCTAGTGGAGAATATATGTGCCTGGGCACAGAGAGCTTTCCCTGTAATTGACTGACTTCCCTAGAAGAGCTTATGCTGTCTTCTGAGGTGTGAAAAGACCATAAAAACAGTCTTTTAAAATGTAGCTGAGCTAAACCAGGCAACAAATGTAGACTCTCATATCATCCTCTAACAAGTCAAGAACTGCTGAAGAGTGCTTATTAAATATGACTTACCTGTTCTTCCAACCGGGAGTTCTTGTCTAAAATCTGCAGCATGTGTTCCCTCAGGGCACTGTTTTCATGTTCAGCAAGTTTCCCTCTTTTAACCTTAGTGAGGCAGAGGGGGGAAGTGAAAAAATAAAATAGTAAGATAAGCAGATTTTTGAAGCTGTCAGTAAAAAATTTAGTAATGCAAACATTCAAAATGTCTCCTTTATGCCTTGAAAGTGAGAGAAAGGCAGTCCTGATTTTCTAGGATGGCATCTTAACCAACAGCAGAAATGGCTGTGAAAGGACATCAACTGGTTATTTTAATTATTGTGCTTGGTTTGGGAGACAGAGTCCAGTCCTGGTGCAGACAAAGATCTGTAAAACAGTACCTTTACATGACAGCCGTACTGCTTATACGGGCAGTCCACTTCTGCCTCAGGACACACAGCATGGTGCTTTTCGATCTGCATGTATTAACAAAGAAGGTTGTGGTTAAATAATTACTTGGTAATTTGAAGCACTAATGAAATCTAAATGCCTGCACAAAGGGTGAATAAAGGCCACTGTCGTGACACCACCAATCACCTAAACAGGAAAATGAGTATTCAGAATCAATAAGCAAGCCAGGTATTTTTCCATTCTGCAAAACACCAATGGCTTGCAGTGACAGAATAATCCACTTAAAAGATGGGAGATATATCCCTTTTAGGATCAAACAAACTAAACACTTAGAGCATTGAAATTTTATTGGCACGGGCAAATGTGGTCTGCAACATTGCTTTCAGCTTTCATAAACATGTGTGATCTGCTGAATTGCAATATGTGAAAAAAAATAATTGTACCTCTTTTTTCAGAATTATTTGTGAACAGTTTTGGAGACAAGGCACAGGATAATCAGGACAATCATTTTTCTCATGATTCTGAAGAAAAAGGAACAGAACAAGGCAATGGTTTTATTTTTTTAAAGTAGTATATGCAGAGGAAGCTATGCAAAAAGAAATCCCAAACATACAAATGCAAGCCACATATCACCTTGGTGTTCGTAAGAGAGCATCAATAATTGGTATTATTTAAAGCACAGTTATTATACTTTCACCTTCAGCTACTCAGCCAAATTTTGTTTCAGGTGTTAAGTGCCACTGCAATGCTGGAAACTTTTCACTCAGCAGTATCAAGGGGAAACAGGTGCTATGGACTCCTGGGAATGCTTCATAATCTTACCTTTATGTTAATTAACACCACATATGTATTACAGTACTGGCACATCTCTTCTCGGAATTTACAGTGCTGGCTCAAGTGCTCTTTCAAGTCTTTGCGAAGAATTTGATCTGGACATCCATCATTAGTGCATTGCATGCTTTGAAACAAACACTGCTGGAGATGCTCCTGCAACACACACCAGCAGATTAAATGCCAAATGGCCAGTGTGACCTGGGACGTTTCCTTGAATCAACAATCACCTAAACATTCAGAATATGAATGGACACTAATTTACTAAGGCTACATAAAGCAAATGATTCTTATTTAAAAAAGAAAAAACCCTAAGGCAAAGCTGGAACAAGCTAACAGCTGTAATATTTGCTACTTACAGTGTATAGCTGTCATAATCTTTGTACTTAAACCACATTGCAACAATAACTCTGAAGAAAATCATGGGAATTTAGCTGATCATAAATACATAGGGCTGTCATGAAAATCAAAGGCTTCAAAATTTGATCAAGCAAACCAACCTGATATCGTCCCAGAATTACTTTTGAATTGCAGTCAGGAAAGTTTTTGCAGAACACATGCAAGTTGAGAACTTCCCTTTTACAGCAGTTGTCTTTGAATACCTGTAAAGGAAGCAAACCAGCCTTAATATGCAGTCACATGGTAATACTGTCCCTGCCCAGCTCCGTGGGGTCCCGTGTGCCCCCACAGACGCACAGGTGGGTTCAGTGTTACAGTCGGTAGCAAAGAGTCGAGAAGGGCATTTGTGTGCGTTCCGCCAGGAGCATTTATTGCTGCTACACTGTCAAAGGGTGCAGAGGCAAATACCAACACGATCCCAAAACTCACAGTTTTACCCGGGGACGGGGAAAAGGCAGGACCAGGGAGCGGGGACCAATGGGGAAGCTCTGGGGGAGTGACGGGGGGGTAGAGGCTGACAGCCAACCGGGGAATCCAAACTGGGACAGAGTAACATAACAGAACAAGCATCCTGGGAGAAGCCTTTCTGGTCACCCTAACATAAAGTGGTTCTTGTGGTGCTGGGGACTTGTCTTACTGAGAACTCTCTGTCCCTTGTAATGTATGTTCACTGGCCACCACAACAAGGGATATTACTTATAATATAAAAGAACAATACATCGCTACAGATCTTCTGAGTGTTCAAGTGTAGACTCCATAATCATGAGTATGGCTCTTAATAATTAATGTTGAAAATTTGTATTAAAACTATAAATTAAACCATTTCTGAAATTTGTTTTGTAGGGTTTTTTTTCCCCCCACATAGTTATTCCACAGATGCTGATCCATCCCCACATCCAGCAGGACTAGTAGCACAGGAGCTGTATAACCACTGCCAGAGCCTGCCTGTATCTAGAGGAAAGCAACTGGAGCTAATATGCCCCAAAAGCCAAACCAGCTCTGTGCATGCTCCACTATGTTCAAGTGCCTTTGGGATGGAGGCAGTGCTGAGATATCCTTTCTGCCACCTCTGAGAAGCAGCACCGTTCTCAGCTGTATATGCAGAAGCAAACGAAGCCCCCAGAGCAAACTCTCTGTCTTATTTAGAGATCTTCCTGCATTGTTGCCATCAAAATTTGCAAGAAGTAGAAGATGGCAAATGAAAACCAAAAATCCTGTGGACAGTCTGATTACAATTTCCAATCAGGAGTAGGAGAGAGAGGAAGGAGACATTTTATTTCCCTGGAAAATATCTGGCAGGACCAAGTATACAGTACACTTTCAAGTCTTGGAATATAAGTAAGGACAAATGAATCCATTATAAAACAAAACAACCAAAACCAACAATAGCTTGCAAAATAAAAAGGATTAACTTATTTTTTTCTCTAAAAGTTACCCAAAAGTAAATTAAATCTTCAGGGCTAATAAGAGCTAATGCAGATAGTCAAGACAGCAAATTACAGCCAAGTGAAAACAAAGACAATCAGATAAACAAGATATCCTAGCAAGACAGGGCATTAAAAAAGCAAGTCAATAAAATCTCCATAAAAAGCCAGACATCTGGTGACTTGAGAGGATTTAAAGCTTTGTGAAATTCTTCAACACTTTACTGGAAATAACAGAAGACTAAAATGAAATAACTTTAGAACGTGAAGTATAAAATGAAGCTTTAGCTAGACAGCCATAATTTCTTTCTGGGAAAGCATCACTGAGTACACTGCTTCCTTTAGCATCATTTCAGAGACAGAAAAACTGCTCTGCTCTGAGGACTAAAAGCCACCTTGTTCTCAGCTGTCTTGCCTTTCCCATGTAAATGCTGCCTGTTGAAATAAAGCTATAGCCACTTACCTCATGCATTTTTATTGTTTCTTTGTCGACAGGACAGGTGGGTACTGCATTTAACTCTCTAGATCAAAAGAAGAGTCGTGTTAACCTACAGGAAATTCAATTTATTTTATGAAATTGGGCTATGCTATAATCTGACTCTGACAGAAGTCAGCAGTAGATACCATAAAAACAAAAAAAAAAGTCCTTTGAAAACACTTTTATCCAGCAACTACACAGCCAAATTCTGCCCAGAGCTTAGAGAGGACATAAAGCGGCAACCGTGAATATGTAATAGAAAGCAGAGTTTGTCCTAAGAGTGTTCAATGGTAAAAACCACAAGATGTTTTTTAATTAAGAGGACTTAGTCACTCTCTGGCCAGCTGCAGCTCACAGATGTCGTATCTCAAAAAATCTCATTGTGCGCTTTAAACCCAGCCTTTGCCTAGAAGAACCAGTGCCCTCCTTGCTACACCAGTAAAAGAAGACCTAATGGCTCCTTTCTTAAAAGGCTTCCAGAAATCCTGTGATAGGGTGCAGGAAAACATTCATTGAGGCAGTGCAAAAGGGAGCAACACAGAGACAAAGCAGCAAATGTGAAGCATCTAAAATTCACAAAAGTTAATTAGTGACATCCATCCATGTAAAGAGGCTCCTCTGCAGCCTTTCCAGGAGAAATCCTGCCTTCAGGTACACCAAACAGTCCATAATGTATTCCCAGACAGGTCTGGGGGGTAAACTCATTTGTACCAAGCAGAGGGATGCCAGCAGCCTTGTGATCTAACTGCAGTATCAGATAATATTAACATCAGTTTTATAATTCTGCTAAATTCAGAGGAATTATGCAGAAGCAAATGAACACAGCCTAATCTAACCACCAGCACCAACACCGTGAGACATCAATGCAGCAAATTCCTCTGAAGAGCACAATGGCAGGCAGACCCCAGCAGCATCTCACACAGCAGTGTATCAGCTTACATCAATACTTTCTTTACGCTGACTTCCCTGCGGTTCACCAGCACCGGGTTAGAGACACCTTTAAAACACTGAGCACGCAGTCACTGGGTTCAACAGAGTCCTTCCACTGACTCCTTCAGCCTCTTACTGGGTTGGTAATACTATTATGGCACTCACTGCTCATTTATAGATGATGTGGGCTGGTTTTTTTAGGAAAAAGAACAAGGGGAGCTTGCGGGTACGGGAGGAGTCTGCTCTCACCTCAGAGCAAGAATGCACTGCTGGCAGAAGCGGTGGCCGCATCCCGTCTGGTGGGGGTTGTGCAGGACCAGGTGGCAGTAGGCGCACTTGTAGCGCTCCTCCAGGCTTTCCACAAACTTGTAGTCGGTGTTGGGCTCGAAGTCCAGAGAGTTGGTGCTGGCAGAGTTCTGGCGCGTGAAGATGCCCGAGAGAGCAGCGGGTTCGTCACAGGCCATGGGAGCTGCACTGGGAAGCGAAGCAGACACAGGGAGAAGCTCTTCAAATACTCCCTGGCAGCCACTCGGCCTCGGCTACCGCTTGCAGCAGGTTGCTGCTGGCAGGAGGGCTCTCATCTGCAGGGGGGAGACAGGTTTCAGAGGGAAATGTGGTGCCAGCTATGGAAGAACAACAAAACGCTCACAGAACCACAAAATGAAGATTACACAACAAGCATCAAAGCACACTTCTTTGGAAAAGAGCTTCACAACCTGAAAATTATTCCACAGAATTGAGATTTTTATGGTTTCGTTGGGTTTTGATTTTTTAAAATTTTCTTGCAGCAGTTCTTAGTCTCAAAAAAAACTACAAGAGTCACAGACACAGCTGGGGAAAGCAGAATCCAAGTCTTGGCCTTAATGTTCACCAGGAAAGTCTCCACCTAAAGTAGAGCCCACCCACATGAATTTACAAGTTCACTGCACTGGTTAAAGCAGGAGATGGCTTTGTGGTTCACAGCAAGGAGCATACAAAAAAAAAGGCAGCAAGGGGATTTTACCTTCAGTTTAGGTGTTACAGGAGTTGAAGCCTCTTAACTTGACATCTTTCTTTTTCCTGTTGATCACTCATTTATAGCAGTATACTCTGATCTCACTTAATTATGTGCAAGTTTTTGGCTGTGTTAATTCTGTCTGAAAGAAGTGGTGGAAAAAAAAGGAAGAAAAGCAAGGCTGCAATCAGAAGTGTGATGTAAGTTTTTCTTTCAACCTACTGTAACTCATACACAGCATAGGAATGCAACGTTACTTTTCCAGTAAGAAAAACCATCAATATTTGTTCCAAGCCCTAAGTCACAAACCTTGAGATTTGCCACCAGTCCCTCAACCTTGCAGTTGCTTTTTTTTGCAAGTAGCTCAAGACCTAGAGCCACTCTGGTTGGCATTTCTTGCAGCTTTGCACTCAGAAGATGTTTTCCTTACAGGATTGTACAGCTCCCAGATCATTTCATGAGGGAAGTGCTCAGTTTTCCAGTTGTGCTGTGGGATGCTATTTCTCCTCTGTGTGCACCACCCACCCTGTCAGTCACTGGTGTCACTCTTACTGGCATCAACACCTCTCTGAGAGCTCTCACTCATCTCCCGTAAGGTTACCAAGGGCATTTGCTGCTTTTGGAGGGAAGCAGGGCCAGCACATCACCATTAACAACCTTGTGTCTGGCATGAAACAGCGTGCCCAGCACCGACATTCTGCCCTCCCTCCCTGCTGCAGCAGCCCACGAAAGCAGCAATTAGTGAGCTGCCACAGAGCACCTCGGGCTTCAGAGAGCCACATCCATTTTCCTTTCTACTTTAGCAATCCATCCTGGGCAAGGAAATCCAGCGGACAGATAATGTGCCTGATTCAAAAACACGCCAAAGCACTTAACCAATTAAAATGTATTCCACAGCCAACATTTAAGTGCTCCTGTAACTCAGCACCCTCGTTAGTGGTTGTACACAGTATTCACCTCCCCAGCTTGTGAGAGTCTCCTTGCCTTTCACCAGGCTGAATGTCTGACATACTCCAGCACACCTGATCATCTAACATTGGTAGCCCTCACGAATATGAGCCCTAATCATATTCCAGCCATCAAGACTTATTATTCCAACAGGAGTTTGCAAATTACTCTGTTTGATCCCTCCAAATAAACAGCCTTCTGCTTCAAACCAGACATGGTTGTCCATTTTCTCCTTTAATTTTTAAACAGCTGATCTTTCCTCCTCTGAAAACGGGGTTCCCGGTTCCCTGACACCTAATAAGGAGCAGTTCTATTTTCCTCACATCAACCAGGGATGCCAAAATGCAGCCTGAGGGATTACCAGTCTCATGTCTGGGCTGCCTCGGTAGCAGATGCCAGCAGCGGAGTGTGCTTGCTGCTTCTAAGGCACATGGAGAGCAGTCACCATTAATTTCCAGAGCATGGACCACCTACAGGATGAACTGCCTAAGAACTCACTCTGCCATCGGTTGGTGACACCTCTGAAGCAAGTTTCCTTCCTCTCTCTTATTACTGCTCTTTCTCCCATTTACTTGGCATCCAGTCTCCCCAGTCCTATTATGCTCCAGCATTTACATCATCTGATGGTATGGTTTAGCAAGCTAATGTGTAAAAACACACTAAAATAAAACCAACAACAACTACAACAACAGCTTCTGTGTTTTACCCATTTTGCCTTTAGGGATCTTCCTTAACTCCAGAAACTCCAGCTGGGGTGAGAAGTTTTAGGCAAAAAAGTTATGGGACACATTAAAAAGAAACACAGTCATCAGCCCAAAATCCTATCCAGTAACTCCTCCAGAGCTCTCACTGCTCACTAAATCAACCAAAATCACTCCCATTTCTTTCTGCAAGGAGCACTCTGCTGTGGTACAACACCTTCCAACTCTCTTGCTGAAATGAGAGCCTGTATCTCCTTAAACACCTTCATAACGCACCCCACCCAGATCCCACTCCTAAAAATGGAGACTCTTGGCATCTCCATGAAAACACCTCCTCCACCTCAGCATTGCCCAGGATGGTACTGCACAGCTGAGGACATCTCAGGGCACAGGAAAGAGCACCCCAGGTGAAAGGGAAGGCTGCCTGCTCAGAGGGCAGAGCGGAAACCTCTGGGTGCCCAGAAGATCAGGGAGATCACCGCTGCTGCCAGCCTTGCAGGAGCTTTGCTGCAGCATTTGCAGCTGTTCTGCTGGAAGAAATGGGCTGCCCCAGGAGGAGGCCTGTGGATGGCAATCCTTTGCCCAAGCTGGAGAGATGCCCGTGTAAATCAGCTGGAGAGACTCAGAGGAGCTGAGAAACAGCAGCCCTGTGCCAGCCCTACTGCCAGCCAGCACTCGGTGGGATGTGATCCAAACCATCCCAGGCAGCATGTAATTCCCATCCCAGCACTCAGTGACTCAGGGCAGGTTGCAGCAGCTTTGCTCCCACTTCTGGCTTGGCTCCATGCATGGGCTTTCTGAACTGAAACCAAAGGGAAACTGTCAGGGGAAAAAGTGCTTTTTTGTGACAGTGAGAGCACCCCAGGGTTATCTGAATCAATTTCCTGCTTACGCTGATGCCTGGCCAGCGTAGGTAGGGGCTGAGGTAGCTTTCACTTCTTCCTTCTCACAGCTTCCAGCAAGGGGAAGGTGTCCTGCCTTTGTGTATGCTGCAGTTTTTCAGCACACGTGCAAACTGCAATACTGGTTTAAAATAGCAGAGAGCAGCCAGCTCGTGCTGCATAATGATGCTCTTGTGGCAGACACAGTGCATGCTGTAAAGTGATTTTCACTGCAACTCTACTGCAACAGCACACACACAAAAACACCCAATCTATGGAGACTGAAAATATACACATTAAAAAAAAAAAAAAAAGATTTCCCTCTACTGAAATAAATAGAATTAATTCTGCCCACACATAAAAAAAGTGGTATGAATCCCTAGAGGCTAAGCCCAAGTCCTATAAAGAGCTACCAATGGGTGGGAGCTCAAAGGCAGTGTGCAGTACAAAGAGCTCCCAGCAGCACCTTCCCACCCCTGTCTGCACCATTAGCTGCACAAGCAAAATGCTTCTGGAACAACTCTTTCTATGCAGATGCTTTAACCTCACTGGAAATAATCCAAGTGGAATAATTTTCATAACAAAAATAAACTTTATAAATTGTGAGCTATCCTGTTTCAACTACTGCCACACCAAACCGAGCCCAAATGTTTTCCAGTAAAATGTTCCACACTTAGAATTGCTTATTGTTCAGAAACTGAGCAGAACATAATAATGAGGAGAAAAATCAGCATTGGCATGACTTACTAGAATATAAAATTGCATCAACATTTTAAAGCCATGTTCAAACAGCTTCCCCCCAGCACTGCTGCTCTCTACCTACAGCACCCGCAGACAGAATGACAGAGGCTGTGTGGAACCCTGATATCACATTGAACTACTGTGGACAGATTAACTTCTTCTAGCCACAAACACATACTTTATGCACACAGGAAAAACCATTCCCTATGATGTAGTTGCTTTTTTAAAAGAGAATATGTTTTTCCTGTTTTCTCTCACATGAAGCCAAGCCCTGCTGAAAGGTTAGCACCATGAGCTGTGAGTGCACCATTACGGCCAAAACCTCCAGGACAGCAGAGCCAGACACAGGCACTGGGTGCCACCATGTCCCAGACTGAGAAAGGAAAATCCAGGTCATTATCACAGATTTGATCATCACACATGGACAAGAAGACAGGATCCTTGGTCCTGCTGCCCAGCAAATGGGGCTGAGAGCCTGGCTTCGGCCAGGTTCACTGCATGAGGGGAAGGGTGATGCTCAGCCACCCTCCAGGACTGGGGTATTCCCAGTAAAAAGCACCTTGATCGCTTCCTCACTTACCAGCTTCCATGTGATACATACAACAGGGCATGGAGAAAAGGTTATGCACCTACCTTTCTGTAGCTCTAGTTCAGCTCTACTGCTTCGCCCTAAGACACTTGGTAGGGACAAGACTTAGAAGATGCCCTGTCCCTCCCTCTAAAATTATCTACCTTTTATGGTAGATCAGAACTGTCTTAGTCACAGTGGGAAAAATTTTGCCAAATTTAGAGGTCTAAGATCAAGTCACTTCATTGGGAGCTGACAGGCAGAAACAGGATAGAGGGGAACAGATCTTGCACTAAAACAATCCTCTCCAAGCTGCCTTATAAACTATTAAACTTATAAACAGATTAGCTGCCTCCAGTACTTTTGAATTAAAATAACGAAGTTGTATGATTTACTACTCTAAGCCCCTCCAAAACCCACTGTTTTGGGGACAAGAAATATATGCCCCAACTCAACCCACAGAGTGGAAGAGGTAAGAGTTTGCTAAAGAATGACTGAAAGTGTTTATACAGTTTGGAATACACATTTAAGATACAGCAAGTTATATGGAGTCATGTGAAAAGAGGAGATGATGACATCTGACATCACTGGGGGATCATCCTTGTCCCTTCCAGCCCAGGAAGAGCTAGAACATTTTGACTGCTGACAACAAAACACACTTGCAGAGTCCCAATGTGGGAGAAGGACCCTGGCTGCATCGTGTGTGTCCCTCCAGCACAGAGGCTGAGGAGGGAAAAGATCCCCTGTTGCACCAACACAGACCCACTGCTCAACTCAAGGCTCACTCCCACTTCACCTGGCAGCAAGTGAACCTCAGGAGCTGCCCTGCTGTTGTCCTGATCACTTAAAAGATGCAGTGCAATGACCAGCTGGTACCCAGGAGAGAGTACTTCTAACAGCAACAATTTCCTACAGGATATGTGCCTGAGCCCCCCCAGGGGATGTTGCTGCAGAGGACAGCAGAATAAACATTTTCTTTTGTATATAGACACCACTATACTATTGGAAGTTCCAACTGTAATATTACCTCATCCTCGAGGCACAGTAAAACCTTACTAAGCAAGCATCAGTTTGCTCATCTCCATAGGCAAATTTTCGCTAAGCAGAATAAGACACTAGGGTTTCCTTTGCACAGAGGTACAGTCAAGCATTACAATAAATTCCCATAAGACTGGACTTCATCAGATTTTTAAGACACAGATTACAACCCAGCATTTAAAAAAAAATTAAAAATACACTCTTACAACTAATGAAGTGTGTCTGGTGCTGAAGCAGCCTTGATTTTACAGCCAGTTTAGTTATTTGCTACATCTACTGTTTTCCCTGGAGATTCTAAAAATAATTAATTAATTAATTTTGCATTATCAAGAAATCTATTTCTAATCAACACAATATTGTTATGCCTTAAAATAACCTCATTCACAGCTGGAAAATAACCTTGTTGCCATCACTTCTGTGGCAATCCCTGAATGTTTTATCACCTTCCCAAGCACCAACAGAAATCTCAGTAAGAAGGCTCTGCCATGCACGCCTATGACACTGTGGCACCACTTCCCCAGTTCAGGGAGTGAACTTGGTTCCTGAGATGTTTTTGGGTCTGCAGCCTTCCCCTAACCCCTGTGTGACAACCCCCTGAATAGCCCTTTAGAAATGAGAAACAATTCTGGCAAAGTTAAGCTCCTGCCAGTGTGAACAAGACACGTTTTGGTAAAGCCATACCTGCAAACTGTAGCTGGTCCTCAATGGGGAGAAAATGAGAGAGAGACAGAGAGACAGAGTGCACCAGTGTGAGCTTTGTGGTTAACACAGCAGTACAAGCATTTTAAAACAGCAAGGGAGTGGAAATCCCCCAGAGTAGCTTTGAAAAGATCATGTATAAAAATGTTTTAGAAGGGCTAGGATAAAAGGCAAGCCACTGAAAAGTATTTTGCCTTACTGCAGTGGTGTACAGACTGCAGATTTTACCATCTGGAGCAACGCAAGGTTACCAAGGACATTTCTCACAGTTGGAATCCAAGATACAGAGTAGATTTCACCTTCCACAAAACTGATGAGTGATGTGATCAAAGAAAAAGTACAAGGGCAGCAGGAAACACACAAGGACATAAGAAAAACCCAGATCCAATCCTGTGCATCCCTCCACAGCAGCCTTGGCAAAGCTGGGTGAATCCACCCATTGCAGGAAGCGAAGTGGTGGCTCACAGAGGAAGCAGCACTGGCTCGGTCACATAAGCCCATGCCACAGGCTGCACAGGCATGTCACATTTAAACAGGACTCTAAAATCCATTTTAAGAAAATAAACATTTTATTTGGTTTTGTAATAACTTAAGTGGCCATAAACCCTAATGGTTTTGTAGTCTGAACTTAATTGTGCACACAGGCTTCTTGGCAGCCTCCATCTCCCTCTTTTTGCATCAGCCTCCCTCCCCAGTCCAAAATGTGCTGCCCTCGTGGCAGTGCCTTAGGCTCCATCCCTACCCCCACTCTTTCTTTATCCTCCTCTGCCCTCTTCCTTTGCTTTCTGGTCTCTTGTTTTCTTTTTTTTTTTTTTCTTCCTTTCCTAAAGTAACATATCATATTTTCTCTAAAAGCAATAATTTTACAGTCTCCTGTAATTTAAAATACTAATTTTCCAAAAAAAGTTTCTATTCTCCTTTGTACTTAGTGCAACATATATCCTCTTTCATCTTTTCCCTTTAACTGAACTTGCTCCCAGAGCATTTCTAACCTATTTCAATTTCCTTCTTCCCTCCCAGGAGGTATCTCAACCTACTGCATGTTTTCCTGAACCTTCCACAAAGCTCTGGAACAGACAAATCATTGCATCATTAAGTCAGTGGCAAAGGGAAAGGCACCAATTTGTAGGCATGCCACTTCTTTATGGGATCAATTAAATTTATTTGAGTTGCATTTCTCAGCACAGCCTAAGCTCACTTCTATGTGGAAGGAAAAGGAAACTTTTTAACCCAAAAGGTATCCTTTCATCCCTGCCATCAGCACCTGCCCCCAATTGCTTCCTGGTCAGGCTGTTGACTCTACACCACCTCTGACCAGGCTGACACTAGAACAACACAACAGCTTCTACATAGGCTTTCCCTGAGCCTGGCAGCTCTGAAGGAAGGACACATCCAGCTGGATTTGTCGTGAGCAGGCAGCACTGCAGAAAGCATAGTGCTCTGCAAGCACAGCTCCAGGAAGCACCATCTGCTTCTGGGAAGCTTTGGGGAAAACCCCAAATGGAGAAGTTGAGTGGCAGCAGGATCTTAATTTTAAACAGTTTGACTCTGCAGATGAGTAGAGAGCAGCAGGCCAGTGTTATTGTTCGTGATCAGCCCCTGACCTCCTCCAGCACCAAGCGCAGTGCTGAAACCCTGACCAAGTTTCAAGCAAACTCAAGAGGATGAACGTGAGTGAACAGACAGCAACAGCACTTAGGAAACAGAATGAAGGAAGAGACAAAAAACAAAATAAAGTTGCTGAACAAAGAGTAACAGTAAGGGACAGAGAGCAAGGCAATTAACAGGCTTTAATTTTTTATCTTTTAGTGTACTGAAGCCAAAGTGAGTCCTTGCTTTTCCTAACAAATAATTGGCTATTACAAACTTTGCAGAACCAGGTCTTTGGGGCTTTCAAGTTCACGTCTCTTTCTCAGCCCTACAGGGAGACACTGTTCAGGACTTCAGCTGATTTGACCATTCAGTTGGTTTGGCCATGAATATCTACTCAAGGCACAAGAGATTCTTGGTTTTAATTTTCCACGCCCAGACCCTTTGACTCAGTATTAATAAAGAACTTTACCATCATCTATACATAAATCTATGAATCAACTCAATGGTTATTCATCTGAATTACTAGGAGGAGCTCAAATTTTTTTTAACACATGCATATATCTGATGACACAGACACACATTTTTCTAGCCACAGCTGTCATTGAAGATATCACTGCTAATGTAAAAACCCAGATGCTGGCGGGGACCCCATGAACTTGCTGTTGAAAAAGTGGTGACAGCAAAGATTGTTACCATTTTCTTTTCTTTAAAAAAAAAAAAATCAACAGGAGAAAGAATGTATTCTTAAAAAGTCCCTCCCATGAAGACAGAGGTAATAACCATGAGCGGTGCTTTCCCATGGCCCCTTCTCCAAAAGCAGTGGGCAGTGGAAAGCCATGCTGCTCTGCCTGAGCATGCTGCCACAGCCAGGCAGCCACAGCATTTTTTTGTTTCTTTCATAGGGCCACATTCCAGCGTCAAGCACATGGAAATAGCAGACAAGACTGTGAACCATATGACTTAGCATAGGTCTGACCATTTCATGTCTCACAGCGCCTACTTTGGGAAAAACCTGCTTTGCAGATGGTTCCTAATCTTGAGGTTTGGTTAGTCACTAGGTGGCTTTGCATAATACTAATAAGTAACTTTTATATTTTGATATCATCTTCTGCAAAGTAAGTTCACAGCAACGTACTTAATCTTACAGAATCCCTATATGCAAACGTCAGTACACACAAAAACTTGCTTTATCAGTCTCACTCCCAGAGACAAACATGCTTAACTACAGAGCACTCTGGGCAATCCCATATCAAAACCCCTGTGGTTTAGGTGCAGACAGTTTCTCACACACTTGTGTATTTGTTGCAATATCGAGCAGGGGAAACTGGAAATTTTTGCAACATTTTTATTAACAATACAGCATGACTCAAGTTTCCTCACTTTCCCGAGCCCAGCCACACACCAGGGTGAATAGGTTAGCTTCTTTCCTAGGCTGAGGGAAGAGAGTGGAACAACTGCACATTGGTACTGATAAGGGACTGATGACTAACAGCGTGATCATTAACCCTTCACACTTGGTGCCAAGAAACTTGGACAGAAAAGCCTCAGAAAGTAAAAGAAGAGGTTCTGAAATCCTCACCCCAAGGGCACACTGGCTGTAAGGTGTCCCAGGCAGCTGGCTGGGGTCATGCAGCAGCACCCTCAGGCTGCAACGCTGCTCTGGGCAAGGAATGCTCCCAAGAATGGAATGTCTGCGAGACAGCAGAAGCAATCTGAATCCCTGCAGCCACCACCCACTGCCTCCACAGGATCAGGAGACCAAGAAAAGTTACAACTCACACAGACTGTCTGACAAGCCAGAAAAAGGAACACCTCTCCCTAGCCAGATGATTCCTGATGATAAATGATTATGCAAAACCATCAAAGGGTCAGACAAAGAACTGAAGAAGACAGAGGGCTATAGGATAACTTAAAGGTGGGCACAAATAAAGTCCAGGAGATGAAGCACCCTACAAGTGTGCACCTGCCCACTGAAGGGATTTTGCCAAGTGACCCAAGCAATATGAGGTACAGAATGAAGAGCTCCTGACCTGTCCCATAGCTTTAACAGCTGTGTAAGAACTGCTCCTGCTTTAGGGAGCCTGTGTGGTGAAATAAAGAACTGCCTGGTTTCTGCCCTCTGCACTTACCTGAAATTCCTTTGGTCCAAGTCTACAACAGCAGCTTTCTAGCTTTAAAATCTTGTCACCTCCTGGCTGTGATTCCTTACCCTCTCTAAACCCCATAAATACCATGTGAGTGCCACAAGCTTTTCTTTCTTCCTTCATGAAGTTACTCTGAATCTTATCTTTCAGCAGCTTACACCTCTTCAGTTTCTAACCCTAAAGTTTCCTGCCAGGTACTCAGAGATGTGCCCCATTGCTGCAGACCATCTTCCTGCACAGGCTGAACTCAGCCTCTCCTCTGATATCCGGGCTGTGGATGATGACCAGCCCAGGATGATGACCAGCCCAGGATGATGACCCCAAGCTTCCCCCACAGCCCTTTTTCTCCACAGCACCTGTGGCCCAACCTGACACAACCAGACCCTGCTCCACTTAGCTCCACAGCCTTAATCTCTCTCAGGCTCACAATACCTCACCAACTTCTCCTGCTTCATGTCTTATATGACACAGTATTTCTTGTCTACTAACACAAAACTGTCGTCCATCATCATCATCCTCTGGTTTTCATAGAATCAAGGGTTTGGGTTGGAAAGGACCATAAAGATCATCTCGTTCCAAGCACCTGGCCATGGGCAGGGACACCTTCCACTAGACCAGGTTGTTCAAAGCCCCATCCAGCCTGGCCTTGAACAGTTCCAGGAATGGGGAAAACACTCATTTGCAAACACTTATTTCTCTCACAATGTAATATTTTATTCATTCATCCACCCTGCATGCTGCCACAGAGATCATTTTTCTAAGCCATAGCTACAACCACATCACCTCTCACCATCCCTTCACTTTCCCACTGCACCAAAACTTCTTCACTTTCGAAGCCTGTTCTAGTCTCCCTCCACTTGCCCCTGCATTGCCTCCAGAGATATAAAGGCTTCCTCTCTGCCCAAGCAATGATAACAGGCTCCACTGACTCCTTGTTATGTATTTGAGCAAGTGTGTGCTGCGAGGGCAGATGTTTTTTTGAGAGATATTAGCAGGCTGTTCTACTTCAAATCTTTTCTTCAAGATCTCCTTTGCCCAGCAGCTGGGAACAACTGGCTTCTGACTATCATGGTGATCCAGAGGGTCGCACTGCCTCCTATTGCTCCCGCACGCAGGCTCGTCCCTCCCTCCTGACTTGATCTATAAACTCCCTTCAGCCAAGGGCTGCGGTTTTGCCTTCTGCTCACACAGAGGGGTCCTCAACCACAGCAAACACTTTCTGCACAACAGAAATAAAATAAGATAATCAAGGCTAACAGCAAAGGAAGTTGTCCTGGGTGGTTTTAGGCTGAGTGCAGCACATCACCACCACACTTCACGCTTAGCTCAAAAGCAAAAATACAACACAGTCCTCAGACAAAAGAAGAAGAAGTGAAAAACCACCCAGGCCAATGCTCATGCACAAGGGCATCCCAGAGCACCCCAATTTTACCTTCATCACTAAAGCCGCATGCTCTGTGTGCAATCAGCAGGGGAGGTTTAAAAATACAACCTTGTTTCTGCTGCCAGCCTGGAGATGTGCCTGACCTGAATACACCCAGCTCTTTTTAGCACATCACTGCACTCCTTTCAGCCATCCCGTATTTATTAAACGGAAGTTATGAGAAAAGTTGCTCTTGGCTGGCACTGGGAAGGAGCAGCCAAGCTAACAATAGGCAAAGCAATTCAAGAAGTGCCAACAATAGGAGCTCTTCATTTTTCCTTCTAAATATGAAGAGTGTTGAAAATGTTTGGTTAAAGCCTGCTGCCTCAAGATGCTCCCAGAGCGCTGTTAATCAAGGAAAATCAGAAGACTCCCTGCATACGCACAGAGGGGAAATTCCCTCCCCCCAGCAGCATTCAGCTGACACCAGCGGGGATGCTTGTTACAGTTCCCTGCAGTCTGAAAAGATCAGAGCTGCAAAGACATTCTTCATTCATCCGAGCAGTCCCGGCTTTGTTTCCTTCCCAGCCCCCAAAATTTCGGCGCTGCCAACCTCTGGGGCGGGCACCGGGCCTACCTTTCCCTCCGGCATCCCCGGGGGGAGGTGGCCGTGGCGCATCCGGGGCAGGGCTGGGCTGAGCCCGGCTCCACGGGGGAAACCCCGGCGCCAGGGGCGAGGGCTTCGCCACACCTCGCACAACTCCCGGGGCGCCAACTTCGGCTTTGCGACCCGGGCCTCCTCTCTAAGCGGAAGAGAGCAGCCCCGCGCAGACTTCCCTCTGCACCGCGGGGCTGGGACAGGGACTTCAGGGAGGCGTCGTCCCCCGCCAGCCCGGCCAGCACCCGCCGCCCGCGGGCCCAGCCCCGCTCCCCGACACGCCCCGGCCCCCGCCCGGCCCCGCCGCACCTGTGCCGGCGCTCGCCGCGCTCCGAGCCGGGCCCGGGGGCCGCCGCTGCCGACGGGGCGCGCGCGGTGCGGGGCTGCGCGGGCGCGGCTCCGTGCGCGGCTCCGGCGGGCGGGGGGCGCGGCGAGCACGCGCTGCTGCCGCCGCCCCCGGCTGCCGCCGCCGCCCCCGCGGGCGGGAGCCGCTTTCGGTTTCATGGCAACCCCCGGGCGGGGAGACCCCGGCGGCGGCACCGCCCCGCTCCGCGCGCCGGCGGCGCTCCCGGGCTGGGGGAGGAAGCCAGGGCGTTCCCCCGCCTCCTCAGCGACGGCAGCTCCGGGACCGGCGGCTCGGGAAGGCTCCTCGGCAGCCCGTCCTCACCGCCGCCGGCTCCGGGCTCACCGCACCGCCGTGCAGCACACCGAACGCCCCGTGAGGTTCGGTGAGGTCGGGAGAGCCGTCCCCCGCAGGCCTGGGAGTTTTCCAGGAGGGGGAACGAGGAGCAGCGGCGAGACTCGGACACAGCGCTCGCCGCCCGCCCGCAGGAAGGGCAGGTAGTTGCTCTTTCATTATTTACACCTGCGGGACTGAAGGAGCGAAACAAAGCCCATGCTAAATAGGCAAAGGACACGGACATGCCACGTGCCAGTTATTATTTGCTATTATTATATTACTATTAGATGCCAGTGCTACTGGCTAATGACCCGAGACGTGCCGAAGGGTTCCTTGCAAAGGCAGGCAACACCGCCCTCCTCCAGCCAACAGTACTGATGCGAAGGCTTTGCTGCCTGTTCCACATCACCTGCTGCTGCACTTTGTTCTGTCTTTCACATTAAACCACTTCTAGGAAAACCGGTCTCTAAGGGACATTCCATCCCAGCATACGCACAAAAGCACTAAGGCTAACAAAAAAGGAACCAATTGGACCGAGTTATCTGGATTGTCTTCAAAGGAGCTCTAAAACCAATACTAATAAAATGGTTTCAGAAAGATTCTTCTTTTGCTAAAATGACTCAGAATTGTCACTCCCGAGGGAGTCAGTCTATAGTGCATTGACTCTGGGAGTCCAGCAAAGACATTACAACAGACACTTTTAAAAACACTCCGTGTTGTTTTTACTTTTAATTAGCTTTTAGGAATATTCTGATTAGTCTGGGTGCTACTTGCTGGGAAGTTTGCAGGAAGATCCGTCATTACAACAGGCATTATGTTCCTGTAATTAAATATTTATAAATTTAGATGAATAGTTTAGAGATGGGATCAGGTTCCCAAGATGCACACTGGCTGCACTATGTTCCCAGTGCAGAACATGGTAATTCCCCAGAACAGTGCTTTATGGGGATGAAGATACATCAATAAAATCATCAGAAATCAAGGTACAGGCGTTACTTTAAAAATCCCAACTCTTAAGGCTCAGTGAGTGTAACAGGAGGCCTAGTCTACATTAAGACAAAGTTGAATCCTTGAAACTGCAGTAGATCACAATCCCTGAATCTCAGTGCTTCCTTCTGGGCCAGTCCAAGGGAAAACTGCCAAGTCAGTAACAGCAATGAGGATTTATTGTGCTGCTAGAATTCTTCCAGTGTACAAAACTGCACTGAAAAAGAGCTTTAAGATTAAAGATTTGACAGAACTAACAAGTAGCAGCCTTCACTAGTGGTAAATATGAAGTAATTATTTTCCAAAGTTTTACTCCAGTGTTAATTTTGAGGATATGTGTTCTATAAAGGGGCCACATGCTAATTAAATAGTCCAGATACTGTTGCCTGTATATCCTCCTTCTCCTCCCTACCTGACTGTACATTTTTCATGCCTAATTCATTGGCAATGGACTGCGAGTTTGGCTTTGCTTTTGCCTGACAACCACATTTCTGCCTGGCCTCAGCTGTAAATTCAGTCTATTCCTTTCTTTTGTTATAAAGAGGCACAACACAGTCCTAGTAACCTTCATCCCAATCTATTCCCTAAACTCTGCAATTCATCTCTGTCCATACACAAACTCCCACATCTGTAATCTACTGGCTTGTGTTCTGTTCTGATGCATTGTGAGGTTTCCAGAAAAAAGTAAAATCCCAACACTCTAAGGATGAAAACCTAAGGACAAAAGTACCTAATTCCTGTTGCTCAGGAACAACAAATTAAACTGCTTTACTATGATGTGCAATGTTTAGTGATTGTTTTATTAAATGCAGAAATACCTGCTCAACTTCGTACCCATTCTGATTTAAAGTGCAACAATTAAATCTGATAGTTCTTGTACATCCATATTTTGCAAGTGTTGTTTCTTGAATACACGTTGTTCCGATTATGCCTTGCATTTGTAAAATGTAGTTTTTTAGTACCGTTTTGCTTTATTAACTAAAATAAACTGTACAAAAAGCTGTAGAGTTACATTAGCTTTGAACAATGTAGGATACACGTTCTCTGCCAAACGTTAGTGTGCAAACATTGTACATTTTTTAAAGTGACAAAATTAAGCCAACCTTGAAGTCAGAGTTCATTACTACATTACAAAACAGGAGACTAGATATGGCAAAAGAAATTTCCCACTGAAATCAACACCATTGTATAATTTTATTTCTAATTTTTAAAAAAATATAAATGAATTTAGAAGAGAATCACAGTATAAGGGCCCTAACATATTAGACCATTACAAGGTACATAAAAATAGAAGACACAGATTTCTTTGAAACTTTAATCCTTTGATTAAGCAGCAAGCATATCACTCTCCAGGCAAACACTGCTTAAAACAAACCCTACCCCCCAAAACAGGACGTGCAAACTGTATGCACATATTCTGCAAAGCACACAATAAAGACATTTTGCTATGTACATACTTATTTAGTACTACAAATGCTAGGAGCTCCCTACTGTGTGCTACAGTGTATGTAAATTAAGAAATACTACCCTACCTATCTCTGACCCTCCCTCCCCCCTTCAAATACAGCACCTTTGCCCAGTTATAGAATATTTAAACAAGATTAAACGGAATTACAATGTACTGAACAGTTTCATAGCAGTTGGTGGTGGCCAACTGTACTGTAACACCCAACATTCTGCATACTGAAGTCTATCGACAAGAGACAAGACAAAAATTAGCAGAGGTACAATACACACACCTGGGAGACTCAATGCTTAAAAATAAAAAAAAAAAAATAGAAAAGAAGAATCCTGAAGATGAATCTTATCACTGTAACAATTAAAGTGTAAAAATATACCAGCTTGGTTTTATATTGGTTTGAAAGACCAGAGAGCAGCCAGATTTGTGTGTAGGTGGTGAGGGCACACTTAAAGACTCATGACTCCCAGAGCACAAGTTTCCATGACCACAAATTCCTTGGTGCTTGTTTTAAAATTCTGCTTTTCTTTGACAGGGGGTCATCTGATGCTCACATAGTGGCTAAGCACCTATTCTAATGCAAAAGAAAATTTGTAAGAAGGACCTTTTGTACAACACCTCAGCACACCAGTGAAAGCTGTTCAGAAAGAAAAATCTTTCAAGTTTGATCTGAGAATATTTTAAAATGAAGAACTAAAACATAAAGGTCAACACTAACTGCAACTCAGGCTAAAACTATCAAACTTTAATACTAGATTTTCAAATGAAAAAGATTCTGGTAGTACAAGAACTTCCCTTTGCACATAAAAAAAGACCTTATCTAGCTGCTAAACTGATCATTAGACCACCCAGTTTATCTGTGAAAAAAACCTAGGGAGAACACATCCCATTTGCATAAAAATCTCATTTTAGTCAAGGGCAAATCTAGTTAATAACAAAATGGATTTTAAAAGACTTTTAGACACCATTTCAGTTAAAGGCAAAAATAGCTTTCTAAATAGTATGACAGTCAACATTAATATTATTACATAATCAAGAATGCATTATTTTTCAGTAACTTAATTCAGATCACGGTTTTAAACAGTGCTACTCATATTTTGAGCCTGGTTTACTTAGAGGGTAGAGGCATCTGCTGTTACCAAAAAAAAAAAAAAAAAAAAAAACAACCAAAAAACAAAAAAACACACCCTGAAACACTGCTGGGCATCAATCAAGGTTTCAGACAAGAATGCAGTGAAATGAGTTCCTTTCAAATTCCTAAAATTTGGAAGCAGTATTAATATCTAAATGCAGGTTTTATTGAGTCAATAAAATAAACAAACACCTTCTTCCTTACCCCAATACCCTCAACTCATGCAATCAACTTTGCCAGAAATATAGTGGGGAGTCAAGAGATAATCACTTGGAAGTAAGACTGGGCTGGCAGCAGGTAGCTTCTCTCCTGGTATTCTACCAGCACCACCAGCCTCTACACTTCCTTCATTAACTCTCAAGCAAGGTATCAGTGATTCCTCCATTCTCAGAGGAATGGAACTCTACTGTACTTACATTAGAAGAATTAGTGGAATAACAAATAAAATTAATACTTCTTGCTAGATGGTTCCTCTCCTGTCATCTCCCTGGGTGGTGGAAGCTGCTGCCTCTCTATCCTGCCCAGCCCACAAGACAAGGCTGCAGCAGGAAACTGGACTCCTACTTCCAGTTAAATTCTATGAGTAGAACAATGCATGAGATTTAATAAATTTGGTACGCTAGCTCACTGAGTGTTCAGAATACTCTGAAAGAGGA